>NW_026775577.1:65166377-65856002 GCF_030987335.1 Cornus florida | reverse complement strand
TATATCAAGTTGACCATTCTAATGATATAGCCGCCGAAGTGAAGTCCTTATCTCAAAGGTTTGATCAATTTTTAATCAACTAAAGTTTAGCCAACCAAGTCTTTTCATCCCCTAGTCATACTCATCATCCTTCCAACGAATCATACATGACTTGTTCTAGTGTTTTACATTCTACTTCCAATTTTCCTCATGGTACTGTGCATAGTGAACACCATGAACAAATGAATGCCGCTTTTGTTAACCAAGGGAATAATCCCTATGGCACTTATTATAATGCCGGGTGGAGGAATCATCCAAACTTCTCTTGGAAAAGCCAAGGGGAAGGCTCAAACCCTCCCTAAAGTGGTTTCCAAAGCATGTTCCGCCCCCAGTGCAAGGCCCAGGTTCCTAAGGTTATCATTCATCTTACCAAGCATCATATAGAAACCAATTTTCAAACTCTCATTTTCCAAACCAATCTTCATATTTTTAAGGAAATTCAAGAAGTCCGGCATTTGAAGAAAAAGTTCTAACCGCTTTGGGTACTTTGGAGACAAATACTCAATTGCTTCATTCTCATTCCCAATCGATTGCAAAGCTGGAAACCCAAGTCGGGCAAATAGCTAGTACATTGAATGCTAGGGAGAAAGGGAAAATGTCTTTAAATCCACCACCCAGGCAACAATTTGTTGTGGAGACCAATTCCTCTTTGGAAGGTCATACACTTGAACATATGAATGCAGTGACCACTTTGAGAAGTGGAAAGTAGGTGTTTCCAATGAAAAGAGTGAACCGGTGTAACCCAAAGTTGACACCAGTCCTGTCTCACATCCTATTCCTCCTTCATTGCATGTGAAAGAATCCATTATTGAAAATGTCTCAAAGAATGATTTTAAAATTTTTTTTGAGCCTAAGGCTCCATTTTCGGATGCTTTAAAAGCATCCATCTCTCTTGAAAAGCAACAAAGAAAGGCAAATGAAATCATTGATGTGTTTAGGCAAGTGAAAATCAATCTTCCTCTCTTAGATGCAATTCAACAAATTCCAGCGTATGCCAAATTTTGACAATTCTTTGCACCCTTAAGAGGAAGAACAAAAGCCAAGCATGTAGAAAAGTTGTCTTAACAGAGCAAGTAAGCTCAACTTGTAACACAACACCCTCCCAAAATTCAAAGACCCTGGTTCACCAAACACTTCTTACACTATTGGTGATCATGTTATCAATCAGGCTCTTTTGGATTTAGGAGTGAGTGTGAATCTTCTCCCTTATTCGGTTTATGTTTAATTGGGCTTAGGTGATTTGAAACCGACGTTGGTAGTTTTGCAACTAACTGACTGATCAATTACGAAGCCCCGGGGTATCATTGAGGATGTATTGATTAAAATTGACAAGTTCTTCTTCCCGATTGATTTCGTTGTCATTGACACAGAGCCAGTTCCAAATCCTAAGAGCCAAATTCCGTTATCTTTGGCTATCCTTTCTTGGTGATAAACGTCAAATATTGCATATTTAAGTGCCCTTAATTACATAAGTTAAGCCTATTATTTGATCTTTGTATATAGATTATCTCCATTTTTATGTTTTTGCAGGTCTAGTTGCAAAAAAGGAATAAAAATAAGGTTTTAAGGGTTTTTGGAACACAAGTCATACCGGGCCTAAACATCAAGTGGTTTTCAAGAAGAAATAGCCTAAACAGGCGATGGATATAGTCAGCATTGTAGAAGAAAAGAAGAAGTCAAGCATCAGTACCGGGCATCCGGATGCAGGACCTCGAGTCCGGACACTATGCATCAGTACTTCGCGTTCCAACGCAAGTTCTGGCGTCCCGATGCGAGTTATCGTTAGCTCTGCACACCTTTGGTAAAAAGGTCATAACTCTCTACTTCGAACTCAAAATGAAAAACCGTTTGGTTCTGTGGAAAGAGAACCCAGAGCTCTATGTTTGGTATGTTTTAATAGAAGTCTAATTACCACATTTCAGATGTTAAAAATAGAGAGCAAGAGGACACCAACATGCTGCCAGGTGGCAGAACTCAGCTTTGCACTCTTGTGGTCTTTTGACCAAATCTCTCTGGTAATTGCTAAATGGTTTAATGATTTAGAAAGATAACTCATAGCATTATATTTTCTATGTTGAGAGGAAAGTCTAATTTGGACAATTGATAGGTTGAAAATATAGAAGAATAATATGCTTAATTCTACTAAAATGCTGAGCTGTCACACTTTGATTTAGTCAAAGTTTGTTTCCTTAATTTTAAGAATGTCTCTAAATCTTTTAGAATTTGGAAGGCTATGAAATATGATCTCTTTGGAGGGCATTTTTAGTTTATATATCAACCACCCATCATTATCTATCTTTAAGTTTAACTTGGTAAAAGATAGAGAGAGAAATATTGAGAAAGGGAGAGGAAGAAGATGGGGCAGAATTCTGAGCTCATGGAGATGGAGTCTTCATCATCAAATGAGGCTTACACCTTACACATGAGAGGCTAACTCCCTTCCTAGGGATTTGATGTAACCCTTGCCCAAGTAATTATGTCTTGATTGTATCTAAATTTGGGAAACTTTGCATATTTATGACAAGCTGTATAATCTAAAGATTACACTTTGATGTATTTATGCTTCATTCTATATATAATCTTATTGAGACTCTTATCTTGTCTTACAAATTGTTTCTTCATGATTATGCTACTTACATTCTTAGAGTGACAATAAGGATGAGATTATGCAATGGTTATATTGGCATGTTAATTGAGAATTTATATAAGTTATACTTAGGGAAGATGAACCATGCTACACCTTTAGATTAATTTAGTTAGGTAGATGATCCATATCAACTGAAGATAATTTATGATAGATTATTGAATTTCATGTGCTGGAACATACAATTGAAGGACCTTGATAGGCCATGCCTAGGGAAGATGGTTCATACCACAACCTAGTTTAGGTGGATAAACCATGCCAACCAAAGATGGGTTATGCTTAGTCCTGAAATGTATGATTTTCTGGAAGATATTGTAGTTGTCTTGAATTTGTACATATCATGGTTACATGTATAAGTTGTTCCCCAAGTAATTTCAATTAGGCATGTTTACAAGGCTTGTGGTGAAGTAATTTCCCTAACCCTTATCTTTATTATCTCATTTACTTACAATCAAAATTCTGTTTTAGTAATTTTAATTAATTTCAGTTTATGTATGTGACAAACAAAACAATCCAATAACTATATTTCACAAATCAAATTAGGAATTAATCTTATAATCTTTATTGCCATAAGTTAGCATTCCTTGTGGTTCGACAAACCCTTACAATAGCCTTATTCTACATTGATATATTGATATGTGCTATTACAAGTGGTGATTTTAATTGGTAAAAAAATTATTCCCATCACTTGGCTACCGCTAATGCAAACATCAATTGTAGGATGGGGATAATGAAGATTTTATTTGGTCAAATGAAAGTGAAGTTGGACATTTTTAATCCTACCCCCAATTCTATGGATAAACATGAAGATGTATGTGTTGTTGAAAAATGTTTTGAGAATGAATTTGATAAAAATGAGACTTTGCTTGGTTTTGAAACTTCAATTGATTTGCCTTCCAAAAAGGTTTCGAAAGATGTTGTAAAAAGGGCGTGGAAGCCCAAAAGTTTTGTTGATAAAAGGCCATCAATTTTAATTGAACCAAATCCAACAAGTTCCTTAGAGAATAGTTTGTTGGGTGGGGTTCAAAGTTCCATTCACCCCGCCATGGAGGGGATGCATACCAAGATTTTTGATCCAGGCTAAAAGAGCCTAACGTCTTGCTACTAGTGCTTCGTAGGGTTTGCAAACCCTATTCCTCCCTCATTTCTTGTTTTGATATTTTCTGCATCGTCTAGATATGAGTTAAATTGAAAAATCCAGTTTCCAAGCAATTTCTTACATTTTATGTACTTCCAGTGAAGTTTTAATCGATCGAACCTCAGTTCGATTGATCGAAATTCCACTTCGATCGATCGAACCCACTGAATTGATGACTTTTTACCTTCCATTTTGATCAATCAAAGTCCATTTGAATCGATTGAAATCCATTTGAATCGATCGAAGTAAGTGTTTAATCGATAGAAAATCCTTCGATCGATCAAAATTGGGTCATTTGAAATTCCGGAAAATGCCTTGACTGTTTAGCTTCCCCCTTAAACCCTAATTTCTTTTATTTTTCTTTTTCCTCCTTATTTTTCTTTTTCTTTTTCTTTTTCTTTCTTTCTTTCTCTCTCTTCCTCCTTCTCTCTCTCTTTGTTTTCTCCCTCTCTCAGCAAACCCTCCCTCTTCTCTCCCTAATTTCTCTATCTCCCCCCTCTTAATCTCAATCTCTCTCACTCTCCATCCTTAACCAAGAAACATCATCACTCCCACCTTCTCTTTTCATGCTGGCAAGCTCAAGGTAACTCTCTATCTTCGCCGCCGTTCACCTCCATTAAAACCGGCGATGTTTTTGGCCAAAAAGAGGCCAAACCAATCATCCATTCTCTCCATCACTCTTGGTTTCACTCATATCCATCGTCTCCGGCTGATTTAGGCTAAAGAGAGTTCGTTCCAAGCTCCGGCGAGTTTTTAAAATTTTCGGCGAGACTTCGGCGAGTCTCTGGTCATCTTCTCCAGCCACGGTAAGGCCGAAAAACCTCTATTTTGAGACGACCCTAGATTTTTTAACCTAGTGTGTCCTATGATGACCCAAAACGGATCCAAGAATGTGGAAGCAAAACAAAGACAAGTCCTTAGAGATGTACGTCATCCCTAAGACACAAGAATGGCCCTTCGAGGAATTTCGAGACTCAACGGAAGTAAAATAAAGACAATGGCATCAAAACCCTACCAAAAGAAGGACCAAGGGTAAAATGCCATTTTACCTGAAGAGGAAGGAATTTAACTTCCAACAAGTCAAATGACATTAAAAACATCCTTTGGTAACTTCACAAGAAGTTCCAAGGACAAAGGAAGTGAAATCCCAAATGAACCCTATCCTAGTACGAATCAGATCTGACACCCTCTTACTAAAATAAGGATATCTTGAGCTAAGAGAACAATCTGAAATTGAAATTCATACCATTGGAAATCTTACTTTGACGCGGTCATTTTAGACTCAAGAACAAACTAAATCGAAGTTGAAACGAAGAAGTTACGATAGTTCAAAGTTGGAAGACCAAAGCTGAACCCGCAAAAGGGGTACTTGAGGACTTGAATTGGTTCAACCTCTTTGAACTGGGTCAACATAGACAGAACATCCATGTTGGACCCAAATCACATCTTGAACCAGTTCAGCCCTCTGAACTGGTTTAACCACCTAGAATTGAACCCAAACAGCAGAAATAGTAGAAAAGCAGAAAAATGAGATTGAAACACAGTTTTTGATACCAAGACGACATTTTTTGGAAAAATGCAGTGAAAAAGCTCCCCCCAAAATCACGTTTTCTATTTGACGGAGTTAAGACTAGAATTTAATTTCCAAAGGAAATCCCCAAAATTCCCTTAAGCAAGATTTATACAAGAAAAGTGTGAAATAAGTCCATAGGAGGCTCATTTCACCAACAAAAGAGTTTTTCCCGAAAACGACCATGCACACAGACGTTACTTACCTATTAGGATGCGCTACAATGATCCACGGCTTAAAAATATCGCTAATGCAAAATTTGACCTCCTGACTGCCAAAATGACGAAAATGATCATTAAAAGGAAATTTTGAAACTTAAAATCATAAAATGGTTCCAAATTACTGTTTGGCCCTTGGCCACAACTCATGCATGATTAATGAGACCCTATGAAAGAATCAAAATGGAATTCTCACACCTGATACAAACATGGTGAAGCAATGACTTGACATTTTTTAATATTTTCATAATATTGTATGAAGTCAAAAATTGCATAGGATACAAAATGATGATCATTGGGCTCCTGCCTTATCTCATACATATCAAAGATATTGTAAAGATTGTACTAATGTACACATTACATGTTTAGAATCCCCTAAACATTTTGACAAAAAGGTTACAAGTGGCATTTCAAGCCAACCTTTACAAGAATTAAAACCTTCAAGTCTACAATAATCCAAGCATAATGAGAATCTCGAATCTTGATTTCTGTACCTGAAAAATACCCCGGTAACTTTGGGGTGAGCAACATAAAGCTACTCATAGGACATGAGCATGCAAGGACCTAACGTTTTACAATATTATCATATTAAAGTAAAACAATTCAAAAGGATCATGCCACCTAACGTCTATGTCAAAGGTGAGACTAAGGGAGCATCCTAAGCTACCTTAGATCATTTCTAGCATAAATCACATCCCTCATGCAATTCCAACAACATAAGAACATATTATACAAAGCAACAAGATATAGATTCTCAAGGCCATCAACTTGAAATCTAAAATACGAAAACGACAAAAGTGGGTCATGCCACCTAACGTCTATGTTCCAAATGAATCTATAGGATCATTCCTAAGTTATATAAAAACATAAATGTACTTAACAACATCAAAGACATGCAATGATTCCTTACAAATCATAATGTAAAAATGTACTTAACAACATTAAAAACATGCGAGGATTCCTTACAAATCATAATGCACAAATGTAATTACAACATTAAAAACATGCGATGATTCCTTACAAATCATAGTGTACAAATGTACTTAATAACATTAAATCACCAATAACCAAAAGCACAAGTCACAATTAAACATGATTGTCAACTTGGAATTGAATGCGAAATCAAATAGCGGAAGACTTGGACATCACATCTCGGAATGAACCAAGATCAAAACAGTTATTTCGGGCATTAACCCGTTGGGAAGACCACCCTAGTGCGCACTATCTCAATTGGGGAGAACTCATACCTCCCGCACTAGAGCCAAACTTTAGCCATATCACAGTAATAATGTCCCAAGTGACTCCAAAATAATCAAATAAGTTCAAAACTTTTACGTAATTTATATAATGCACGAAATCACATTCCATACACAAGTAGGTTGAAACCATACAATCCATGCCTTAGAGTTTCAATTCTAAAATGACATATATAATTTCAAATCTTTACTATAATACAATGTACAAAACAATATCTTCTACTTAACAATTTAAATCATGCCTCCATGGTAGACTTTAAACACTAATTCTACGACATTGTAGCAAGAAGTTTACAAGGCTAATAATATCAATAATTCATAAGAACCTCATATTACTATTGTATAGTAACTAGTTAGCAATTTAACTTCCAATAATGCACAATAAGCATTCATGTTCATAATACTATGAAATCATAAGAATTTAGTAATCTACTAAATTAAATAACTTTTCCACACAAGTTATATCTACTCAAATACTTGATTAGATCAAGGCGACTATTAAATAGATTTTTAATTAATTCATTTAATTAAAATCTTTAGATTTCAAAACAATTCCAAATAACCTCAATTTAATATATATTAAATAACATAGCATGCTCATTACATATATCCAATCAAAAGTGCAAAATAAGCAAAATATCATCATATAGAATTTAATTAATTTAAATTAATTAAATCTCTAGATTTCAAAAGTTATTCAAGTGATCCCAAATTAATATATAACAAGCACTAAGTCATGGTCATACCATATATCAAGTCTAAAATGGAATACAAGCAAAATATAATTAAGTAGAATTTAAATCAATTTAAATTCATTAAATCTCTAGATTTAAAAACCCATTTAAATCATCCCAATTTAATATATAATAAAGATCAAGTTATGGCCATGCCATATACCAAAGACTAAAACGAGTTATATGCAAGTTATGATAAATCATTAATTTCTCAAATTAATAAAAGACATGCATACAACTTATATTACATACAAAACCAAGTAAATCCCTTAGATAATAAACTATAATACCCCCTACCTCACTAGAGAAGTGTCTCTCTAGAATCCAATACAAATCAACACAAAATGGCAAACCTTTCAAGGGGTATGAAGAGGAGGATAAGGGGAACGAAAAGTATTCCCAAGGTTAAGCTTGGAAATCATTGGAAGGCTCTCAAAAATCAAAGTCAAAGCTTAAGGCTTTAAGCTTCATCCGTGGAGGCTAGGGTTCTTTCAAGAGAGGGATGAAATAAAGTGGTGAAGATGAAATGTGAGTGGAGGATATAGAGATCCTCCACTCACTATGTGAGCTAGCACCATGGTCAACACACACAACTTTAGTCAATTGCACAAAAACCCTTCTATAAAACCATAATCCCAAAATAACCCAAAAATATTTGCAAAGGGGTACCTCCTCTAAATATCTTACAAACTTAATTGCAAAATGGTCATTTTTAAAAATATCTTCCAAATTAAATTGCAAGATAGTCCCTAAGATGAAAAATAATTACTTTACATAATTACTCTAAAACCCCAAAAATCAAGAATGTTTCCGAAGAAACTATACATTCATGCCCTTTACGTAAAAGTAAGCAACTAGTATACTTTTCTACAAAAGTAAAAATACACATGGTATTGAATTTAAATATCATGGATGCATGCAAAACCAGAATCAAATCCGAACACAAAAAGTGAGGTTGTGCCAACAAAGTGACAAACGGGAACAAGACGAAAAGTGAATAGTGTCACAAAAGTGAAAATGTGAAAATGACTCGGTCCTCAAAAAAAGTCATCAATCCAAGGAAATGAGTCTCGGAAATCATCCTTGAGCACTCAAGATGATACTAAGTGACAAGAAGCTAAACTTAGAAAAGAAAAGATCAATGGAAAAAAAATATCCGTGAAAATCTAAGAAAAGGAAAGGAAGGAAAATGACCGGGTCATTACAACCTTCCTACCTTAAAAGGATTTCGTCTGCGAAATCCAGCCCTAACAAAACAAAAGGAGAAACCAGGGTAACTACGGAGTACATCTCCGAGTATTCCACACAACATCCTACAAAAGTAATCCCAAAACTGAAAGACAACGTAAAAGCCAATGTCATTCGCACCCACGTGTTCATGACAGGACAACTTCTTAAAAGAAAAATGACCACACGGCCACATAACAAGTCAGAACTCACACACAGAACCCAAGGTCAGACAAGGGAATGGAATACAACAATTGAAAGCATCTCTCCTAATGAACCATCATAAGGAACTAAAAACAACCACCAAAAGAACTCCAAAATAACCACATATCAAATCAAGGTACCAAACAAGGATGACATGGCAGTACAAATAGCGACCAGAACCCGCCCATGATGTACTCAAATGTGTGGTAGCAATGATAATGCCTAGCACCCGCCCATACTTACTCGTCAGTAAGGTAGCCTCAACGGCAACTTGCACTCACCCACAACACCCAAATTTATATGGTAGCATGACATTATAAGGCACTAGTTCATAACCTGCCTCCCACTAGGTCTACCCATGAAAGCTCTCGAAACAAATAACATCAATGTCGAAAATGATCATTACTAAAAGCACTACAGAGACCAACATTTCGTAAGAGTTAAGATATGGTCCAAAGATGTCCGGCCGGACCATTCTGGCCAATCCAAAACTCTGATAACAATGCCATAGGTACCGCTACGCTTAAGGCCTTACATCCTCAATACAATAAAACTAACAACTCCAACATCTCAAAACACTACTATTAACAACATCAATCAAGAATTTAAAGCCTGAAAAGCAAATAGAAACATCTAGAAATCAAAATGAACCTCATTACAAGATATTTCATCAAAAGTCCTTCATATCTCCCTGAGACAGATTAACTACATGACCACACTGCAATCAAACATCATATCCACATCCTTATCATAGATAGCTAAGTCCTCAAAATACAAGTCCACTAAGTGGCACACACATTAAAATCCTGACAACTATGGTCATAAAATGAATCTCTCGAAACCGTGCTTGGCATTACCAAGCTAAATCAAAATTCCTCAATTTCCATCCAAGAACAATTACTGGAACTACGATTCCTCAAAACTATGCCTAGTCATAACTAGGACGAGAAAACTCCACAAACAAGCCAGATCCAACAACGATCCTTTAAAACTCCTCCTAAGAGTCAAACCACATCTAGGTCTCCAAAACTGAAACAAGTCTCCAAAAGACATCCTTAAATAGCGTCAAACTCACATAACGAGTCAACCAAACCCTCAATCAAATGGACACAAGTCCCCATAAAATGATCTCACACCAATCCACTCATTCTAAGCACCATAACTCCGTCAACAACCACGGCAAAAACTCCCTAAAGGAAGACATGAAAAAAAAAGGGAACCACCAATTCTAAGAAGAACAACACCACGACTCTGTCTTTGAAACGAAAGATGACAAAGTCAAAGACTTCACCCCTTACATGAAAGTAAGTCGACCAAAATCAACCAAATCCTCACCAAGGACTCAAGATAACAATGGTGATCCTCACGGACCAACCAACCCCAAAGTTGTGCACAACGCAACGAAGTGAAGAAACTCACTCCTTGTGAAGTCCCTTACTCAAACCAAGAAAAGAGAAGAAACCCTATTCTCCCACAAATGTCAACACGACAAATACGAAAAGGGAGCAAAAATGAAAAACTAAACATGAAAGTCGTGCACAAAACAAGGAAATGCAACTACTAAGAAAGTAAATCTACTTACATAGATGAAATCAATGGTACATGTAGCACATCTCCACTTAAGCACAAAAGCATGTCACTAAAGTACAGTAACAACATGGCATCTCTTAGCATATAAATAAGGCATGCTAATGCCACATAACAAGAAAGCAAATGTGGACACACCTCCACCTCCTCATGCATCACAACATCATAAATCACACTATTAACATGGTAGTAAACAAAATTGCAGAAGATAAAAATAATACAACAATGAACCCTATGGACATCGTGTCCAAGAGTGTCTAGGTAAAAGGAAAGACCAGTCCTAACCATAAACTGCCTCCAAAAAACCAATGCGACAACAACCTGTCTTGAAACAAATGTGACCCCTTACCATAATGGTAAGACTCTAACAATCCATCTTCGAATCTAGAGGTGACACTATAAGTGACACTAACAATGCAATGCTCTCATTACTCGAAACATCAATCAATCAACTTGATCTCAAAAGCGTCATCACGTAAGGAGAACTCAAAGAAAATGGCAACTATAGCTATACCAATAACAATCAAACCAATCACTACGACTGATCTCCAAAACAACCATCATCATCATTGATTAAAAGGATAACGCCTATCAAAACAAAACCAACATTGATTCCATCCGAACTGCACTTGTAGCTAACCAGTACGGTAGCATGGCAGCACCATGCACCATCCCACAAACGTACCCACCCACAAAAATTGCAATCCCAAAGGAATCATCCTAAACAACCAAGGATCCTAAGAGGTCCATAACCTCATCATGGCCCAAAACCAACAAATCCAGCACTACGGTTACGGCAAATGACTCACCTTACGACGGCCTAATCAAAAGGTGACTCACCACTTACCTTAAAACCAATAATGCTAGATCGACAACAACCTATACTACCACGAAACTGTGACTACAATCACCATCAACCTCAACTCGTGCCTTAATAACCAATCCCGTGTCATGCCAAATATGCAACACAGTTATGCATATACAAATATAATCTAGCATACATCATATGTCATGCTCTTTACATTAGAATAAAATCATGTTAAATAACGACATGCCACATATAACACATAGGTATACAAACATGTTATCAGACCAAAACATGCTATCATGAAGCATATAAACACATAAAGCATCGCAACATAAGCATTATATGCACCCAAAACCCATCATCTAAGGTAGTCAAACCTAGAAGCTCTGATAGCACCTGAGACGACCCTAGATTTTTCAACCCAGTGTGTCTCGTAATGACCCGAAACGAATCCAACAATGCGGAAGCAAAACAAAGACAAGTCCTTAGAGATGTACGTCATCCCTAAGATAAAATAATAGCCCTTCGAGGAATTTCAAGACTCAACGGAAGCAAAACGAAGACAAGGGCATCAAAACCCTACCAAAAGAAAGACCAAGGGTAAAATGGTCATTTTACCCAAAGTGGAAGAAATTTAACTTCCAACAAGTCAAATGAGGTAAAAAAAAACAACCAAAAACATCCTTTGGTAACTTCACATAAAGTTCCAAGGCCAAAGGAAGTGAAATCATCCCAAATGAACCCTATCCCAGTTCGAACCAAATCTGACACCCTCTCACTAAAACAAGGATATCTTAAGCTAGGAGAAGAATCTAAAACTAAAATTGGTACCATTGGAAATCTTACTTCGACACGGTCAGTTTAGACTTAAGAACGGACTAAATCGGAGTTGAAACAAAGAATTTACAACAGTTCAAAGTTAGAAGACTAAAGCTGAACCCGTAAAAGGGGTTCTAGAGGACCTGAACTGGTTCAACCTCCTTGAACTAGTTCAACATGAACAGAACATCCATGTTAGCACCAAATCACATCTTGAACCGGTTTAACCCACCCAGAATTGAACTTAAACAGCAGAAACAGTAGAAAAGCAAAAAAAACGAGATTGAAACACAGTTTTCGACACCAAGACGACATTTTTCGGAAAAATTCCGTGAAGAAACTCCCCCCGAAATCACATTTGATATGTGACAAAGTTGAGACCAGAATTTATTTCCCAAAGGAAATCTCCAAAATGCCCTTAAGCAAGATTTATGCAAGAAAAGTGTGAAATGAGTCCATAGGAGGCTCATTTCACCAACGAAAGTGTTTTTCTCGGAAACGACCATGCACGCAGACATAACATATGATGAGCGCTGAAAAGTGCGCATTTAAACCTCTTAAGCTTAGGTATTCTAGAACCTTTATCTATCTTATTTTTCCGCTTTAGATTGATTTTGTATTATTTCCATTTTCAGGTACTTATCCCCAAAATAAGCTAACTCGACTAAATAAGAGCATAATTGAAGCAATCTTGAGATGAACCAAAGAAATGAGCAAAGTGGGAGCAAAAGGGAGCAATTGGTGGAAATTCAGCAAGTTCGATCGATCTCAAGAAATATTCGATCAATCGAAAGTTCATCGATCTAGACATATCAAGATGGATCCAAGCTACTTTGTCCTTATTCAAAGATCCCATAAAGTTTGATCGATCCAACTTTCTTCCGATCGATCGAAAAGATTCCATCTTATTCAGTTATACCACCCTACCTACCACTTTTGTCTCGTTTCCCAAAATATCTCAGATTTGTCTCTATCCAAAAAGGCGCCGCCATAGAGGATCAACCAGCTTAAGTTCGATAGATCTCAGCCATATTCAATCGATCTCACCACAAGTTCAATCGATGACCTGGGCTCGTACACCAATATTCCCCCCAACGATTGGATATGAGACAACTTTTAATGAGCTGGAAATTGGATTTTCTTGCACTTGGGGAAGTTCGATCGATCGAACTTCCCCAAGTGCAAGAAAATCCAATTTCCAGCTCATTAAAAGTTGTCTCATATCCAATCGTTGGGGGGAATATTGGTGTACGAGCCCAGGTCATTCGGGGTGATATTTAACCTACCTATATAAGGAATATGAGCCAATATATTGAGGGGGAGACATACATGCACTAGAGAGACACAATTTCCATATCATATTCTTAGTGAGGAAGAAAAGAAGAGAGGAGGCTAGAGACACAGGCTTGGAGTTCTTCTATCAACCAAGAAGAGGAGCCATCTCTACCATGGAGTTAGCCCTTGAGGGTTGGAGGACACCATCCATGAGTGGCTAGACATCCTCTTGGGGCTAGAGTTAGCCTTAAGCATGCTTTCTACAACTGGATTTATGTATTTTTGAGGGGATTTGTATTGTAATACATGTTTTGACTTATTTATATACATAGATCTTATTTATTCAATGATTTGTGTGGTTTAATGCTTCCAATTGATCATTTCATTCTATCCATATGTCTATGTATGCTAGAATAGATGTTCATGTGTTTGTCTCTAGATTTTGTGTTATTGATGCATATCTATATGTATTGATGCTATGGATCTAGAGATTGTCAAGACATAATGCTTAATAGAATGCTTTTGTGGTTTATTTGATGGTTCATACTCATTTCTTAATGGATTGTGCCTCTCCCTTAGTTTAATTAGTTTAATTTCATGTCATTAGCTTAATTGTAGTGTAGTTGTAGTTTAGATGTTAAATGGGAGGACAATCCATACTTGTTGTTTGATGTTCCGTACTTATTAAAATAAGTAGCATATGTCTCTAACCTTGTGATGTGTTTGGATTGTGAGCTTAAAGAAAGGACTAATGGCTTAGTTTGATATACTGTGCTATCCACTATGTTGCTTAGACAATATACACTTAATTGGTCATCCATGCTTATTAAAACAACCACACACACACACTATTGTTGCAATACATGTTTTCCCCCTCATTAATCATTCATTAAGGGTGTAGAAAATCTATGCTTAGTGGTGATCTCTAAATCCTAAGATCTCTCTCTCTTATTTTCTCTCTATTACATTCAATTGTTTACTTTAGTTTAAATTGCATCGTAGTATAATTCAATCACCAACCAATCTTTTGATCACTCAACCTACTAACCTTAATCTCGATTCTACAACCTAATACGACCCACCAATCCCTTGGAACGATCCCTACTCGCCCTAACTATATTTTTAGTGAAAGGTAGTAGTGGCAAATTATAAATTTAAAACTTGGCCACACTCACCAAAGTCAAACATCACTTTTTGCAAGCTTTGGTCTCGACGAACACCAACATACCTATTAGGACGCACTCCAATGATCCACGGCTTAAAAAAATCGCCGATGCAAAATCCGACCCCTCGATGGCCAAAATGACGAAAATAATCATGGAAAGGAAATTTTGAAACTTAAAATCATAAAATGGTTCCAAATTACCGTTAGACTCTTGGCCACACTTCATGCATGATTAATGAGACCCTATGAAAGAATCAAAATGGAATTCCCACACCCGATGCAAACATGGTGAAGCAATGACTTGACAATTTTTAATATTTTCATAATATTTTATGAAGTCAAAAATTACATAGGATACAAAATGATGATCATTAGCCTCCAGCCTCATCTCATACATGTCAAATACATTGTAAAGAGTGTACTCATGTACACATTACATGTTTAGAATCAAAACTACACATTTTGACAAAAGGCTACAAGTGGCATTTTAAGCCAACCTTTATAAGAATTAAAACCTTCAAGTCTACAATCATCCAAGCATAATGAGAATCTCAAAACTTGATTCCTGTACTTGAAAAATACCCCGGTAACTTTGGGGTGAGCAACATAAAGCTACTCGTAGGAGATGAGCATGCAAGGACCTAACGTTTTACAAGATTATCACATTAAAGTGAAACAATTCAAAAGGATCATTCCACCTAACGTCTATGTCAAAGTTGAGACTCAAGGAGCACCCTGAGCTACCTTAGATCATTTCTAGCATAAATCACATCTCTCATGCAATTCCAAAGAACATAAAAACATGTTATACAAAATAACAAGATATAGATTCTCAAGGCCATCAATTTGAAATCTAAAATATGAAAACGACAAAAGTGGGTCATGCCACCTAACGTATATGTTCCAAATGAATCTATAGGATCATTCCTAAGTTACATTTGAACATTTTAACATAAATGTACTGAACAACATCAAAGACATGCGATGATTCCTTACAAATCATAATACACAAATGTACTTAACAACATTAAAAACATGCGATGATTCCTTACAAATCATAATGCACAAATGTAATTACAACATTAAAAACATGCGACGATTCCTTACAAATTATAGTACACAAATGTACTTAACAATATTAAATCACCAATAACCAAAACCACATGTCACAGTTAAACAAGATTGTCAACTTAGAATTGAATGCGAAATCAAATAGCGGAAGACTTGGACATCACGTCTCGGAATGAACCAAGATCAAAACGGTTATTACGGGCATTAACCCACTGGGAAAACCACCCTAGTGCGCACTATCTCAATTGGGGAGTACTCATACCTCCCGCACTAGAACCAAACTCTAGCCATATCATAGTAACAATGTCCCAAGTGACTCCACACAATCCATGCCTTAGATTTTCTATTCTAAAACGACATAAATAATGTCAAGGCCTTACTATGATACAATGTACAAAAGAATATCATTTACTTAACAATTTAAATCATGCCTCCATGGTAAACTTTAAACACTAATTCTACGACATTGTAGCAAGAAGTTTACAAGGCTAATATTATCGATAATTCGCAAGAATCTCATATTTCTATTGCAAAGTAACTAATTAGCAATTTAACTTCCAATAATGCACAATAAGCATTCATGTTCATAATACTATGAAATCATAAGAATTTAGTAATCTACTAAATTAAATAACTTTTCCACACAAGTTATATCTACTCAAATACTTGATTAGATCAAGGCGACCATTAAATAGATTTTTAATTAATTCATTTAATTAAAATCTTTAGATTTCAAAACAATTCCAAATAAACTCTATTTAATATATGTTAAACAACATAGCATGCTCATTACATATATCCAATCAAAAGTGCAAAATGAGCAAGATATCATCATATAGAATTTAATTAATTTAAATTTATAAATCTCTAGATTTCAAAAGTTATTCAAATGATCTCAAATTAATATATAATAAGCACTAAGTCATGGTCATACCATATACCAAGTCTAAAATGGAAAACAAGCAAAATACAATTAAGTAGAATATAAATCAATTTAAATTCATTAAATCTCTAAATTTGAAAACCTATTTAAATCATCCCAATTTAATATATAACAAAGATTAAGTCATGGCTATGCCATATACCAAGTCTAAAATGAGTTATATGCAAGTTATGATAAATCATTAATTTCTCAAATTAATAAAAGACATGCATACAACTTATATTTCATACAAAAACAAGTAAAACCTTAGATAATAAACTATAACACCCCCTACCTCACTAGAAAAGTGTCTCTCTAGAATCCAAGGCAAATTAACACAAAATGGCAAACCCTTCAAGGGTTATGAAGAGGAGGATGAGGGGAGCAAAAAGTATTTCTAGGGTTAAGCTTGGAAATCAATGGAAGGCTCTCCAAAATTAAAGTCAAAGCTTAAGGCTTTAAGTTTCATCCATTGAGGTTAGGGTTCTTTCAAGAGAGGGATGAAATAAAGTGGTGAAAATGAAATGTGAGTGGAGGATAGAGAGATCCTCCACTCACTATGTGAGCCAACACCATGGTCAACACACACAACTTTGGTCAATTGCACAAAAACCCTTCTTTAAAACCATAATTCCAAAATAACCTAAAAATATTTGCAAAGGGGTAACTCCTCTAAATATCTTGCAAACTTAATTGCAAAATGGTCCTTTTTGAAAATATCTTCCAAATTAAATTGCAAGATGGTCCCTAAGACGAAAAATAATTACTTTACATAATTACTCTAAAATTCCAAAAATTAAGAATGTTTCCGAAAAAACTATGCATTCATGCCCTTTACGTAAAAGTAAGCGACTAGCATGCTTTTTCATAAAAGTAAAAATACACATGACATGGAATTTAAATATCGTGGATGCATGCAAAAACCGAAATTAAATCCGAACACGAAAAGTGAGGTTGTGCCAACAAAGTGACAAACGGGAACAAGACGAAAAGTGAATAGTGTCACAAAAGTGAAAATGTGAAAATGACTCGGTCCTCAAAGAAAGTCGTCAATCCAAGGAAAAGTATCTCGGAGACCATCCCTGAGCACTCAAGATGACAATAAGTGACGAGAAGCCGAACTCAGAAAATAAAATATCAACGGAAAAAAGATATCTGTGAAAATCTGAGAAAAGGAAAGGAAGGAAAATGACCGGGTCATTACATATTTTGATCCAAATCTCTTCGTTGCACTCTCCTCTACTCTCTTTTGAAGCGGGTAGTTTATTTTTGAAACTTGAAATGGAATTTGGAAAGAGTTTTGAAGTTAAGGTGTTGATTTGAGTTGAAAAGAAAGAAAATGTCAACTTCTTTGAAAATTGTTTTGAAAATCCAAGTTGATTTGAAATGTATAGTTCTTGAATTTGGTTCTTGACTTTGGTTATGAAATATTATGATTGTCAAAATAAACTTGTTGTCTTGAGATTTGAACTTGAAATATTTTTGCAAAATTTTCTTGAAATGGCATTGCAATTTTGTTATGAGCATAATCCTGACTTGTTTCATTTGACTGTCTTGAGTATGAAATGCATGGATGAGTTGTTTTCGGCGCATACAAGTTTGTTTTGACTTGAATTTTGTACTTTTGAACTTGGAAATGCAAAGACTTGTCTTAAATGCTTAAAAGTATTTCAAAAAGACCCCTTTAAAAAGTTTTGATCTCCAATTGACTTTTGCTCATTATTCAAATGCCTTGTTTTGGTAAAATGATCTTTAAATGTTAAAATGCTTCGTGATCACACTTATTGGATTCAAATGCTTAAAAAGGAAAATTTTGAACTTTGTTTTGAAAATGAGAAGTCAAGTTGCATGATTCCTTCTTTTGTTCATTCATTGCATGATTCTTGTCATGAAGCTTTTATAGAATGCAATTGAATGTTTTAACTCCAAAGTTTTTAAAATTCCATTTTTGCCCCAAAAGTGTCGAGTAATTCCAAAGTTGACCAAAATGCCCTTATTTGAGTTGAAGTTTGTTCCATTTGATTCCTTTCTATCCAATTGCATTTGTTAAGTGCCTTTGAACTTGATTGTGATGCAATTCTTGATTCTTGCCATGCTAGGGCTCCAGTTTGATGTCTTTTGACCTTCCTTATCATGATTTTGATCTTCTTTTGCAAATGAGATTAACTGCCATTCCAACCCAACTTTTTGAAGTCAAATGATTCCATTGTTGTTTATTGACTTTAAAACTTGTCAAATGTGTTCCTATTTGAATAACTGTGTGCACTTTGGAATAAGTGCAACTTGTTGCTTGTATATACACCATTTTGCACACACTTATGTCACATTGATAGTTTTTAAGCATTTTTGTGCTTATTTCGATCATATCTTCTTGGAATTGATCTTTGACTAAGTTTGGGGGTATGTTATGGATGTTTGGAGTTTCAAATGCATGATTAGGATATGATTTATGTTCTTGGGCCTTAGTATCACTTTTTGAGCTTAACTTGACTTTTGAAATACAATTTGACATGAGTATGAGGATTGTTTGCTTTGTCTTGAAAATTATCTGTTTCAATGCCATTTGCTTGATATCATATATTTGTGATCCATTCCTGCGAGCCAAGTAAGGGCTTATGACCGAGGTTCGTTCAGGTCCAAATTTTGATTCTATAATGGTAAGCTTCTTGTATTCTCAGTTTTTTACCATTCTTTGCTTCATTTAAGCTTTAAAGGGGGTCGCGAGCCACAAGCGATCATTTTTCTGCTTATCTATTTCTTAGAGGGGGTCACAAACCCTGAGTGATCATAGGATGTTTATTTTGTTGCATTGGAGTACAGGATATTTATTTGTCTGGGGTTTGTTGATATATGTGCATCATTTAGATATATGCCATCTAGTTGCATACCATGTCCAGGATTTATTCTCGAACTTGTCTATCATAACATGCTTTAGATTGTAGTGTTTTGCAACCGTCCATTCTACTTAGTCTTTATTACATGACATGCATGCTTCTTAAGTCCTAGGTTGACGTTTACTATGGTTATATGCTCCATGTTATCCTGCTTGCTCCATTTGATCTTAACTGTTGCACTTGTAGACATTCCTAATGGGTTTGTTTCCCTTAAGTACAAAATCCTATTGGAGGCAACAATTTACAAAAATAAGCCCGACAAGTCAAAACCCATAGCCATAAAAATAAGTTAACCCCGTAACTAAATCTGCTGCCAGTATCATGGCGTCTGGATGCAGCTTTTGGTATTCGGACGCAATGTATGGATGGCTTGCGTCCGGACGCAGGTTGTTGGCGTCCGAACGCAACATTTTTTTGCTTCTTTCTGAATCTTATCCTGATGCTCTAGCTTGACTCCAAAAGGCCGTAATGAACTATTCTTAGCTCATTTTAACTTGATTGCCCTGAAATACACATAAACATAAATTAGGATTAAAACATGAAAGTAAGATAGATACAAGGACTGAAATACCTTAGCTTAGGTGCTGAAATGTGCAACATTTAAGCACTTATCAGGGTTACATTGGGTTATATTTTGGTCTTCATGCATTATTAAGAACATTTTGTAAAAGAGCATGTTAGTGGCAATTTGTATTTGTTATGTGTGTATGTTATTTGTTTAGCATCTTTCGATTTTAAAGTATAAGGCATGAGACATGATTGTATGCTAGTTAATTGTTTGGCCATTGCACGTTTCGTGTTTCATGCCTTGTGATGTATGCTAACTGTTAAACATGATTAAGTGTTAAGTGTATATGTTGACTTAATGTTAGGTTATGAGCATACTAGTTACTACTTGCGTTGTTTGTTTTGATTTATGTCTACTTGATATGTGACAGAGCATGTCGTATGTGAATTGTTTGCAACTTGTACAAGTATGTAATCTTATTTCCATGTGGTATGTGATGAGTGCTCAAATGTGATACATTTTAGCACCTAAGCTAGGGTATTTTAGTCCATTCATCTATCTTTATTTTCCCATTTTAGTACTAATTTATGTTTTTGTCTATTTTTAGGTCAATAAGGTTCAAACGGGCTAAAAATGGTCAATTATAGCCTTTTTGGAGTCCAGCAAAAGTTCCGAGAAGATTGTAGAAAAATTCGAAAAATGGTAAAAAAAATGCAGAATTTCGCTACCAGTGGGTTTGGATCGATCGAAGATTTCTTCGATCGATTGAAGATACGCTGGCAGTGACCTATTTTATTCCCACACACCCGAACTCCACCTACCACATAGCTGTGGGATTAGATATTTTAAAGGCTTATTTTCTGACTCTTTCACTACTTCAAGAAGCTTGTATAAAAGGGGAACTAAACCATTTGTAAAGGGCTTGAATTTTTATTTCATTTTTACATTGTAATAGTTAGTTTTCTCTCTCTAGAAAAGTTAGAGATTAGATTTAGAAGAAAAGAAATGAGTGGAGGCACGAAGAACATATCTCAAGATTTACACACACTCTCTCTATAATTGAACAAAGAAGAAGAGGAAGAAGATGGAGCCATGTTTGGGGATTGCCCTTGAGGGTTCCAAGATCACACCCACCTCCTCCATGATTGGTTAGAATTCTCCTTGGGGCTTGGATGTGCCCCAAGTTTGTAATCTAAACCTCCATCTCTTTTATACTTTTTGGGGAATAATATCTTGTGACTAGTGTTTTAGCCTTTTAAATTTAATAAATCTTGCGTTCTCCTTTGATTTCTATTGATTAATTCTTTCTATTAATTCTCTATGTGATTACATGTTATCTTATATGATTATTTGGGAATTGATCTCTACACTAGTTTTTCTATATTAATTGTATGTCTATGTGTGGTTGATTAAGAATCTAGTGATAGCTATACATGGTTTTCGTTGAATGGATTTGTCAATTAATTTGATGGGTTATGTTTATACTTGATGGGTTGTTCTACAGTTTAATTCATGCTTGTAGTTAGGTAGACAATCTATACTTGATTTGATATTTCATGACTTATTAGTGCAAATTCCATGTTTCTCTAGATTGATGTGTGCTATAATTGTTACTAGTTTGATGGGTCATGCTTAGGATTGATAGATTGTTCTACACTTAGTTTAATTGTTGGTTAGGTAGACAATTTATATATGAATTTGATGGTCCATGCTTAATATTGTAATTGGTAGTCGCATTTTGTTCACAAGAATTTTTTTCCCAAATTAGTTGAAAGTGTGTGGTTTGGTGAACGAGCTTGATGGCAATTCCAATGCACCCCAAGACCTCACTTCTCATCTCTTAAATCCCTAACTCAACTTAGCTTGATTTTATTACATTTTAATTAATTGCATCTTAGTGTAATCAAACAACCAACCCTCTTTTGTAATCATTTGGTACATTATAGTCAAAATTAAATTCCAACACGTATAATCTCTTGGGATGATCCGTTCTCACTCATACTACATAGTATAGGTGTTAAGTGGTTTATAAATTTAAAGTATGTGTGACAGCCCAAGTTTTTCAACCCGGTGCATCAATGATGAACCAAAAGATGACTCGATAACGGATCCGAAATGCGGAAGCAAAAGATAAAAAAAAGGTCTCTAGAGATACAACATGGCTCTAAGACACCATTATGACCCTCAACGAGGTCACGGAACCCAAAGGAATCAAATGGGGAAGCAACATTTCAAAAACGAACAAGAATGAACCTAGGGGCAAAATTGTCATTTCCAGCTTAAAAGTGGGTGCCACCGAGCATACCATTGGAAAGACAACAAAAAAATAATGAATTTAGACTCAAAAATCACTTGGTTTGGAGTCCGGATGAAGAAGATATGGCTAACGGAAGAAGAAGGGGCAAAACTGTCAAAAAGGTGACAACCAAGAACATCTAACCGGTTAGGAGACCTTCCTAACCGGTTAGGAGGCCAAAAAATTCGACCAAAACACTGCCCATGCACATGTAACCAGTTACCAAACTCCTCGTAACCGTTTAAATGTGAAGAGGGCAGAATACTCAGCAAGGAAAACCTGGCAGCAGGGGTTTTTTCGGGAAAAATGGAAATTTGAGGGTCAAGATAACATTTTATGGAAAAACTCAAAGAAGAAACCCCCCTCAAAATCTAGTTTTCTATATGACTCATAAGGAAAATCGAAAAATACACAATTTGAAATGCTGAAAATGCCCTCCCAAGAAAACTGGTCCAGAGGGTCCAAAAAGCTGCTAAATTTAAAAACTGAGAGCTGAACTTCGGATGCGATTTTCGATGCCAAGATGGCATTTTCTGGAAAAACACAAAAAATAAAACCCCCCTAAAATCACATTTTCTAAGTGATCATGTGAAGAACAGAATTTATTACCCAAAAAAAATTCCCAAAATACCCTTAGGTCAGAATATGCAACAAAAGTGTAAAATGAGTCCGTAGGAGGCTCATTTCACCAAAGAAGAAGCTTTGCCGAGAAACGACCATGCACACAAACGTAACTTACCTAGTAAGATGTGCTACAATGGTCCATGGCCAAAAATATGGCCGATACAAAATATGACCCCCCAACGGCCAAAATGCCAAAAATGTAATTTGGAACGAAAACTTGGAATTCAAAACTATGAAATGGTTTCATAATGCCATTTGGCCTTTGGCCACACTTCACACATGGTGAATGAATGCTAATGGAAGAATCAAAATGGAATTTCCACACCCAATGCAAACATGGTGAATCAGAAACTCAATATTTTACAATACTTTCATAATATTCCATGAAGTTAAAATTTACATAGGATACAATTTACATGTCATTGGCCTCCGGCCTCATCTCATACATGTCAAATACATTGTAAAGAGAGTACTCATGTACACATTACATATATAGAATCAAATGTACATATGTTGACCTATAAGACTACAATTGGCATTCCAAGCCAACCTTCACCAAAAATGGAAGTCTCCAAGTCCACAAACCATCCAAGCATAAAGAAGACCTCAACTTTGATTTTTGTACCTAAAATATGCCCAAGTATCGTAGGGGTGAGTAACATAAAGCTACTCATAGGAAATGAGCATGCATCGACCTACGTTTTACAAGTTGCATGATTTAATTATTGTGGTTTATTCCACCTAACGTCTATGTCAAAGGTGAGATTCAAGGAGCATCCTAGCTACCTAAGATCATTTCTAGCATCAATCACCTCATTCATGCAATTTTAACAACATAGGGTCATGCTTACACAAAGCAACAACATAGGAGCATGCTTACACAAAGCAACAACATATAGATTCTCAAGGTTATCAACTTGAAGTCTAAAATGCAACATTAACTAAATATAATAATTTAGCATAATTAGAATATCTAATACCACACATCAAGACATAGATTCTCTAGGTTACCAACTAGAAATCTAAAAGTGTGAAATCAACTAAATATATCAATTTAGTAAGGATGTACTTAACAACATCAAAATCGCCAATAGCCAAAACCACAAGCCAGCAAGGTAAACATGATTGTCAACTTGGAATTGAGTGCGAAAACAAAAAGTGGAAGACTTGGACATCACGCTCGGAATTCTGCCGAGACCTCAATGGTTATTCCGGGCACTAACACGCAGGGAAGACAACCCTAAGTGCGCACTATCTCAATGATTTAGAGGACTCACATCCCCGTACTAGAGCCAAATCTTGGCCATCTTAACTCAACAATGTTCCAAGATTCCAAAATAAGCCAAATAAGTTCATAACTTATACATATTACTATTACATAGTAACAAGTTAGCAATATAACTCTCAATTGTGCATAATAAGCATTTCATATCCATAATGTTACGAAATCACAAGCCAATAATATATTCATATTAGAAACATACTCTCATGAATATAAACTTAACAACAATGCTCTTCAATGCATATAACACAATCTAGTGAATACATCACAAGTCTAAATCCATGCTCTTAAAATAAAAACAACTTCTAAAACATGATTAGATCCATGGATACACAAGATAGAATTTAATTACATCAAAATAATTAAACTCTCTAGATTTCAAATCATTTCCAATTGGTCCCAATTTAATATATGTTAATAGACATATCATGGCCATTACATATATTTACACACAAGCATAATTAGGCGCACGAAACCACCAAAATAGATTTTAATTAATTTCCTTAATCAAAGTCTCTAGATTTCCAAACTCAACCAAATGCTCTCAAATTAAAGTATGTTAACAAACATGCCAAAACTTAATTTAGAAGCATAATACGACTCAATTCCATGCAAGGTATGGCTATGAACTTAAATCTTTCATAAAAGATAAATATTAATTAAAAAGAGCAATTCTTATTTAATTAATCCCAAATTAATATATGTTAACCAACATATTAAAATAAGAGTTTCTGCCATGCCACAATTCAAATCAAAGTTTTTCATCATCATGAAAATTAAATCTTATACAAAAAATTAAATATTTCAAATTTCCTAGATTTGATACAAGGCATGCATATAGGTTGTATAAACATGAAAAACACACAATACAATACGTATAAAATCCTAAAACATTCCCTATTTCCATTTGAGATGAAATCTCAAATCCCCACCAAAATAAATCGGCTCCGAATCCGATGAAACTCCTAGGTTTTGTCGGAGACAGCACCACGAACATGAATCCCAAGGAAGCCCCGTCAAAAACACAACTTGACTTTAAACCCGAACTCAAGAAATGGCCAAAACGAGATTCCAATCGGTTGGAATCGAAGGCCTCGCCGAGGGGAGCAATAAACATAAAGGCATCACCACTTTTTAATGAAGGGAAGAAGTCCAAAATAGGAAAGAGAAGATGGCAACCATGGATGGAGCTTGGACCGGCCATGAGAGAGGAGAGAGAGAGAAAAATCTGATTTTTCTTTCTAAGATCTCCAATTTATAGAAAAACTCAAAAAGTGCCCCGAACGGGCCCCGCCGGATCCGGAAAAGTGGAATTCACGTAGACGAGCTCAAATGGCAAAACTCCATGAACAAAAAAGATTCCAAATGAGAAAATATGAACAGCAAAAGAAACGGCATCGAAAACGGAGTCCCGAGCAGAGTTATGCCCAAAACAAGTTTGGCGCAAACCGGGGCCAAAAACCCTAAAACTGAAAAACATCGTCCAAGAGGAAATTCTAAGAGTCCGTGACTCAATGAAATGTGAAAATGAATCCTATACAAGGATCCAGGCTCAAAACAAGGCATTGAGCAATAACTTTCATTAATTGCACAATGGCCCCACAAGAAAGTGAAAACTGCGAAACTGCCCCAGAATGAAAATATCTTCCAAAAGATATTTTCTTAGATACCCCTAAAATAAAATATCTTCAAAAGATATTTATGAAAAACACCCCAAGAAAAGAAAAAGTTTCCAAAGAACTTTACACTTATGCCCTATGGGCACCGGGAGCAACTAGAGTACTTTCTCACAAAAGTAAAGATGCGTATCTCATAGAAATCATTGGGAATGAAGATACGTGAAGTCAGAAACCAACTCCGAACACAAGAAGTGTGGTTACGCAAACAAAATGCCAAACGAGGAAAAGACGAAATAGGGAAAAAGACGAAATAGGGAAAATGACGAAAAGTGAATAGTGTTAAAAAACGAAAAATGTGGAAATGACTCGGTCCTCAAAGGACATTGTCAATCCAAAGAAAAGAGTCTCAGAAATCACTCCAGAGCACTCGAGACGATACTAAGCGACGTGAAACTGAACTTAGAAAGGAAAAGATCCACGAAAAAAAATTATCCAAAAAATCCGGGTCATTACAGTATGATTCCTACTTGACACTAATTTCCAAACTCAAAGTGTTGTGCATTATTTTGTGCACATGCTCTGGTCGCATCATAATTTCGGCGCCGTTGCCGGAGATTAACGATTTTGTTGGAATTAGATTAGACAATAATATTCATTTGATTGTTTCTATTTTTATTTTATTTTCCATTGTATATTATTTTCTCATTCTTGATATTATTTGTTCAATTAGGTGCTTGACTATAAGGAAGGCAAACATTGGATCTTAAAGCAATCATTGGAGCTTAAAGCTAACATTGGAATTTGAAGTTGCTTAAGGACCTTTGTGAGAAATTCTTGGAACTCTTGTATTTTAATTGTGCATTTCTTTGCATACTTGTGATAGCCCTTGTTAAGGTTAATTAAATTGCTTTATCTTTGTCCAAGCATCGGCTTGTGTGGAGGCCTTATTTTTATTGCAATATCATCGGCCCGTGTGGAAGCCAATATTTTCTTACATTTGGATTTTAATTGTGAATGGAGGAATTATTTGATTCAAGTTTGAAGGGAAATTACATCCCTTCGCCTTATAGTCCTCCATCATATTTTAATCCTTATGAGATTGAGTCCAATGTTCAACATGCATCATCTTATTATGGACTTGATCACTCTTTTAATCCTTTTTATGACTATTACCCTCTCCCACCATTTTATGAAGAACCACCTCCATCACCTTATTCACCCGAGTTTCAAGAAAAGTGTTAGCATTACTTGATGTGCAAATTTCACAAACTCAACTTATTAATTCTCATTCTCAAACTTTAGCCAAGTTAGAAGCTCAAGCTGAGCAAATTGCAAGTATTTTTTCTCATCAAGAGGAGGAGGAAGAGGCAAATGAACAAATGGCAAGAACTTTAATTTATATAGATGAGGTTATGGATGATGAAACAAGTGAGCTAATGCCTAACCCTCTATCTTGCATAGAGGAGGAAGTGGCAAGTGAGTTAGTGGCTAATCCAATAGAGCACAACATGATTAATGAGGACTTTCCTTGTTTTGATCATAATTTTATATCGCCCATTGCTACTTAGAGAGTGAGGAGACGGTGACCACTATAAATGTAGGAGAGGGGGAGGAGGAACTTGTTGAAAAGAGCCTTCCTTCTATTATCTCCAAAGACCCTCTTGAGACATGCCTTTTTGAAATGTATAAAAATTGTGATTTTGACCTTGAAAGCCCTAAAAATGAAATAAACTCTCTAATGGACTCCTTAGCTAACTTGGAAGGTGAGGAGATGGTGGTTTTTGAGGAAGAGAAAAAGGATGAAGAGAAGGTGTTTATTGATATTCCAAATTAGTCTTTAAAAGACATAGACTTGCCAATTCACAAAAGAAGTGATTCTTTGAACGCACTTCAAGAGCAAAAAAATGAGGCAAGGCCAACCATGATTGATTTTGTTTTTAAGATCGTGGATGAAAGGAACGAAATCATCTCTTCAATGTCTTTTCAAGTCATTCTTTTGGAGGATGCTTTCATTATTGTAAGTGAGGCATTAAATGAGAAAAATGGAAAGAGGGTAAATATGGATGTTTCATATTTGGTTTTTGATTCATTCAACTAGTGAGTCGACCCAACGTCTTATTAGAGACTTAAACACTAGCATTCGTAAAGTTTTCAACTCTGTTCCTCTCCCATTTCTTTTTATTTTTCATTTCTTGCAGCGTCTAGATATATTCCATTCGGCTTCATTGAATATTTCATGCACGTTAGGCATAAAAATATATATATATATTTTTTTCATGCCCAGTGCCAGTTTGATCGATCAAAAATTTTCTTAATCGATCGACCATGTTCTCGATTGATTGAACATTCTTTCGATCGATCGATTTTACGTCAAAAATTTTGGTTCCCAGGGCATCATTCTACAAGCATTTCGATCAATCATTGAAAATCTCGATCAATTGTTGAAAGTTTCGATCGATCGAAACCAAAAAAAAAATTTGTTTCTTTTTCTTTCATTGTGCATATAGTTTTATTCTGACTTCTTTATTTTTTTCCTTTTCATTTTGTTTATACATATTTGCATTTTATGTCTTGCA
Organism: Cornus florida; assembly: GCF_030987335.1. Lineage (NCBI taxonomy): Eukaryota > Viridiplantae > Streptophyta > Magnoliopsida > Cornales > Cornaceae > Cornus > Cornus florida. The sequence continues at coordinate 65,827,526 of NW_026775577.1, read as the reverse complement.
TTTTGCCTATACATGCTTTCATAAAATGAAAAATACAAAATTTGTTTCACCATTTTGCCCTCTTGTATAGTCCTACCTATTTCCTTGTTTTATTTAGGGCTTGATCTTATATCTCTCTTTCATCTTGTGCTATATTGCCTGTAATACCCCTAGTTTTAAAAAGGATATAATTGAAATTTTATTATTTATTTTATTGTTTTAGTTATTTATTTTATTATTTTTAGGTGCTTACGTGGCTATGTGTTTAGATGGTTTCTTGTTTTATGTGTAATTGAATTAAGTGTTGTGTGGAATTATTTGTTAATTGATTTTGATGAGGTGTGTGTTTAATTGTAAGTTTTATTTACTAGATTAAATATGTATTTTATTTTAGTTTAAAAGGATGGATTGGAATAGGAGTAATGGATCGATCCAAAGGGGTCTCATGGACTATCTGAATGGAGTTGATAGTGGGTATGGATATTTACCTATATATGGATGGTTGTATGGATTTATATGGTTATATACGTATATAAGGATAGGGTATTATTTTTATTAATAATTATTTATTATTAATACTAATAATGGTAGTTTAGGTTAGTAGGTGATATATACATATATAATTATAAACTATGTATATATTTATTTATCACGACATTGTAGTATTATGTATTATATTTTTTATTTTTCTTTTCGAACTTAGTTTTCAATTAGGACTAGGGTTGGATTCTGTTTAAACTATAAATATATACGATGGTCTGCAATAGGGTTTGAAAAACCCTTATAGCAACAGTAAGGGACGGGAGGATACAGAGAGTTTTTAGAGAGAAACTGAGAGAGAAGAAACTAGGGTTTTGGCTAAGGATTGTAGATCGAACCAAGGAGGAAGGTTGAGGGCTATTCGAGGGTTAGAACCGGAGCAGAGGGGTCATTGACGGCAGTCACGATCGCCGGAAAAACTTAGGAAGACGGCAACGAGATTTTTATTCAAAAACCACAGAGGCAAGTTCTTTTCTTTCTCTCTCCCCTTGGCCTGTGTTCTGTGCATACCTAGATGATCTCTAGGACTTTAATTGGACATTAAATAAATCTTTCATGCTTAGTATATGTTAGATTATTTGCCTGTGTGTGTCTAATTTTATCTGGAATAGTTGCTGCAAAACTTGTTTTCATCGTCGCACCTTAAAGCATAATGATTCGGTAATTGTTTCCGTTGTTGTTCTTGATGCAAACTAATTTAAATAAAGGACTGGGATGCTTTTGGATATTCTTTAGACTCTTAAGAACAGTATTTATGAAGAACAGAATGGCTGAAAACGACCGGAGATGAAGCAGAGAAAGCGTAGAAGTGCAGTGCTCTAAGAGAGGGAGAGAGAGCCAGCTCCAGGAGGTTGGGAGCTGGCTCCCCTCTTCACAGAGCCAGATCCAAGGTCTAGGGAGCTGGCTCTAAGGTGCTTGGAGCTTGCTTCATCTTCTTGAGAGCAGGCTCTATGGTTTTGGTACGTACTGGAGTAATTTTGGTGTGTTTTGGAGTGGTTTTGGGTCTTGTTTGGACAAGTTGGATTTCTCGAATTGTGTTGGAATGTTAATGAGGGTTCTAAATATTAATTCAGAGTATATTAAAACCCTTGGATGCATAGTCTTTAGTTGTATGCTAATAATTTGAACTGTATAAAAAATTAAACAATTTTACATGCAGTTAACAGATAGGAAGAATTAGATTGTTAAATTTTGTTTTAATAATTTAATGAACAATAGCATAGACTCCAAACATTATATTATGCTATATTAGAGCCCGCCTTGGATAATTAATGTCTTTGTGCTCATGGATTTAACAGTAGGAAAGTTTAACCGATCTTGCATACGGTTAATGAATATACAGGATTAAATTGTTTAGTTTTGTTTTAACAATTTAATGGGTTGTCGTATGATTTATAAATCATGTTCTGGATGCATAATAGAGTTATTCAATTCTTGGATTAAAATTGCTGAGGTATTAAACTTTAATCTGCAATTATGATAAGCGCCGAATATTATATATTCAAGCGCCCTAAATTGCATTAGTAAAGTCCGTTGTATGTTAATTTATGTAGATTATCTTCATTTCTATGTTTTTATGCATTTTCAGGTCCATTTGCCAAAAAAGGAGCAAAATCAAGGCTTTGTGGAGTTTTGGCCATCAAAAGGCACAATTCTGAATTTCTGGCAGCAGTGGAGTCAGGACTTTGCTCACCATTTTGACCTTGCAAACTCGAGAACTAGACTTCCATTATAAAATGGCATATTTAGAGCTCTGAATCAGCTTTCCAAATCTTCAAGAAGTTCGTCATTCAGAGCTCGGACCAGAGAGTTATGGCCTTGTTACCAGAGGTGCGCAGAACTGCCTGGCAGCAATGAAATTCTGCCTTGATCTTCATTTTCGACCAATCATCCTTGAGAATTGGATCTCCACCAAAACATGAAGTTTTTAGAGCTCTGAATTAGCTTTCCAAATCTTCAAACGGTTCATCATTTGGAGTTTAGAGCACAAAGTTATGGCCATTTTACCAAAGTAGGTCCGGGATGAGCAAACCAAGCATAGGGCATTCTGGCCAATTTTCGAGTGCTCGAGGCCTAATTTCGAGTGCTCGAAATTAGGGCAGATTGCTTCACGAGATCAGCAGTGGAGTTAGGACTTTGCTCGCCATTTTGACCCAGAAAGCTCGAGAACTGGACTTCCATCATAACATGAAAGATTTAGAGCTCTGAATTAGCTTTCTAAATCTTCAAACGGTTCATCATTCGGAGCTTGGAGCAGAGAGTTATAGCCTTGTTACCAGAGGTGCGCAGAACTGCCTGGCAGCACTGAAGTACTGCCTTTCTCCCCATTTTCGACCAACCAGACTTGAGATTTGGGTCTTCATCAAAACATGAACTTTTTAAAGCTCTGAATCAGCTCTCCAAATCTTTAAACGGTTTGTCATTCGGATTTTGGAGCGCAAAGTTATGGCTGTTTAACCAAAGTAGGTCTGGGCGGAGCAAGTGAAGCATGGGCATTTTTACACTAAATTCGAGCGCTCGAGGCCTTGCTTAGAGTGCTCGAATTTGGGGCAGAATTGCCTTCGGGAATTCTCATTTTGGCAGCCACTTGTGCATTGGTTTCCTCATTTTCTACTTACTTCTTTATGAGGTGGTTGGGGATGTTTTTTTGGAGGAGAGAGAGAGCTTTGTTGAAGGAGATAAGGCAAGGAAGGCCACACATATCATTATCCTATATTCTACAAGATAGAGGAGAGAGAAGAGAGCAAGAAGAAGAGGGTTCTTGGAGCAAAAGGAAGGGAGCTCGAAAATGGAGGAAAAGGGCAAGCTTCTTCCTTCTTCTAGCTCACTCATGGGTAACTAAACCTCATCTAGGGAGGTGATGAAGCCTCCCCTTTTGTTCATGTTCTAGATTAGGTTCTATTTTGGGGATTATAATGTATAAACTTTGGTCTTTTCATAGTTTAAGAGCTTATTACTTCTTGTAATGAATATTCATGTTTAAATGATTGATGTGAGTTATTTAGCTTGTCTTGATGATTCTTACATTAGTCTTATTGCTTTTATTTTCATAGTGACAATGAAGATATTAACTATGAATGGTTTTCAAGGCATGTTGATTTTGAAACTTGATATTCCATTGCTTAGGTACCTCCTTTGATGGATTATGCTTGATTCTTACCTTCATGTGCTTCATCATTTGATTGAATGCTTGATGGTCTTTTGCTTAAGTTAATGTATTTGATACTACACCCTAGTCTAGGTAGTCCAAATGTGTTGTCTTTTGATAGACCATTCTTGTTTTAATCTCATGAACTTCTTATTGGTTATGAAGCAACTATGTGTTGCTACATAATTCTTAATCATTGCTTATATAGTGTTTATCCCCAATTTAGTCTTGATTTAGCATGTATTTAGGGCGTAGGTGGATTCACTTCTCTAGTTTCCCCTTTTATTATCTCTAACTCTCATTTACTAACACTATTATTTTCTGCACTTTGAATTCCTAGTTTAGTGACCATAAAACAAACCCTCTATGAACACCCCTTATCACTCTAAAATGACTTTAGACACTTAGGTTGCCTTAAGACTAGCGCAGTCCCAGTGGTTCGACTTACCCGACCAATAGCCCTATTTTACAATGATTCGTGCTATTGCGAAGGTTGATGTATAGTTGATCAACCGATCAATTTTTGGCACCGTTGCCGGGGACTGCAAACGGTTTAGCAACCAAAGTTTAGGGTTAAATTTAGTCTGATTGTGCATATTGTGTCTTGTGAATATTCCTTGTATGTTTTGATCATCTTCGTGTTGTAAGATTCTAGGGACTCGAAGCTCGCCGTGGGATTGCTAGCAAATTGTAAGTCTAGAGGACCCCAGGTAAGTCTCTTGACTTCTAGTTTCGCATTGTGAATATTGTGTATGTGTTTAATTTAGTTGTGAAGCCCTTGTCGAGGCTCTTAACTTGTTTATATTTTGTATTCAAGCATCGGTCCTTGTCGTGGCCATTTACATTTTCTGTCTTGATAATTGAGGAGAAAGGGAACATCGTATGTGGAGTTGTGGTTGATGAATTGCTTTGTTGAGTATATGCTTTGCTGTTGATGTTCGGTCGTAGGTCACTTTCCTTACCCACAATCGATTCTCCCATTGATATTAACTCTCTTGAAAGAACTCTTAGACGGAACCTTAGGGAACCCACTCTTATAAGGGACCTTGGAACTGAATTTAATATAATGGGGGATAACGTAGGAAATCCGGGGAATGAAAGGGCTGAAATTCCTAATATCGAGCCAATGACTCTTAGAGATCATTTCATCCCTACCACCTATGCTTCTCCATCTTGCATAGTGATGCCAAACATCGATGCCGCTCAATATGAGATCAAGTCTAGTACCATTCAAATGCTTCCATCATTTCATGGCTTTGATAATGAAGATCCATATAAGCATCTTGATGAGTTCCTTGAAATCTGTTCGACCATCCGGTTGAGAGGTTTTCCGGACAATGCACTTCATCTCCATCTTTTCCCATTCTCCCTAAAGGATAGGGCAAAATATTGGTTGAACTCCCTCGCTCCCAACTCTATTACTTCTTGGGCTCAATTGCAACAAGAATTCCTTAAGAAGTATTATCCGGTGAGTAAAACCAACCAAATGAGGCGTTCCATTCTAAGCTTTTCTCAAATTGATGGAGAACAACTCCATGAGACTTGGGAAAGGCTACAAGATCTTCTTCGGAAATGTCCTCATCATTTGATCCCAAAATGGCAATTAGTGCAAGCTTTCTATGCCGGTTTGACCGACACCCATAGATTTATGGTTGACTCTTCTTGTGGTGGGATGTTCATGTCCAAGAATGCGGATGAGGCTTGGACCTTACTTGAGAATTTGAGTGAAAATTCACTTCAACACAATTCTCGTAGGGCTCCGACCTCAACCACTCCAAAGAACACCAATCCTTGTCAACAAAAATCAATAAGGGAGGAATCATCTCAAGTGGATGCCATAGCTCATAAATTCTACCAATTGATGGCACCACATCTTCCTCCTTCAGTGTCTCAAAATTCGGCAAGTTCGGTTTGTGCCTCATGTAATAGTCCATTTCATCTCTCGGAAGATTGCCCCACACCGGAGCAATTTCCCAATCCCAACCAAGAGCAAGCTAATGCCATGTTCTCACGGCCCGGGAACAATCCATATTCCAACACCTACAATCCGGGTTGGCGAGACCATCCGAATTTTTCGTGGAGGCAACAAGCCCCACAAAATTCCCAACTTCAAAATCAAGGGCCTCAAAATCAGCCCTCTTCTCAATATCAAGGTAGGCCTTTCCAAGCCTCTTCAAGCTACCAACCTCCATATAATCCAAATGTCTCCACTCAACCTCCTGTGAATCCAATTGATGAGATAGTGGCTGCAAACAAGCAAATGATGGAATCATTAAATGTGCAAATGATGGAATCATTAAACAAGCAAATCATAGATTCCAACAAGCATCTCTTGACATCCTTGCAACCTACTCTCCAAATGGTTCACTCCCATACTCAATCCATAGCTAGGCTCGAAAATCAAATGGGACAAATAGCTAACCAAGTGAACCAACTTCTTCAAAAAGACAAGGGTAAGCTTCCCGCTCAACCATTTGAAAATCCTAGAGGAATGCATGTGATTGATGAAACCCCTCCTCCGAGTGGGCCGACTCATGAACAAGTTCAAGCTATCACCACCCTTCGGAGTGGTAGAGTGGTTGACAACAAGGTTGATGGAGACACAAGTGAGAAAAAACCTCCGTTGAAAAATCCAAATTCAAGCTCTTCAAGTCCAAATCCAAGTTCTTCTTGTCCAAATACCATTCACGGAAGTCCCACGCATGTCACCCCAAATGTGGAAACTACTTATGAGCCAAAAGCTCCGTTCCCTCAACGTCTTCAAGAGTCGACACATTTTGGGAATAAGAATTGCAAAATTCAAGACATGTGGGAGGTCTTTAGGCAAGTAAAGATCAATCTTCCTCTCTTGGATGCTATCAAGCAAATTCCTCCCTATGCAAAATTCCTTAAGGATTTGTGCACTCAAAAGCGCACTTCCAGAAGTCATTTACCAAAGAAAGTGAGGTTAACCGAAAATGTTAGTGCGATCATTCAGCACAGCACTCCTCCGAAGTATAAGGATCCGGGTGCCCCCACAATCTCTTGTGTCATTGGTGACAACAAAATCGAGAGGGCCCTCCTTGACTTAGGAGCTAGTGTGAATTTGATTCCATATTCGGTTTACCTACAACTTGGTTTGGGAGATCTAAAGCCAACTCCGATAGTGTTGCAATTTGCTGATCGATCTATTAAGCAACCACGGGGAATTATTGAAGATGTGATCATAAAAGTGGACAAATTCTACTTCCCGGTAGACTTCGTGGTTCTTGATACGGAACCAGTCCATGATCCAAGAAAACACATTCCCATAATTCTCGGACGTCCTTTTCTAGCTACAGCTAATGCTTCCATTAACTGTAGATCCGGATTGATGGATATCTCTTTTGGGAATATGAATGTTAAGCTCAATATCTTCAATGCTGTGCAACTTCCTTCAGATGACAATGAGTGTTTTGAAATCACTATTGCTGATGAACACATTCAAAATCCAATCCCACCTCCTTCAACGGAGGATCCCCTACATGCTTGCTTGGTCCCTTTTGATTTTGAGGATTTTGGTGTGGACAAATCCATTCGGGAAGTCAACTCCTTGCTTGATATTCCATCACCATTTTCCTCTCCTTTATGGGAAGCACCAAATCCATCTCTATCGTGGGATTGTCCATCTCCTTCCATTTCTTCACCGGAGTTACCTCAACATTTTGAGGGTGAACCACCGGACAAAGGTAAGGAGAATGTTGACAAGTTGCTGAAAATTCTTCCAATCATTCCAGCCCAATCTAGAATCATTGTCCATGATACTCAACCTGTGAACAAACCATTTGAGTACAATGAGGTATATGACTTGGAGATTGCAAATATGGAAGGTCATGATCCTACCATTGTTAGTCAAAACAATGGCATTCAACGAGCCTCCATAATCTCGAACAAGCAACACCTTTGCTTAAATCTAAAAATAAAAGAAGTGAGATTAAAAGCGATGCTCAAATCCTCTAAGGCCAAACTTGTTTCTCTTCGGAAGGATCAATATCCCTCACCATTCATTGATCTAAGTTTGAGACCATATGAAGGAGGCAAGTTGCATACGGAGCGTTAAGGATCCATCTCTCCAATGGATCCTGATCCTGGTTCGTCTAGCTATCGACATTAAATTTAGCAAAGCAAGGGAAGAAATTCTTTCGATGTTCCAAGCTTCCCTACCTTCTCAAATTGCTCGTGCCTTGAAATTTTCTGGGAAATGGTTTAGAAAAGCCAAAAATTTGATTTTTCTGAAATGATCTTCAGTTGCGTTCCGCAATTTTAGACTGGCCTCTTAGACCTTCTCAGCTCTAATTTTCATTCCCGGAAATTTCCATCGCTTTCGAGCAAGTTCATAGGATCTTTGGCATGCAACTCATGTGAACAACCTCTCATTTTCAACGCATTGTTGGATCATGGTTCCCCAAAATTTTCCATGCATTGGAGATGAAATGCAAAGTTTGAAAATTTTTCATCTAGGCATTAGAAATGTTGAGCAATTCGATAAATTTTCCATCCATGCAGTGGAATGGACTGAATTTGCAAATTTTAAAATTTTTTCCATGCTTTAGAGATAAAGTGCTAAGTTTCAAAAATTTTCCATCCATGCATTGGATTGGAATTCTCTTGCAAGGCTTCAAAAATTTTCCCTACATTAAAATTCATTGCATGCATTCTTTCATTGCATGCATTCATTGCATGCATTCTTTCATCTCCAAGCCACTGAATTTCCATGCATGGACTCCATTTTGAACAACTTCCATTTCCATGTTGCTCACATTCCATATTCCATTGCAACAAATTCAACTTCTATGGTGCTCACTGTCTTGCATGTTTTCCCTTTCACTCATTGCTTCAGTCCTCACAGCCGAGCTCACCCCCTAGCCTACTGAGCCAATTTCGTGCCCTCCAAATCCCATTCGGATTGCTCCAAATTACCACACTAATTTTGCATGCTCACTGCCCAAGTTTGGAGTGCTCTAGCTTCCATTTGGATTGCTCCAAACTTCTCCACCATCATTCCGAGGTTGCTGCTTGTATTTAGAGCACTCTAATTCCATTTTAGAGTGCTCTAAATGTGAACCAATCTCATCCCAAGCTACTGCCTTCATTTAGAGCACTCTAGCTCCCATTTGGAGTGCTCTAAATGTGAACCACCATCCCTCTCGGCCTCACACCATTCAACCACCATCAACCTCACTTCACCACCCTCATCTCATCCCACCATGCATGCAACCCATAACTCACCACCATCAACCCCCCAACCTTCCTCATCTCTCTCGGCAAACCTCAACCCATCAAACCCACCCTCTCGGCATCTCCATCCACCACCCCAACTCTCTAACAACCCACTCCATGCCCACCCCAAGCCACCCCACAACCTACATTTTCATGCACAAAGCTCCCCTCACCTCTCTGCCATATTTTCGAGCACTCGAAGCCAAGCTTCGAGTGCTCGCACTTGCTTGAGTTCTCACACAACAACCAGCCGAGGCCACTGCCCCTATTTCGAGCACTCGAAGGCACCCTTCGAGTGCTCGAACCAAGCCTCTCTCTCTCTCTCCCTTTTAAAACCCCAGCCCACCACTCTCACTCAACCTCATCTCCTCTCCTCGGCTGCCAACCCCTCTCCTCCACCAACTTCACAACCCAACCACCCTCATCCTCACCACCCCATGCAAACCCACCTTCACCTCCTCCACCTTTTTCCCCACTCTCCTCTAACCCAAGCACCATCATCAACCTCTCATCCACATCTTCCATTAACCACAAATAATGGGCCTTGTGTTCTCCATTGTTGGGTAAGAGTCTACCCTCTTTTTCTTTCAATTTTTGATCAATGGAGGATGGGATTGCTTGTGTGAAGGATTTGTGATTGTTTGGGAGTTGTGTATTGCATTTGCAGGGCCAAATTTTTGGATTTTCTCATCTCTAATCAACCTTTGGCCCTCTTCCTTTTTGTCTTGCACACCACGTGTTTGACGAATTGCCTAAGCCAACTTTATCTCTCTAAATGCACGGCTTTTGGCATTGTTTTGTTTTCCATTTTACACTTATGACTCATGTGTGCCAATTTGTATTTTGTATGGATTTTTACCTTGCAATCACATTCGTCTTAGTGTTTTCATTTCTGTTTTGATTTTTTTTCTTAAGAGACCTATGCTTTCACCTGTGTACATTAGTTCTGTCTTGATAGGTCTTCATGTCCAAGTTTGGGGGACGCCGTTGCGCACTCACATGGCTGAACATCTACGTCGTCGTCACTCCACTTGGTATTATTGTTCTTTTACCCTCTTTGCGCTTATTTTGATTTACTTGTCTTCTCACATTGAGGACAATGTGACATTCAAGTTTGGGGGTGCATTTATGTATTTTTGGTTTTACATTTTTGCTAAGCAATGATAATGGAATTTGAAACCTGTTGGAGATGAAAGCATATGTTTAAAACTTTGTGTATAGAAACAGCTGATATTTTTGAAAATAAAGAAAATTTGAGTTGAAATGATCATGTAGATTCAAATTAGTCTGTATAAATGTCTCAATTAAATTCTCGCTGGATTTGACACTCTTTTAAGCTTCACAATGCACAGATGCACATTGGAAACTTAACTGTGAGGCATGCAACTTGATTGACCTTGACCTTGCCCTAGTTAATCTGATTTGATGAACCTAATGGATGAATACTTTTGGCATGAATCTAAAAAAAAAAAAAAAAAAACTTAGAAAGAAAGAAAATAATGATCAGTTGACGTTCGTAGCCTTTCCAACTCGAGTTATTAAGCTCTAGGAGTGTCTCTACACTTAGCACCCTAAAACCGTCTGGTTTGGGAGTTGTTGGCCTAACGCTTGCTACAGGGGTTGGTTAGAAAGCTTAAGGGACTTAAACATTGCACGGTCATTCAAAAAAATAAACTGGTAATAAACATGGTTCGTTGGAGTTCGTAGCCTTTCCAACTTGAGCTATTAAGCCCTATGGAGTGTCTCTACACTTAACACCCTAAAGCCATCTGGTTTGGGAGTTGTTGGCCTAACGCTTGCTACAAGGGTTGGTTAGAAAGCTTAAGGGACTTCAGCATTGCACAACCATTCTATGTTTCGCTTGAGTTACAATAAATTGTCAACAAGCAACAAAAGTTGTCTTGTAAATAAAATCATGCCTTAGGGACCTCATTTAAAGGGGAATTCAATGATTTGAAAACTTGCGCTTTGGAATTGGAAAAGAAAGTAAAAGCCGCATGTTGAGAATCTAATTCACTTTCACTGAAGCTGGAGTTGATTTCCATTCAAGAGATGATAATTGAGTTATTTATATAGACTTTGATGTTGATGCATGTATGTGGAAATGTATTTAGCCAATTTTTGTATCAACGCTTCATATATGCAAGGTAGTCTTCCCAATGACCCCATCTCCAGCTCTTTTTCTATTTCAAGTTATTTTTTGAGCAATGTATATATCTTATTTTACCATGGATGATATTTTTGCAGTAGCAAGCCCATGGTTGTCTTTTCATTAAATTTTTCATTGTAGTTTTGCTAAGGGACTAGCAAAATGTAAGTTTGGGGGTGTGATAAGCGCCGAATATTATATATTCAAGCGCCCTAAATTGCATTAGTAAAGTCTGTTGTATGTTAATTTATGTAGATTATCTTCATTTCTATGTTTTTATGCATTTTCAGGTCCATTTGCCAAAAAAGGAGCAAAATCAAGGCTTTGTGGAGTTTTGGCCATCAAAAGGCACAATTCTGAATTTCTGGCAGCAGTGGAGTCAGGACTTTGCTCACCATTTTGACCTTGCAAACTCGAGAACTGGACTTCCATTATAAAATGGCATATTTAGAGCTCTGAATCAGCTTTCCAAAATCTTCAAGAAGTTCATCATTCGGAGCTCAGACCAGAGAGTTATGGCCTTGTTACCAGAGGTGCGCAGAACTGCCTGGCAGCAATGAAATTCTGCCTTGATCTTCATTTTCGACCAATCATCCTTGAGAATTGGATCTCCACCAAAACATGAAGTTTTTAGAACTCTGAATTAGCTTTCCAAATCTTCAAACGGTTCATCATTTGGAGTTTAGAGCACAAAGTTATGGCCATTTTACCAAAGTAGGTCCGGGATGAGCAAACCAAGCATAGGGCATTCTGGCCAATTTTCGAGTGCTCGAGGCCTAATTTCGAGTGCTCGAAATTAGGGCAGATTGCTTCACGAGATCAGCAGTGGAGTTAGGACTTTGCTCGCCATTTTGACCCAGAAAGCTCGAGAACTGGACTTCCATCATAACATGAAAGATTTAGAGCTCTGAATTAGCTTTCTAAATCTTCAAACGGTTCATCATTCGGAGCTCGGAGCAGAGAGTTATGGCCTTGTTACCAGAGGTGCGCAGAACTGCCTGGCAGCACTAAAGTACTGCCTTTCTCCCCATTTTCGACCAACCAGACTTGAGATTTGGGTCTTCATCAAAACATGAACTTTTTAAAGCTCTGAATCAGCTCTCCAAATCTTTAAACACTTTGTCATTCGGAGTTCGGAGCGCAAAGTTATGGCTGTTTAACCAAAGTAGGTCTGGGCGGAGCAAGTGAAGCATGGGCATTTTTACACTAAATTCGAGCGCTCGAGGCCTTGCTTAGAGTGCTCGAATTTGGGGCAGAATTGCCTTCGGGAATTCTCATTTTGGCAGCCACTTGTGCATTGGTTTCCTCATTTTCTACTTACTTCTTTATGAGGTGGTTGGGGATGTTTTTTTGGAGGAGAGAGAGAGCTTTGTTGAAGGAGATAAGGCAAGGAAGGCCACACATATCATTATCCTATATTCTACAAGATAGAGGAGAGAGAAGAGAGCAAGAAGAAGAGGGTTCTTGGAGCAAAAGGAAGGGAGCTCGAAAATGGAGGAAAAGGGCAAGCTTCTTCCTTCTTCTAGCTCACTCATGGGTAACTAAACCTCATCTAGGGAGGTGATGAAGCCTCCCCTTTTGTTCATGTTCTAGATTAGGTTCTACTTTGGGGATTATATTGTATAAACTTTGGTCTTTTCATAGTTTAAGAGCTTATTACTTCTTGTAATGAATATTCATGTTTAAATGATTGATGTGAGTTATTTAGCTTGTCTTGATGATTCTTACATTAGTCTTATTGCTTTTATTTTCATAGTGACAATGAAGATATTAACTATGAATGGTTTTCAAGGCATGTTGATTTTGAAACTTGATATTCCATTGCTTAGGTACCTCCTTTGATGGATTATGCTTGATTCTTACCTTCATGTGCTTCATCATTTGATTGAATGCTTGATGGTCTTTTGCTTAAGTTAATGTATTTGATACTACACCCTAGTCTAGGTAGTCCAAATGTGTTGTCTTTTGATAGACCATTCTTGTTTTAATCTCATGAACTTCTTATTGGTTATGAAGCAACTATGTGTTGCTACATAATTCTTGATCATTGCTTATATAGTGTTTATCCCCAATTTAGTCTTGATTTAGCATGTATTTAGGGCGTAGGTGGATTCACTTCTCTAGTTTCCCCTTTTATTATCTCTAACTCTCATTTACTAACACTATTATTTTATGCACTTTGAATTCCTAGTTTAGTGACCATAAAACAAACCCTCTATGAACACCCCTTATCACTCTAAAATGACTTTAGACACTTAGGTTGCCTTAAGACTAGCGCAGTCCCAGTGGTTCGACTTACCCGACCAATAGCCCTATTTTACAATGATTCGTGCTATTGCGAAGGTTGATGTATAGTTGATCAACCGATCAAATTACATGGATTACGGTTTTGGAATTTTAATTACTGAGATATTAAAACTCTGTTCTGCAATTACGTGGATTAAATGCTTTGGATTATCTTTGCTAAACTATTAAATAATGTTCTAGCAATTTACAGGGATGTTATTTTAGATTTTGGTTGAGGAACTGTTTAAATTTTGTTTTATCAACTGTGGCGACCCTGGTTTTCAGGCCAGCGTGTCCTGTGATGAACCGAAAATTGACCCGATAACGGATCCGATATGCGGAGTGAAAACAGAAAACAAGACTCTAAGAAGTCAAAATGACCTTCCATGAGGTCGTGGAACTCAATGAGAACTGACGGGGAAGCAAAAGACCAAAAATATAACAAATAAGTCCCCCAGGGGCAAAATAGTCATTTCTGAAAACTGTGGACTCGGGTGCCACTAAGCACACCACTGGAAGGACAACGAAAAACTAATTAAGATTGACTCAAGAATCACTTGATTCGGAGTCCGGATGAAGAAAATATGAAACTCCAAAGTTTCATAAAAATCACATTTTTGGGTTTGAAATTAATGCAGTAAGGGTACTTCGCAAGGGGTAAAATAGTCGTTTCTGAAAAAATTGAATGTAACTGAGTATACCGTTAGATAGACCAGGAAAAATTAAAGAATTTAGACTCAAGAATCACTTGATTCGGAGTCCGAACGAAGAAAATATGAAATGTCAAAGTTTCATAAAAACCAACTTTTGGGTTTAAAATCAGTGCGGCAAGGGTACTTTACAAGGTGTAAAATGGTCTTTTGAGATATAATTTGATGCAATCATGCATACCGTTATATAGACGAGCAAAAACTAATAAACTTAGACTCAAAAATCACTTGATTTGGAGTCGGGATGAAGAAGATATGAAGCCTCAAAGTTTCAAAAAAAACAACTTTCTGGGTTCAAATCTGGGCAAGACCTGCACAAATTTTTGGACTTCAAATGTGGTTTTGAGGGCTTAAACCACATTTTTTGGCAAAAAGTTGTGAACAAACCCACCCCAAAATCGTGTTTTCTACATGACCATGTCAAGAGAAGATTTTATTTTACAAGTGAAATATCCAAAATGCCCCTTAGATCAGCACTTTTTTCCGGAAAAACCTGGAACGACCAGATTTTCCAGATCTGCGAGTTGTTTTCGGCATTAAGATAATTTTTTTTTTTTTGTAAAAACACGAAGAAGAAACCCCCTCTAAAATCATGTTTTCTACCCGGATCATGAACGAAAATGAAAAATAAACACTATGAAGTACCCAGAATGCCCCTAGATCAGAAAAGGGCAAGAGGATTAAAAAGCTGCTATATGCATAACAGAAAGCTGAACTTTGCATGAGATTTTCGGCACCAAGGCGACATTTTCTGGAAAAACACGAAGAAGAAACCCTCCCTAAAATCATGTTTTCTAAATGACCATTTTAAGAACGGAATTTATTTCCTGAAGGAAAACCCCAAAGTGCCCTAAAATCAGATTATGCAACAAAATTTCAAAATGAGTCCATAGGAAGCTCAAAACACAAACGATAAGGTTTTGCCCGGAAACGACCATGCACGCAAACGTAACTTACCTATTTTGATGTGCTACAATAGTCCACGACTTAAAAATACCACCGATACAAATTCCGATCCCCCAACGGGCAAAAAAGCAAAAATGGGACTTGGAATGAAAACTCGGAATCCAAAAATACAAAACGGGATCAAATGACCATTTGGCCCTTGGCCACACTTCAAACATGATTTATAAGACCCTATGAAAGAATGAAAACGGAATTCCCACACCCGATACAACCGTGGTAAAGTAATGACTTGCGATTTTTCAAGGTTTTCATAATATTTCATGAAGTTAAAAAGTTGTATAGAATACAATACACACGTCATTGGCCTCCGGCCTCATCTCATACATGTCAAATACATTGAAAGGAGTGCACTTATGTACACATTACATACATGGAATCAAAGAATACAAATTTTACATATAAGTCTACAAAATGACATTTCATGTTAACATTCGCATGAAATGGAAACTTGAAAGCTACACAACATCCAAGGAATGCTAGGCGTCACGAACCAAGTCTTCGTACTTAAAATATGCCCTAGTATCGTAGGGGTGAGTAACATAAAGCTACTCGTAGGAGATGAGCATGCATCGACCTAACATTTTACAAATTTATCACCTTAAGGTGAAACATGTTAAAGGGGCTCATGTCACCTAACGTTTATGTCCAAGTGAGACTCGGAGAGCATCCTAAGCTAACTTAGAGTCTAAGCAACAAGAATCATGATATACATATGTGTATGAAACGAATCATGGTGGAGATAATCCAAAGAACACGATAAGAAGAATGCTTGAGCATAGATTAACATGAATTGCATTTTCAATACAATTGAACTAGGTCTAGAGTAATCCATACAACATGACAAAAGCATATTTGAATACAAGTTAACAAGAATCACATTATCCATACAATTCAACAACAAAAGAGCATGTTATACAATGCAACAAGGTTTAAGTTTTTAAAGCCATCAACTTAGAATCTAAAGCACAAAATAACAGTAGTGGTTCATGCCACCTAACGTCTATGTTATAAATGAATCAATAGGATCAATCCTAAGCTTTATTAGAACGTCAAAACACGATTTTCAATATCGATGCCCAACATTGGAACTTCTAATACAACGCATAAAACACAATTTCGTAAAGTTAACATCCTGTAACTTAAAATGAAATGACAAATAAGAAACAACAAGTTACAACATCATCTAGTTATCAACTTGAAAATGAAATGCGAAATCAAACAAAGTGGATACTAGGACGTCACGCCGGATCAGACCGATAACATAGTTACTTTAGGGTTACTAGCCCATGGGTAACCTCCCTATGTGCACACTAGACTATATAGAGGGACTATCCCCCGTACTAGAACAACGTCCTAGCCATAGCCAAACAACGACATCCCAAAGTTTCCAAAATCAACAAGTTGTGTAACAACGCATATATCAACAGGAATATGCAAGATAATTAACTATCTACCAAGCACAACCAAATTTGGAAACCTATACAATACATGCTCTAAGTCTACAACTAATGTGATATGATGAATGCTGAATCTTCAGTGTGCGATTCGTTACACGCTATGCATGAATGATGTTAAATACGAAATGTGCAAATCATTACACAAGGCAACAATATATTCAATAAGGAAAACATATTCTCATGAGTATAAACATAACAACTATGTTATCCAATGCTCAAAACATAACCAAATGAATATACAACAAGTCTAAGTCCATGATTTGAATATAGAAACCACTTCTAAAACATAACTAGATCATGGAGCAAATTGATAGAATTTAAATAGATAAACACAATTAAATTCTATAGATTCCGATTCAATTCCAATTAACCTCAATTTAACACATATTAAAGGACATGGCAAGGTCATCACCTATATCCATTCTAACACTCAATTAGGTTGTTAGAACAATAAAGTAGAACTTTAATTAAATCATGCTAATTTAAATCCCAAGATTCTAAAACAACTTCGAATAGTCCCAAATTAATATATACTAGTAAACAAGTCATGGCCAATACAAATATCAAGTTAAAACTTTAATTAAACAAATGGGACCACAAAATAGATTTTAATTAATTCTTTTAATTAAAATCTCTTGATTTTCAAAATTAACCAAATGCTCTCAATTTAACGTATCTTAGAGAACATGCCAAGGACTAATGTAATATCATATTACAAGCTTATTTCATGCAAGTTACACCTATGTAAATTAAAATTTCACTAAAGTTAAATATAAAATAAAGGTTGCAATACTCATGCAATTAATCCCAATTTAACATATGTGAACAACCACACCAAAACTTAATTTTCTAGCATGCCACAATTCAATTTCAAGTTGTATATCACCATGAGGATTAAATCTTAAACAAGGAAATTAATTAAATGAAAGGTTTCAAAACCTCACCGAATATTCTAAATCAAATATATGTGAAGCTATATGGCATATAGATCAAGAATATCAAGTCGGAATTCAAATGGAGTGAATAGTGCACTCGGGGCAAATTAATTAATCAAATTAATTAATAATTACTAATTTTCAAAACACCTCCAATTACTTTCAAATTCAACTATGTTGAAGAGCATGCTAAGGCCTAATATAATATGCTAACACATATTAATTTCAAACTAGTTAAGGCCATGTGAATTAATCTTTCACCTAAGATAAATATTAAATAAAATCTTTAATACTTATTCAAATGTTCCAATTTTAATACACGACAATGAGCATATCAAGGGGCAATATAAAATCATGCTACATGTTTAAACCAAGTTATAAGCAACCGGGAAAATTAGATCCCGTACAAGAAAAATAAATAATAAAATCTCTAGATTTTATATTTAATCTTGCAAACAAGTAGTATAAGCATTACAAGCATTATATATAACAAGAATTTAAACCTAGAACATCTCCTACCTCAATTTGAGATGAAAATCTCAAAAGCCATCAAAATGGAACGGCTCCGAATTCGACGAAACTACTAAGTTTTGTCGGGGATAACGCCGTGAACATAACCCCCATGAAAGCCCCATCAAATCATAACTTGACCTCCAAACCAAACTCAAGAAATGGTCAAAACTAAATTTTAATAAGGGGGAAAGGTAGACCACAGTGAGGGGAACAACAAACGTTAAGACCGAAGACTTTCCATCAAGGAAAAGTGAACCAAAAGAGGAGAGAGAAGATGGCAGCACCCCTTGGGCTGCCATGGGAGCTCCAGGTCGTGCATGAAGAGGGGTGAAGATGAAAAATGAAATATCTCACCCCCCTTTTGTAGAAATCTCAAAAAGTGCCCCAAACGGGCCCCGCCGGGTCCGAAAAAGTAAAATTTTGAACAGACGAGCTTAAATGGCAAAACTTTATGAACAAAAAAGATTCAAAATGAGAAAATATGAACAAGGGAAGAAACGGTGTTGAAAACCGAGTCCTGAACAGAAAGTTATGCCCAAAACAAGTTTGGCGAAAATCGGAGCCAAAAACTCTGAAACTGGAAAACATCGACCAGGAGGAAATTCCAAGAGTACACAACTCGACAAAATATGAAAATAAATCTCATACGAGGATCCAGGCTCAAAAAAAAATATTTTGCAATAACTTTCATTAATTGCACAATGGCACCTCCAAAAAGTGAAACTGCACTTATGGCCCAGAATGAAAATATCTTCCAAAAATATTTTCTTAAAAACCCCTAAAATAAAATATCTTCAAAAAATATTTATGAAAAACATCCCAAGAAAAGAAAATAATTTCAAAGAATTTTACATCCATGCCCCTACGGACACCGGGAGCAACCAGAGTACTTTCTTACAAAAGTAAAGATACGTATTTCATGGAAACCACTCAAGATGAAGGCACGTGAAGTCAAAAACCAACTCCGAGCATGAGAAGTGAGGTTGTGCCAAAAATTAACAAACGGAGATAAGACAGAATAGGGAAAAAGACGAAATAGCGCATAGTGTCAAAAAATGAAAAACGTGAAAATGACTCGGTCCTCAAAGGAAGTTGTCAATCCACGGAAAAGAGTCTCAGGAACCAATTCCGAGCAATCGAGATGACACTAAGTGACACGAAACAGAGCTCAGAAAAGAAAATTAAACGAAAAAAATTCATTCATAAAATTTCAGGAAAAAGGAAAAGAAGGCAAATGACCGGGTCGTTACATCAACTATGTGGATTATGTGGTTTATATTTGATGTACTGTATGAGGTGTTGCATCATTTACGGATCATTTGCATTATATGCACCAGTATGGGACGGTGGCATATGGAGGGACAGATTAGATCAAAACGTTAATTCCTACCCATTCATACATACAGAATGGATTAACTAAAATAGTTAAATCTTACATGGCTTTATGTCCTATCAACTAAAACAGTTGAACAACATATTTGATGGTTGTTTATATTTTTGTATTAGGAAGGATAGGGATTTAATTAAAATATTTAAATCTTAATTATATGTTATGTTTTGGTGACAAACAGTTGACCGGCACAATATTGTATTTGGATGGAATTTATATATATAATTATGGTACCGCGATATGAGCTTGAGTCTCATAGTCGATGGTTAGGGAGCGTATATGCAGTAGGATGCGTAGCTGGCTATATTGGTTGAGGTATACCCTGTTAGGCTCAGGTAGTCATGCCCACTCAGGTGCTTTTTGCATGTTGCCTTCTATTCAGGTTGAGACCCTTATCATAGTCCAGTGAGAGTCCTGTAGTGTGGATATATATATTTATTTACGGACTATATAGATATGGTTGAGATATCTAGGATGTATCTGCGTATCGAGTCTCTGTTTGGATTGTAGTTAGGATAAAACTTGTTCGTAGGCTTGACCCATTATTATTTTTTTCAGGTATCGGACGGTTTCAATCTTAAAGCTTGTTTGCTGAGCAGAGACAGTCTCTCATTCTTCCGACTGTGTAGGATCGCTATTTGTATTTAGCTTTGGATTTCTTTTTATTTATTTATTTTGTCTTCAGTTTGGATTTTTTATGGGTCCACCCAGTATGGATTCCCGAGTTATATTTTGGAGGATTAATTTTTATTAGAAGGCTTTATTAATTAATGGAAATTTATTTTGAGGTTTTCATTATTGGATTATCACTTTAGTATCTTTTCAACAATTTTCTTTTTTCCTGTTTATCATAATTGTATTCTGTATTCGTTTATTGCTAATTGGTTTGATATCCTTGGGTAATCGGGCGTGGGCCTGGCCAACTCGCATCCGGAAATTCGGGGGTATCACATTGCCTTAGAATGCTTGATTTAATTACCTTATCTCATTTGATACTTGATGTGAGTTTGCTAGTGTGGTTATTCAAGTAGGTTGTTGATCCCAAGTTTGGGAGTGCACTTTTTCCCAATGGATCATTACCAGGCTTCATGTCTTTGCCACCACGGTATATTCTTTCCATCTTTTCCATTGTTCTCATTGCACATTGAGGACATTGTGCAGTTTAAGTTTGGGGGTAAGGTGACTTTGTTGCATTCCACTTAAGTTTGAGACTTAATTGCATGATTGAGATTTGGGATCCATTTGAGCTATGATTTTAATCTTTTGAGGACCATGATACTTAAAATTTAAAAATTGTTTGACTTGAGTGTCCAATACTTCTTTTATGCCTTGTGGATACCATTTAGGAGTAAATTTTTTCGAAGATTGATATCTTGATTACATTTGTGGTCCACATAATCATGATTTTGTAATTGTTTTGAGATTCACTCTAAGATTCTACACTAGCACAGGCGCATACTAGCATTCATTTGTGGGGTACATGCTTTGTTGACTATTGATTTGGTTATATCCTAATTGAGCTTGTAGTGCTTTGAAAGCTTTCATTCTTGACAAAGGCGAATAATAAACCCTTTTCACTAAGTAGTCGGGATTTTAGCCTCATCAAGCATTAAATTTCTCGCGCCGAAAGGTGGAGGGCCCAAAGTCTAGTTTAAAAAATAAATAAAAATAAAAAATAAAAAAATAATATATTAGTGAAGACTTCTCCCAAAGGTGAGAAGTGAGAAATGATTAGATGGAGGTTGTTTTGATTTGTAGCCTAATTGATTTAAGCTTGTAAATCCTTAGGGGTATCTCTACACCTAGTGCCCTAAAGTTGTCCGGTTTAGGAGTTATTGAATTAACACTCGCCTCATGAATCTTTTAAATAACTTAAGAGATCAATACATTGCACCATGCTTCCATCTTTGATCCTAAAAAAATAAAAAAATCAAGTGAAAAAAATAAGTGCACCTAGTTGAATAAACTTTAATAAATGGTCCAATCTTTGTCTTGATGATCGGTACTATATTTGTGTGTTAGCTTGAGGCCGGATGTGATCATTTCTTTAGTTGGCTAAGATAGCAACATATTTGATGCCGGTTCACTTAAAAAGGATTTTAGAGTTGTTTTGATTTGCATGATCATTCTCTTAATGTGTGGAGGACCATACTTGCTTGCTTGGTGTTGAAATTTTGGAAAATTGCTTAGAGGTGGTTAAAAAATTGCATACTTGAGGTAGTTTTTTCCTAATGCTTGTTTTGTATGTTGGTACCTCTTTAGTGAGAAAGAGCTTAATGTTTGTGGGTATCATTTCTGGAAACCCTCATGAAACTTCACTCGTTCACTAGGGGTAACCTTGGGGTTTAAAAGGCTTGTTGCATATGCTAAATGCAATCGTGTTCTCTACAAAGTGGCGTTATTCTTTTATTGCTTTCTAGCTCATAGTTACTTAGTTGTTTATTTATTTCTTTTCCTTGTAGTTCATTGGTAGGGACTAACAATATCTAAGTTTGGGGGTGTGATGAGTGCTCAAATGTGATGCATTTTAGCACCTAAGCTAGGGTATTTTAGTCCATTCATTTATCTTTATTTTCCCATTTTAGTACTACTTTATATTTTTGTCTATTTTTATGTCAATAAGGTTCGAATGGGCTAAAAATGGTCCATTACAGCCTTTTTGGAGTCAAGCAAAAGTTCTTAGAAGATACCAAAAAAATCCGAAAAAAAGGTCAAAAATGCAAAATTTCGCTACCAGTGGGTTTGGATCGATCGAAGATACGCTGGCAGCGAGCTGTTTTATTCCCGCGCGCCCGAGCTCCACCTACCATATAGCTGCGAGATTAGATATTTTAAAGGCTTATTTTCTGACTTGTTCACTACTCCAAGAAGCTTGTATAAAGGGGGAATTGAACTATTTGTAAAGAGCTTGAATTTTTATTTCATTTTTACATTGTAATAGTTAGTTTTCTCTTTCTTGAAAAGTTAGAGATTAGGGTTAGAAGAAAAAAGAAAAGTGGAGACACCAAGAACACATCTCAAGATCTACACACACTCTCTCTAGAATTGAACAAAGAAGAAGAGGAAGAAGATGGAGCCACGTTT
Source organism: Cornus florida (assembly GCF_030987335.1). Taxonomy (NCBI): domain Eukaryota; kingdom Viridiplantae; phylum Streptophyta; class Magnoliopsida; order Cornales; family Cornaceae; genus Cornus; species Cornus florida. The sequence continues at coordinate 65,805,131 of NW_026775577.1, read as the reverse complement.
GGGGATTGCCCTCGAGGGTTCAAAGATCACACCCACCTCCTCCATGATTGGCTAGACTTCTCCTTGGAGTTTGGTTGAGTCCCAAGTTTGTAATCTAAACCTCTATCTCTTTCATACTTTTGGGGGAATAATACCTTGTGATTAGTGTTTTAGCCTTATGAATTTATTAAATCTTGGGTTCTCCTTTGATTTCTATGGATTAATTCTTTCTATTGATTCTCTATGTGATTACATGTTGTCTTATGTGATTATTTGGGAATTGATCTCTACACTAGTTTTTCTATGTTAATTACATGTCTATGGATGGTTGATTGAGAATCTAGTGATGGCTATGCATGGTTTTCATTGAATGGATTTGTCAATTAATTAGATGGGTTATGGTTATACTTGATGGGTTGTTCTACAATTTAATACATGCTTGTAGTTAAGTAGACAATCTATACTTGATTTGATATTCCATGGCTTATTAGTGCAAATTCCATGTTTCTCTATATTGATGTGTGCTATAATTGTTACTAGTTTGATAGGTCATGCTTAGGATTGATGGGTTGTTCTACACTTAGTTTAATAGTTGGTTAGGTAGACAATTCATACTTGAATTTGATGGTCCATGCTTAATATTGAAATTGGTAGTCGCATTTTGTTCACAAGAATGTTTTTCCCAAATTAGTTGAAAGTCTGTGGTTTGGTGAACGAGTTTGGTGGAAATTCTAATGCAGCCCAAGACCTCACTTTTCATTTCTTAAATCCCTAACTCAACTTAGCTTGATTTTATTGCATTTTAATTAATTGCATCTTAGTGTAATCAAACAACCCTCCTTTGGAATCATTTGGTACATTGGAGTCAAAATTAAATTCCAACACATATAATCTCCTAGGATGATCCTTTCTAATTCATACTACATAGTATAGGTGTTAAGCGGTTTATAAATTTAAAGTATGATGCTTACTTGACACTAATTTCGAAACTCAAAATGTTATGCATTATTTTCTGTACACGCTCGGGTCACATCAGTATGCTATGTGTTCAGTGTTCATATGCGTATAAATGAATGTATTCTACTTACTTAACCCGATTGTAGTGACAGCAGGGGATGTAGTTTAGTAAAGTGTTTTATCTTAAGAATTTTCTATATGATGTGTATGATCTTAGTAGCCTTTTTCTTACTATGTATCTTATTTTGATTTTGTGCATTATTCATGCTCTGTAATGACCCGGATTTTAACAGATTTTTTTTTTTTCCGTTGTCTTTCCTTTCTGAGTTCAGTTCCTCTTCGCTTAGTGTCATCTCGAGTGCTCTCGAGTAATTTCCAAGACTCTTTTCTGTGGATTGACAACTTCCTTTGAGGACCGAGTCGTTTTCACATTTTTCGTTTTTCAACACTATTCACTTTTCGTCCCTTTCCCTATTTTATCTTTTCCCCGTTTGACACTTTGTTGGCGTAACCACACTTCTTGTGTTCGGAGTTGGTTTTTGACTTCATGTATCTCTATCTTGAGTGGTTTCCATGAAATACGTATCTTTACTTTTGCAAGAAAGTACTCTAGTAGCTCCCGGTGTCAATAGGGGCATGGATGCAAAGTTCTTTGAAATTATTTTCTTTTCTTGGGGTGTTTTTCATAAATATCTTTTGAAGATATTTTATTTCAGGGGTTTTTAAGAAAATATTTTTGGAAGATATTTTCATTCTGGGCCATTAGTGCAGTTTTCACTTTTTGGATGGGCCATTGTGCAATTAATGAAAGTTATTGCTAAATGCCTTGTTTTGAGTCTGGATCCTTGTACGGGATTCATTTTCACTTTTCATCAAGTCGTGTACTCATAGGATTTCCTTCTGGTTGTTTTCTCCAGTTTCAGGGTTTGTCCGTTTTTGAAACGACACTTCTGCATTTGTTTCCTTTGGGTTCCGTGACCTCATTAAAGGTCACATTGGTGTCTTAGAGACGCATTGTATTTCTAGAGATCATTGTTCACCTTTCGCTTTTGCATTTCGAATCCATTTTCGGGTCATCTTTTGGTCATCACTGACGCACCGGGTTTACAAAACTTGGGCCGTCACAAGTGGTATCAGAGCTCCTAGGTTCGAAAACCTTAGGACGACGGGTTTTGGGTGCATATCATGCTTTTGTTGTCATACTTTATGTGTTTATATGCTTTATGATAACATGTTTTGGTTGATAACATGTTTATATGCTTACGTGCTACATGTTGTATGTCGTTTGTTTAATATTGTTTTATTCTAATGTAAAGAGCATGACATGTGACGTATGCTAGATTAGAATTGTATATGCATAATTATGTTGCATATTTGGCATGACACGGGATTGGTCATTGAGGCACGAGTTGAGATTGATGGTGATTGTAGTCACAGTTTCGTGGTAGTATAAGTTGTTGTCAACCTAGTATTGGTTTTAATGTAGGTGGATGGTCACCTTTTATTTAGGCTCTCGTGAGATGAGTTGTTTGACATTACCATAGTGCTAGATTTGTTGGTTTGGGACCATTATGAGGTTATGGACCTCTTAGGATCCTTGATTGTTCAGGATGATTCCTCTAGAACTTGCGTTTTTCGTGGGCGGGTACGTTGTGGGCGGGTGCATGGCACTGTCATGCTACCGTACTGGCATGCTACATGTGCAGTTCGGATGGAATCAGTGTCGATTTTGTTTTGATAGGCGTTGTCCTTTTGATCGATGATGATGGTGTTTGTTTTGGGGATCAGTCGTGGTGATTGATTTGGTTGTTGTTGGCATGGCTATAGTTGCCATTTTCTTTGGAGTTCTCCTTGAGTGATGACGCTTTTGGGATCAAGTCGATTGATTGATGTTTCGGGTAGAGAGAGCATTGCATTGTTAGTGTCACTTGTAGTGTCACCTCTAGATTTGGAGTTAGATTGTTAGAGTCTTACCGTTGTGGTAAGGACTCACGTTTGTTTGGAGACAGGTTATTGTTGCATTGGTTTTTGGAGACAGTTTATGGCTAGGACTGGTCCTTTTTTTTTACCTAGGCACTCTAGGACACGATGTCCATAGGGTTTATTGTTGCATCACTTTTATTTTCTGCAGTTTCATTTACTACCATGTTAGTAGTATGATTTATGATATTGTGATGCATGAGTAGGTGGAGGTCTATCCACATTTGCCTTCTTGTTGTGTGGCGATAGCATGCCTTTCTTATATGCTTCGAGATGCCATGTTGTTACTACCCTATAATGACATGCTTTTGTGCTTACGTGGAGACGTGTTGCATGTACCTTTGATTTTTATCTATGTGAGTAGATTTCTTTCTGGTAGTTGCATTCCTTGTCACTTCCAGGTTTGGGTTCCCTTTTGTTTCTTCTCAGTCGTACGTAGTGTGTATGTGGGTTTCCATAAGAGTTTCGTTGTGAGATTCCTTGTAGAAGAGTTGTCACATTTGTTCCATCTTGAGCTGTCCACTTCCCTAAGGTGGGAAGAATGCTCCATTTTCATGTTTGTCATATCGACACTTGTAGGAGGATAGGGTTTCTTCTCTTTTCTTGGTTCGTGTTAAGGACTTTACAAGGAGTGGGTCTCTTCTTTTCGTTGCGTTGTGCACAGTTCTTGGTTGGTTGGTCCGTAAGGATCACCATTGTTGTTTTGAGTCCTTGGTGAGGATTTGATGGATTTTGGTCGACTTACTTCCATGTAGGGGTGAAGTCTTTGACCTTGTTGTCTTTCATTTCAGAGATGGGGTTGTGGTGTTGTCCTATTTAGGACTGGTGGTTCCCTTTCTTTCGTGTCTTCCTTGGGGAGTTTTTGCTGTGGTTGTTAACGGAATTGTGGTGCTTGGAGTGAGTTGATTGGTGTGAGATCATTTTATAGGGACTTGTGTCCATATCATTGAGGATTTGTTTGATTGTGAGGTGAGCTCGATGCTCTTTTGAGAATGCCTTTTAGAGACTTGTTTCCGTTTTGGAGGTCTGAATGTGGTTAACTTTTAGGAGGAATTTTGGAGGATCGCTGTTGGATATGGCTTGTTGTAGAGTTTCTCGTCCTAGTTATAACTAGGCATGGTTTTGAGGAATCGTAGTTCCAGTGGTTGTTTATGGATTGATAGAAATTGAAGAATTTTGATTTAGCGTGGTGTTGCCAAGCATGGTTTTGAGAGATTCATCTTGTGACCTTAGTTGTTGGCATTTTGATGTGTGTGCCACTTGGTGGATTTGTATTTTGAGGATTTAATTATCCGTAATAGGGATGTGGATCTGATGTTTGATTACGGTGTAGTCTTGTAGTTGATCTGTTTCAGGGAGATGTGAAGGACTTTCGATGAAATGTCGTATTGTGAGGTTCGTTTTGATTTCTGTAGGCGTTGATTTGATTGTCAGGTTTTGGATTCTTGATTAATGTTGTTAATAGGGGTACTTTGAGACAATGGAGATGTTAGTTTTGTTGTACTGAGGATTTAAGGCCTTAAGCATAGCGGTACCTATGGCATTGTTGTCAGAGTTTTGGGATTGGCTTGGATGGTCTGGCTAGACATCTTTGGACCATATCTCAACTCTCACAAAATGTTGGTCTTCGTAGTGCTTTTGGCAATGATCATTTTTGACATTGATGTCATTTGTATCGAGAGGTTTCTTGGGTAGACCTAGTGGGGGGCAGGTTATGAATTAGTGTCTTATACTGCCATGCTACCGTACAAAGTTGTGTGTTGTGGGCGAGTACTAGTTGCCATCGATGCTACCTTACTGACGAGTAAGTGTGGGCGGGCACTAGGCACTGTCATTGCCACCACACATTTGAGTACGTCATGGGCAGGTTCTGGTCGCTGTTCGTACTGCCGCATCGTTTTGTTTAGTACGCTGATATGATACGTGGTTATCTTGGAGATCTTTTGGTGGTCGTTATTGGATCGGTATGATGGTTCATCTAGAGGGATGTTTACGGTTGTTGCCTTCCGTTCATTTGTCTCACCTTGGGTTCTGTGTGTCAGTTCTGACTTGTTGGGTGGCCATTTAGTCACTTTCCTTTTGAGAGGTTGTCCTGTCATTAGCACGTGGGTGCAAATGACATTGGTTTATGTGTTGTCTTTCAGCTTTGGGATTGCTTTTGTATCGCATTGTGTGGGATACTCGGAGATGTACTCCGTAGTTATCCTGGTTTCGCCTTTTTGTTTTGGTTGGGGCTAGATTTCGGGGACCAAATCCCTTTAAGGTGGGAAGGTTGTAATGACCAGGATTTTCACAGATATTTTTTTTCCGTTGTCTTTCCTTTCTGAGTTCAGTTCCTCTTCGCTTAGTGTCATCTCAAGTGCTCTGGAGTGATTTCCGAGACTCTTTTCTGTGGATTGACAACTTCCTTTGAGGACCGAGTCGTTTCCACATTTTTCGTTTTTCGACACTATTCACTTTTCGTCCTTTTCCCTATTTCGTCCTTTTCCCTATTTTGTCTTTTCCCCGTTTGACACTTTGTTGGCGTAACCACACTTCTTGTGTTCAGAGTTGGTTTTTGACTTTATGTATCTCTATCTTGAGTGGTTTCCACGAAATACGTATCTTTACTTTTGCAAGAAAGTACTCTGGTTGCTACCGGTGTCCGTAGGGTCATGGATACAAAGTTCTTTGAAATTATTTTCTTTTCTTGGGGTATTTTTTGTAAATATCTTTTGAAGATATTTTATTTCAGGGGTTTTTAAGAAAATATTTTTGGAAGATATTTTCATTCTGGGCCATTAGTGCAGTTTTCACTTTTTGGAGGGGCCATTGTGCAATTAATGAAAGTTATTGCTAAATGCCCTGTTTTGAGCCTGGATCCTCGTACGGGATTCATTTTCACATTTCGTCGAGTTGTGTACTCTTGGAATTTCCTCCTGGTCGATGTTTTCCAATTTTAGGGTTTTTGGCCCCTGTTTGCCCCAAACTTGTTTTGGGCATAACTTTCTGATCGGGACTCAGTTTTTTATGCTGTTTCTTCTGTTATTCATATTTTATCATTTTGAATCTTTTTTAGTCACAAAGTTTTGCCATTTGAGTGTGTTTGCTCAAATTTTACTTTTTCGGACCCGGCGGGGCCCGTTCGGGGCACTTTTTGAGATTTCTATAAAAGAGAGGTGAGATATTTGATTTTTTATCTTCTGCCCTCTTCATGCATGACCTGGAGCTCCCATGGCAGCCCAAGGGGTGCTACCATCTTCTCTCTCCTCTTTTGGTTCACTTTTCCTTGATGGAAAGTCTTCGGCCTTAACATTTGTTGTTCCCCTCGCCGTGCTCTACCTTTTCCCCTCATTAGAATTCAATTTTGACCATTTCTTGAGTTTGGTTTTGAGGTCAAGTTATGATTTCGATGGGGCTTTCATGGGGGTTATGTTCACGGCATTGTCCCTCACAAAACCTAGTAGTTTCGTCGGATTCGGAGTCGTTCCATTTTAATGGCTTTTGAGATTTTCATCTCAAATTGAGGTAGGAAATGTTTTAGGATTTTCTATGTGTTGTATTGAGTGTTTCTCATGATTATACAACTTATATGTATGCCTTGTATCAAATTTAGAAAGTTAGTAATTTTTATTTCTTTATATAAGATTTAAAATTCATGATGATATATAACTTTGATTTGAATTGTGGCATGCTAGAAAATCATGTTTTAATATATTTGTTAACATATATTAAATTGGTATTGATTGAATAAAAATTGCATATTTTATTTAATATTTATCTTTTGTGAAAGATTAAATCACATGGCTGTACCTTCCATGAAATTGACTTGTGATATGCTTTTAAATTATGTCTTGGCATGTTGTTTAACATACTTTAATTTGAGAGCATTTGGATAAGTATGAAAATCTAGAGATTTTAATTAAAATGATTAATTAAAATCTAATTAAGGGTTCCATTGGCCTAATTAATTGTTTAACTTGATATTTGTGATAACTATGACTTATGTTCTAACATATGTTAATTTAGAACCATTTGATGTTGTTTTAGAAGTTAGGGATTTGATTATCATGATTTAATTAAATTCCACTTTATTGTTCTTATAGCTTAATCGAGTTTTGATGTGGTGTATGTAATGACCATACTATATTGTTTATCATGTATTAATTGGAGGCCATTTAATTGAGATTTGAAGCCTAGGGAATTTAATTAGTTTATAGATTAAATTCCGTTTCTATGGTATTATTGATTAACTTATGTATTTGACATTGACAGTGTGTTTACAGCATGACTTTTGACTTATAATGAATTTATGAGTTTATATTTTCAATATTGGATTATATTGTTATAGCGTGTAACGAATCGCACTTTGAAGATTCGACATTCTCATCCTATAGTAGTTGTGGATTTAAAGCATGTGTTGTGTGGATACAATCTACTTGTGCATGGAAGGTGACTTAGTGCATTATATAAATTACGTATGAGTTATGAACTTATTTGATTATTTTGGAGTCTTGGGACATTGTTACTGTGATATGGCTAAAGTTCGGCTTTAGTACGGGAGGTATGAGTTCTCCCCAATTGAGATAGTGCGCACTAGGGTGGTCTTCCCAGCGGGTTAATGCCCGGAATAACCAATTTGTTCTTGGTTTAGTCCGAAACGTGATGTCCAAGTCTTCCACTATTTGTTTTCGCATTCAATTCCAAGTTATCAATCATGTTTATATTGTGACTTGTGGTTTTGGTAATTGGCGATTTGATGTTGTTAAGTACATCCATACTAAATTGATATATTTAGTTGATTTCACACTTTTAGATTGCTAGTTGATAACCTAGAGAATCTATGTCTTGATGTGTGGTATTAGATATTCTAATTATGCTAAATTGTTATATTTAGTTAATGTTGCATTTTAGACTTCAAGTTGATAACCTTGAGAACCACTATGTTGTTGCTTTGTGTAAGCATGCTCCTATGTTGTTGCTTTATGTAAGTATGACCCTATGTTGTTAAAATTGCATGAATGAGGTGATTGATGCTAGAAATGATCTTAGGTAGCTAGGATGCTCCCTGAGTCTCACCTTGACATAGACGTTAGGTGGAATGAACCACAATAATTAAATCATGCAACTTTTAAAACTTTAGGTCGATGCATGCTCATTTCCTATGAGTATCTTTATGTTACTCACCCCTACGATACTGGGGCATATTTCAGGTACAGGATGCAAGATTGGAGATTGCAATTGCTTGGGTGATTTGCTGAGTTGAGCTTGTTTAGAAGCATTCTTGTTCACATGCAAGTGTTAGCATGTTCATGATTTGTCTATGAAATGTAATTTTTCTAACTTGAAGGTTTGACATGTCAAATGTTGTAAATGTATTGTAATGAGGCCATAGGCCATTGTAGCACACCTACTTTATCATATTACATGCACTTGCATGCTCACTTTGGCAAACAATACCTTCTTTAATGAAACAAAAACTCTAAGTAGCATTTTTAGGGAGTTTTACCCTATTATGTTCCAGGGGCATTTCGGATATTTCACAATGCGTTTTTTCCATTTTTCCTGCCAAGTCATGTAGAAAACTCAATTTTGAGGGGGGTTTCTTCTTTGTATTTTTCCTGAAAATATCACCTTGGCCCTAAAAAATCAATATTTTTTCGAAAAATCCTTGCTACCAGGTTTTACAAATTTTTAGTACAAATGTAGTTGGTACTATTCATCGACTTTTTTTTAAAAATCGTCACGATCGATCCGAAACTTCCGGAGGTCTTCTGGATGCATTTTAAGATTGCATTTTCAATTTAGGCAATTTAAAAACCTCCCAAAGCCCTATTTCCAAAACTTGGGCAGTAGCTCGGATTAGTTTTTCTTCCTCTTGACCTGATTTTCTTGGGGGCATTCTGGCCATTTTACAATGCATTTTTTTTGTTTCCGTTCGCAATTCGGGTAGGAAACTTGATTTTGGGGGGGTTTTTTCTTTGAGTTTTTCCAAAAAAAGTCCATTTAGATGCCCGTTTTTACTCTCAGTTGCAGCAGTGGTGGGTTGTCGTCGTCGGGCCGCCACGACATCATTTTTGTTTTTGACCTTTCTCCCCCGTCTGGACTCCAAATTGAGTAAACTTTTTTTTGAACTTGACTAATTTGTTATTATCTTTCCAGTGGTGTGCTCGATAGCACCTGAATCCACTTTTTAAAAAATGACCATTTTGCCCCTGGGTTCTTTTTGTCCGTTTTTGAAACGACACTTCTGCATTTGTTTCCTTTGGGTTCCGTGACCTCATTGAGGGTCACATTGGTGTCTTAGAGATGCATTGTATCTCTAGAGACCGTTGTTTCACCTTTCGCTTCTACATTTCGGATCCATTATCGGGTCATCTTTTGGTCATCATTGACACACTGGGTTTACAAAACTTGGGCTGTCACATGCTCTGTTGGGTGAGATGAATGCGAGGACATTGTCTCTTGGAGTCCATAGATTCTTAGAGACGTCTTTGTCATTTAGGACTTCTTCCTTAGGTAGAAGGAATTCGTTTTGTAAGGTCTCCATAGCGGGAACCTTCTTGTCTGTTTTGTTGGTTTGGGAGTTTTGAGACTTTAGGTTGATGACTAATGTGAGTGAGGCTCATGTGAGCATAGGGTTGTAGTCTTTGTTTGGTAGGATGAGATGTGAGCCATAGAGGCACCGTTTCTTCTCATTTTCTTTTATTTTTTTGTGATGCAGTCGTGGTTGTGTTTGAGGTGTTGGTATCATCTCTTAGGGCTTTATGGTGATCTTGATGTGATGACATCATTTAGGGTTTCGTTTCTAGTGTTTTGGAATAGTGAGTCATGATTGACTTGAGTTTTTCCTTAAGATATGAAAGATTTGTTTATGTGAGCCTCTATGGCGAGGTTCTCATGTCGTATCTTCTTAGAGTGATTGTTTAGGGACTGATAGGTGTGTTGACCTAGGATCCTTCTTATGTTGCTTTGGACAGCTCTTACGAGCTATGGTTGATATGTGAGTGATTTTGTTTGATTAATTGCATTGGTGCAATTAATTACTATCCTTTGTCATTGGAGACTTGGCGTTGTGTGTTAGGATTCTGGTATAATCCTATAGAGTTCCTATCAGACTCATTGGCATCTTTAGATATGTCTTTGTTGTAGATGTCTTTTGATGGTTAGTGTTGGAACTATCCATTACATTATCGTTTTGTTGTTCAGTAGTCGTTTTAGGAGATGATTCATTTCCTTGCAGTGAGAGATTGAACTGATCCAAATTTTGGGGGTACGTTTTCTATAAGAATGTCCTTTTGAGAGGCATTTCATTTTACTTTTGATTTTGTGGAATTACTATTTGTATAGTCACTCTCACATGTTTATGCCTTATCGTTTTTAAGCATACCTTAGAGACATGTTTAGGATATATGGCTATGTATTGGTTTGTGTGGTGATAGAGATGATGCATTTTTCATATGTTATATGTGCTTAACATGCTAGTGTCATTAGTGATGAATAGCGTGTCGTTGTTTATTTGGCACCTATGTGATAGATAGATTATTTGATTACCATATGTAAGCTATGTGGTGTGTTTGTAAGATATTAATTGGTTTATATGATTTGATATTGTGAGTTTGTGCTGCGTGAGTGTCAAGTACATACATGGGTACATTGTGTTGCATTGGAGTTGTATATATGGTGTACATTAGTTTTGAGATTATAGCATGGTCACTATATATATGTTTGTTTTATGATAAGGGACATGGTCCTATTTGACATTTCATGTTTGCATTTTCATTCAGTGTTTCATTCACAAGTTTCATCTTTACATGGTGTTCATATTATATTATTGTTCATGCATTAACACATGGGGATTTGTGACCTTGGTTGTCGGGATTTTTTTTTTTTTTTTTTTTTTTTTTGTGAGCTACGTGGTAGACTTGGGTTTTCGAGGATTAGGTTGTCTACGATAAGGACCTTGATTTAGTGTTGGAACATTTCTCGTGCGGCCTTGTAGTAGGTATGGTTGAGGATAGTATGGGTTTAGGTGTGATTCCTTGTAATGGAGCCTAGTTCGTGATCATCGTGACTTAGGAGATATAGATGTTTTCTTATTTTGTGGAAGTCAATCCATTGGGTTGTGGGCACAGACTTGTCAGGCTTTGGATTCGTGACTAGTGTTGTTAATAGTGGTGTTTTAAGGAATCCTTGATTTAATTAGGGCAACTTGATTTAGAGATTCTATGATTTTGAGTTATCAGTTCTCTTCGAATTGAGGATTTAAGGCCTTAAGCATGACAATGCTTATGACATTATTGTTAAAGTTTTGGGATTAGCCGAGATGGTCCGGCCAACGTCTTTGGACCATATCATAACTCCCACAAAGTGTCTGGTTACCACAATGCTTTTGGTAATGATTGTTTTGTGACATTGATGTCATTAGTATTGAGAGATTTCGCAGGTAGATTTAGTTGGGCATATATGAATTAGGGCTTTATACTGTCATGCTACCGTACGAAATTGTGTGTTGTGGGAGGGTGCTAGTTACTGGCAATGTTACCTTACTGACAAGTATGTGTGGGTGAGCTCTAGACACTGTCAATGCTACCATACATTTGAGTACGCTGTGGGCGGATTCTAGTCCCTATTCATTCTTCCATCTTACCTTTAGCTAGGTACCTTGAGTAGATCTGTCATTGTTTTGGATTTGTACGTTGGTTCAGTTGGAGATTTGTCTCACGGTTCGGTAATTCCCCGTTCTTTTGTTTGATCTTGAGGTTTTAGAAGTTGTCCTTCAGAACTTGGTGATGTGATTCTGGATGTGACTTGTGTCTGGTCCTTATCTTGTTCCCCATAGGTTGTGTCTGATTTCGGGGACAAAACCTCTTTAAGGAGGGTAGGTTGTGATGACCGTATCATTTTTATCTTCTTTTTTTTTGGCATTCATTTTTTTTTTTGTTTAATTATTTAATTAATCATTTATTTATTTGATTTATTCTTTTTTCATTTTGCCTTAGGGTTTTGTTGCGCCCGAGGTAGGCTTCGATGCTCGAAAACGATTTTCGGCACCACGTGCATTGCATTACATTATCTTTTACAGTCCGTGCATGATTTAATTTTATAGAAAAGTATGCATGCTTGTTTTATTTTATTTTCTGGGGGTATAAATGCATAGTTTTTTCAGAAACATATTCGTTTTTTGGGGTGTTTTGCGTAATTAAGATTTTGAGATATTTTGCTTTAGGGACATTTGTGCAAATATTCTTTGAGATATTTAGTGGAGGGACTAAGTTGCAATTTTGGAAAAAGAGTGACAAGTGGCATTCTCTCATTGGCTCATTTGTTGACTGTCCATTCGATAGACTTGTAGCCTTGGGATGGTGACAAGTGTAAGCCTTGGATTACGCCTCGTGAGCAGTCCAAAGACCATGACAAGTAGAGGATGGATGTGTGTGTGAGAGAGAGAGAGGTAGTGTTGGTGTGATGTGTTTGGCTATCAATGGCCTTAGGGTTAGTGGAAAAAAGGTGTGAAAGTTGTCTTCCTCACTTAGCCACCATTGTTGAGACCTTGAGACCCTAGCCACCATTTTCAGATTTCGACCTCCTTCCCTAGGGATTTTGGTCTTCCACCTTGAAGACAAAAGTTTCCTCTATTCCACATCTAGAACAACTTTTCTCAGTTTCTCCATTTGTTATCGTTTGCCTTGGATTCAAGAGGGACAATCCTCTAGTGAGGCACTTTGAGAAATCCTGAAACCCTAGTCTCCATTTCTAAAATTCGACCCCCTTCCCTTGAGAATTTGATCTTCCACTTTGAAGATCAAATCTGCCATTCTTCTTTCTTTAGAACACCTTTTCATAATCTTTCAATTTAAGTTCGTTTGCCTTGGATTCTGGAGGAACAATCCTCTAATGAGATTGGGGTTGTCCTATGTTTATACTCTTGTTGTTTCTTTCTTTCTTTGTTGTTGATATACATTGTATACATGTATATTAAAGTTCTAGGATTTTATTTAGATGTATAATGATCATATCTAACTTAGGGTTTCATTTTACACAAGTTCTATATGTGATTATTCTCATGTGTTGTTGTTACTATGACATTCTTGGACTATTATTGTCATTAATTGTGTATTTAATCCTATGCTGTTGTTTAAATCATGGACTTTAAACTTATAGTATACAAGCATGAATAGATTTTATAGGTTGATTATATAGTAGTACTTTGATTTGATTCATTTTGTGATCTTATTAATGTAATTGCCAATGTAAGTTTTAAAGACTTGATTGTGTAGGTATTGTGTAGCCTATTTTGTTTTGATATTGTGACATTTTGATATATTTATTTGTGAGTGAATCATAATGTGTGTGTTTGTGTGCCACCTTGGCCTTAGGAGCATGGTGATCACTATTTTGTTCATAACATTCATGAGGTTATAAATTGTGTATGCACGGCATGCATGACATGATTGAAGGATGGATGCCATTTGAACATTAAAATAGTGGACATCGAGTCTAGTGGATGGAAGGTGCCATAGTACCTATGGCAATGGAGTGCGGATGTGTACTATTTGTATCATCGTGTACGATGTTGGCATGTTTACATTGCATCACGGAATCACATATGTGAGTTGCATCATTGTAGAGTCTATGCGCAAGTTGTTTTGTAGTTCTTAGAGTGGTGTGCACTTTGTTATCCTACTAGCTTTGTGGTAGTTGGTCTTGCAAATATATACCTATTGTTGATTTCGCATCCTTGTTTCCAAGTTGATAATACTAGGTAATTATAACTTGTTGATTGTGTTGGTTGTTTCATTGTTGTTTATTTTCTTTCTTCATTGTGGATTATGTTTAAATGTTTCAAATATAGCTTAGGATGATCCCTTAGCTTCCTTCTTTGAACTAAACGTTAGGGAGCATAATCCACATGTGTTTGGTTAATATTATACTTAGAAAGAATCATTGAAACTTTAGGGTATACACTTGCGCTTCGTCCTACTGAGTTAACTCGTTTACTCACCCTAGTTGATTTGGGTCTTTTTCAGGCAAGAAAACACTACTATGCTCAATATCCCTAGCTTGGCTTGGATTCATTAGATTATTTTTGTATAATTTTGATATGCAAGTGTTAGCATGATTTATTTGTCTTTGATGTTGTTCAATATATCACTTATTTGGAAGCATGATTAGCTTCCTTTTGACATGTAATATAAACCTAAGTACCTTGTTTTGTTGCTTCTTTAAAATGTATGTAATGAGGCCGAAGGCCAAACACTTCAATGAATATGAATTATATCATTTTGTTGCATGCATGCAAACTAGGGCACCTTGTTTCAAAAGTTCTTCTTTTTTGTCATAAGTCACTATTCATCAATGTTTTTTCGAGAACCGAACCAACCTTTTCGGGACTTCCGAGGTTCTATAGAGTATATTTGAGTACTATATAATCAATTTAGGTCTAAGGAAACCATCCTGAGGGTCCACTTCCAAACCGTGGGTAGCACTTCAGTAATTTGGCGGGCGCCTATAGGTTTTGGCGTTCGCCCGCGATGTAAAGAAAACCCAGTAAGTTGGACAACTTTGCAACCTTATTTTGTAACAGCCATAACTCACTCATTTTAAGTCCAAATTAGGTGATTCTTGAGTCTATATTCATGAATTTTGAGTCAGCTTTCCAATTGTAGCAATCCAATTTTCAGATTAATTTCCTACTAAGAGATATAATCATTTTAGTGGAATAGTGTTGGGATTTGGTTCGAACTGGGTTAAGGTTTCTGTGGGATTTCACTTCCAATGACCTTAGAACTTTATATGACGTTACCAAAGGATTTTATTGGATACTTTTGATTTCATTTGACTTGTTGAGAGTCAAATTTCCTTCTCTTAGGGTAAAATGACCATTTTACCCCTGTCTTTGTCTTCGGTTCATTTCAGTTTTAGCTTTCGCTTTCATTTCCTTTTGAGTCTCGTGACTTCTTAGAAGGTTAATTTGACATCTTAGAGATGGTATTCATCTCTAGATACCTCTTCTCTTTTATTGCTTCCGCATTTGGGATCCGTTATCGGGTCAGCTTTCGGGGTAACTCGCTAACGCACCGGTATCTAAGAATCTGGGACGTCACAACTTATAAGTTATTTTTATATTGTATAAATTTTAAATTTCTGTTATAATTTCAGTACTTGATATTATGGTTATAATCATGTTCATAGCTGTATTATATGATCTTACACATGATCTATATTTGTGGATTGTTTGGGGACCATTGTTAGGATATGGTTATGTTTTATACCATTGTCAAGATGTGACTGTGTGTTATTTATTGTGGGTGAGCTGGTTAAAGCTTAGATTCAATTTATGTCATGCCATTGTATGGCTATATTATTTTATATGTTCCTGAACCATTTTTAGGATATAGTTACAGTAGTTTAGATTTGGTGTGTCATTGTTATGATATGGCTAGTTATTATGCATACCATGATATGAGCTTGATGTCTCGGGATCAGTGATTCGGACTGAGGCGTATATTGTCGGTTGAGATAGGTAGTTGGATATAGGGATGTATGTGCCTTGGTATAAGGAGCACTCGTGACCACCTTGTATACGCTTTGCATGAGTATCTTACTATCCAGTTGAGTTTGCCTTAGTCCAATGAGAGTTTTTAGTGTGTGTGTGTATATATATATATATCGACTAGGTAGATATTGAATGAGTTGGCTAGGGTTACATCGTTTATCGGGTCTCTATTTGGGTTATAGTGGAAATGACTTGTTCATAGGTTCAGGTCCTTATCAGTACCAGGTGTAGAGGTTGTTCGTGCAGATCAGAGACCAGTAATCATCATTCTTCTGGTGTCATTGACATAGGAGTTCATCTTTGCTTAGCTGATTTAGTTCATATATTTATTGTTCAGTAGACTTAGGCATTGTTTTCAATATAAGATTTATAGGGGTCCGTGATATTTGGATTCCCGAGTTGTATGTTGGAGATACATTATTTAGCATTTGAAAATTTTATATCAAAGATTAGTATATTTATTAATTTAGTTTTCTTTTAGTATTATTATTTATTTTATTTTATTCCCTCTTGTATTCTTTGTTCGTTTATTGTATAATTGTTTTGATATCCCCGGGTCTTCAGGTATGGGCCTGGCCAACGTACACATGGAAATTCGAAGGTATCACATATCCTCAATTCCCTTCACAGTAGGTATCTCTTCCATATCTTCCACATTATGTAGAATCTCAAAAGTATTTGATATATTCTGAGAAATTTCTTTTACATGAGCAACTCTCTCAGGCAAATTATCAAACACCTCATCTACGTCACACTCAATAAGTTTTCCTTTCTTCTTGACAACCCACTTACCTACACTCTTATTTGGCTTAGCTATCAATATCTTTTGAGGACACATATCAGCCAAGTGATCAACACATTGACAAAGAGTACACAGCTGAGGTTTCCATTCATACTCAAACATAACAATACAATCACAACCATATATATCGACCACCATATAATCTGGTAATTCAGCTTTAACATCTACCTCCACCATTACTCGCATAAACCTACCTTTATCCCTATGAGCAGAGGGATCACCAATAAAAATAGGCTTGAATAAAGAAGAAAAGATCATAGAGATTACTTGAGCCTTACAATAATGCACCGATAAATCATAAATTTGTAACCAAACCGGGATTGATTTTTAACACTTTTTTGACCAGTTTAATGTTCTTGCACCATCTCTTGAGAATAATTAGCCTACCTTCAAATGTGTGAATACGTGACATAACCTTATTAACATCATCAGCATTTTGAAAGTGTACCATGAAGAACCCATCTTTAAGATACACTAATGTGAAATTCTTTTACCATCGATTCTCGACAAAGGACTTGAAGTGATGATAGTATGGTTTCTTACCCATAACATATTCCACCATCGAGGATTTCCAGTATTGAATCTTAACAATAACATCATCTTCAGATATCTAAACCTTTGTAACGACCCACTCCAGCACATGGTATGATATTGTCCACTTTGGGCTTAAGCCCGCACGATTTTGCTCTTGGGCTTCACCCCAAAAGGCCTCATACCAATTGGAGATGACATACTTACATATAAGCACTTCACCTTTCCTCTACCCAGGCAATGTGGGACTGTGCACTCGTAGCTCGCCAGTGTGGTAGTCTGACAGTATCTCTCGCACCCGCCCTAGGCACATACGCCCACAGGGTCCTCACAATCCACCCCCTTGGAGGCCCGATGTCATTGGGTCATCACAATCCACCCCTTTTGGAGGCCCGACATCCCGTCGGCACACTTCTGGCTGGGTTAGGCTCTGATACCATTTGTAATGACCCACTCCACCACATGTATGATATTATCCGCTTTAGGCCTGAGCCCGCACGGTTTTGCTCTTGGGCTTTACCCCAAAAGGCCTCATACCAATTAGAGATGACACACTTACATATAAGCACTTCACCTTTCCTCTACCCAGACGATGTTGGACTGTGCACCCATAGCTCGCCAGTGTGGTAGCCTGACAGTGTCTCTCGCACCCGCCCACGGCACACCCGCCCACAAGGTCATCACAATGAGGCATTGTGGGCGGGTGTGCCGTGGGCGGGTGCGAGAGACACTGTCAAGCTATCACACTGGCGAGCTACGGGTGCACAGTCCCACATCACCTGGGTAGAGGAAAGGTGAAGTGCTTATATGTAAGTGTGTCATCTCCAATTGGTATGAGGCCTTTTGGGGTAAAGCCCAAGAGCAAAACCGTGCTGGCTCAGGCCCAAAGCGGACGATATCATACCATGTGGTGGAGTGGGTCATTATAAATGGTATCAGAGCCTGACCCAGCCGGAAGTGTGCCAACAGGGACGTCAGGCCTCCAAAGGGGGTGGATTGTGATGACCTTGTGGGCGGGTGTGCCATAGGTGGGTGCGAGAGACACTGTCAGGCTACCATACTGGCGAGTTACGAGTGCACAGTCCCACATCGCCTGGGTAGAGGAAAGGTGAAGTGCTTATATGTAAGTGTGTCATCTTCAATTGGTATGAGGCTTTTGGGGGTAAGCCCAAGAGCAAAACTGTGCGGGCTCAGGCCCAAAGCGGACAATATCATACCATGTGGTGGAGTGGGTCGTTACAACCTTCAACCCGCGAATGTTACTATGATACTGTAAGTTATAAAAGTCGGATGCCGAGTCAATAAAGAAACGACACCATGACAGGTTGTTGGGAGAGTTACTCCAGCCCGAAGACCCTGTTGGTAGATTAGGGGAGGAAGATTGACCCTCTTCCATAGCTAAAACCACCCCTCACCGACCACCCACATTGCATACAAAACCCTAACCTAGTTTCCCGTGAATTGCCCCCTAGAGAGAAAAAGGGTATTTTCGTCACACAAGTGTTTTTATCACAAAAGTGTTAATAGGATATTTTATAATTGCCCAAACTACCACTAAGTGAGAAAATGACTCAAATGAGCTTGTTAATATACCAAATAACCATTTCAGCATATACTCCAACATATAATTTTATATATTTATTGTCAAAACAAAGTATTCAATAAACAATTCATATAATTCAACAAAATAGACATTGACTAATAATAATTCATCATTTGATTCATCAAGAAACCAATTGATCAAAAAAGAAATTGTATTCAATTACCAACACAAAATTCTTTTCAACTATGTAAAAACAATCATAAAGGATAAATATAAGAAATGGTAGTTTTGTTAAATTAAATTTGGTTGAAATTATCATTTGGTACTCTAACAAGGTCATTTGAGTCATTTTCTCTCATTTAAGGGTAGTTTGGGTATTTAGAAAATATTCCATCAATTAACGTTAGGAATGGTTAGAGAAATTTTGATAAACTTCAAGGGGTGCCAAAGGTTATTTTGACAAATCTCAGGGGAGGTCAGGGCTATTTTGATAATAATGTCAGCCGAGACATATTTGGACAAACCTTAGGAGAAGTGATCGCTATTTTGATAATAGTTCCAGCTGGAAGATATTTGGACAAACCTCAAAGAAGTTCAAGATATTTCACCTTTGGTAAAAATGAGTAAAGTCAAATTCCAGAATTGAGATGGACGTATGCACGATAAAAAGAGGATAAAATTAAAAATCACTACAACGAATTAGGTATTTACTAGCGCTTTTTTAAAGACTGCTAGTAATTATCTACTTTAACCAGTGTTTTGTTAGAAAACGCTGTTTGGTTAGAAAACACTGGTAATTGCGAAATTTAGTGAAATTTTTTATTGCCGGGAAAATTTGGCTCTCCAATATTATTTCGCTCTAATTTTATTACGCTCTATATTTGCTAACTTTACCATTTGTTTCTAATTTACCATTTTGCTAACTATTGAAGCCTTCGACCATGAATCTATTTTAACTGTCTCTTATCTGCTCTATCTCCATTTCTCAACTGCAAGAGCCGTTTTCCTCTACTCTGTTTGTTTCAGCCTTAATCGAGCCCCCTTTCTTATATCGAAGTCTTCACAACGTTTCTCTCTCCTCTACTCTCTCTCTTTCTTCCAATAGTCTTCGACCATGAATCTGTTTGTTGAATAAAGAGATAGGGAAAGAAAGGCATATCACAAACTCTCTCTTTGTTGATCTTCATATATCTATAGGGTTAGTATTTTAATCATTTTTTTTTTTTTTTTTTTGATGAATACATGACTCATCTATGCGATTTTGATGTTAGAGTTGGGCAGAGGAGTTCAATTTTTAAAGAGGATGCCTACGAACAGGCTGGGGTTTCAATTTTGTTGATGTATTTACGAAATTAGGGTTAGGGCTTTGATGTGTAGTACAAAATTGGGGTTAGGGTGGGGCGGTGACGCCGGTGAACCAAGTGTGGCAAGGCATGAGTTTTAGTGAAGCTCTAGTATTCCGGCAAGGTAAGAGTTTCAGACAGAGCAACGGTGGCACCAGAGGAGGAGACTCGAGGATTAAGAAAAGAAATGTAAGATTCTTTTACCTATTTCTATTTTTGTTGGTCTAAGTTACGATTTTTAGATCTTTTTCATTTTTGGTGTGGTTTAAGTCTAGCATATTTTATTTTATTTTTAGTATTTTTTTTTATCGATAACATTTATATAAATTTCGCTAATATATATATATATATGTATCATTTTCTGTGCATATCAGCCTTGCCGACGTCGAAAGAGAAGTCCAGAATTGCCACCGCCATTCGTCCCAGCCCTACACACCTCAACAAGCCTAAGGTGCGCGCGCTCTCTCTCTCAACACAACACTAACATCACCTAACTGTAGGAAAATATCAAAAGTTCACTAACTATGTTTTATTTCTTATTTAATTACTTGTGTTTTATTTCTTGATTTTCTTTTCCCATCTGTTAAAATGGATATATTTATGTTGAATGGTTGAATGTTTTTAGTGAGTAATTAAAGCCTTCTTCTCAATCTAAACTGATCTTGCAATGAAAAGGTCAATTTGTGGTTAAATTTTGATGTGTTTTATATTGATTTCATATTTAATTACTTTTGCTTTTATTTTGTTGTAACTATGCTATTGTATATACATTCAGACATACAAATTTCATATTTAATTACTTTTGTTCTATTTTGTGTGTGCTAAATTGCTATTGTATATATTTGAATCAAATTTAGATGCTATATTTACCTGTTTATTAGAAGGATATATGTTATCAATTTTAAGAGAAATTTTGTTTTGATTTTGTGTTCTGTCTGTTAAAAGAATAACTTACAATCTTATTATTTGGATTAAATTTTTACCCATTTATTATTGCTGCTTATTGAACATATCAGAGTGGCCTAGTGGTAGGGGTTCAAGTCTCAAAATAAACAAATGTGGGTGATTACCTGTAATGAACCGGTCATTTTCCTTCCTTTCCCTTTTCTCTGATTTTCACGGATATATATATATATATATATTTCGTTGATCTTTTCTTTTCTCAGTTCGGTTTCTCGTCACATAGTGTCGTCTCGAGTGCTCGGGAATGGTTTTTGAGACTCTTTCCTTGGGATTAACAACTTCCTTAAAGGACTGCGTCATTTTTACATTTTCACTTTTTGGACACTATTCACTTTTCGTCCTTTTTCCTATTTTGTGTAATGACCCGGTCATTTTCTTCCTTTTCCCTTTTTCCTCAAATTTTGCGGATAAATTTTTTCCGTTGTCTTTTCTTTTCTATGGATGGTTTTTCGTCCCTTAGTGTCATCTCGAATGCTCAGAATTGGTTTCTGAAACTCTTTCATGTGAATTGACAACTTCGTTTGAGGACCGAGTCATTTTCACATTTTTCGTTTTTGGACACTATGCATTATTTCGTATTTTCCCTATTCTGTCATTTTCCCTATTTCGTCTTATCTCCGTTTGTCAATTTTTGGTACAACCTCACTTCTTGTGCTCGGAGTTGGTTTTTGACTTCACGTATCCTTATCGTGAGTGGTTTCCACGAAATACGTGTCTTTACTTTTGCAAGAAAGTACTCTGGTGGCTCCCGGTGCCCATAGGGGCATGGATGCATAAATCTTTGGAATTAATTTCATTTCTTGGGGTATTTTTCATAAATATCTTTTAAAGATATTTTATTTCAGGGGCATCTAAGAAAATATCTTTTGAAAGATATTTTCATTCTGGGGCAGTTTCGCAGTTAACCCTTTTTGTAGGGGCCATTGTGCAATTAACGAAAGTTATTGCAAAATTTTTCGTCTGGAGCCTGGATCCTCGTACGGGATTCATTTTCATTTTTTGTTGACTTGTAAATTCATAGAATTTCGTTCTAGTCGTTTTTCTCCAGTTTTAGAGTTTCTGGACCCGGTTGCCGTCGAACTTGTTCGGGACATAACTTTCTGCTCGGGACTCAGTTTTTGACGCCGTTTCTTCTATTATTCATATTTTCTCATTTTGAATCTTTTTTGTTCATGGATTTTTGCCATTTGAGTGCGTTTGCTCAAAATCTACTTTTCTGGACCCGGCGGGGCCCCTTCGGGGCACTTTTTGTGATTTACTATAAATAGGTGCCTTAAAGAAGAAAAATTAGATTTTCTTCTTCTTCCTCCTCTCCTTGCATGACCAAAGGCAGCCATGGATGCCCATGGAGCTGCCATCTTCTCTCTCCTCCTTTAACCTATTTTTCTTAAGTGAAAATCCTTCGGCCTTTGCATTTGTTGCTCGCTTCGTCGTGCACTACCATTACCCCTTATTAGAACCCATTTCTGACCAAATTTTGAGTTTGGTATTTAGGCTAAGTTTGGATTTTCATGGGGCTTCTTGGAGATTCATATAGATCGTGTTGTCCCCGACAAAACCTAAGAGTTTCGTCGGATTCGGAGCCGTTTCGTTTTGTTGGCTTTTGAGATTTTCATCTCAAATTGAGGTAAGGGGTGTCTTAGGATTATATTTGTGTTGTATTGATGATTATATATACTTATACAACTTGTATGCATGTTTTGTATAAATCTTGGAATTTAATTTTAATTAACTTCTTTGTAAAGGATTTAATGCTTAAGGATATGTATGACTTGGAATTGAATTGTAACATGCTAGGAAATTATGCTTGGATATGTTGGTTAACATATATTAAATTTGGCTCATTTGATTAAGAATTACAACTTTTATTTAATATTTATCTTTAGTGAAAGTTTAATTCACATAGTTGTATCAAGTATGAAATCAAGTTGTAATGTGGTATTTAAATAGGCATTGGCATGTTCTCTAACAAAGATTAAATTGAGGGCATTTGGAATTGTTTAAAAATCTAGAGGAAATTAATTAATTAGCTCGATTAATTTTGTTTTAAGTGCTTTAATCACTTAAATTGTCATTTGATGTTATATATGTGATGACCATGACATGTCCTTCAATATATATTAAATTGAGGTTATTTGGGATTAACTTGGAATTTAGAGAATTTAACTATTTATGTCTAATTAAATTCTATTTTTTTACTCCATGGATTTAATTGCATTTTGGAAGTTGTTTTTATATTTAAATCATGGATTTAGATTTGGTGTATGTTCACTTGATTACTTTTGAGCATTGGATAACATAGTTGTTACTTTTATATTCATGAGAATATGTTTTTCCTTATTGAATATATTGTTGCTATGTGTAAGGAATTGCACACTTTGTATTTGACATCTTTCACGCCATAGTAGTTGTAGACTTTGTGCATGTATTGTATAAGTTTCCAAAATTGGATTGTGCTTGGTAAATAGTTGATATCTTGTCTATACATGTTGATATATACATACGTTGTTGCACAATTTGTTGATTTTGGAAACTTGGGGATGTCGTTGTTGGCTACGGTTAGGATTTGGTTCTAGTACAGGGGATTGTCCCTCTATATAGTCTAGTGTGCACATAAGGAGGTTACCCATGGGCTAGTAACCCTAAAGTAACTATGTTGTCAGTCTGATCCGGCGTGACGTCTGAGTATCCACTTTGTTTGATTTTGTATTTCATTTCAAGTTGATAACTAGATGATATCGTAACTTATGGTTCCTTATTTGATTTCCTATTTTGAGCTTAGGATGTAACTTTGTGAAAGCATGCTTTGTGCGTTGTATTGGAAGTTCCATTGTCGGTTAAATTGCATTGATATCATAAATTGTATTTTGATGTTCAAATGTAGTTTAGGAATGATCCTATGACGTTAGGTGGCATGACCCACTCTTGTTGTTTTTGTATTTTGGATTTCAAGTTGAAGACTTTGAGAATCTATATCTAGTTGCTTTGTATAACATGTTTCCATATTGTTTGAATTGCATGAACAATGTGATTATGCTATAAATGTTTTAAGGTAGCTTAGGATGCTTCTTGAGTCTCATTTTGACATAAACGTTAGGTGGCATGAACCCCTTTGATATGTTTCACCTTAAGGTGATAAAATTATAAAATGCTAGGTCGATGCATGCTCATCTCCTACGAGTAGCTTTATGTTACTCACCCCTACGATACTGGGGCATATTTCAGGTACAGGACTCAGGACTTGAAGATTTCATTGCCTTGGATCGTTTGGTAGCTTTATGTATCAAACTTGTATTCTTTGATTCTACGTATGTAAAGTGTACATAAGTACACTCCTTTTAATGCATTTTACATGTATTACATGAGGCCAAGGGCCATTAACTTGAAAGGTTACAAGTATGTTTCCTCTAAAACTTAAGTATTGCCATTGTAGCTTATTTGTGAGAAATGGAGGCTTTGTATGCTAAAACTTGTTAATGGAATGTAAAGAGGCTTTAGGCCAAGTTGGTACATCTATTTTATCATATTGCATGCACTTGCATACTCACTTTGGCAAACAACACCATCCTTGATGAAACAAAAACTCTAAGTAGCATTTTTAATGAGTTTTACCCTATTCTATTCCAGGGGCATTTCGGGTATTTTACAATGCATTTTTTTCATTTTTCCTCACGTGTCATGTAGAAAACTCAAATTTGAGGGGGGTTTCTTCTTTGTGTTTTTCTAGAAAATGCCATCTTGGCCCTCAAAAATCCATATTTGTCTAAAAAATCCTTGCTGCCAGGTTTTGTAGATTTTTAGTGCAAATGTACTTAGTACTATTCATCGACTTTTTTTTGAAAAGTGTGACGACCGATCCAAAACTTTCGGGGGTCTTGTGGGTGTATTTTAAGATTGCATTTTCAATTCAGGCAATTTTAAAACCTCCCGAAGCCCTATTTCTTTTCCTTAGGCAGCAGCTCGGAGAAATTTTTACCCCCTTGAACAGATTTTCTTGGGGGCATTCTGGGCATTTTATAATGCATTTTTTTTTTTTTATTTCTGTCCGCGATCGGGGTAGGAAACTCGATTTTAGGGGCTTCTTTGAGTTTTTCCAGAAAAGTCCGTTTAGATGCCCATTTTTACTCTCAGTTGCAGCAGTAGTGGGCTGTCCTCGTCGGGCCGCCACGACATTATTTTTGTTTTTGACCTTTTTCCTTCGTCCAGACTCCGAATAATGAAATTCTTGAGTCCATTATGTTTAATTTTTCATTGTCTTCCCAACGGTATGCTCAATAGCACTTGAATCCACTTTTAAAAAATGACAATTTTGCCCCTAGGTTCCTTTTTGTCCCGTTTTGAAACGACACTTCCGCATTTGTTTTCCTTTGGGTTCCATGACCTCATTGAGGGTCACATTGGTGTCTTAGAGACGCATTGTATCTCTAGAGACTATTGTTTCACCTCTCTTTCGCATTTTGGATCCGTTATCGGGTCATCTTTTGGTCATCACTAACGCACCGGGTTTACAAAACTTGGGCCATCACATATTGTCTTTTCTCCATTTGTCACTTTGTTGGCATAACCTTACTTTTCATGTTTAGAGTTGGTTTTTGACTTCACGTATCTTCATTCTAAGTGGTTTCCACAAAATACGTATCTTTGCTTTTGTACAAAAGTACTCTGGTTGCTCCCGGTGTCGATAGGAACATGGATGCACAATTCTTCAGAAACATTTTCTTTTCTTAGGGTGTTTTTTTGTTAATATCTTTTGAAGATATTTTATTTCAGGAGTTTTTAACAAAATATTTTTGGAAGATATTTTCATTCTAGGTCATTAGCGCAGTTTTCACTTTTTGGAGGGGCCGTTGTGCAATTAATGAAAGTTATTACTAAATGCCTTATTTTGAGCCTGGATCCTCATATAAGATTCATTTTCACTCTTCATCAAGTCGGGTACTCTTAGAATTTCCTTCTGGTTGTTTTTCTCCAGTTTCAGGGTTTTTGGCCCCGATTGTCGCTAAACTTGTTCGGGGCATATCTCTCTACTCGGGACTCAATTTTTGACGCTGTTTCTTTCTTTGTTCATCTTTTCTCATTTTGGTTCTTTTTCGTTCACGGAGTTTTTCCGTTTGAGTGCGTCTGCGCGAATTCCACTTTTTTGGACCTGACGGGGCCCATTCGGGGCTTTTTTTTGAGTTTTTCTATAAATAGGGGGTCTTAAATTGAAAAGTCAGATTTCTCTCTCTCTCTCCACTCTCTTGGCCGGATTCCATGGCAGCCATGGCTTCCACCTTCCCTCTCCTCTTTTGAGCTTCTTCCCTTCAATGAAACGCTATAGTGCCTTAGTGTTTTATATTCACCTTGACGAGGCCTTCGATTCCATCGATTGGAATCTCGTTTTGTCCATATCTTGAGTTCAGGTTTAAAGTCAAGTTGTGATTTTTATGGGGCTTCCTTGGGGTTCTTGTTCACTGTGTTATCCCCGACAAAACTGCGAAGTATCGTCGGATTCGGAGCGGTTTCATTTTGGTGGCTTTTGAGATTTTCATCTCAATTTGAGGTAGGGGTGTTTTAGAATTATGTATGTGTTGTATTGAGTATTTACATGATTATACAACTTATTTGCATGCCTTGTATCAAATCTAGAAAATTAGTAATATTTATTTCTTTGTATAAGATTTAATTTACAAGGATGTATATAGCTTGGAATTAAATTATGGCATGATAATAAATTATGCTTTGATATGTTTGTCAACATATATTAAATTGGAATTATTTGATAAAGTATTGCAATTTTTAGTTAATAATTTTCTTTTGTGATAGTTTAATCCTCATGGACGTACCTTGCATGAAATTAACTTGTGATATGCTTTTAAATTAAGTCTTGGCATGTTCTTTAACATACTTTAATTTTAGTGCATTCAGATGATTTTAAAATTCTAGAGATTTTAATTTAAAGAATTAATTAAAATCTATTTAATGGGTCTATTGGCTAAATTAAGTTTTTAACTTGATATTGTGATGACTAGGACTTGCATACTAGCATATATTAATTTGGGACCATTTGATATTGTTTTAGAATTTAGGGATTTGATTATCACGATTTAATTAAATTCCATTTTTATTGTTCCAATGACCTAAGTAAGTTTTTGAATTAGTATATGCAAAGACCATGCTATGTTGTTTAACATGTGTTAATTGGGGATCATTTGATTGAGATTTGAAACTTAGAGAAATTAATTAGTTTATTTAATTAATTTTCGTTTCTATTGTGTTAATGATTTAATCATGTGTTTGACATTGGTTATATGTTTAAATCATGATTTTAGACTTGTATTAGATTCTTCAGTTTATATTTTGCAATATTGAATTATATTGTTATAGCGTGTAACGAATCGCACACTGAAGATTTGACATGTGATGTTATTATAGCGTGTAACGAATCCCACTCTGAACATTCGACATTGTCATCCTATAGTAGTTGTGGATTTAAAGCATGTATTGTATGGTTACAACTTACTTGTGTATGGAATGTAGTTTTGTGCTTTATATATTTCGTATATAAGTTATTAACTTATTTATTTTGAAGTCACTTGAGACATTGTTACAGAGACATGGCTAGTGTTTGGCTTTAGTACGAGAGGTATGAGTTCTTCCTATTTTATAGTGCGCACGAGGGTGGTATTCTCAGTGGGTTAGTGATCGAAATAACCGTTTAGGTCTTGACTTTATCCAGGATTTGATGTCCAAGTATTCCACTATTTGATTTCGTATTCAATTCTAAGTTAACAACCAATGTTTAATTGTAACTTGTGAATTTGGTTATTGGCGATTTAATGTTGTTAAGTACATTTATGCTTTTTGATTTTTAATGAATCATTACATGTTTTTAATGTTGTTTAAGTACATTTATGCATTATGATTTGTAAGGAATCATCGCATGTTTTTTATGTTGTTAAGTACATCTATGTTTTATTATTTAAATTTAGCTTAGGAATGATCCTATAGATTCATTTGGAACATAGACGTTAGGTAGCATGACCCACTATGGTTGTCTTCGCATTTTAGATTTCAAGTTGATGACTTTCAGAATCTATATCCTATTGCTTTGTGTAATATGCACTTATATTTTCTAGAGTTGCATAAATGATGTGATTTATGCCAGAAATGTTTTAAGGTAGCTTAAGATGCTCTCTGAGTCTCACCTTTGACATAGACGTTAGGTGGCATGACCTTTTGAATGTAATCTCATTAATGTGATAATTTTGTAAAACTTTAGATCCTTACATGCTCATCTCTTACGAGTAGATTTATGTTACTCATCCTAAAGTTACCGGGGTTATTTTTTAGGTAAAGGATTTAAGATTTAGGGATTTGTAATTGCCTTGGGTGAATTGTAGATTCGGCGTCTTTTTATTTTTATTCTTGTTCACATGGAAGTGTTAGCATGTTTGAGTTTTGCCCTTGAAATGTAATTTTCCCAACTTGGAGGCTTGGTATGTCAAATTTTGTAAATGAATTGTAATAAGGCCATAGGTCATTGTAGCATGTTTAAAATGTCATAATACACGTGCGTATTTGTTCACATCATCACACAATAGCATATAATGCAATTTGATCATACTATGGAGGATCCATTTGTGATTTAGGAACTTCTCTTCATTTTTGGTGCATAGCAGGTTCATTCTTCACATTTTTGGCTTGTTTCGATCGACCGGTGGCTTGTTTCGGTCAATCGGCACATATTTTGAATTTCAATTGAATAGTAAAGTCCAATTTTAGTAGTCATTTTCCATTTTGAGCCACAAACCGGTCAACCGGTTTGTTATTTCAGTCGACCGAAATGAAGGCTCATTTCCTTTCTTTTCTTGGCTCACTTCGGTAAACCGAAGCATCATTTCGGTTGACTGAAATGATGCTGCCTTGTGGGTTTTGTTTGGTTGTTGCCTAGACAAGTTAACCCCATTTGTTTATTTCCACAGGACCTTGTTTATCTTGTTTAAGTCATTTTATGGCACACTTGGTCTAGTTTGAACTAGATCTTGTTCCCTTGGTTGTCATTGGTGCCACAAGGTACCATATGACCCTTTCATTCTAGCTTTCGCTTCCGGTTATTCCTTTGAGTTTCGTAACTTCATGGAAGGTCATATTAATGTCTTGGGGATGATCTATATCTCTAAAGACTTTGGTTTATCTTTCACTTCCGCATTTCGGATTCGTTATCGGGTTAACTTTCGGGTCATCACTGACGCACCGAGTTGAAAAACTTGGGTTGTTATAAGTGGTATCAGAGCGCCTAGGTTTGAATGCCTTGGACGACAGGTTTTGGGTGCATTTCATGCTTTTGTTGATTTGCCTTGTTATGCTCACATGCTTTTGATAACATATTTATGTGCTGATGTGCTATATCTGACACGTCGTTTGTTAGCATGAATTTATTCTAATGTAAAGAGCATGACATATGATGTATGCTAGATTAGATTTGTGTATGCATAACTGTGTTGCATATTTGGTATGACACGAGATTGGTCATTAAGGCACGAGTTGGGGTTGATGGTGATTGTAATCATAGTTTCGTGGTAGTATAAGTTGTTATCGACCTAGCATTGGTCTTGAGGTAGGTGCTAAGACACCTTTTGTTTAGGCTCTCGTGAGGTAAGTCATTTAGCGTTGTCGTAGTGCTGGATTTGTTGGTTTTAGGCCATGATGAGGTTATGGACCTCTTAGGATCCTTGGTTGTTTGGGATGCTTCCTTTGGGATTGCGATTTTCGTGGGTGGGTACGTTTATAAGCGGGTGTTTGGCATTGTCATGGTACCATACTGGCTAGCTACAAGTGCAATTCGGATGGAATTAATGTTGGTTTGGTTTTTATATGCATAGTCTTTTGATCGATGATGATGATGGTTGTTTTGGGGATCAGTCATAGTGATTGATTTGGTTGTTGTTGGTATGGCTATAGTTGCCATTTCCTTTGAGTTCTCCTTGCGTGATGACGCTTTTAGGATCAAGTCGATTGATCGATATTTTGGGTAGAGAGAACATTGCACTATTAGTGTCACCTCTAGATTCGGAGTTCGATTGTTAGAGTCTTACCATTGTAGTAAAGGCTCACATTTCGTTTGAGACAAGTTGTTGTCCCATTGGTTTTTGGAGTCAATTTATGGCTAGGACTGGTCTTTCCTTTTACTTAGACACTCTAAGACACGATGTCTATAAGATTCATACCTGCATCATTTTTATCTTCTCTAGTTTCGTTTACTACCATGTTAGTAGTATGATTTATGATATTGTGATGCATGAGTAAGTGGAGGTGTGTCCACATTTGCTTTCTTGTTGTGTGTCATTAGCATGCCTTCTTTATATGCTTAGAGATGCTATGTTGTTACTGCGCTTTAGTGACATGATTTTGTGCTTACGTGGAGACATGCTACATGTACCCTTGATTTAATTTATATGAGTAGATTTACTTACTTGGCAGTTGCACTTCTTGTTTTTTCCACGACTTCCATGTTTAGTCTCCCCTTTTTGGTCCCTTTTTCGTTTTTGTCGTGTTGACATTTGTGGGAGAATAGGATTTTTCTTCTTTTCTTGGTTCAAGTTAGGGATATCACAAGGAGTGAGTCTCTTTTCTTCATTGCGTTGTGCATAGTTTTGGGGTTGGCTGATCCGTGAGGATCACCATTGTTGTCTTGAGTCCTTAGTAAGGATTTGGAGGATTTTGGTCGATTTACTTCCATATAGGGGGTGAAGTCTTTGACCTTATTGTCTTTCATTTCAGAGACAGAGTTGTGGTGTTATCCTTCTTAGGACTTGTGGTTCCCTTTCTTTCGTGTCTTCCTTTGAGGGATTTTACCGTAGTTATTGACAAGTTGTGGTGCTCAGAGTGAATGAATTGGTGTGAGATCATTTTGTGGGAACTTGTGTCAATTTAATTGAGGATTTGGTTGAATCGTTGTTTGAGTTTGACGCTATTTAGGGATGTCTTTAAGAGACTTATTTCAGTTTAGGAGACCTGGATGTGGTTGACTCTTAGAAGTTTTGGAGGATCGTTGTTGGATATGTCTTATTTGTGGAGTTTTCTCGTCCTAGTTATGGCTAGGCGTAGTTTTGAGGGATCATAGTTCCAGTGATTGTTTATGGGTTAAAATTGAGGAATTTTGATTTAGCTTGGTGTTGCCAAGCACGGTTTTGAGAGATTCATTTTGTGGCTTTGGTTGTCAGGACTTTGATGTGCATACCACTTAGTGGACTTGTATTTCGAGGATTTAGTTATCTATGATAGGGATGTTGATCTGATGTTTGATCACGGTGATTATCTTGTAGTTGATTTGTTTTAGGGAGATATGAAGGACTTTCGATGAAATGACTTGTTGTGAGGTTCGATTGATTTTTGGAGGTGTTGATTTGCTTATCAGGCTTTGGATTCTTGATTGATGTTGTTAATAGGAGTATTTTGAGACGTTAGAGATGTTGGTTTTGCTGTATTGAGGATCCGGGGCCTAAAGTATAATGGTGCCTATGACATTGTTATTAAAGTTTGGGATTGGCCGGAATGGTCTGGAACGTCTTTGGACCATATTCCAACTCTCACAGATGCCTGGTCCCCATATTGCCTTTGGCCATGATCATTTTGCGTGATGTCATTTGTATCGAGAGGTTTCAGGGGTAAACCTAGTAGGGGGCAGGTTATGAACTAGTACCATATACTGTCATGCTACCATACAAAGTTGTGTGTTGTGGGCGAGTGCTAGTTGCCGTCGATGCTACCTTACTGATGAGTAAGTGTGGACGGGCACTAGGCACTGTCTTTTCTACCACACATTTGAGTATGTCATAGGCGGTTCTGGTCGTTATTCGTACCGTCACGTTGTCTTTGTTCGGTACCCTATCTGATATGTGGTTATTTTGGAGTTCTTTGGTGGTGGTTTTTGGATCCGTATGATGGTTCGTCTGGAGGGTTGCTTTCAATTGTTGTCTTCCATTCCCTTGTTTAACCTTGGGTTCGGTGTGTGTGTCTCAACTTGTTGTGTGGTCGTGTGGTCACTTTTCTTCTGAGAGGTTGTCCTGTTATGAGCACGTGGGTGCGGATGACATTGGGTTGTACGTTGTCTTTCAATTTTGGGATTGCTTTCATAGCATGTTGTGTGGGATACTCAGAGATGTACTCTATAGTTATCCTGGTTTCATTTTTTTTGT
The DNA here is from genome assembly GCF_030987335.1 of Cornus florida. Classification (NCBI taxonomy): domain Eukaryota; kingdom Viridiplantae; phylum Streptophyta; class Magnoliopsida; order Cornales; family Cornaceae; genus Cornus; species Cornus florida. Next base: position 65,773,315 of record NW_026775577.1, on the reverse strand, counting down.
TTTGTTGCGGCTGGATTTCGGGGACAAAATCCCTTTAAGGTGGGAAGGTTGTAATGACCCAGTTATTTTCCTTCCTTTCCCTTTTCCCAGATTTTCACGGATATATATATATTTTTTCCGTTGATCTTTTCTTTTCTCAGTTCGGTTTCTCGTCACTTAGTGTTGTCTCGAGTGCTCGGGAATGATTTTCAAGACTCTTTCCTTTGGATTGACAACTTCCTTAAAGGACCGCGTCATTTTCACTTTTTGGACACTATTCACTTTTCGTCCTTTTCCCTATTTTGTCTTTTCCCCGTTTGTCACTTTGCTGGTATAACCTCACTTTTTATGTTCTGAGTTGGTTTTTGACTTCACGTATCTTTATTCTAAGTGGTTTCCATGAAATACGTATCTTTACTTTTGCAGAAAAGTACTCTGGTTGCTCCTAGTGTCCATAGGGGCATGGGTGCACAGTTCTTCAAAAATATTTTCTTTTCTTGAGGTATTTTTTGTAAATATCTTTTGAAAATATTTTATTTCAGGGGTTTTTAAGAAAATATTTTTGGAAGATATTTCCATTCTGGATCATTAGTGTAGAGTTTTCACTTTTTAGAGGGGCCATTGTGCAATTAATGAAAGTATTTGCTAAATGCCTTGTTTTAAGCCTGGATTCTCATACAGGATCCATTTTCAATTTTCGTCGAGTCGTGTACTCTTAGAATTTCCTTCTGGTTGTTTGTTTCCAGTTTCAAGTTTTTTAGCCCGGTTATCACCGAACTTGTTTGGGGCATATCTCTCTGCTCGGCACTCAGTTTTCGACGCTGCTTCTTTCGTTATTCATATTTTCTCATTATAGTTCTTTTTCAAACCCGGCGGGGCCCATTCGGGGCACTTTTTGAGTTTTTCTATAAATAGGGGGTCTTAAATTGAAAAATCAAATTTCTCCCACTCTCTCCCCTCTCTTGGCCGGATTCCATGGCAGCCACAGCTTCCACCTTCTCTCTCTTCTTTTGAGCTTCTTCCCTTCAGTAAAACGCCATAGTGTCTTAGTGTTTATGTTCACTCTGGCAAGGCCTTCGATTCCACCGATTGGAATCTCGTTTTGGCCATTTCTTGAGTTCGAGTTTGAAGTCAAGTTGTGATTTTGATGGGGCTTCCTTGGGGTTCTTGTTCACCATGTTGTCCACAACAAAACCCCGAAGTATCGTCGGATTCGGAGCGATTTCATTTTGGTAGCTTTTGAGATTTTCATCTCAAATTGAGGTAGGGGGTGTTTTAGGATTATGTATGTGTTGTATTGAGTGTTTCCATGATCATATAACTTTTTTACATGCCTTGTATCAAATCTAGAAAATTAGTAATATTTATTTCTTTGTATAAGATTTAATTTACAATGATTTATATACCTTAGAATTAAATTGTGGCATGATGATAAATTATGCTTTGATATGTTTGTCAACATATATTAAATTGGAATTATTTGATAAAGTATTGCAAATTTTATTTAATAATTTTCTTTTGTGAAAGTTTAATACTCATGGACATACCTTGTATGAAATTAACTTGTCATATGCTTTTAAATTAAGTCTTGGCATATTCTTTAACATACTTTAATTTGAGAGCATTTGGATGATTTTAAAAATCTAGAAATTTTAATTAAAATCTTTTTATTGGGTCCATTGGCTAAATTAAGTTTTTAACTTGATATTGTGATGGCTAGGATTTGCATACTAGCATATATTAATTTGGGACCATTTGATGCTGTTTTAGAATTTAGGGATTTGATTATCCCGATTTAATTAAATTCCATTTTTATTGTTCCAATGACCTAATTAAGTTTTTGAATTGGTATATGCAATGACCATGCTATGTTATTTTAACATGTGTTAATTAGGGATCATTTGATTGAGATTTGAAATTTAGAAAAATTAATTAGTTTATTTAATTAATTTCTGTTTCTATTGTGTTAATGATTTAATCATGTGTTTAACATTGGTTATATGTTTAAATCATGATTTTAGACTTGTATTATATTCTTCAATTTATGCTTTCAATATTGAATTATATTGTTATAGCGTGTAACGAATCGCACACTGAAGATTTGACATGTAATGTTATTATAGCGCGTAACAAATCGCACTCTGAAGATTCGACATTGTCATCCTTTAGTAGTTATGGATTTAGAGCATGCATTGTGTGGTTACAACCTACTTGTGCATGGAATGTAGTTTCGTGCTTTATATATTTCGTATATAAGTTGTTAACTTATTTATTTTAGAGTCACTTGGGACATTGTTACAGAGACGTGGCTAGGGTTTGGCTCTAGTACGGGAGGTATTGTGATACCCTTCGGATCCGAGACACGGGTTGATCAGTCCCAAACCCAAATCCGAGGGAATATCAAACAATTAATATTTTAAAACGAACACAGAATATAAAAATGAAATAAGAAATAGAATAAAGCTGAAAGAAATACTAAACATAAAATCCTCTAAAGTTAAAGATTTATAAAATCCAACTCTCCAAAACTTCCAAAAGTACAACTCGGGAATCCATAAAATAACTGGAAATAAAACCAAATCTAAAATATGGAATGAAGCCCTACGTTGTCGGTAGAGTGAATGATAGTCTCCATTCAGCATGATAAGGCCTAAGACTGGAACCGTTCGATACCTGAAAAATATAAGAGTGGGTCAGGCCCATGAATAAGTTCTAATGTAACTGCAATCTATACAGTGACCTGATACGCAGATACACCCTAGACATTTCACAATATCTATCTAGTCCATAAATACATATATATCCACACTAAGGGACATTCACTAGACTACAAAGGGGCCTCAACCTGAATAGAAGGCAACATGCAAAAACATACCCAAAGGTGGGCATGAGTACCTAAACCTAACGGGGTACACCTCAACCTATCATAGCCAGCTACGCATCCATTGTATATACGCGCCCTAACCATCGACTATGAGACTCAAGTTCACACCGTGGTACCATAATCATATATCCAAAGTCCGTCCAAAACCATAGTATATCACTCAATTATTCATTGATCTGACATACGATTCATAATCTAGTTAGTCACTCAACTTATTCAGTTGATATGACTTAACTACAACCAACAGTTAATCCAGGCAGTCACTCAACTTACTCAGTTGATCTGACCTAAATATGAGTAGGATTCAATTTTTACAATCCATTCCCTTATTCCAATAGGGTAGGTTTTAGCATTTTGAGCTAAACCATCCTAGTATGCCACCGTCCCATACCGGTGCATACAATCCACAACATCCATATAATTGACAGAATTTAGTGTACTAATTCAGCAATTATAGTCCAACACACAAATCCAGATAATTGACAGAATTTAATATAAGAATTTAGCAATTATAATTAAATACATAATTCCAGATAATTGAAAGAATTTAATATAAGAATTCAGTAATTATAATTCAACACATAATCTCCTGTAATTGACAGAATATATTTTAATAATTCTTCAATTAAAATCCAAGAGAAACATAATAAATTCTAATATGTATAAAACCTTATTATTCCTCTAAAATAAATTTAGAAGTCATACTCCAGTCATCTAAGTTGCTAAATTAAGTTTAAGCAACTAAATACGTTATATCCATCAACAGTGTGCGACATCGCTTAAAACTTCCACGCTGTGAGAACCATTAGCATATAGAGATAATTTATGCATGGTGGATCCTAATATAGCATAATAACATGTTTAGAGTCTATGCTATAATCCGTTAAATTGTTAAAACCAGATTAAACAATTTAATCCTTTCTATCCGTTTAAGCACGCAAAGTTGCTTATTTTTAGACTGTTTATTCTATTTGCTCTATGGATCAAATTATGCAATTAGAGAGTTTAAAATCCCTTGAAATTACTTTTAAAATTCTTAAAATCCCTTGAAATTACTTCTAAAATTCTTAGTCTAGCCCTTGAAACAATTCAGAATCCCAAACACATCCAAAATAGTGCCAAAACTATTCCAGAAACACGTCCAAACAAAACCAAACAAGGGAGCCTTCTCTCTAACCAACAGAGCAGGCTCTAAACACCTTAGAGCCAGCTCCCTAGCCCTTGGAGCCCGCTTTATGAAGGGGGGAGCCGGCTCCCAACTTCCTGGAGCCGGCTCTCTCCTCCTTTGAGAGCTCTGGTCCACTCCTCCTCCGTTTTCGACCATCTGCTTCGTCCCTGGCCTCTTCCAACCTTTCTGTTCTTCTTCAAAACTATCTTACCAATCTAGTATACATCCAGTACCAACCCCCAGTCCTTAGTTTACCACAGTAAGAACTAATACAGCGATTTAAAACAACACCAATTTATATGCTTTAAAACATACGATGAAGAACAATGTTGCAAGAATTATTTCAGACAAAGTTCAGCCCATACAGTTGATCAAATTGACATATATTAAACATGCAAGCTTCAATTAATATTCAATTAACATCCTAGAGATCCTCTAGGTATGTATAGAACACAGGCCAAGGGAGAGAGAAATAAAAGAACTTGCCTGTGCAGTTTTGTAACCAAAACCTTGTCGCCGTCTTTCTAAGCTTTCTGATGACATCCGTTTACTGTTAACTCAACCTTCTACTATTCAACCTTCCCTCCTCCTAGGTCCATTCATTAATCTACAGCCGAAACCCCAACTGTAACCTCTCTGTTCTTCTCACAACCTTACTCTGTTTTCTCTCAATATCCTAGGTACGTGAATAGAGTTTTGCTAACCCTAGTAGACCGTTCTATTCTATATATATATGCTAAAACAGAACCCCAGTCCATGAATAATTAGAGATAAAACCCTAATTAAATCCTAGTCGGCCCATAGAATAAAACCTAAGTTGAAATTTATAGTGGCTACACATACGTGACTTCTAAAAGAACCCTAAGTAATTAACGTATTTAAAAACTCATTTAACTTAATTACATAATTAAACAATTACAATAAACCACTTAAGGACACACCATCAAAAAATTTATATCAAATAATGAAGATTAATGCAAACAACTCAAATAATTACAATTAAGTCAATTTATTCAATTAAACAAATAAATATTCAATTAATTCAAATATCAAGCAAACAAACAATTAAATAATTAAAAATGCAACAAAATACTTAATTAAAATACCAGGACTATCCTTTTAAAATTAGGGGTATTATAGGTATGAGTTCTCCCTATTTTATAATGCGCACTAGGGTGGTATTCCCAGTGGGTTAGTGCCCGGAATAACCGTTTAGGTCTTGGCTTTATCCAGGATTTGATATCCAAGTATTCCATTATTTGATTTCGTATTCAATTCCAAGTTGACAACCAATGTTTAATTGTAACTTGTGATTTGGGTTGTTGGTGATTTAATGTTGTTAAGTACATTTATACTTTATGATTTTTAATAAATCATCGCATATTTTTAATGTTGTTTAAGTAAATTTATGCAATGTGATTTGTAAAGAATCATCGAATGTTTTTTATGTTGTTAAGTACATCTATGCTTTATTGTTCAAATGTAGCTTAGGAATGATCCTATAGATTCATTTGGAACATAGACGTTAGGTGGCATGACCCACTATGGTTGTTTTTGCATTTTAGATTTCAAGTTGATGACTTTGAGAATCTATATCCTGTTACTTTGTGTAGCATGCACTTATGTTTTCTGGAGTTACATGAATGATGTGATTTATGCTAGAAGTGTTTTAAGGTAGCTTAGGATGCTCCGTGAGTCTCACCTTTGACATAGACGTTAGGTGGCATGACCTTTTGAATGTAATCACATTAATGTGATAATTTTGTAAAACATTAGGTCCTTGTATGCTCATCTCCTACGAGTAGCTTTACGTTACTCACCCCAAAGTTACCGGGGTTATTTTTCAGATACAGGATTCAAGATTTGGGGATTTGCAATTGCCTTGGGTGAATTGTAGATTCAGCGTCCTTTTATTTGTATTCTTGTTCACATGCACGTGTTAGCATGTTTAAGTTTTGCCCTTGAAATATAATTTTCCCAACTTGGAGGCTTGGCATGTCAAATTTTGTAAATGAATTGTAATAAGGCCATAGGCCATTGTAGCATGCTTAAAATGTCATATTACACTTACGTGCATGTTCACATCATCACACAATAGCATATAATGCAATTTGATTAAACTATGGGGGATCCATTTGAGACTTAGGAACTTCTCCTCATTTTTGGTGCATAGCAGGTTCATTCTTCACATTTTTGGCCTGTTTCGGTCGACCAGTGGCTTCTTTTGGTCGACCGACACATATTTTGAATTTTAATTGAATAGTAAAGTCCAATTCCAGCAGCCATTTTCCATTCTGAGCCACAAACCGGTCGACCGGTTTGTCATTTCAGTCGACTGAAATGAAGGCTAATTTCCTTTCTTTTATTGGCTTACTTCGGTCGAACGAAGCATCATTTTGGACGACCGAAATAATGCTGCCTTATGGATTCTATTTGGTTGTTTCCTAAACAGGTTAACCCCATTTGTTTGTTCTCACAGGACCTTATTTATCTTGTTTAAGCCATTTTATGGCACACATGGTCTATTTTGTACTAGATCTTGTTCCCTTGGTTGTCATTGGTGCCACAGGGTACCATATGACCCTTTCATTCCAGCTTTTGCTTCCAGTTATTCCTTTGAGTTCCGTGACTTCATGGAAAGTCATATTAGTGTCTTGGGGATGATCTATATCTCTAAAGACTTTGGTTTATCTTTCGCTTTCGCATTTTGGATCCGTTATCGGGTTAACTTTTGGGTCATCACTGGCGCACCGGGTTGAAAAACTTGGGCCGTCACATTACCAACTAGGTAAAAAAATAATAAAGAAGATTTTGTATTCTGTCTCTTAAAAGAATAACTTACATTATTATTATTTGGATTAAATTTATACCCATTAATTGTTGCTGCTTATTAAATATGTCAGAAATTTAAATTTTAACTGATTAATTGTGTTTGTTATTTATTATTTCTTCCTTTGTGCCTTTCGACCAAAAAAATATATATATACATATATATATATCTTCCTACGTTCTTTACATATTCAGCCAGTATTTTGTTCAAATCCAACTTGAAGCTAAGTTGGATTTCTGTTAGGGTCCATATGCTTGGAGTTCCACTGCAATTGCTATTTGTAGCTTGTGTCTGAACTTTTAGTAGCTTATATTAATCTGCCTAAAATAGAACTTCTGGTTTAATTTCAGAGAAGAGCTCTGATTTCAATTCTTGATGGAAGAGAAGGCTACTTCAATTCAACAAAGTAACAGGCCATGTCAGGAACTGATGAGGGATTCATATATGTTTTCATTCTGTACTATTTTATATTCTTATTTATTATTTTTCTTATAATTACATCATGCATTCATGAGTTTTTAAGCTGGAATACTTCTAATGTCCTTTCAACATGGTGTCTTTGTCCTCCCTGCCTTATGTCCAACTTATTTTTTCAGTGTTTTGATCATCATGTATTTCTTTATATGTCTATATCTATGTGTATATATATGTATGTATGTATGTATTTTTGGTGTCAGTGATTTATGGTATGTTGTCGTAGAGTGCACCAAATTGGTGTGATATGAAATATGGCCAAGTTTAAATTTATAGAATGCTACTACCACTACTAACTATTAATATAGCTAGAGTAAGTAGGGATCGTCCTAAGATAAATGAACAGTACTTTAGAATTAATGATGGATTAGTAGATCGAATGATCAAAATATGGTTTGATTGATTAATTAAACTAATGATTCCATTAAAACAATGCAATTAAAATGACAATCTAGAAATTAGAGAGAGATATATGAGAAAAAGGTGTTGGGGCTTAGAGTTCACCACTAAGCTTCACTTCACCAAACACTAGTAATTGTAAATTAATAGGGAAATTCAAGTTGTAAAATGTTTGTGTGTGACACCAATTGAAAACAAAGCATATTGGATGGTAAATAAGAATAAATTGTCTAGTCAATTTAGTGAATAGCACAACCTATCAAATGAGACTAATAACCATTCAATTAAACCACAATTAGTGCACACACAAAACTCTAGAGAAATGTACTTCTTGCACTCATAAGTATGAAATATCAAATAACAAGAATAGATTGTCCACCTATCTAAGAAATTAAAGCAATTACACTACAACTAAGCTAGTGACATGAAAATTAAGTTAATTAAACTAAGGATGTGATACAATCCATCAAGAAATAAGTATGAACCATCAAATAAACAACAAGAGTAATCAATTACGCACCATGCCTTGACCATCATTAGATTAACAACATCAACATACATAGACATCCATCAATTTCATTAAATCTAGAGAAAAATACATGAACATTCTTTCTAGCATACATAGATATATGGATAGAATTAAATGATCAATTGAAAGCATTAATCCATACAAATCATGCAAAAATCATAAGATCTATATTTATTCATAGTCAAAATAGTAAATACAACTAAAATCCCCAAATATACACAAAAGCTAGGTTTAGGGGCTATCTCTAGCCCCAAGAGAAGAATTTAGCCACTCGTTGTAGTGGTCATAGAACCTTCAAGGGCTAGCTTGGAGGTTGGCATCATCATCTTCATCCTTGCTTTCTTCCCCAAAACCCTAGTTCTAGAGAGAAAAACTATTTCGATAATTGGTAAGAAAAACTAGATGATACCTTTTACAATATGGTTCAATTAATCTATTACAAGCTCTTTGAGTAGGCACCAAGTTAGAAATATAGCCTATGATTAGAGGAAATTCGCAGCTACAAAAGTTAAGTAGAGTCTGGCGCGCTCGGGAATTAGACAGCACACTGCTAGCAGTCAGTTAGATCGATCAAAGATCGATGAAACACTTAGCTTCGATCGATCAAAGCTGGCGTGTCATCAAAAATATCTTCTTGGCCTTATCCAAAATGCTGAGCTGGCACCGCCTCATTTCGATCGATTGTAGCCAACTTCGATCGATCAGGATTTCCTCTGATCGATCGAAGTTCTTCTGGTGCAATTTTCTTGACTTCTTTCCAATTTTGCTCCTTAGCTCTAAAATTGAGCTAAATGGCTCTTCTTAGCATGTTTGAACTTTATTAACCTGAAATAGGCAAAAACACAAATAAGTACTAAAATTGAAAGTAAGATTGATGAATGGACTAAAATACCCTAACTTAGGTGCTAAATTGCCTCATTTGAGCACTTATCACACCCCCAAACTTAGATATTGCTATGAACTACAAGGAAATAAAGAAATAAACATCTAAATAACTACGAACTAGAAAGTAATGAAATGATAACGCTATTTTCGTAGGGAATACGATTGCATTTAGCGTATGTAATAAGCCTTTTAAACCCCTAGGTTACCCCTAGTGGACGAATGAAGTCTCGTGAGGGTTTCCAGAAATGATACCTACAAACATTAAGCTCTTTCTCACTAAAGAGGCACCAATATACAAAACACGCATTAGGAGAAAACAACCTCAAGTGTGCAATTTTTCAACCCTTTTCCAAACAATCTCCCAAAATCTTAACACCAAGTATGCAAATATGGTCCTCTACACATCAAGACAATGATCATGCAAATCAAAACAACTCTAGAATCCTTTTTATGTGAACCGACATCAAATATGTTGCTATTTAAGCCAACCAAAGAAATGGTCACATTCGGCCTCAAACTAGCACAGAAATCTAGTACCAATCATCATGACAAAGAATAGACCTTTTATTAAAGCGTTATTCATCTAAGTGTGCTTATTATTTTCACTCAATTTTTTTTTTTTTTTTACTAACCTAGAGGATCAAAGATGGAAACATGGTGCAATGTGTTAATCTATTAAGATTTCTAGCGATCCATGAGGTCGAGCGTTAGGTCAATGACTCCTAAACCGGATGGCTTTAGGGCATTAGGTGTTTAAACACCCCTAAAGACTTACAAGCTCAAATCAATTAGGCTACAAATCAAGACAACCTCCATCTAATCATTTCCCACTTCTCATTTTTAAGGAGAAGTCCTTACTGTTTTTTTTTTTTTTTTTTTAACCTAGAGTTTGGGCCCTCCACCTTTAGGCATGAGAAATTCAGTACTTGATGAGGCTAGAATCCTGACTACTTAGTGAAAAGGGTTTGTTATCCACCTTTATTAAGAATGAAAGCTTTCAATGCACTACTAGCTCAATTGGGATATAATCAAATCAATAGTCAATAAAACATGTACCCCACAAATGAATGCTAATGTGCGCCTGTGCTAGTGTAGAATCCTATAGTTAATCCCAAAACAATCACAGGATGATGTGGACCACAAATGCAAGCAAGATGTTAATCTTTCGAAAAATATACTCCTAAATGGCATCCACAAAGCATACAAGGAGTTAATGACTCTTAAGTCAAGCAATTTTTAAATTCTAAGCATCATGGTCCTCAAAAGATCAAAATCATGGCTCAAGACTCTCAAATCATACCATATGCATAGAAACTAAGTGCGACATGTAAAATATGCTAACACACCCCCAAACTTAATTTGTGCATTGTCGTCAATGTACAAAGAAGCAACAGTTCATGGAAAGAGTATACCAAATGGGTGAAGCAAAAGGGACCCGACAATGGAAGCTTAACTTTGGAAGGCACACCTCCAAACTTAGATTCCGAAAACCTGTCTAAAAATGGTCACACTAGCAATAGTCAAAGCATATGCATCAATGATATAAATGAGAGGTGAAACTAAGAACTGGGCAAAAATCATGGCATCTAGCAATGTAAAGCTCAGAATATCCAAAACTGAAATCAAAATCTCAAAAATCCATATATAGTAAGTAAATCCAAAACCAGATATCTAAAGATCAATGTATAATGGTGCAATGCAAAAATAATATCCAAAGTATCCAAAACCAGTGCAAGTGTCAAGGTACTGCAAAAATATCTCAGGAAAACAATGTATCAGAATAGATAATAAGTAGTAGAGAGAGAAAATGGTAGAATTAGGATGTAGGATCTAGAGTCATCATATCAGCAATGTGCTATAGCATGTCAGACATCTCATGGCTATGGTGAGTGAGAGAAGCTATAAGGTCAGTCCGTAATGCTCCAAGCTCACGCCTCACTTCGGCTACATTTGCTCTTAAATCATCCTGCCGCCTCAGTAAATCATCATGTCTCCTCAACAGATCATCATGCCGCCTCATGATATCCTCATGCCACCTGGTCATATCAACTCTGAATGAAACGAAGTCTGTGTGCAGCTGACTAACATCGAATCTGTAACTAGAATTGGTGCTAGCATATCGGGATCAGGTGTCGGTCAGTGATATAGGCTCTGTGGGAAGGACAAGAGATGGGTCATCCTGCTGAGATATAGTAGGTACATTTGGCTATGAGGTGGAAGCTGCAGTGGTAGTGCGACGCCTCATTTGGGAGGAGATCTATTGGCTGCATCCTCTGTAGTTGCCTCATCTGCTGCTCTCAACTGCTCATGCTGTCTTTTCATATCCCTGTTCTTTCTGTTCTTGATACAAGAATTGTAAGTCTTTGTCCATCTAGCCTGATCATAAGCTCTCCTATCTCTCTCTGCATTAGTCTCTGGAATCTCATTCGGGTCAAACTGATAACCCTAATCAAGTAGTAGCTGAGTAATCAAGTGGCTATAAGGTAAAGGCCAAGCTGCAACTCTAGAATTATGCGTATGATGCAAATTCTTGCAGAACTTATGGATGAGTTCCTAGATAAGTGCAGGAATAGAAATCCAATAGCCCTGGCTTAAACAGTATAGAGCCTGAAAAATCCGCTCTTTCCTCTGAGTATCATGGCCTAATGGAAATACATTGAGGTGCAACACAGAATCCATAAACAAATACCAGGGATCAATGTCAACCCAGTCTGTAAAGGTGTTGCCCTCAAAGGCAGCATGTGGAGATAAAGTAGACACCATAATAAGCTAAGAAGGAAAACGTAGAGCGTTAGGATATAATGGGTCCTGAGAATCAGCAGCCAATAAAAATGAATAGGGGCATCGGCAAGCAGTAGCTATGGCCGGGAGAGAAATGTCGATCTCCTGATCGTCAATAGTGGTATATAATAGAAGTCTATCATCCTCATCCATCCGGAGGTGCTGGTAAAATAATGCAACCAACCGGGGATAGACAACTGTGTCTGTCGGTGTCGTGGTGGCGTCAATGCCCCTCCGAACAAGCTCATTATAGGACCACTTGGTCTAGTCTAAGTGGGAAACAGATCGCGGTCGAATCTGTACTCGGGTTCCAGCTTCCTACGAGTGTAAGAATCAGTAGGAACCTCTCGAACAATAGAATGCTCAGCCTCCCGAGAACATGGCTCTAAATGGTCTGCTATAGATGTAGAAGATGAAGACGACGAAGACTCTGCCTCTAGAGGAGGAGGAGGAGGCTGTGGAGCTCTGTGTACTCACTTTCTAGCAAGAGTCTTTTGTCTTTGCTACATCTGTAAAAATAACAAGAATAAAATAATGTACAGGTAGAGAATAAAGTAAGCAACTAATAAGAAAACATAAAGCATGCCTGAATCAAGTAGAAATAGATAATTGACAAATAGGATCATGCCTGTGCAAGAAATGATTAAGAAAACTTCATAATTATCATTCAACATGCCTCAGCTAAACAGAATAGATCAAAGCACAATAAGCAATCTCAGATATGCAATGATGACACAGAGGGTAAAATAGTCACATTTGGAATATTTTGGGCAAATAATATGATTAATAGGGTAAACATAGGCTGTGATGTGCATAAATGATGCAACGTGCATTCACAAACCTAAAACTCAAGTAGATGCTGCAATAACAAGACAAGTAGACCCTAGGATGACATCGTATCAATTCCTAAGCAATTTTAACACAATGATTATTATTGAATTAATAAGTTTTTAATTTCTGTAAGTTTTATATCGTTCTTTCTGAAAAAACACACGAAAGAAGAGAAACAAAAGAATAGGCTAGGGTTTGGAAGAAAAAGCTCAGAGATGATGAATCAAAGGAGGGAGATTGTTCTGTCTTTGAATCCATCAACCATGAGTGGCTAATTCTTCTACTTAGGGTTGGATAAACCCTAAGCATGTAACCTATTCTCTCTTTCTTTCTTATTTTTTGTGGGTTAATTTATGTAATTGATGTATAGGCTTGAATAACATAATTAAATTATTCCAATTGTTTATTTGTATTAATCTCATGTTGTCTTATATGTAGTTGATTAATAAACAACTTTACACTTGAATTCTTTGTTAATCAATTCTTGTGATGTCTATGTATGGTGATAATTAGTTGTAATTGTGGTTCAATTTGATGGATAACGCTTATATTAGATGGGTTGTACTACATAATTAGGTTAATTTCTTGTCTAATTAGTTTAATTTCAGGCTTAGTTTAATTTAAGGTTAATTAGTTTAATTGCAATTTAATTCATAGGTAAGTAGACAATCCATACTAGTGTTTGAAATTCATTCTTATTGTCACAATTGCATTATCCTCTAGATTAATATGTGTTGAAATTGTAACTTGAATTGATGAATCAAACTTTGAATAGGTGAATTGCACTACACTTAGTTTAATTATCATTAAGTAGTTGATTCATGCTTGAAATTGATGGTTTACATTTTTCATTGCAATTGTTAGCCACGATTAGATTAGACATTATTATTTCCCCAATTAGTTGAAAGTAGTAAATTAGGGAATGTGCTTAGTGGTGAATCCTATACCCTAAGTCTCTTTCCTAATCTTTTAAACTCTATTCTTTTATTAGTTCTAATCACAAAAAAAACCTCTTCTTAGCAATCACATAAGTACTAAAGTAGAATTCAATTCCAAAAACCAACATATTTTGGATCTCTTAGGACGATCCCTACTCGTATCATACTCCATAATATAAGTGTTTAGTGGTTTTATAAATTATAAAATATGATGCCCACTTGACATTATTTTGTTGCCGGAGATCTAACAGTTTAAAGAATTGAATTAGACATTAGCTCTTTGATGATTGTTTACTTTAAAGTCATTTTATTTTTATTCTCTCACTTGATATTTGTCAATTAAGTATTTGAAGCAAAGTGGAGCAAACGCAGGACCTAGAAGCAATAAAAAATTGAAGTTGCTTAAGGACCATTTGTGAGTTTTTCTTTGAATTCTTGAATTTAATTATCTATTATCTTGCATGATTTGGATAGCCTAAGTGGAGGTTTATTGAATTGTTTTATTTTAAGTTCAAGCATACCTTCTTGTAGAAGGCATCGGCCGGTGTGGCGGCTTTTATTTGTTTATGCATTGATATTATTGAGGAGTTTGGGAACATCGTATGTGGAGGTTGAAAATTGTTGTGTTGGTGTGTTGACTTATTCTAGTGTATGCATGGTCGTAGATCACTTAGTCGTCCTCTTGCTCTTGCAAATCAACATCTCAAAAACCCAATTGAAGATCTTCCATCACCCTTAATGGAAGACCCAATTATAGATCCCATTGAAGATCTGGGTCATGTGGATCATCAAGGTGTGCACCACCCACAACAAGTTCATATTATGGATCCTCAAGATGTGTATCCACCCTTAGGAATGCCACGACCAATCAATCTTGTTGTGCAACAACCTAGTCTAGGGATGCCAAGGCCAAATGTTGTTCCCCCAACTGGTGAGCAAGAATATCAATATGTTCAAATGGCATACCCACCTCAAGGTCAAATGGCATACCCTCTTCATCAAGAGGTATATCTACCTCTCAATCCTCCAATGGTCCTCAGGGATCATTACACTCCAAATCAATATAATGCACCTACTTACATTCAATTACCAAATTTTCGTGCTCATCATTATGAGATTAAGGCTTCCACCATTAACATGTGCCCCCTTTTCTATGGGTTGAGCAATAAAGAGCCTTATAAACATTTAGATGAGTTCTTGGAAGTTTGTTCCACCGTGAAAATCACGGATATGCCGTAAGAAGTCCTTAAAATGAAGCTTTTCCCTTTCACTCTTCGGGATAAAGCTAAATATTGGTTTAATAACTTAGGGCCAAATACAATCACCTATTAGGCACAATTGCAACAAGAGTTCCTAAAGAAGTACTACCCCGCGAGTTGAACTGATTCTATGAGAACTTCCATTCGTTAATTAGCACAAAAAGAAGGAGAACCCCTTCATGAAGTATGAGAACGTTTAAATGACTTGCTACGAAAGTGTCTAAGTCATGACATTCCTAAGTAACAATTAGTTCAATATTTCTTTTCAAGTTTATTCGATGCCAATAAGGGCATTGTTGATGCTTCATGTGGAGGCAGCTACATAGAAAGAATGGAGGATGAAATTTGGCATCTTTTCGAAAAAATGAGTGAAAACTCAATGCATAGATCTTCATATTCTAGGGGGGGTCGCCCAGCAAATGTAGAAGGAAAGAAAGCTCTATGTCAAACAAACACTTCCATGGAAATTGCCGTCAAGGTTAAAAATTTTACTCAAAGGTTTGATAAATTCCTTTTGAATCAAGGTCTAACAATTCAATCTTATTCCTATCATTCCAATGAAATGTGCATGACTTATTCTAGTTACACTCACCATATTTTAAATTGCCCTCTTGGACAAATCATACCAAGTGAGTCTCAAGAACAAGCAAATGCCTCTTTCATTAATCAAGGGAACAACCCTTATTCCAATACTTACAATCTGGGGTGGAAGAATCATCCAAACTTTGAATGGAAAAATTAAGGAGATGGTGCAAACCCTCCTCAAACTCAAGGTTACCAAGCAAAGTATGTTCCCCCACATCTCCAAAATCATAATTGTCAAGGTTACCATCCTTCATTCTATCCTCAAAATGTGAATCAATATTCTCATCCTGAAGCATCAAATTCTCAATCCTACTATCATCCTCAAGCATCAAATTTTCAATCTTACTCTAATCCAAATCAAGCGCCTCTTAAGAGTCCCGCTTTTGAAGATAAGGTCTTGGATGCCTTAGGTGATCTTCGAAAAGATAATCAATTGTTTCATTCTCACTCTCAATCAATTGCAAAGCTTGAATATCAAATCGGGCAATTAGCTAATTCTTTAAATGTGAGAGATTTACCTAGTCAAACTGAGACCAGACCTAAGTGGCAATTTATGGCACAAACAAGTCCTTCATCGGGATTTTTTGAAAATAAGTAAGTTCAAGCAATTACTACCTTGAGGAATGGTAGGAAAGTAGACAATAAGGTAAAGGTACCTAAGGAGGATAGTGAACTGACACAACCAAGTGGTTGCATCCGTCCCATTCAAAATCCTATTCCTACTACCTTGAGGAGTGGTAGGAAAGTAGACAATAAGGTAAAGGTACCTAAGGAGGATAGTGAACTGACACAACCAAGTGGTTGCATCCGTCCTATTCAAAATCCTATTCCTACTTCCTTGGATGCTAGTGGTTCCAAAAAGGACATTCCATCATCATCGTCGTCGTCTCCCCAATTAGAGAAACCTTATGAGCCAAAAGTTCCATTTCTTTAAGCTTTGAGAGAGACTTCATCATTTGGGAGACAAGAAGGAAAAATTCACGACACGATGGAAGTGTTTAAACAACTGAAAATTAATCTTCCTTTTCTAGATGCAATTAGGCAAATTCCACTATTTGCAAAGTTCTTGAAGGACTTATGTAGTCAAAAGAGGAAAAAGAAAGGGAAGGACCTTAAGAATATGCTTCTTACTGAACAAGTGAGTTCTATTCTTCTTTCTAACACTCCTCCTAAGTTTAAGGATCTGGGTGCTCCGACCATTTCTTGTGTTATTGGAAACCAAGAGGTTCATAGAGCTCTCCTTGATTTAGGTGCAAGTATTAATCTCATTCCATACTCTGTTTACTTGTAATTAGGATTAAGGGACTTGAAGCCAACATCGGTAGTAATCTAACTAGCCGATAGATCAATTAAGAAACCAAGGGGAATTGTTGAGGACATTCTAATTAAGGTTAATAAGTTTTATTTCCTAGTTGATTTTGTGGTACTTGATACTGAACCAATCCCTAATCTTACCAATCACATTCCAGTCATCTTAGGAAGACCATTCCTTACCACTGCCAGTGCCACCATTAATTGTAGATTCGATATTATGGACATCTCTTTTGGCAACATGATGGTTAAGCTTAATGTATTCAATGCGAGTTAACATCCCACAGATGAAAATGAGTGTTTCCTAGTGGATGTCTTGGATGAAACCATAGAGGAGAATCTTCCCTCTATTCTCTCTAAGGACCCTCTTGAGACGTGCCTTTCTGAAATGTTTGAAAGTTGTGGTTTTGACAGAGAAGGTTCCATAAGTGAGGTGAATGCTTTGATGGACTCTGTAGCCACTTTGGATTTCCTACCTTGGAAAAGCAAGAAAGAACATCTTCTTTTACTCTCTAGTACTCCACCAGTTCCTTCTCTCATCTCTCCTCCTACTCTTGAGCTTAAGCCTCTTCCCTCCAATCTCAAATATGCCTCTTAGGCCCAAAAGAGACTCTTCCAGTCATCATTGCTTCAAATCTTGAAAATAACCAAGAGAATGATCTTTTGGAAGTGCTTAAAGCTAATAAAGAAGCCATTGGATGGAGTGTGGCTGACCTAAAAGGCATTGACCCTTCTACTTGTATGAATCGCATACACATAGAAGAGGATGAAAGGCCATTTAGGGACGCTCAAAAGAGATTAAACCCGAATATGAAGGAAGTTGTCAAGAAAGAGGTTGTGAAACTTCTAGATGCGGGAATCATTTATCCCATTTCTGATTGATTCTAAAGGTGATCTCATCTCGAAACGCACCGCCACTTCGTGGCATGTTTGCATAGATTACCGAAAGTTAAATTCCGTTACTAGGAATGACCATTTTCCATTGCCTTTCATTGATCAAATCTTGGAAAGATTGGCCGGGCAACAATATTATTGCTTCCTAGATGGTTATTTGGGGTACAATCAAGTGGCTTTAAATCCATTGGATCAAGAAAAGACCACCTTCACATGTCGGTACTTTTGCTTATCGACGGATGCCTTTTGGATTGTACAATGCTCCTGCCACTTTTCAAAGGTGTATGATGTCAATTTTTTCGTACATGGTGTGTGCCGCATTGCAACAAGCTAAAAGTGTGTAGTGTGGCTAAGTTTGAATTTATAGAGTGCCACTACTACCTCTAACTACTACTATAGCTAGGGTGAGTAGGGATCGTCCTAAGGGAAAAGGACAGTATTTGTATAGAAACAATGTTGGATTAGTAGGTTAAGTGATCAAGAGGTGGTTTGTTGGTTGAGTTAAACTACAAATTAAAGTAGACAAATGCAATAATAAACAACTAAATGGGGTAAAGTGTAAAGAATAGAAGAGAGAGTCTTGGGTCATAGAGTTCACCACTAAGCATTACCTTCCTAGACATTCAATGTTTGATGGATTAAGGGGAAATTGTGTTGCAAATGAGAGTGTGTGCCATTGATTGAAATATTAGTATGGATGGCCAAGTAAGCATACATTGTCTAGCCAATCTAGTGAATAGCACAACATATCAAATTAAGCCATTAATCCTTCCATAAGCCCACAATCAATGCACATCATCAAATTAGAGAAATATACTACTTGCATTCATAAGCATGGAACATCAAATATCAAGAATAGATTGTCCACCTATCTAAGAAAGTAAGCCAACTACACTACAACTAAGCTAATGACATAAAAATTAAACTAATTAAACTAAGTTTGTGGCACAATCCATTAAGAAATAAGTATGAACCATCAAATAAACCTCAAAAGTATTCCATTTAAGCACCATGCTTTGACCATCACTAGATTCATAATATCAATACACATAGACATGCATTAATGTAACAAAATCTAAAGATAAACACATGAACATCCACTCTAGCATATATAGACATATAAATAGAATTAAATGATCAATTGGAAGTATTAAACTACACAAATCATGGTAGAAACAAGATTTATATATATATCAAGGTCAAGACAAGAATTACAACACTAATCCCCATTAATTACAAAGCATCAAAGTCTAGGAGGCATGTTTAGGGCTAGCTTTAGCCCCAAGAAGATGTTTAGCCACTCATTTATGTTGCCATCTAACCCTCAAGGGCTATCTCCATGCTAGAATTGATCTTCTTCCTCCTTAGTGGAAAACCCTAGAAAAGAGGAAGAACTTTCCCAATTTGTGTATTCTCTCTATAATCTCTAGCCAAGTCTCACTAATCTAACCAACCTCCTTACTCAAAATAGCCAAAATCCTTATATAGGTAGCTTAAATGTCACACCCAATGGTTAGACCTTGTGCACTAGGACCTCCCAATGATTGCACCACAAGCACACATTTAATTTGGCTTGAAATCAACTTTTCACGCAACTCGAGGCAGTTCGATCGATCTCAAGGTTGGTTCGATCAATCGAACCTTGGCAGTGCCTTTTTGGAATAAAGGCAAGGCTGAGATATTTTTAGGAAGAGGACAAAAGTGGTAGGTGAGGATAAGATCAAAGATATTCGATCGATCGAATAAATGTTGGATTGATCGAAGAAAGTATTTTGCTGAGGATAAGGACAAAAGGCTTGATCCATCTTGGCATTGTTGGAACAATCACTATGTGATCAATCTAAGGTTTGTTCGATCGATTAAAGAGTGCTTCCTTTCACCAACTTACTTCCACTTTGCTCATTTCTTCCATTGAGCTTGAGATTGCATCTTTTACACTTTAATTCAGCTTGATTAACTTATTTTGGGGATAAGTGACTTAAAATGGAAATAACATAAAATTAGACTAAAACGAAAAAATAATATAGGATAAGGTACTAGAACGTTCAAGCGTAAAAGGTTTAAATGCGCACTTTTCAGTGCTCATTAGTAGAGAAATATTTAGAAGTCTTCATGGATGATTTCTCAGCTTTTGGGTTCTCTTTTGATTCGTGTCTCCACAATCTCTTAAAAGTGCTTCAAAGATGTCATGAGACTAATCTCGTGTTAAGTTGGGAAAAGAGCCATTTCAAGGTTCAAGAAGGAATCATGCTTGGACATGTCATCTCTAAAAGAGGAATAGAAGTTGATAAAGCCAAAGATGAGCTAATTTTGGAATTTTCTCCACCTACAACGGTGAGAGAAATTCGCTCCTTTCTAAGTCATACCGATTTATATCACCGATTCATCAAAGACTTTAGCAAAATTGCTAGACCCTTGTGCAATCTTCTTGACAAGGAGACACCATTTGTCTCTGAGGCTACTGCATCTGCATCTGCATCTTCAGAGCCATCTTTCATGGAGGCACAGGGTCCTATTATCAGAGAAGTGCCTTCTCTCTCTTTATCTGGCAGGAAATTAGAGACAAAGTTCAGATTCCACTGAGAGTTATTCGTCGAGTTAGAGCACGCACAGTGGTCTTTCGATGAGCTCACCTGCAGGGGCATCAATGCTATTATGACTCTGGTAAACACTACTGTATATCCTCGGTTAGTTGCTTTATTTTTCGAACACCTCCGGATGGATGAGGATGACCGGCAGTTGATGCATACGACTATAGACGGTCAGGACATTGACATTTTTATCCCTATCATAACTGTTGCTTGCCGATGCCCCCATCTCTCTCCATTAGTCGTTGACTTTGAGGATCCACTGTACCTCATCATTCTAGCTTACCCTTCTAAGATGACCTGACTCAGCTTCTTTCAATTTTTATTTCTTTCAGAGCTGACATGACGGAGTGACATGATGATATGACTAGGTGGCACGATGATTTGGCTAGGAGGTATGATGACTTATGTGACAGCCCAAGTTTTTTAACCCGATACATCAGTGATGACCCAAAAGTTAACCCGGTAACGGATCCGAAATGCGAAAGCAAAAGATAAACTTAGGCATGCTTCATCAATGTCCTCCGCTAGATATGAAGGAGGCTGTGTAGCTCTGGCTCTGGCTACGTGCTTTTGCCTACGCTGCATCTACAAAAGCAACAAGTATAAATCAGTGCACAGGTATAAAAGTAGGTAAGCATCTGAAAAGAAAACATAAAACATGCCTAAATCAAGTAGAAAAAGAAAATAGACATATAGGATCATGCTTGTACAAGAAGTGATCAAGAAACCTTCAAGAATAGCATTCAACATGCTTCGACAAGACAAGAATAGATCATGGCACAATAAGCAATCTCAGGTACGCAAAACAATGGAATGATAGCATAGAGGGCAGAAAAGTCACTTTTGGAAACATTTAAGCAAAAATGGGATCAAAAGGACAAGTATAGGATGTGATGTGTATAAAGGATGCAACGTGCATTCACAAACCTAAAACTCAAGAAGATTCTGCAATTTCATGGCAAGTAGACCCTAGGATGACATCATATCAATTCCTAAGCAAGAATGTCTACAAATGCAACATTTAAGACCAATGGAGCAAGCAGGATAACATGGAGAATATAAACATGGCAACTGTCTACCTAGAACTCAATAAGCATTTATATCATGAAATAAAGACTAAGTGAATTGCACGGTTGCAAAACACTTCAATCCTAGGCATGTTATAATACACAAGTTCAAAAATGAATCATGGACATGGTATACAACTATATGGCATGTATCTGAATAATACACGAATATCAAAGTCAAACTTCAGTCAAAGAAATATCCCATCCTCCATTTCAACAAAATCAACATCCTATGATCACTCATGACTTGTGACCCCCTCTAAGAAATATATAAGCAAAAAATTGATCGCTTATGACTCACGACCCCTTTAAAGCTTAAATAAAGCAAAGAATGGTCAAAGACTGAGAATAGCAAGAAACTTACCATTTTCTGAATCAAAATCATGACCGAAAAATAATCTCGGTCTCAAGCTCTTACTAGCTTTCAAGAATGGATCACAAGTATATAATCAAGCAAATGACATTTTAAAAGATCAACTTTTCAAGAAAAGACAACATACCACAAAACTTATCTCAAATTACATTTAGAATTCAAATTAAGCTCACAAATAGGTACTAAGGCCAAAAAACAACAACGACATCCCAAACATGCATTTTGAACTTTAAATATTTATCCCTCCCCCAAACCTATTCAAAGATCAATGGCAAAAAGATTTATTCAAAAGATACACACAAACGTTTAAAACCATCAATGTGACAAAAGTGTGTGTCAAAATTTGTATAGACAAGCAACAAGTTGTAATTTATTCCAAAATACACACAATTATTCAAAGAAGATCACATTTGACAATTTTTTTCAAGCTTATCTAGCAACATTGGAACATTTGACTTCAAACAGTTTGGTTTGGAATGGCAATTTCAACACATCTTTCAAGAAAATTCAAAATCATGACAATTTGGGGTCAAAAGATATCACACTTGTACCTTAGCATGGCAAAAATCAAGAATTGAAAACAAACAAGTTCAATAGCACTTAGCACATGCATTTAGATGGAAAGAAAACAAACGGAACAAGATTCAACTTAATGAAGGGCATTTTGGTCAACTTTGGAAATTTCAACAGTTTAGGGTCAAATTTGGAATTTTTGAAAACTTTAAGGTCCAAACATTCAAATGCATTGTAGATAAGCATCGTAACAAGAATCATGCATTGAATATTCAACAAAGGAAGGAATTAAGCAACTTGACTTCTCATTTTCAAAATAGTTTAAAAATTCCTTTTTACACTTTAGAAACCAACAAGTGTGATCACAAAGGCATTTTAAACAATCAAGAATCATTTTGCCAAACAATGCACCTTAACCATGAGCAAAAGTGAATTTAAGATCAAAAACTTTTAAGAAGGTCCATTTGAAATCACATTTACGCAATTTAATCGTGACTTTGCATTTTCAAATTTCAAAAGCACAAGTTTCAACTCAAGTCATGCTTGCATGCATTTAAAACAACTTAGAAGCAAACAACATCCATGCATTTCATACTCAATACAAACAAATGAAACAAGTTGGGAAGCATGCTTACAAGTATTCAAATTCATATGCCATTGCAACTTCAAAATTTTCAAGAAACATTTTTCAAGTTCAAAAAGTTTCCATTTTCAAGTCATTTCAAATTACAATCAACCATTTCCATTTTATGACATTTCTAAATTCCATTCACAAGTTTTAATTTTTAAAACAACTTCCAAATTTTATTTTTCTTTTTCAATTCAATTCCATCATCTAACTTTAAATTTTCCAATTTCCTTTTTCAATTCACAAAAATACCCAAGTGCCATTTAGAGATTTTAGAACCAAACTCCAAGTTTAATTTTTTGCAAAATTTCGGCATGGGTTCCCTTAAAATATGCATTCCACAAATTTTCAACAAAGGCAACATATAATACAATCAATTGAATTTTCAAACATTTAGAAAAATCCAATTTAAGGTCTCAACTTGTGACGGCTCTGGTTTTTCAAGCCAGTGCATCCCGTGATGAACCGAAGTTTGGCCCGATAATGGATCCGAAATGCAGAAGCGAAAACATCAACAAGGTGTCTAGGGATATACGATATCCCTAGGATGCCAAAGTGACCTTCCAAGAGGCCGCGGAGCTCCACGAGACCGAAAAAACCCCCCAAGGGCAAAATAGTCTTTTAACATGAAAGCAACGTCTTTGGAAATGTACATCATTCCCAAGACACATCCGTGACTACCCAAGAAGTTACGGAACTCAAAAGAAAGCATAGCGGAAGCAAAAAGAAGGAAAATCGGGCAAGTTTAGCCCCAAGGGAAAACTGATAATTTCTAGCAAGATTTGGGTGCTACCGATCACACAATTGGAAAGAAGACGAAAAATTAATCAAGTTAGACTAAAAAATTACTTGATTCGGAGTCCAGATGGAAGAGAAAAGTCAAAACAAAGTTTTGACGTCGTCGAGGCCGTGAATAGTGTTTTGACAGCAGTAATTAGTGACCTAGGCAAAATCCTAAAATTTGTGTGCCGTTTTGAGGCACTAAACGACGTTTTTTGAAGAAACACGAAGATTAAATCCCCCTCAAAATAATTTTTCCAAGCTGACCATGTTGAAAGAAAATTTTATTTTTGACGTGAAATCCCCAAAATGCCCTTATAACAGACTTTTTCAAAAAGTGCATATGCGCATAGAAAATCAGATTTGACGCGGCGTTTTCGAGACTGAGACGGCATTTTCTAGAAAAATGTTGGGAAGAAACCCCCTATAAAATCACGTTTTCTATGTGACCATGTTAAGGCCAGAATTGTTTTTTCAAATTAAATTCTCAAAATGCCCCCAGACAGATTAGGTCAAAAACGATGAAAAACAACAAACAATTTTGCACCAAGTGTTCATTTGACCCTAAATGGTATTGTGTGCTAAAACGATCATAAACACAACTGTATTTAGTGATTTTAAGGGCGCAAGAATGGTCCGTGGCTCCCAAAAATGCCCGATGCAAAATACGACATATCCGAACCTCAAAATGCAAAGAAAATGCCTTAAATGGAAAACTTGAGACCAACAAGCATCTATTTCATACAAATGTGATATTTTGTACAAGGTGAGCATTCACGTAAACGTAATATACATATTTACACGTGTTTCAATGGTCTACGGCCTCAATGGTCACTAAATACAAAATATCACCTGTTAAATCTCAAATTTTGCCAAAAATGGCTTTTAAAAGAGAAACTTGAAACTAAAAATTATAAAATGGTTTTAAAAGACCGTTTAGCCCTTGGCCACACTTCATGCATAAATAAAGAGACCCTATGGAAGTGCTAAAGCATACTTCCCACCCCCATGCAAATTTAGTGAAGTTAAGACATGTCGTTTTTCTATTTTTCAATAAAATCATTTAGAAATAAAAGTACTTAGATTACAAAATGAAAGTCTTTGGCCCATGGCCTCATTACGTACATCCCAAATGGCACACTTAAGTACTCATTACATATTTAGAGTCAAATATATAAGTTTTGACATATAAAGTTACAAATAGTATTTCATGCTAACATTTTCATGAAATAAATACTTCAAGTCCTCAAGACATCCCAAAGCAAATGCAAAGCCCCAAGTCTTGAATCCTGCACCTGAAAAATGGCCCCATTACGTGGGTGAGTAACGTAAAGCTACTCGTAGGAGATGAGCATGCATAGACCTAGCATTTGACAAACTTATTAAGTTGCTATAAATCAATTCATACGGTCATGCCACCTAATGTCTATGTCAAAAGTGAGACTCAGGAAGCATCCTAAGCTACCTTAGAGCATTTCTAGCATAAACCACATCATTCATGTAACTTAACAACATAGGAGCATATAGTGTAACGTAACAAGATATAAGTATTCAAAGTTATCAACTTGGGACCTAAAATGCGAAAACAACCGAAACGGTTCATGCCACCTACCGTTTATGTTCCAAACGAGTCTAAGGAATCATCCTATGTTACATTGAACAATTAAAATACAAATTATAATTTCAATACAATTTTAACTAAATTAGAACTTCTAATACAACGCATCAAGGCATAGATTATCAAAGTTAACAACTTAAAATCTAAAATACGGAAACAACAAGTTGTAACAATTTAGTGCTATTAACTTATATTGAAAAGCAAGGCATGCAAGTACACTAAGCACATGTATACTACAACTAATTAAAATGTCAAACACCACATCACAAGTTATAAATAATCCATATTAAATAACTTGGAATTGAATGCGAAATTAAGTAGTGGTGGAAAGACAAGAACATACGGTCTTAATGACCAAGCAAGCTGATCTCGAGTTACTAGCCCACAAGGTACTACCTAGTGCGCACAAAACCCAGAATCAAACCGTATATTGGTGTTTTAGGGTTGCCCTCAAGGAACCACCCAGTGCGCACTATATGTTATAGGGGGAGCTCTCATCCCCCATACTAGAGCCATGCCCTAGCCGTTACGTATTACAATGTCCTTGTAAGCTTTTCTAAAATCAACAAGTTATGCATTAAGGTATAATACATATACACAATAAATTAGTCAACTACCATGCACAAACAAGTCAAGTAAAACACACAATATTCATCCTATGTCTTCAAGCTACAATGGCATACGACATGTCAAATATATAATGTGTATATAAGCAAGTTAAATTATAACTTCTACTCATGTAATACTATAATGTAATCATACAACAAGTTCCAAATTTACAAGTTAAGCATGAAAACAACTTCAATACCTAACTACCTCAATGGAAGCATATAATAGAATTTAATTAAATTAAATAATTAAATTCTTAAGATTTCAACGTAACTACAAATATTCTAAAATTAATATAAGTTTAAGGTCATGGCAAGGCTTAGTTTAATAACACTTTACAAGTTATTTCTATCTAACTCACAACTAGATAAATTAAACTTCATATAAGAAAATAATTAAATAAAGTTCTCCACACTCATTCAAATATTCTCATTTTAATATATGTCAATGCACATATTAAGGCTAATTTAATATCACATTGTAAGTTCATTCCAAGCTATACAATCATGTGAATAAAATTCCATATAAAGAAAATAATTAAATAAAAGTCTCAAAACCTATTCAATTATTCTCAATTTAATGTATATGATAGAACATGCCAAGCCCATCAACAATATCAAGTTAAAAATCCAATTAAGTGAGTAGAACACTTAAAATAAAATTAATTAATTTTCTCTAGATTTTAAAACAGCTCCGAATATTCTCAAATTCACATATGTTAAAGAACATACTAAGGCCTAATTTAATATCACATTATAAGTTGATTCCATTCTAGTTACAGCCATGTGAATCAAATTTTCATACAAGTGAAAGATTAAATAAAAATTGCAATACTTATTCAAATCATCCCAATTTAATATATATTAATAAACATATCAAGGCCTAATTTAATAGCATGTCATAATTTAATTCTAAACTATATACAACCATGAGAATTAAATTTTATACAAAGAAAATAATTAAATTAAATTCTAGATAAAATATTTAGGCATGCATACAAGTTGCATAAGCTTATAAAATAATCAATACAACATTTATTTAAACCTAAAACATCCCCTACCTCACTTTGAGATGAAATCTCAAATCCCCACCGGAAGGAAATCGCTCCAAATCCGACGATACTTCTAGGTTATGTCGGGGACTATGAGGGAAGCAACTTTAACCCTTAAGGCACCATGAAAATCTAAACCCAAACTCAAAACGTGAACTCAAAAATGGTCGGAATCAGCTTCTAATAAGGGGGAAAGGAGCATCTTGCCAAGGCCTACGATAAAGCCTAAGGCATCACGACATTTTACAAAGGGGAAAAAGGTTAATTTGAGAGAAGAAGGGTGGCAGCTCCCTTGGGCTGCCATAGTTGATCTGCAGCAGTGTGAGAAGAGGAGGATGAAATGTTTTTAATTTTATAACCTCCTATTTATAGCAAAATCCTAAAAGTGCCCCGAAAGGGCCCCGACGGGTTCAGAAAAGTAGAATTTGCGCAGACATGCTTAAACGGTAAAACACCATGAACAAAAAAGAATCAAAATGAAAAAAAAAAAAAAAAAATGAACAATGGAATAAACGGCGTCAAAAATCGAGTACCATGCAGAAAGATATGCCCCAAACAAGTTCGGCGACAACTACGGCCGAAAACCCTAAAACTAGGGAAAACCGACCATGAGGAAATTCTAAGAGTACGCGACTCAACAAAAAGTGAAAATGAATCCCATACGAGGATTCAGGCTCAAAACGAGGCATTTTGCAATAACTTTCGTTAATTGCACAATGGCCCCTACAAAAAGGGATAACTACAAAACTGCCCAGAATGAAAGTATCTTATTTTTTTTAACACCCCTAATCAAAATATCTCTAAAAGATATTTATGAAAAACACTACAAGAAACATCAATGTTTCTTAAGAATCCTTTCATCCACGCCCCTAAAGGAGAAAGAAACAACCGACGAGCTTTTCTCCGAAAGTAAAGCTACGCGTTTTGAGGAAATCAACTGAAATAAAAACTCGTGAACTCAAAACTCAACTCCAAACATGGAAAATGAGGTTGTGCTGACAAAGTGACAATGGGAAAAGGACAAAAGTGAATGGTGTCCAAAAAATGAAAATGTGGAAATGACTCGGCCCTTAAAGAAAGTTGTCAATCCAAAGGAAAGAGTCTCCGAAACTATTTCCGAGCACTCAAGACGATGCTAAGTGATGAGTAACCGAACTCAGAAAAGAAAATTCATAAAAAAAAAATATCCATAAAATTTCAGAAAAAAGAAAGGAAGGAAAATGACAGGGTCATTACAACCTACCCTCCTTAAGAAAATTTCGTCCCCGAAATTAGGACATCTCGAGGAAAACTGAACAAGGACCGAACATCACACCGAGGAAAGGATCTTAAAGAACTAAAGGACAACTCCAGAAGACTCAAGATCCAACAGAAGGAACGCGAAACCATGAACCGAAAGACAACTCCTCCAACGAATCGGCATGTCAACTCAATGTCAACCACCAAGAGAAACCCAAGACAACGAAACGTCGAAACACGAAAAAAGACTAAGAATGACATGGCAGTACGAACAACGACCAGAACCCGCCCACGACGTACTCAAATGTATGGTAGCAATGATAGTGCCTAGTGCCTTCCCACACTTACTCGTTAGTAAGGTAGCATCGACGGCAACTAGCACTCGCCCACAACATATAACTTTGTAGGGTAGCATGATAGTATAAGGCATTAGTTCATAACCTGCCCCAACCAAGTCAACCCGAAAAAATTAATCGATATGAATGACATCAATGTCGGAAAAGATAATTACCAAAAGCACTACGGGAACCAAGCCTCTTGTGAGAGTTGGGGTAGCTAAACCCAAAACTTTAACAACAATGTCATAGGCACCGTTATGCTTAAGGCCTTAAATCCATAGTGCAAGTAGAGCCAGTAGCTCATACATTGCAAAACACCCTTATCAACAACCTCCAGTCACGAATCCAAAGCTTGACAAATCTATGCCCTCAAGCCAATGGGTCGGACTCCACAGAATCGAAACACACAGTCCCAAACAGACCTATCCTAAGGTCACAAACGGAAACAAAATGCTGGATCAAAATCCCTATCATGGACAACTAAGTTCTCAAAATAGAAGTCTACCACGTAGCTCACTCATCCAAATCCCGACAACCAAGGTCATAGAACCCCAACATAAGTGCAGGAAAAATAAAACAGTATAAGCCAGATACTCACATAACACATGCTCACAAAATTAAATTGTATAAATTAAATATTACCTTAGTACTAAGCACACAGTACGCATAAGGTAAATTAAGCAAGCCACTTATCACATAGGGGTCAAATAATCAACGATAAGTTATACATCACTAATATCACTAGCAGGTTAAACATATAATGGCACTAGCAAGTTAAACATTTTTTCTTGAACATGTTCTTGAACATTTTTTCTTGAACATTTTTTCTTGAACATTTTTTCTTGAACATTTTCTTGAACATTTTCTTGAAAATATATCATCTATACCCTCATACAACTACCACATAGTCATATATCTTGAACATGTTCCTAAGGCAAGCCCGAAAAATAATGGGGCTTATAAACATGTAAATGTGATCCTATGATCGGTTGATCAACTAACATCAACCTTCGCAATAGCACGAATCATTGTAAAATAGGGCTATTGGTCGGGTAAGTCGAACCACTGGGACTGCGCTAATCTATGGCAACCTATGTGTCTAGAGTCATTTTAGAGTGATAAGGGGTGTTCATAGAGGGTTTATTTTGTTTGTCACTAAACTACAAATTCAGAATGCATAAAACAATAAATTGAAGGAGATTAAAAGAGAAGAGTTAGAGAAGGAAGTCTAGGGAAGTGAATCCACTCCAACCCTCTACACAAGCTAATTATATGATTGATTTGGGGAATTAATGTAGAAATGACCTTGATATATAATAATACATGACTACTATAATATCTTCAAGAAATTCAATTAATTAAAGAGTAAGAACAACCTATCAAAGCTTCACATGGTTGAGTTTCCTAAACAAAGATGCAACCCTAGACATGCTTACTAAGCTAGAGATTGTCAAACAATTAATCAATTGGTGGAAGCACATGATATCAAGTCACAAGATTAACTCATCAAAAGAAATTCTTAAGCTATGGATTAACAAACTACTCAAAACCATGCCATTAAAACCGTTCCATAATCTTAGTTCCATTGTCACTATGAAACTATAAGCCATAAAACTATGAGATTAAATAATCTAAGACAAGAGTATGTAAATCAACATAGTCATTCAAACATTCAAAATCTTCATTACAATTTGTAACATGCTCTAGACCATGGAACTAGCCAAATATACATTTCATTCCCCAAAATAAATCAAAAACTAGACATGCTTACAAGGTAGAGCTTCATCACCTCCCTAGATGGAGGTTTAGTTACCCATTGATGCACTAGAGGAAGGAGGAAGCAAAGCCTTGAACTCTAGCGAACCATATTTATTACAATTTTTTTGACTGACCGTGCAATGTTAAAGTCCTTTAAGCTTTCTAACCAACCCTTGTAGCAAGCGTTAGGCCAACAACTCCCAAACCAGACGGCTTTAGGGTGCTAAGTGTAGACACACTCCTAGGGCTTAATAGCTCGAGTTGGAAAGGCTACGAACGTCAACTGGTCATCATTTTTTTTTTCTTTCTTTCTAAGGTTTTTTTTTTTTTTTTTTTACATTAGGTCCAACTTAAATCATGCCAAAGATATTCATTTATCAGGTTCATCAAATCCAATTAACTAGGCCAAGGTCAAGGTCGATCAATTTGCATGCCTCACAGTTAAGTTTCCAATGTGCATCTGTGCATTGTGAAGCTTAAAAGAGTGTCAAATCCAGTGAGAATTTAATTGAGACATTTATACAGACTAATTTGAATCTACATGATCATTTCAACTCAAATTTTTCTTTATTTTCAAAAATGTCAATTGCTTCTATACACAAGGTATTAAACATATGCTTCATCTCCGACAAGTGTCAAGTTATACTATCATTGCTTAGCAAAAATTATGAAACCAAAAATGCATAAATACACCCCCAAACTTGAATGTCATATTGTCCTCAATGTGAGAAGACAAGTAAATCAAAATAAGAGCAAAAAGGGGGGAAAGGAACAATAATACCAAGTGGAGTGACAAAGGCGAAGATGTTCAGCTATGTGAGTGCGCAACTGCGTCCCCCAAACTTGGACATGAAGACCTATCAAAATACAACGAATATACACAGGTAAAAGCATAGGTCTCTTAAGAAAAATCAAAACAGAAATGAAAACACTAAGATGAATGTTATTGCAAGGTAAAAAACCATACAAAATACAAATTGGCACACATGAGTCATAACTTTAAAATGGAAAACAAAATAATGCCAAAAGCCGTGCATTTAGAGAGATGAAGTTGGCTTAGGCAATTCGTCAAACACGTGGTGTGCAAGACAAAAAGGAAGAGGGCCAAAGGTTGATTAGAGATGAGAAAATCCAAAAATTTGGCCCTGCAAATGCAATACACAACTCCCAAACAATCACAGATCCTTTACACAAGCAATCCCATCCTCCATTGATCAAAAATGGAAAGAAAAAGAGGGTTAGACACTTACCCAACAATGGAGAACACAAGGCCCATTATTTGTGGTTAATGGAAGATGTGGATGAGAGATTGATGGATGGGTGGGTAAGCAGGCATGGGGAGTGGAAGGAAATGGATAAGCATGTATGGAGAGGTGCATGCATGCATGCATGGTGGGAAATATAGGGTGGAAGTGGTGGTGCATGCATGAATGCATTTCCTTGTGTGGTGGTTTGGTTATGGAGGGATGGAGTGGTTGAGTTGCAAAGAGGGAAAGATGGGTTGTGTGTGGATTGGTTGGTTTGTGTGGATGTTGGTGAGGCTCGGTTAAGAGGGATAAGTGGTTGGTGTTGGGCTCGAGCACTCCAAATGGGAGTTGGAGTGCTCGAGTTTTGGGCAGTGGGTTCGGGATTGTGAGGATGGTGTAGTTGGTTCACACTTCGAGCACTCGAAATGGGGACTTCAAGTGCTCGAAGTCTTGGCAGTGAGTGAGGGAGATGTGGTAGTGAGGTGGTGATTAGTCGAGAGTGGTGAGTCAAGCAAGGTGGTGAGGGTGGGTTTGATGGGTTGAGGTTTGCCGAGAGAGATGAGGAAGGTTGGGGGGTTGATGGTGGTGAGTTATGGGTTGCATGCATGGTGGGATGAGATGAGGGTGGTGAAGTGAGGTTGATGGTGGTTGAATGGTGTGAGGCCGAGAGGGATGGTGGTTGGTTTGGGAGGTGAGATGCGGGTTGAGGATGATGAGGTGAGGTTGATGCGTTTGAGATGAAGGTTGTGCATGCATGGTTGTGGGTTGATGTGGGTTGGTTGAGGAGTTGCCGAGAGGGAGGAGGGTGGTGTGTGGGGTTGAGGTTGAGTTGGTGGTTTGCAGGTGAGGGAAATGGGGAAGATGGTTGATGCCGAGAGCTGGTAAGGGTTATAGTTTGGTGAGGTGAGTTGTGAGAGATGAGGGATGGTTGGAAAGTGAGTGTGTGCTCGAAGTGAGGGCAGTGGCCGCGGAATGGGTTGAGAAGTTTCATGGAGTTTTCGAGCACTCCAAATGGGAGATAGAGGGCTCGAAAATGAGGCAGTGAGATTGAGAGAGGTTAGTATGGGATGGAGCAAAATTCGAGCACTCCAAAGAGGAAGCTGGAGTGCTCGAGCTTGGGGCAGAGAGAATGACCAAGATGTGGAGGGATGTCGAGCACTCGAAATGCCAATTCGAGTGCTCAAAATTGGATCAGTAAGCTCGGGAAAATGAAGAGGCTTATGAGATGAAATGCTGAGCACTTGGAATGGGTGCTAGAGCCCTCGAACTGGAGGCAGTGAGCATGCTAGGCGGTTGAAATCACTGGGAAGGATTTTTGAACAATTGCAACATTATGCCAATGGAAAATTTTCCAAGCTTGATACATTGCAACATGATGCAAAATGGATGAATTTCTCCAAAATGAAATTTTCAAGCTTGGCATGCATGGGAAGAAATGGAGACTTTGTATTGGAAAATCATTGGAAACTTTGCATGCTATTCCAATCCAATGCATGGATAGATTTTTAGGAAAATTTTGAAAACTTTGCATGCCATTCCATGCATCGAAAATTTTTCATGTCATTCCCATGCATTGAAAAATCATTGCAAGCAGCAGCTTCAATTCAAGCCATGCATGGAAAATTTCTGGAAAAAATTTTTAAATTGCTTAACCTCTCTTCTAATGCCTGGATGAAATTAAGAAAATTTTTAAATTGCACACAATCTCTCCAATACATGGATGATTTTGAGAAAATTCTCAAAGTTTGCAAGAATCATGTTAATGCATTAAGATAGAAACTTCCAGGAATGAAAGTGAGAATTGAGATAATCTAAGAGGCCAGTCTAAAATTGTGGAACACAACTAAAAATATTTCCAGAAAAATTAAACTTTTGGCTTTTCTAAACCGTTTCCCAGAAAATTTCAAGGCACGAGCAATTGAAGACAAGGGAAGCATGGAAATTGGAAGAATTGCTTCCCATGAGTGCTAAATTTAACGTCGATAGCTAGACGCACCGAGATCAAGTTGGTCCTCATCACCCTATACCATGTCTCTCAAGAGATTCAAGCTTCCCTAAATAAGAAAGTTCTTTTGGAAACGGAAGAAAAAGAGCTTGAAGACAAAAGTTGGAAAGAGGTAATGGAAAGACCTCAATCCACTCTTCATCCTCAATGAGGAACTTTGGATTATGGGGCTTATTTGGATTATAGGAAGATGGAGTAGGTGAGAGTGCACCTAGCAAAGGCTTTTGAAGGGTCATATTGAGCACGGGAATGCTCGACAACTTATCCTTCAAAATTTCAACATCCTCCTCACACTTATCCGGCGGTTCGGGCTCAACAACTTGAGACAACTCAAGTGAGGGAATGGGATGAGATGCAAGCTCCCAAGAAAGAGATACATTTGATGTTGACCAAGGAAGAGAATGAATAGGTGGATGAATATTAAGCAAAGAATTCACCTCCGAAATGGAATTGTCAGCATTAAAATCCTCACAATTGAAATGAGCCAAACAAGCTTTTAGAGGATCCTCCATTGAAGGAGGTGCATCAAGCAAAGGATTATTTAGGGGTTGTTCTGGAGTTTTAAAGGATGCAATCTCATCATCTTTTTCCTAATTTTTAACCACAAATTCTTCCATTTTATAAGTGGCAACAATTTGATCTTCAACCACCATTTCATCATTTTCACATGTAATAACCACTTGATCATTCTCATGATGAAAGTTACTAGGAGTAATCTCATCATTCATAGAATTTTCTTTTGGATTGGCCATAAATTCAAATGAAAATGTTTCCTCCTCTTCATGATTTTTAGCATTAATCCTTTGTTGAATTTGAGATATTTGGTCATCTATCATTGCACTAACTTGGGACTGGTGATATGGTACCACTTGATTGATAGACTCTACTGTGGATTGCATGCTAGCAAGGGAGGCCAATAGTTGATTGTTGGAGTCCATCATTTGCGTGTGCATAGACTCCATCATTTGTTTGTTAGCAACAATTAGCTCATCCAATGGAGACGGTGGAAAAGGAGAAGAGGGCGGGAAAGAATGATCATTGGGTTGAAAAGGTTGCATATGAGATTGTGGGGTTGAATTTCCTATGTCATGCCACAAGAAGTTTTGTTGGTCTCCCCAACCCGAGTTATAACCATTGAAGTATGGATCACTACCCGGTTCAGAGAAATTTGCATTTGGTTGCCCTAGATAAAAATCCGAGAATTGTCTCGTTGGAAGACAATCTCATGTGGTGTGTAGAATTGAGTTGGGAGATAATTATTCTCCATCTAGGAGTTAAACATCAACAACACACAACATAATCAACACAACAATTCTTTATCATCAACTCCACATACAATGATATTCCCTTTCTCCTTAATTATTAAGACAAAAATTAAAATGGCCACGACAAGGACCGATGCTTGAACACGAAATTAAAACAATAATATAGCCTCAACAAGGGCTTACAAATAAATTAACTACTTCTAAGCTTAACACATGCACAATATCCACAATTCGAAACTAGAAGTCACGAGACTTACCTGGGGTCCTCTAGACTTACAATTTGCTAGCAATCCCACGGCGAGCTTCGAGTCCCTAGAATCTTACAACACGAAGATGATCAAAACACACAAGGAATATTCACAAGACACAATATTAACAATCAAACTAAAATTAATCCTAGAACCTTGGTCGCTAAACCGTATGCAAGTCCCCGGCAACGGCGCCAAAAATTGATCGGTTGATCAACTAACATCAACCTTCGCAATAGCACGAATCATTGTAAAATAGGGCTATTGGTCGGGTAAGTCGAACTACTGGGACTGCGCTAATCTATGGCAACCTAAGTGTCTAGAGTCATTTTAGAGTGATAAGGGGTGTTCATAGAGGGTTTGTTTTGTTTGTCACTAAACTACAAATTCAGAATGCATAAAACAATAAATTGAAGGAGATTAAAAGAGAAGATTTAGAGAAGGAAGTCTAGGGAAGTGAATCCACTCCAAACCTCTACACAAGCTAATTATATGATTGATTTGGGGAATTAATGTAGAAATGACCTTGATATATAATAATACATGACTACTATAATATCTTCAAGAAATTCAATTAATTAAAGAGTAAGAACAACCTATCAAAGCTTCACATGGTTGAGTTACCTAAACTAAGATGCAACCCTAGACATCCTCACTAAGCTAGAGATTGTCAAACAATTAATCAATTGGTGGAAGCACATGATATCAAGTCACAAGATTAACTCATCAAAAGAAATTCTTAAGCTATGGATTAACAAACTACTCAAAACCATGCCATTAAAACCGTTCCATAATCTTAGTTCCATTGTCACTATGAAACTATAAGCCATACAACTATGAGATTAAATAATCTAAGACAAGAGTATGTAAATCAACATAGTCATTCAAACATTCAAAATCTTCATTACAATTTGTAACATGCTCTAGACCATGGAACTAGCCAAATATACATTTCATTCCCCAAAATAAATCAAAAACTAGACATGCTTACAAGGTAGAGCTTCATCACCTCCCTAGATGGAGGTTTAGTTACCCATTGATGCACTAGAGGAAGGAGGAAGCAAAGCCTTGACCTCCATTTTCGAGCTCCCCTCTTCTAGCTCCAAGAACACACCTTTTTTTGCTCTCTTCTCTCTCCTCTATCTTCCCAAAATGAAGCTTAATGTATTGTGTGGCTTCCCTCTCTTATCTTCTAGAGATAAGGCTCAAAAAATCCCCACCAACCAACATCTCCAACCAACCATTAAAGAGGGAAATTAGAATTGAGGAACCCAAGATGCAAGTGGCTGAAAATGGGCCATTTATGGATGCAATTCTGCCCTAATTTCTAGCACTCGAAATAAGGGCTCGAGCACTCGAAATTGGAGCAGAATGCTCCATTCTTGCCTTGCTCCGCCGAGACCTACTTCGGTTAAATAGCCATAACTTTGCGCTCCGAACTCCGAATGACAAACTGTTTAAAGATTTGGAGAGCTGATTCAGAGCTTTAAAAACTTCATGTTTTGATGAAGACCTAAATCTCAAGTCTGGTAGGTCGAAAATGGGGAGAAAGGCAGTACTTCAGTGCTGCCAGGTAGTTCTGTGCACCTCTGGTAACAAGGCCATAACTCTCTGCTCCGAGCTCCGAATGATGAACCGTTTGAAGATTTAGAAACCAAATTCAGAGCTCTAAATCTTTCATGTTATGATGGAAGTCCAGTTCTCGAGCTTTCTGGGTCAAAATGGTGAGCAAAGTCCTGACTCCACTGCTGATCTCGTGAAGCAATCTGCCCTAATTTCGAGCACTCGAAACAAGGCCTCGAGCACTCGAAAATTGGCCAGAATGCCCTATGCTTGGTTTGCTCCGCCTGGACCTACTTTGGTAAAACGGCCATAACTTTGTGCTCTGAACTCCAAATGATGAACCATTTGAAGATTTGGAAAGCTAATTCAGAGGTCTAAAAACTTCATGTTTTGGTGGAGATCCTATTCTCAAGGATGGTTGGTCTAAATTGAAGAGCAAGGCAGAAATTCATTGCTGCCAGGCAGTTCTAAGCACCTATGATAAGAAGATCATAACTCTTTGCTCCGAACTCTGAATGACGAACCGCTTGAAGATTTGGAAAGCTGATTCAGAGCTCTAAATATTTCATGCGATGAGGGAAGTCCAGTTCTCGAGTTTTCAAGGTCAAAATGGCGAGCAAAGTCCAGGTTCCACTGCTGCCAGAAATTCAGCATTGTGACCTTTGATGTTCAAAACTCCACAAAGCATCCTTCTTGCTTCTTTTTGGCCAATGAACCTGAAAATATGCAAAAACGTGCATATAAAGGTAATCTACATAATTAAACAAACAATGGACTTAAATAATGCAATTAAGGGCGCTTGAATATACAATATTCGGCGCTTATCATCCTACAAACGGCAATATCATAAAATCAAAAGAAAAGAATGAAATGCCTCTCAAAAGACACCTCACAGAAAATGTGCCACAAAACCTAGATGAGTTCAATCTCTCACTTCAAGGAAAGGAATCATTGCCCAGAATGAACACTAAGGTTCCCGAAACAAGGAGTCTACAAGTCCTTCCCAAGACTAGCCCCTACTCGAGGTGGAATCCTAACGCCACACAAAATGAAACAACGACGCAATGGATAGTTCCAACACTAGCCATTACGAGACATCAATAGAGAACTCAACTCAAGATGTCGACGAGTTCGATGAGAACTGGACAGGATCCTAACGGAATCCTAAAATGATAAGGGAATGCAATTAATTACACGAAACTGCCCACATCCCAATCGTAGCTCGTAAAAGCTATCCGAGGCAACCCCAGAAGAATCCTAGGTTAACACATGTAATGACCCGGTCATTTGACTCCCTTTCTTTTTTTCTGAAATTTTACGGATAAATTTTTTCCGTTTAATTTTCCTTTCTGAGCTCTGTTTCTCGTCGCTTAGTGTCATCTCGAGTACTTGGAATTGGTTTCTGAGACTCTTTCATACGGATTGACAACTTCCTTTGAAGACCAAGTCATTTCCACATTTTCACTTTTCGGACACTATTCACTTTTTGTCCTTTTCCCTATTTCGTCATTTTCCCTTTTCTGTATTTTCCCCGTTTGTCAGTTTTTGGCACAACCTCACTTTTCATACTCGGTATTAGTTTTTCACTTTATGTACCTTCATTCTAAGTGGTTTCCACGAAATACGTATCTTTACTTTTGCAAGAAAGTACTCTAATTGCTCCCGATGTCCATAGGGGCATGGATGCACAGTTCTTCAGAATCTTTTCTTTTCTTGGGGTATTTTTCGTAAATATCTTTTGAAGATATTTTATTTCAGGGGTTTTTAAGAAAATATTTTTTGAAGATATTTTCATTCTGGGCCATTATTGCAGTTTTCACTTTTTGAAGGGGCCATTGCGCAATTAACGAAAGTTATTGCAAAAATACCTCGTCTGGAGCCTGGATTGTAATGACCCAGTCATTTTTCTTCCTTTCCTTTTTCCTGAAATTTTACGGATAATTTTTTTCCGTTTAATTTTCTTTTCCGAGTTCTGTTTCTTGTCACTTAGTGTCGTCTCGAGTGCTTGGAATTGGTTTCCGGAACACTTTCATTCGGATTGACAACTTCCTTTGAAAACTGAGTCATTTCCACATTTTCACTTTTTTGACACTATTCATTTTTCGTCTTTTTCTTGTTTGTCAAATTGTTGGCACAACCTCACCTTTCGTGTTCGGATTTGATTCCAGTTTTGCATGCATCCATGATATTTAAATTCCATACAATGTGTATTTTTACTTTCCTAGAAATGCATGCCATTTGTGCACTTTTCTTCCTAAGGGGTGTGGATGCACACTTTCTTAGGAAACTTCTTGTCTTTGAGGTTTTAGTGTAATTATATAAAGTAATTATTTTTCGTTTTAGGGACCATTTTACAATTTAATTTGGAAGATATTTTCAAAAATGACCTTTTTGCAATTTTCAGAAAGTGTGACAAGTGTCACACTCTCATTGGTCCACTTGTTGACATTTGTGTGGAGACACTTAGATGCCTTATGTGACGACCCTGGTTTTTAGGCCAACGTGTCCTGTGATGAACCGAATATTTGACCCGATAACGGATTCGATATACGGAAGCGAAAACAGAAAACAGACTCTAAGAAATCAAAGTGACCTTCTATGAGGTCATGGAACTCAATGAGAACTGATGCGGAAGCAAAAGGTCAAAATATGACAAATAAGTCCCCAGGGGCAAAATAGTCATTTTTAAAAAATGTAGATTCGGGTTCCACCGAGCACACCGCTGGAAGGACAATGAAAAACTAATCAAAATGGACTCAAAAATCGCATGATTCGAAGTCCGAACGAAGGAGAAACGGCATGACGACGAAAAATGGACACTTAAAGCTTTAAGGGCAAACTGGTAATTATCCAAGAAGAACCGGGTGCAACCGAGCGCACCGTTGGAAAGACAGCGAAAAATTGGTCAAGTTCAAAAAAAAAATTCACTTGAATCGGAGTCCGGACGAAGGAGAAAAGGCCAAAAGAAGAATTGACGTCGCGGCGGCCCGACGAGGGCCATGGCGCACACGGCGCCCATGCACGAGCCCACCGGTGTGCATGCCGGCGCCCAAAGACATGGCTGGTGGCAGCCCTTGGCTACTGCTACATTTTTTTGATCTGCCCAGAACTAAGGCTTGAAACAGAGGTCAAGACAAGTTTTTCTGGAAAAACACAAAGAAGAAACCCCCCCCCCCCCTAAAATTGAGTTTTCTACCCGACCAAGCGAACGGAATCGAAAAAAACTCACTGTGAAATCCCCAAAATGCCCCTAGATCAGAACTGAACAAGAGAGTCATAAAGCTACTAAATGAAAACTGGAAACTGAAACTTCACGAGGGATTTCCGGTACCAAGACGACATTTTCTGGAAAAACACGAATAAGAAACCCCCCCCCCCCTAAAATCATGTTTTCTATTCAACCATGTCAAAAGAAGAAAATAAAACTGATGTGAAAGGTCCATAATGCCCCTAGATTAGAATATGCAAAAAAAAAATGCGAAATGAATTCACAAGAGGCTCAAAACACAAACGATAAGGTTTTGCCTGGAAACGACCATGCACGCAAACGTAACTTACCTATTTGGACGTGCTACAATAGTCCACAACTTAAAAATACCACCGATACAAAATCCGACCCCCCAACGGGCAAAAAGGCAAAAATGGAACTTGGAATGAAAACTCGGAATCCAAAAATACAAAACGGGATCAAATGACCGTTTGGCCCTTGGCCACACTTCAAACATGATTTATGAGACCCCATGAAAGAATGAGAATGGAATTCCCACACCCGATGCAACCATAGTGAAGCAATGACTTGCGATTTTTCAAGATTTTCACAATATTTCATGAAGTTAAAAAATACATAGAATACAATATAATGTTCATTGGCCTCCGGCCTCATCTCATACATATCAAATACATTGAAAGAAGTGTACTTAAGTACACATTACATACATGGAATCAAATATACATATTTTGACATCTAAGTCTACAAAATGACATTTCATGCTAACATTCGCATGAAATGGAAACTTGAAAGCTACACGACATCCAAGGAATGCTAGGCGTCACGAACCAAGTCTTCGTACCTGAAATATGCCCCAGTATCGTAGGGGTGAGTAACATAAAGCTACTCGTAGGAGATGAGCATGCATCGACCTAGCATTTTATAAATTTATCACCTTAAGGTGAAACATGTTAAAGGGGTTCATGCCACCTAACGTCTATATCGAAATGAGACTCAGGGAGCATCCTAAGTTACCTTAGAGTGTTTCTAGCATAAATCACATCATCTATGCCATTTAAACAATATGGAAGCACGTTATACAAAGCAACAAGATATAGTTTCTTAAAGGTATTAACTTGTAATCTCGAATACAGAAACAACTAAAGTGATCATGTAACCTAACGTCTATGTTCTAAATATGTTCTAAAAGCATATTATACAAGGCAACAAAATACAATTTCTTAAAGCTATCAGCTTGAAATCTAAAGCACGAAAACAACAGAAGTGGGTCATGCCACCTAACGTCTAAGTTATAAATGAATCAATAGGATCAATCCTAAGCTTTGTTAGAACGTCAAAACACAATTTTTAATATCGATGCAATTTAACCAACATTGGAACTTCCAATACAACGCATAAAGCACAATTTCGCAAAGTTAATATCATGTAACTTAAAATGAACGACAAATAAAGAACAACAAGTTATAACATCATCTAGTTATCAACTTGAAAATGAAATGCGAAGTCAAACAAAGTGGATACTCGGACGTCACGCCAAATCAGACCGACAACATAGTTACTTTAGGGTTACCAGCCCATGGGTAACCTCCCTATGTGCGCACTAGACTATATATAAAGGGACTATCCCCTGTACTAGAACCACGTCCTAGCCATAGTCAAACAACGACATTCCCAAGTTTCCAAAATCAACAAGTTGTGCAACAACGCATATATCAACAGGAATATGCAAGATAATCAACTATTTACTAAGCACAACCAAATTTGGAAACCTATACAATACATGCTCTAAATCCATAACTAATATGATATGATGAATGTCGAATCTTCAGTATGTGATTCGTTACACGCTATGCATGAAAGATGTTAAACACGAAGTGTGCAAATCATTACACAAGACAACAATATATTCAATAAGGAAAACATATTCTCATGAATACAAACATAGCAACTATGTTATCCAATGTTCAAAACATAACCAAATGAATATACAACAAGTCTAAGTCCATGATTTGAATATAGAAACCACTTCTAAAACACAACTAGATCATGGAGTAAATTGATAGAATTTAAATATATAAACACAATTAAATTCTCTAGATTTCCGATTCAATTTCAATTAACCTCAATTTAATACATGTTAAAGGGCATGGCAAGGTCATCACCTATATCCATTCTAAAACTCAATTAGGTTGTTAGAACAACAAAGTAGAACTTTAATTAAATCATGCTAATTTAAATCCCAAGGTTCTAAAACAACTTCAAATAGTCCCAAATTAATATATACTAGTAAACAAGTCTTGGCCAATACAAACATCAAGTTAAAATCTTAATTAAGCTAATGGGACCATAAAATAGATTTTAATTAATTCTTTTAATTAAAATCTCTAAATTTTCAAACTTAACCAAATGCTCTCAAATTAACCTATGTTGGAAAACATGCCAAGTACTAATGTAATATCACATTACAAGTTTATTTGATTCAATTTAAGACCATGTGAATTAAACTTTCACTAAAGTTAAATATAAATTAAAAGTTGCAATTCTCATACAATTAATCCCAATTTAATATATGTGAATAATTATACCTAAACTTAATTTTCTAGCATGCCACAATACAATTTCAAATTGTATATCACCATGAGGATTAAATCTTAAACATGGAATTTAATTAAATGAAAGGTTTCAAAACCTCACCAAATATTCTAAATCAAATATATGTGAAGCTATATGGCATGTAGATCAAGAATATCAAGTCGAAATTCAAATGGAGTGAATAGTGCACTCAGGGCAAATTAATTAATAATTACTAATTTTCAAAACACCTCCAATTACTTTCAAATTCAACTATGTTAAAGAGCATGCCAAGGCCTAATATAATATGCTAACACATATTAATTTCAAGC
Organism: Cornus florida; assembly: GCF_030987335.1. Lineage (NCBI taxonomy): Eukaryota > Viridiplantae > Streptophyta > Magnoliopsida > Cornales > Cornaceae > Cornus > Cornus florida. Next base: position 65,730,543 of record NW_026775577.1, on the reverse strand, counting down.
TAGTTAAGGCCAAGTGAATTAATCTTTCACCTAAGATAAATACTAAATAAAATCTTTAATACTTATTCAAATGTTCCAATTTTAATACACGACAATGAGCATATCAAGGGGTAACATAAAATCATGCTACATGTTTAAACCAAGTCATAAGCAACCGGGAAAATTAGATCCCGTACAAGAAAAATAAATAATAAAATCTCTAGATTTTATATTTAATTATGCAAACAAGTAGTATAAGCATCACAAGCATGCTATATAACAAGAATTTAAACCTAGAACATCTCCTACCTCAATTTGAGATGAAAATCCCAAAGGCCCACCAAAATGGAACGGCTCCAAATCCGACAAAACTACTAGGTTTTGTCGGGGACAAAGCCGTGAACATAACCCCCATGAAAGCCCCATCAAAATCATAACTTGACCTCAAAACCAAACTCAATAAATGGTCAAAACTGAATTTTGATAAGGGGGAAAGGTAGAGCACAGCGAGGGGAACAACAAACGTTAAGGCCGAAGACTTTCCATCAAAGAAAAGTGAACCAAAAGAGGAGAGAGAAGATGGCAGCACCCCTTGGGCTGCCATTGGAGTTCCAGGTCATGCATGAAGAGGGGAGAAGATTAAAAATGAAATATCTCACCCCCCTTTTATATAAATCTCAAAAAGTGCCCCGAACGGGCCCCGTTGGGTCTGAAAAAGTAAAATTTGAGCAGACGCGCTCAAATGACAAAATTTTGTGAACAAAAAAGATTCAAAATAATAAAATATGAACAACGGAAGAAACGATGTTAAAAACTGAGTCCCGATCAGAAAGTTATGCCCAAAACAAGTTTGGCTCAAACTAGGGCCAAAAACCCTGAAACTGGAAAACATCGACCAAGAGGAAATTCCAAGAGTACACAACTCGACGAAATGTGAAAATGAATCTTGTATGAGGATCCAGGCTCAAACAAGATATTTTGCAATAACTTTCATTAATTGCACAATGGCCCCTTCAAAAAGTGAAAACTGCACTTATGGCCCAAAATAAAAATATCTTCCAAAAATATTTTCTTAAAAACCCCTGAAATAAAATATCTTCAAAAGAAATTTACGAAAAACACCCCAAGAAAAGAAAATAATTTCAAAGAACTTTGCATCCATGCCCCTATGGACACCAGGAGCAACCAGAGTACTTTCTTGCAAAAGTAAAGATACGTATTTCATGGAAACCACTCAAGATGGAGATACATGAAGTCAAAAACCAACTCCGAACACAAGAAGTGTGGTTACGCTAACAAAGTGTCAAACGGGGAAAAGACAAAATAGGGAAAAGGACGAAATAGGGAAAATGACAAAAAGTGAATAGTGTCGAAAAATGAAAAATGTGAAAATGACTCGATCCTCAAAGGAAGTTGTTAATCCATGGAAAAGAGTCTCAGGAACCAATTTTGAGCACTCGAGATGACACTAAGTGACACGAAACAAAGCTCAGAAAAGAAAATTAAACGAAAAAAATTTCATTCGTAAAATTTCAGTAAAAAGGAAAGGAAGGCAAATGACTGGGTTGTTACACCTTAAATGATGACATGTGGAGGGTGTAGATTCACCCACTTGTTGGCCTAGGATTGATGCACTTGTTGGCTTAGATGGTTGACAAGTGTAGGCTTGGGATTAAGCTTAGGAAGGAGCCTTAGATTTATGACAAGTGTAGGCTCACAATTTAGTCTTGTAATTATTTTTGGGCCACTTTGGGATTATGGTTTTAAAGAAGGGTTTTTGTGCAATTGACCAAGACTTGTGTGTGTGGACCATGGTGTAAGATCACATAGTGAGTGGAGGATTTCTAATTCCTCCACTCACACTTCATCTCATTGTTTCATTTCCTTCCTCACCAAAAACCCTAGCCACCATTAGAGGAGCTTGATGCTTAAGTCTTGACCTTAATTTTTGAGGCCTTTCCACTCACCTTAGACCATGAAGCTTGGAACACTTTTTGTTCCCCTCACACTCCTCTTCATAACCCTTGAACGATTTGCCATTTTAACCTTTTTTGCCTTGGATTCTAGAGAGACTCTTCTCTAGTGAGGTAGGTGGTGTTATAATTTATTTTTCAAGTGATTTTACTTGCTTTTGTATGAAATAAAAGTTGTATGCATGTTTTATATCAATTTATGAAATCAATGATAAATCATAGTTTGCATACAACTCACTTTAGACTTGATATATGGCATGGCCTTGACTTGATCTTTGTTATATAATTATTTGGAGCCATTTGAATGAGTTTTCAAATGTAGAGATTTAATGAATTTAATTTGATTTAAATTCTAGTTAATTGTACCTTGCTTATTTTCCATTTTTGACTTGATATATGGCATGGCCATGACTTAATCCTTGACTTATATTTATTTGGGGTCATTTGAACAACTTTTAAAATCTAGAGATTTAATTGATTTAAATTAATTAAATTCCACATGATTATATCTTGCTCACTTTGTGAAATTGATGTGATATTTTCAATCACCATGGAATGGACATTCACATATATTACTTTGAGAATTTTTGGAAAACTTTGATTTCTAAAGAAATTAATTAATTAGGCTAATTAATTTCTACTTAGTTTTTTAATGATTTGGATATCTATTTCATGGGGCTTTTGCCTATTTAGCATGTATCATGACTTGTTGCAACTTAGCTTCATTAATGTAGTTAATGAACTTGCACCCTTGCATTGGAATGATTTAATTATTCAAGTGTTGTTAAACAAATGATTGAATCATTAATCTTATACTAGTTGTATACTTACATCAATGGATTCCACGTGCTATATATATATATATATATATATATATATATATATATATATATATATATATCTTAGTTGTAGTCTATGTAGATGTATACCATGATTTCTTGACATTTCACATGCCATCATAGTTGAGAATGTAGGGCATGACTTCGTGTTCCAAAATCTTGGTTGTGCATGGAATATGGTTTAATACATTACTTGTATCTTGATACACTCTTGGTTGCACAACTTGTTGATTTTAGAACTTGGGATATCAATCAAGAATTGACATAGCTAGGACTTGGTTCTAGTACGGGGGATTGTCCCTCTAAACTATAGTGCGCACTAGGAGAAAGGTACCCATGGGTTAGTAGCCCTAAAGTGATCTCAAGAGTACGGTTTTAATCCGGGCGATATCCGAGTTTCCACATTGGTTGATTTCACTCTTTAAATTTCAAGTTGCTATTGCTTGAAGATTTAAACCTTATCGTGTATGTGAAATGCTACAATCTTGTTTCATTGCATAAATTTTATGCTTCATTCGTGATTTCGTTCCTTAGATTTCAAGTGCTTGTCACGACCCCAGACCGTAATCCAGGTTGTGAACATAAAACAGAACAAGGAAATGCTCGTATTCAGAATTGTCTGACCGAGCCCTGGAACACTGTTCAAAAATTTTAAATAAAATCTTAATACTTATAGCGGATAATAAGAAAATCCCTTATTTCAAAAATCATTTTAAATAAAGTATCATATCCCAACGTGCATACACCAAATCCATTTCCCTGTCCACACATTACTTGTAAATATAAAAGTAGGTTTCATAACTAAAATCCCATGATCCTTTAATTACAATACTTAAACAAAATCTATTTAGAAAAATAGTTATAAATATATATGCCGGTCCCAAGATAAACAATTTCCATTTATACAAAGATATACAACAAAATAAAAGCCAACATCCGTCCATGGCTGTGAAGGAACTCCCTCTACGACCTCCTATCCATAACCTGAAAAAAATGTGAATAATATAGGAATGAGCAACCACAGCTCAGTAGGAAATGCCTAAACACCACTCCTTAATACCCCCGTGAATCTAAACAAAGAATAAGAATCAGAAAGGGAGTCATACAAATCAGGGGAAAATAATCATCATATAATCATGTTATCTCACAAAACAGTCAACACAGAAGAACATGAAGTGTCATATAAACAGAGTCTAAACCATTTCCCCTTCTTACAACCATCTATATAAAATATCACATTTCTAATTATCACAACCATCAGTCTAAAGGTACGCTCATGTACCGTAAAAAGACTATCCCTCTATTAATACCTAAGGAACCCTTTAGTATTGATGATTTACTGAACCTAGACAAAAGGATAATCACTCTTGCCTAATCATAAACACAAACTGAGAATATCCATCTCTATTACTCCATAATTTCTACATTCTTTCCAATCAATATCTTAGCTGGTCCTAGACCCTTGTACCCTTTTCCTTTCTTTCTCTTTCCAATAATAGGATTCACACCACTTCCTTAAGATACCACACACATAAGGAGTGCACATATAGTGAATGTATGAAAGAGAACAGGAAACATGATAATCTGGACAACAACACATACGTGATGAGATGAAGTGTCATGAAATGTAATAACTCCTCTCAACTATTAATATGATATGATAAATGAAGTGCCATGCAATGCCAATGCCAATGCTAATGCCACTGACACTTCTCACTTCCCGAAACCTTGTTTCATCACAAAAAGTTAATGAAATCCGCCCAGGGCTGCTCCCCAGTACCACGAGAAGAGAGTTGGTCATCTATCCCTGATACAAGGCAACTCCTTTTGATCATTTAAGGCTCTAGTGACACAACTACGCATAGAGCCACTCCCTACGTCTCCTCTAGATTCCCATTAACTACACAGACATAAGGCAACTCCTTTGTCCGGTTTTAAAAAAATAATTGATTCAATCCCACTTTCTAAAATTCACAGATACAAGGCACCTCCCTGTTATCCAGTTTTCAAAACCATTTAATGAAATATTTCCACTGTCCACTCCTATGACGATGCAATACAACCCATGCTAAATGAATTTCATAATAGCATACCATGTCAACTGTGTAATGAAACTCTCATGACAACACTGGGGTAAGATGCTACATATAATGAATACAATTTAAACTCTAACCATTGCCCTAAGGTAAGTAGGAAACCACCGCATCCTCATAATACCATGCATAATGAATGCATGCAACCCACCACGAGATGCTACAACATTGCTATGGCAATAATGTACTCACATAAGATACTCAACTAGAAGAAGAACTCTAGAACAACCCCGACCTCAATTGGAATGAAAATCCCAATTACCACCGAAACGAAATCGCCCTAGATGTTTCGTCCCCAAAACAGAATTTTCAGCTTGATACCTTCAACTTTGAAAATTCACAAAAAATTCAATTGTTTATCAAATTGAATAATTCCAAAGCCCAATGAAAGCTTAAATACTATAATTTGAAAATATTAATTTAGTTTCACAAATTCCTTTCCCCAATAAAACAGTTTTACCACACAACTTCAAATTAGATTCTGCCCAGAAACAGATTTCCAGCCTGAAGCTTCCAACTTTGAAAAATCATAGAAAATTCAATTCTAAGTCAAATTGAGTAATTCCAAAGCCTATTAAAGGTTTAAACAATGTACTTTGAAAGTGTCAATTTAGTTTAACAATATCCCTTCCCAATTGGAACAGTTTTGACCCAAATATTCGAAATGAAATCTGTCCAGAAACTGCTTTACAGCCTATAGTTGCCATCTTCAAAAATTCATAGTAAATTCAATTTTCGTCCAAATTAAGTGAATCCAAAGGCCAATGAAAGTTCAAAGACTATATTTTCAAGATAAAATTTTACTTCACCAAAATACCTTACCATTTAAAGCAGGTTTGATGAGAAAGACTCGGACAGAATCTGCCCCAACCCAGAACTTCCAGCAAGAACACTCTAACTTCAAAAATTCATAGTAACTTCATTCCTCAACCAATTTATGTGAAACCAATTCCCAATGAAAGCTAATTAACTATATTAACATAATATCAAATCATATCTAAATGATAAATTACGAATTTACATGAATTTGAGCAAAACAGTAGCCTGAATTTCAGCAAAATAGCTTCAGCATGTTGCACAGAATTTCAGTTTAAGTTTTGTATACACTTTGCAACTCCAATTGAAAGAGAGTAACTCACGAAAGGTAAAGGAATTGAAGGTTAGACAATCCTACCTCAAGGGAGTTCAAACCCTTGGAACAAACACCTCCAAGCTACCACATGGATGGATCAAATCACCAAAATTAAGAACAAACACTCTTTTGCTATTAATGAAACTCCTCCCTTTTCAACCAACTTCTGAAATGCTGTGATGAAGGAATGGACACACCCAATACACCAATTCAAAGCTCACTCTCTCTAGCTCACTTTTCATTCACACGGCAATCTTTAATTCACCCCCACAAAGCTTTCAATTTTTGGCTTAAAAACATGTCCTCCAATGGAGACTAATGATGGATGAAGGTGGAAGGAAAAATGCCGAAGCAATATACAGCCCAAGTTCTGCATACATGAGTCATAAACAACTTAGTAAATGGCTGCCAAGTGTGCACCAAGTGTCAAGCCCACCATGGGTCAAAGGTATGACCTTGCCAAAAGACCAAAATGCCCCCACCTCTTCATTAAACTACCAAAATACCATCCCATCCTCAAATGACCATTCCACCCTTATGAATAAAATAAATGACATCCAAAATAATTATTTTTAATTAAGCAAAATAATGCCAACCCAAAAATCCCGACGTGGGACCCACACGGGTCGCTCGTCCCAAAAATTCATAAACTGTCCAAACGGTTCAACTAGCATATCCATGCTTCCCAAACTCCTTGAAATATTCCAAATCACTATAAAAGCTTCGTGACATGCAATCCCAAATATGGCACGCAACCCGAGGTAATGAAATAAACGCTTATGCCAAAATAAGAAATGCTCGAAAAATCAAAAAAGTGATGGCATCACAGTGCTATTCTTTAAAGATCTATGACTCTTTTCGTGTTTCATAGAATGTTCCATCCTTGTTTAATTGCATAGATGTTATGCCTTGCTCTTGATTTCATGTATAACTCTTATCGTGTTAATTGGAATGTTCCAATCTTGTTCACTTGTATAGATATTATGCCCTATTCTTGATTTCACATGTAATTCTTTTCGTGTTATATGAATTGTTCCTACCTTGTCTACTTGCATAGATATTATGCATTATCCTGAACTTCATGTATTCTTCTTGTCGTGTTAACTGGATGTTCCAAATCATGTTAATTGCATTGATAATGTGATCCATGTTAATTCATAAACTTGTCGTGTTCTTTGGATTATCCCAACCTTGTTCAATGTCATAGACATCATGACTTATGTTGCTTCATGTTAATATGACTTAGGAGTGATCCTATATAAACAACTTGACTTAGATTCTATGTGGCATGGACCACAGGTAATAGTTTATACTATCAAGCATAATCTTTGAACTCTTAGATTTCAAATGTTATCTCTTGAAGATCTAAGAATCTTGTCATGATTGTATGGAGTATTTCCTACCTTACTTAATTGCATAGACATTATGCCTGCTTCATGTATTTAGATCTTGTTTGACACACTTGAAACCGTGCACTTGCTTCTTGTATCTAGAACTCCATTTAGTATACTCGTGTCTTGTATACTTGCCTTATGTGTTTCTGATTCCGTTTAGTATACCTGTGTTTTGTATACTTATCTCGCATGTTTTTATCTTCGTTTTGTAAACTTGTAACTGGTATGCATGTATGTCATGTATCTCCTTTCAATTGTGTGAGTAGCTTAGGATGATCCCTGAGTCTCACTTTGACATAGACGTTAGGTGGCATGATCCCTTTTGAACTATACCATGTTAGTCTAAAAATCTGAAAGAAATTGAGTCGATGCATGCTCATTCTCTACGAGTAAACTTGTTTACTCACCCCGAAGTTACTGGGGGTTTTGATCAGGTACGAAGACTTGGTTCGTGATTCTTATCATGGTTGGATGATTTGTAGACTTGAAGATTTCAATTCTGGTAAAGGTCGACTTGAAATGCCATTTGTAGCCATTTTGTCAAATGTGTATATTTGATTTCAAACTTGTAATGTGTGCCTAAGCACACTTTTGACATTCATTTCGTGTATATGATATGTGGCCAAGAGCCAAACTTCATTTGTAATCCATGTATATTGAAAAATGTAAAATTTTGCCTTTAATGAGAAAAGCATGAAAACTTAGGTTTCAGTATGTCATTTTCGCACCGGTGTGTGCATTTTGTATGTAATCCATCCTTTAGCATTCATTTGCCATATGTGAGGTGTGGCTAAGGGCCAAACACCATTTAGTTTTCATTTTTGTATCTTAGTTCACATATTGCATTTTTGGGCTAAAATAGTAGAAACCGAGCCTTTAAGGGTTCATTTTCAAATTGGATGGTGCAAAGTGTGTTCTGGAACCTCCACTAGGTCTCATTTATCTTGCATGAAGTGTGGACATGGGCCAAACAATCATTTGAAACCATTTCCTAATTTTGGTTTTCAAAATTTCCATTTCAAGTTCATTTTCGCCTTTTTGGCCGTCGGGGGGTCGGATTTTGACTCGGCCATTTCTGGGAGCCGTGGACCATTCCCGCGCGCCCAAAATCATCATTTACGTTTGCGTGCATAATCGTTTTCGTGAAAATCCCTTTTGCTTGTGTTTTGAGCCTCCTACGGAGCTATTTCACATTTTTGTTGAAAATTCAAGCTCAAGGGCATTTTGGGGATTTCCTTTGGGAAATAAATTTCGTTCTTAACTTTGTCACATAGAAAATGTGATTTTAGGGGGAGTTTCTTTTTCGTGTTTTTCCAAAAAATGTCATCTTAACCTCAAAATCCGCGTTACAAACTCATTTTTCTGCTAAAATCACTGATCCTGTATTTTTTTGAGGTTCCAGCCCATGCCACTGCCGCATTTGGTGGGCCCCCGTAAGATTTTGGTGGGCGCCCGCGAGAATCTGCTGCATTTGGCAGGCCCCCGCAGGTTTTTGGCGGCCCCAGCGGGAACAGTTCCTGCTCCAGACATCTTTCTTCAACGGGTCATATCTTACTTGTTTTAACACCAAATTGGTCCGTTCTTGAGTCTAAACTGACCGTGTCAAAACAAGCTTTCCAATGGTATCAATTAGAGCTTTAGATTCAATTTGTAACTCAAGTTATTCATGTTTTAGTAAGGTAGTGTCAGAATTTGGTTTGAACCGGGATAAGGTTTCCCTTCATTTGACTTCGGGACTTGATATCTTTGCCATCCGAACTCCGAATCATGCAATTCTTGAGTCCATCTTTGTTAATTTTTCATTGTCTATCCAATGGTGTACACGGGGGTACTCATTTCAGTTTAGAATTTCCATTTTACCCTTTTTGCCTTAAGTGCTCGTTTTTCTTCGTCTTATCGTTTCTCCTTCGTCCAGACTCCGAATCATGCGATTCTTGAGTCCATCTTGATTGGTTTTTCATTGTCTTTCCAGCAGTGTACTCGGTGGTAACTGAATCTATATTCTCAGAAATGACTATTTTTCCCCTAGGGGCTTAATTGTTATTTTTTTTGATTTCTTGCTTCCGCACTTATCCCTTTAGGGTCCATGACCTCATGGAAGGTCATCTTAGGGTCTTAGAGGTGTGTTGTACCTTGAGAGACCGTTACCTTGTTTCTAGCTTCTGCATCTTGGATCTAGTTGGGGTTATCACAGGACATACTGGCCTAAAAACCAGGGTCGTTACATGGATCCTCATACTGGATTCATTTTCACATTTCGTCGAGTCGTGTACTCTTAAAATTTTATTCTGGTTGATTTTCTCCAGTTTTAGAGTTTCTGACCCCGGTTGCCGCCGAACTTGTTTGGGGCATATCTATCTGGTCGGGACTCAGTTTTCTACGACGTTTCTTCCGTTGTTCATATTTTCTCGTTTTAAATCTTTTTTGTTCACGGAGTTTCACCGTTTAAGCACATCTGCTCAAATTTCACTTTTCTGGACCCAGCGGGGCCCTTTCGGGGTACTTTTTGAGATTTTCTATAAATAGGGGACTTAAAGAAGAAAAGTCAGATTTTGATCATCTTCCTCCCCTTCTTGGCTAGCAGCCATGGGAGCTCCTTGGGCTGCCACCTTTTCTTCTTCTCCTCCACTTGATTTCCTTAGTGAAAAGTCTTTGGCCTTAACGTTTGTTGTTCGCCTTGTCATGCTCTACCTTTCACCCTTATTAGAACCCATTTTTGGCTAAATTTTGAGTTTGGGTTTGAAGTCAAGTTGCGATTTTCATGGGACTTCTTGGGGATTCTTGTTCATCGTGTTGACCCCGACAAAACCAATCTGTATCGTCGGATTCGGAGCACTTTTATTTCAGTGGTCCTTTGAGATTTTCATCTCGAATTGAGGTAAGGGGTATTATAATTTATTTTCTTGTTATATTGCATGCTTGTGATACTTATATAAGTTGTTTACTTGCTTTGATATCAAATCTAGAGATTTTATTTAATTATTTTCTTGTATGAGATTTGATTTTCCCGGTTCCTCATAACTTGGTTTAAACATGTGGCATGATAGAATATTACCCTTTGACATGGTCATTGACATATATTAAATTGGGAACTTTTGGACAAGTAATAAAGTTTTTATTTAATATTTATCTTAAGTGAAAAATTAATTCATGTGGCCTTATCTAGCTTGAAATCAATATGTGTTAGCATATTATGTTAGGCTTTAATGCACTCTTCAACATATGTGAAATTTAAAGTAATCAAGGATGTTTTGAAATCTAGTAATAATTAATTAATTTGATTAATTAATTTGCTCCAAGTGCACTATTCATTTCCTTGAAATTTTGACTTGATATCCTTGATGTGCATGCCATATACTTTCATATATATTAAATCTAGAGTATTTGATTAGGTTTTGAAACCTTTCATTTAATTATTTTCTTATTTAAGATTTAATTGTCATGATGGTAAGCACCTTGGAATTAAATTATGGCATGCTAGTAAATTAGGCATTGGTATGTTGAGTAACATATATTAAATTCGGAGCATTTGAATAAGAATTGCAAAACTTATTTAATATTTATCTTTTATGAAAGTTTAATTCACATAGTTGAAACAAGCATGAAAATAACTTGTAATGTGAGATCAAAATAGGCCTTGGCATGTTCTCTAACCTATGTTAAATTGAGAGCATTTGGATAAGTTTAGAAATCTAGAGATTTTGAATTAAATGAATTAATTAAAAATCTAATTAATGGTTCCACTAGTTTGATTGAGTTTTAACTTGATAATGGAAGTGACTTAGGCTTGCTCACTTGTATATATCCATTTCGGGCCATTTGGGGTTGTTTTAGAAAATCTAGAGATTTAATTAACATGTTTCAATTAAACTCTATTTTGTTGTCTCAATGATCCAAATTAGTTTTGAGTTGGTTTGTGTAGTGACCATACCATGCTGTTTAACATATTTGAAATTGGGATCGTTTGGATGAGATTGCATTTTAATATTGAAATGAAATTGTCATAGCGTGTACCGAATCGCACACTGAAGATTCGACATTGTGAATGTCATTATGGACTTGAACTCTAGGATATGAGTTGTGTGGATTCAATCTTGCATGGGCATGCCATTGGGCGCCATGGGCGCCGGGCGCGCATGGGGCTGCTATGGCCATCATCGGGCCGCCGCAACGTCTCAACTTCAAATACTCATTTCTTCCTTGTCCGGACTCCAAATTGAGTAAAAAAAAATTTTAACTTAACTAATTTTTTGCTGTCTTTCCAACATTGTGCTCGGTTTCTCCCAAATCATCCTGGATAATTACCAGTTTACCCTTTTAGCCTTAAGTGCTCGTTTTTCTTCATCATGTTGTTTCTCCTTTGTCCGGACTCTGAATCATGTGATTCTTGAGTCTATCTTGATTAATTTTTCGTTGCCTTTCTAGTGGCGTACTCGGTGGCACCCGAATCCATAATTTTCAAAAATGACTATTTTGCCCTTAGGGGCTATTCGTCATATTTTCGATCTTTTGTTTTCGCGTCAGTTCTTATTGAGTTCCACGACCTCATGGAAGGTCATCAAAGTGTCTTAGAGGTGTGTTCCGCATCTGGATCCGCTATCGGGTCAATCTTCGGTTCATCACAAGATGCGCTGGCCTAAAAACCAGGGTCGTCACAACACACCTAACCAAATCCCAAAACCATTGCCCTAAGAAAGCAAGACACGAAAACCTCACTGCTGAGGCAAACAAGGCAACTTCCCAACTCCCAAAGGAAGGATTTGAGTCAGCCTCGACTCTTCGTCCCATGATGCTAGAAACAAATATTTCAATGACATCATCACATTAAGATCACCACAAAACCCCAAGAGATAATACCGCCACCTCAAATGCCCCATGACCATCTCATGTAGCTACGAAAGAAGAACGGAACGAAATGGCACCTCCACGGCACGCGTCTCATTCCACCAAACAAAGATTGCAACTCTAAACTCACCTGAGCCTTGTAAAGAAGACTCTCCACTAGTCAAGATCGTGATGCTATATGCGTGAAAGAATGAATGACGTCGATAATAACACAAGTTATCACGACCGAAAGCAACTCACTCTGTGAATGTATAAATCAAATAGCACATCATTGTATGTAACATATAGTCATACTAAAGCAGATAAGCATATACAACATACTAAAATAAACAAGAATATACCACATGCTAAGGTAAACAAGAATATATCATACCCTAAAGCAGTTAAAGTAAACTTCTAAACAAGTTGCCACATAAGCAAATAGACATGTTATCATATCAAAACATGTTATTCAGAAGCATCTATCATATCAAAGTAAGTAACAAAAGCATGATATGCACCTAAAACCCATCGTCCAAGGTATTCGAACCAAGGAGCTCTAATACCATCTATGACGGCCCTAGTTTTTCAAACCAGTGCGTCCTGTGATGAACCAAAGTTTGACCTGATAACGGATCCGAAATGCGAAAGCGAAAACATAAATAAGGTCTCTAGGGATATACAACATCCCTAGGATGCCAAAGTGACCTTCCATTAGGCCGCGGAACTCCAAGAGAACTGACGCAGAATAAAAGATCAGAAAAAGACCGAAAGAAGCCCCCAAGGGCAAAATAGTCTTTTTACATGAAAGTAACGTATTTGGAAATGTACATCATTCCCAAGACACATCCGTGACTTCACAAGAAGTCACAGAACTCAAAAGAAAGCATAGCGAAAGCAAAAATAAGGAAAACCGGACAAGTTTAGCCCCAAGGGCAAACTGGTAATTATAAGCAAGATTTGGGTGCTACTAAGCACACCATTGGAAAGACGACGAAAAATTCATAAAGTTAGACACAAAAATCACTTGATTCAGATTCCGGATGGAAGAGAAAAGTCAAAACAAAGTTTTGACATCGCTGTGACCGTGAATAGTGTTTTGACAGCAATGAATAGTATTTTGACAGCAGTGAACCTGGGTAAAATGCTGAAATTCGTGTGCCGTTTTGAGGCACTAAACGACGTTTTTGTTGAGAAACATGAAGAAGAAACCCCCTTCAAAATAATTTTTCCAAGCTGACCATGTCAAAAGAAAATTTTATTTTTAATGTGAAATCCCCAAAATGCCCTTATCACAGACTTTTTCAAAAAGTGCATATGCGCACAGAAAATCAAATTTAACGAGGGGTTTTTGAGACCGAGACGGCATTTTCTGGAAAAATGTTGTGAATAAATCCCCCCTAAAATCACGTTTTCTATGTGATCATGTCAAGGCCGGAATTTATTTTTCAAAAAAAATTCTCAAAATGCCCCCAGATCAGATTAGGTCAAAAACGATCAAAATAATAAACAACTTTGCACCAAGTGTTCATTTGACCCTAAATGGTATTGTGTGCTAAAAGGATTATGCACACAAATGTATTTAATGATTTTAAGCGTGTGGGAATGGTCCGCAGCTCCCAAAAATGCCTGATGCAAAATATGACCTATCCGAACCTCAAAATGCAAAGAAAATGTCTTAAATGACAAACTTGAGACAAGGATTTGCAGCAGCAGTAGTAAAAACTTTGACACCACGATGTAAAACTGAATTTCTTTCCCTCTAAATCTTCTAACTGAAAACAGAAAACAGCCCCTTTAAAAGCTTAGACTTGAAACCCTTAGCCTGTGTAATCTGAAGCATCCACTCCACAAATAGACTAAGCTCTTGAAACCTCCTATCAGGAATATCACCACTTTTACCACTTTGTGGGAATTAAATAAACATATCTAAATTAATTAATAAGTTGTTCATTATTATTTATCATGGGTATACGTGTTATATGTGAATGGAAATCTTGGTGGGAAGATTTATATGATTTTATTCATATTTAATTAATACATGTGTTTATTTATTAAATAATATTTTGTATATTATTTTATTGTGCTATATGGTTGATTCGGAGGCATGGACGATTTGCCAAGGCATAAACAGATTACCTTATAAATTGTGGTAACAAAATACCTACATAGGAAACATGGTTCATATGCTATTAAATTTATATGGACAAAAACATACTTATAGAGGCATGGACGACTTGCCAAAGCAAAAATAAACTGCTATTTAAGTAGATGAATAAATATACATCTATGTTGTTGTGTTTGTAAGTTGAAAGTAGAGGTATGGATTATTTGCCAAATATAAAATAATTGCTATGTAAATTGTGTGAACAAAGTATACAATTGAGGATTTTTTGAATTGGAATTTAAAGGAACACACTACTTATTTAATAATTTATTATTTAATGGTTAATTAGTCATTTATAAATAAAAATAGTTGTTTGCTTAATTTTCTCTTAAAAGAGAATGGTACTTGATGTTTGGTTTTGGATATAGATGGGTTTATACCATTCATAGTCTTGGAACAAAAGGAATGTATTTAATGAACTCGATCTTTATATATATATATGCATCATCTTATATTAAAGGTTAAAATTTTATTTATGATGATTTTGGTTAGAGATGTTTTATTTATCAGTTTTTAAAGGCTTGGTAGAAGGAACTTGCTCTTGGGTCTAACCCAAACTTTATTTTTTCAGGTTATTAGAGGTTCCAGTCTCAAGGTTGAGGATCCGCAACTTAGAGATTTATCTTTCAAGTACTCTTCGTGCCTACTACAAAATAGGAATAGTATCTGTTGTTTATTGTTTGTTTATTTACTTAGGAACTTAATGATTAGTACTTTATGGTTCAGAGGTCCCTTACTTACAGGATTCTTAAGTTGTATTTTATTTGTAAGAAATGATTTATTGAATTAATAGAATTCTTTCAGCGAATTATTTAGTCTCTCTATTTCTTTTTGTAATTTGTGTTCGTTTAAATACTAAATTATTTTGATATCCCCGGGTCTTCGGGTGTGGGCCTGGCCAACCTACACGTGAAAATTCGAGGGTATCACACAATTCTCTCAATTATAAAAATATATATTTTTAAGCCCTAAAAGTTTAAGTGATAAAATATATATTTATAGACTTTTGAAAACCTAATTGTACTTAGAAGCTAAGTCAATTTGGTGCATGATCATTGTGGTAAAAGTATAATTAATATGGTAAAAGTCTATTCATAATAGAAAGCCGAAACAGATCAGGAAACTAAGTTCCCAAAACTTTTTGAAGATCTTGAACCGGTTCAGAAATACTTGAACCAGTTCAAGTTGGCGAGAAGCTAAAACTAATTTTCAGCTTCACACTTGAACCTGTTCCAAAAAAACTTGAACTAGTTCAAGTAAGGCAGAATTTAAAACTTCCCCAAAAGCCTATTTTTGAACCTCCCAAGTGTCCTCACACAATCTCTTACCTTTCTAAAGTGTTGTTCTCATCATCCCGGAGTGTATCAAAACATAAACACTTGGAACTCCTTTAATTCCGCTTCCAATCTTAAATCTTGAAAATTCGAACTGAAAATTTACAACTCGATCGGACTTGTTTTGACAACGAAACTGCCAAATACAAATTTATATCTCAAAATTTGAAGTTACTTGGTAAGAATGAATAATCATTGTCAATCAATGCGTCTCATAACAATACAATGTCTAGAAAAGCTCTGTCAATCAACCTACGGGCCTAAGGTTTAGGGCTTTTAAGTGGGACTGATACCTTACTGTAGGGTATCATTGTTACCAAATTTAAAGATGTCATTGTGTAAAACGTGTATAAGTTGTAGTTACATGTCTTTAACCCGGGGGTGTGAATACAATTTCCCTTTTTTTTTTTACACCAAAATCCTAATTTGTGTTTTCTAATGAATATAGTGTTTGTCTATCAATCAGTATTTTTAGAAAACATGGAATTCATGCTACCTACAATATTTTTGATAGATGGAAAGGTAATTTTTTTTATAAAAAAAATGTGTGTGTTTTAGTTGGAATTGTAAGATAAAAAAATGATGAAGCATGAAGGAAGGAACTAGAGACTTGAATAAACTTATATTTAAAAATTCATTTTAATAATGTGTAAATAAATTGGCTTCATGTGCGGGATATTGAAGCAATATTTTAACCATGTAAAAAGTAAACAATTAATAAATTAGTTTGACCTAGATTGGATTCACGATATCCATCTAATTACCCGATAAAAATTCTAGAACTATGCTAATAATAATAATGGTAATAAGAAGAAGAATAATAATGGAACAATTAAATTTATGTGATAAAACCGTTGGCGAAGGATTAATATGTTTATATCATTTTCAAAATGGAGAATCTCTTTCTTATCCTGCTACTAGTGATTTATATGTCTTTTTATTTTGGGATATGATATTGAGTGAGTCAAGTATGTCATTTTATTAATACTTTCGGTTAATTAAAAAAAATTAAATTATTCTGACTTGTTATATTTTCAGACATATTAATAAACATAACCCAAATAATAATAATAATAATAATAAATAAATAAATAAAGAAGAAAAGAACGATAAAATCTGTTGCGTTAGGGCTACTATAATCACACTCAATTACGCTGTGTAAATACAGCATTGTCCCAAATTTAGGGTTGTCTAGTCCCATAACATAAAACTTTCAAAAACTAAAGACCAAAGAGAATGGCTGGCCCTACACACACTCTAGCCAACATATAAACGCGACTTAATCATATAAACCTTCATTGATTATTTTCATATATCATTCACACAGTATGTTCTTATATTATCCTTCGCACCCCACCCCAGTCTTATCCTACGCACCTTCCTCAATCCCCACCGAACATTTAACAACCCTCCCAAATTCTGCACCTAATGGACTCCTTAATTGGTCGGACCACTCTCTTTCTCTCTATATATAATATATATGTATATATCTCTCCCCAATAATTATATGCGCTGTTCATGCACGTGTGGTGTTGTTTTAAGTCTTTATTACCACATTTTCTGTCTTTGTTATCAGCAATGTAGCTACAATGCGCATGTTAGTGACAGTGGTAGTGTGCGTGTGTTTTTTTTTTTTTCCCTGATGGTAATACTCCTCCGTGCTTTATTAGTAATCCATTTTCTCTTTCTAAAGTGTCTTAAACTAAATGTTCACTTTAAAAAGTCAAACAAAATAAAATATCATTTTTTTATAATTACACTTTTAATTTTTTAAAAATCTTACAACTTGATATTATATATATTTAAAATTTAAAAGATAATTTAGTAATTTGAAATAGGAACAATGTATTAATTACATATTTTCTTAAAAAATAATAAAATTAAAGATTGACAATTAACAAGGAACGGAGAAAGTAATAGTTAAGAACTTAAGATATGTGTATATATATATATGTATGTATATATACACATACATATATATATACAATTGTTGAAGAGGATTGTAAAGTTCTTCTTGATTCAGCGAATCCTTATAGTTGCGCAGTTGTTATTTGGGACGATATTAGCTTTTTGTTTTCTAAATTTCAAAGCATTTTTTTGAAGTGGGTTGATAAGAAAGCTAATTCAGTAGCTTATATATTGAATCATCTGAGTTTAAAAGAGAAAAGTGATATAATATTTGATCTTGCTATTTTCAGGTGATTCAAGAAACAACCTTTGTAGCCTGCCATAAGTTGTAATGTATTTTTTTTTTTTTTTTTGAATCAATGACCTTTTTTCTTGCGTTGAAAAAAGTAAAAAAATACATACATACATGCATGCATGCATGTGCCATGTATGTGGTTGGGGGCGTTGGACTTGATCTAGTGAAACAAAAGTGGCGGTGGGAATAGTAATTTTACTAGCGTAACAGTGACGGACTGGACAGGTTGTCGGTGATGAGTGGTCAATGTGATTAACTGGTACAACCATTCAACGCCTGTAATTGGTCCACGCAAGCACGCTGGACAAGGACACGTGTTTATTACAGGTCATGGGTCCCTCCACGTCATCATCACCACCCATCCCCAACCCCCTTAACCCCAAAATTTTCAGTGCCATTAATTTGAATTCGATGAGAAGATGATCAAAGGTAGGGCACTTTGGAAATGATAATGCTAATGTGGGACCAATATATGTATATATATTTGTATATCTATAGAGAGATATAAAAAGAGTGATGCCTGTGGGACCCAATATATGTATATATATTTGTATATCTATAGAGAGAGAAAAAAAGAGTGATAGCTGGGGGGGGGGCTGGGAAGATGGGGACAGATTGACAGTCATATCAGCCTCATCTAAGAAGAATTTCAAAAGTTGAAGTGAGAGTCTATTTGATGTGTGTGTGTGTGCAAGATATTATTAAACTTGGCTGTCCCTTTTTTTTTTTTTTTTTTTTTTTTGAAAAATACTTGGCTGTCCCTTTTTAGGTCCATAATAAGTGAAAAAGTGGCCAAATCTTTAGTAGAATCTATTGTGACTGCTTGAATATGCTTAACACAACCCAATCATTGTCTGTGGAAAGTAAAAGGAAAAAAATCAATTGAGAAAAGTGAGTAAAAAGTAAGCTTACAAGGGATGGATTAATGAGAAAGTGTAGATTTGCTTCTCTCCTTTGAGTAAATTGTTGTTTGGAATTGACATTCATGGTATATTTAGAGGTAATTAGTCCAACTTGAACAGTGAGAGATGTTTATCTAAAAAAAAGAAAATAGACACATCTTTTCTTTTTCTTTTTTTTTTCTAACTTCTATAAAATTAAACTAACTTGCACTTAATTTCAAAGTGTGTTTTCAAGTAGTGTCGGTTATTGAAGGTTAGATAATATTTAAAGATACAATATCTAGATTATTTTTCATAATTTCATCAATTTCATAAATTTTAGATAATAGTATGATCTCTATGATCAAAAAGAAAATTTATTCTAAATGGACAATAGTTCAACAGGTACAAACTCACATTTTCAGATAGAAGGTCGATGGTTCGAATCTCAATAGAAGCATGAATGTGTGAGTTTACTTAACCTTTTGAAAAAAAAAATTTAATTTGAATTCCCGGCCTCTACTAGGGCAATATTAAGTATATATAATATATCTTTATATAAATAAATGTAATTCAAAAAGTAAAAAATTTGAATTTAGACCAAAATAGAGTTAAACCAATATGTTATAAAGTTCAAACAAAATTTTCATGATTTCGTTTTCTCATGTTTGACCCAGGCTATCATAGAGCTCTCAAGATGTGAAATGGAATCAAATTTGGTTCATTTTTTTATTCCTCCTAAAATCGCTCGGCTGTTTGATCAGGATGTTGCTGGTGGTGGATGGTAGTGGCTCTTTTCTTTCCTTTGTTTGTGCTGTTGACAAAAAAAATAAAAATAAAATAAAATAAATTCAAACAAGCAATAGTTGTTTCCTTTGTCCTATATTTGAAATTATAAGACAGAGGAGAGGTTCACTTTATTTATATAAAATATCTTTAAAATATATTTCGCGTATTATTTTTAAACCTTATTTAAAAAAATGTAAAATAAACACTCTTAATTTTTTAACATTATACAAAAATACTCATTAGTCAAAAATGTGTTGTAATACTCGTTTTGTCATTTTAATCTTCTTAAAAATATCCAAGGAATATATACTACTAATCTCATACTATAAAAATGTTATGTGCACATTTACTTATACTTTTTATAAAAAATAAAAAATATATATATAGTTCTCTATATATATCTCTAATATTTAATGTTTTCTCTCTATATCATTTCTCTCTCTCTCTCGCATTATATTTTTCTCTTTATTTCTCATATTTTCAAGTTATAATTGAACTAGGGAAAAATTATATAAGAAAAGTAGGCTATTTATATATGGATCATCTCCCCTTGAGGTTTTTTATTCATAACCTGATTAAATTTATTTAGTAGTAATTTAACCTAATTAATTAGTGACAAAATTCAAAAAGATTATTTTTAAATTAGTGTTGACTGCAATTATCTGCAAACGAAATGTCGCTTGAATGTGTAGTTTGACCTGCTTATCAGTATACATTTCTAACAAAGTGATTGTAACAACTATTCAGAATTACACCCTTTCATTTATCATTATCTGTCACCGCCGACCACCGTCCTGAACTCCACAGTCCACCAACCAAAACCTCCATCACCACCTATTGCAAACCCCATCGACACCTCTATTAGCACCACCAACCGCCACCACCCAAAACCTTCATCACAAACCCTAACTGAAAAAAAAGAAAAAAAAAAAAGAAAAAAAGAAAAAGTGTTTTGTTGCTATACCCAAAACCTCCATCACCACCAACAAAACCATTCAACGAGAACAACCAAATTGCAAAAACCACAAATCCGTCTTCAACAAAATGAATCCCAAAACCAAAGACCCTACTGTGAACTAAACACCCAAGACCAAGTCCCGCAGTTCAGATCCACTTCCCGCCGGCATCGCCATCTGCCGTTCTGTTCTATGTGGCTGCGGCGCAGTGATCCTTGCTCGCCGGTCAATTGTCGGTAGTTCGGTCCTCTTTCCCCACCGGAATCGGTAAACCTCGCCATCATCGCCGGAGTGTCTTGTGTCACCACTAAAATCCTCTCTGATCACTGTCATCAAACTTGCTAGTTTTGTTGCCGGTCATTCCTTGCACGTGTAAATGGCCAGCGACAAAACATAGGGTTGGGGTTTGTGGTGTCTCTCTCAAGAACGCGAGACCCTAATGATAAAAATTAATTAGAATATGGATGTACTCAATTTGCATAAATGGGGGTGTGCAAAACGACATCACTGCATGGTAGGTATTTTGGTCTTCTTACAAAATTATTTATTTTTGTATATTTTATAAAATGGTTTAGTAAAAGTAATTTAGTTAACTTATAATTTAAATGTGTCAGGAGACTTAGTTGTACCAAATTAAAACTTGAAAAGTATTTTTTGCACGTAAAGGTATAATATGCACTGTAAAAAAATTATGGTCCAAAAAATATATCACACTAAACTTACGTTAAACAAATATGTTATCAAGTTCAAACAAAATTTTCATGATTTTATTTTCTCATGTTTGACGTAATGGTAATAAGTAACCCATACTCTTGCAGAGCTCTCAAGATGTGAAAATCAGATTTGGTTCTTTTTTCAGATTCCTCCTACAATCGCTCGGATGATTGAACAAGATGTTGCTGGTGCTGGATAATTCAAACAAGCAATAGTTGTTTCCTTTGTCCTATATTTGAAATTATAAGAGATGAGAGGCTTGCTTTATTTAGACAATTTAGAAGCCGTAAGTGTAACCGTCCCAAAATATATAATATATAATATATAATAGTTGTTTGGTGATTAAAACTCACATAATCACTTGTCGTTGTGGAACTTTGAATCATGGTGAGGAAATATTTAGGATTAAGCGCAAAAAACTCTCCTCTATTATCGGTATAGTGTATATCAATTTCTATGTGATAAAAAATCTCCCTATATTATCAATTTAGTGCAAACAGGTTCCTGGTAGTGTAAAATGACGATAATACCCTCACTTCAGTTCAATAAATTAATAATTATAAATACAAGCCATGTAAAATTATTATTTTGTCCAAATTTATATAAAATGGGGTTTGTTTGGCAGAAAGATAATATAAACCTCAAATTGTATAAAATTAGGATAACCTAAACCTGAATATAATTAAATCTAAAATCAAACATGTCCTTTCATATTTTAAAATATAAATAAATTTGTCATTTATATATATATGTGCACCATATATCATTAGGGCAAATCTATGGGTTTTAGCCCCCCCCCCCCCCCCCCCTATCTCTCTCTCTCTCTCTGTGCAATTGCAAACTACAAGAATCAGAAGTTCAAAACTCATATATGTTAGTTTATCTATCTGTTGCAAGAATCAAAAGTTCAAAACCCATATCGGCATATAATTTCAGATTGTTTAAAAAATCAAAACCCATATCTTTCAGTTTCCATCGCCCGCTGTTCTAGTTCGAGTTCGCCGTTTGTCGTTCGCCGTCGCAAGCTTCAGCCGCTGTTCCAGTTCGAGTTTGCCATTATTTTTTATTTTTTTATTTTTTTTTTTATCAATGATTAATGGGCATTGTAAATTGGGGAATGTGGTTGGGGCGGAGTTGTTTAAAGGTAAGATTTTACAAGCGGGGTTGAGTCCGGATACACACACTTACACATCGTTGATATTAGGTGAGAGAGTGAAAAATGGGTTTGCAAGCAATAAAATGTGTTAAGTCACACAATTCAAAAAAGGATTACAAACCCTTATATATATTATGAGTTACTCTCAAAGGATATATATATATATATATATTTGGAAATTATGAAAGGATATAGATGATATCAGAAAGTCCAAATGTTTCAACTTTCAACTGTTTATTTCTTAACTCAAAACTTATTGTTCTTCGATTAACACAAAGAAAGATTAAATCGACTTATATTGGAATATTACTTTTAAACCTATAGTTAAGGAACACTTTGAAAAACAACATAGCTGCGTCACAGATTGTTCTCACCCAGAAAGAAGCATGTTCATGATCAGCCTTGGTTCCTATAAACATGTACGAAAATTTGAGCATTCCATTCGAATATTCTGATCCTTTTTTCACCTGGTATTTCACCGTGTTCGTCTTGCTATCATTACTCGCACCCCACCATCCACTTTGAGAGATAGAAGAGATACTATTGGGTCATAAGATGAAAACAAGAATTAAAATGCTAGTATTTTATTTTTGATTTATGAATTCTGTTTTGTATAACTTTATCATAAATCAATCAAATTATCGAAAAAATAAAAATAAAAAATTTCATTTCATGTAATGATAGCCTCAAACCTGTCTCCTCAAAAACATAAAAAATAAAATAAAAGACTACCTTACCTCAACTCCAAATACGGAATTCACTCCCAAATTATTATTAGGGTTAATTACATTGACACTCCCTGAGGTTTAGCATAATGACAACCATATACAAGTTGGGCTTTTTTTTAACAATGACAATCTTTCAACTTTGACAAAGTTAACAAAGACACCCCAATAGCCACTATCACATGGTGAATTGACCAATTTACCCTTTGAATAGTTTTAATTTTATAAGTCATTTTATTGAGACAAATCTACCCATGGCTGGAGTCGGCAAGTCAACTTATCTGTCTACTTTTCCCTCTGCTACACACTCTCTCTCTAACATCTAACTTCTCATCTCCAACTTTCTGTCAATAACTTACAATTCATATACATACACATATTTACAGACACGCGCAATGGCTAGCGCACCCACCATTGCCACAACTCACAACCGTATAAGTCTTGTGAGAATAGTCCGGCAAGGAGCGTGTCGCCGTTGTGGGGCTTGCTTCGCCGAAGGAAGAGCCACCACCACGTGGCGAATCCTGAGGCGTTGATGGCGAGATCCAAGAGCTTTAGGCCATTGATTGGGGTCGAGATCTCGATAGCGGCGAAGTTGGGGATTCGAAACGGGTTGGTTCAGGATTTAGGCATTGGATGAAGAGGCAGCTATCTAGAACGCCACCGGTGGCTTTGAATGCTTACAAGTGGTCTAAGTCCGAGACTCTTGCTCAGTCTTATGGGTGTTCCACTCGCTCTGGTATACGTTAGCATTAGTGACCCTTTGCCTCACCTTAGCACTAAGGACACTCCATTGTGACCCTTTCACACACACATGCGCGCAACATCTTTTAATTATTTTCGACAATTTTTTGTTATCTTACAATTGTAGTGACATTATGGCTTGGTGGTAGTGGTGGCTTGGTAGTGTTGTTTGGATCAGAAAAGGACTCATAAATGAAACAGTTTGAGAGAGATGAAATGAAGGGATAGGTGGGACCGACGTCATATATGGGTGGTGTTGATTGAGGGGCAAAAATGACTTTTTACTAGTGCTGATATTCTACAATGAAAATATTTAAATATTAAAGGGCAATATCGTCTTTTTAAGCTTTTAAGACCTTGTTTGGATCAAAATTCTAAGAGGGGGCGTCATTGTTAAAAAAAAACCCAACTTGTATATGACTATTATTATGCTTAACCTCAGGGGGTGTCATTGTAATTAACCCTTATTATTATATCAACCTTGACTTTCACTTTTACCAAAAAAAAAAAAAAAAAAAAAAAAAAAAAAAAAAAAAAAAAAAACCCTCTTGGTGCAAATTAGAATATGATTCAGCCCACCGTTTTTTTGGCCCAATGGGTGCACACGGCACTTTGGGTCCCTCAACCAGTCAACCCAGTTTGCATTCCTTGTTACCAAACACCTCTAATCCCAAAATAAATAAACAAATAAATACAATAGAAAATGAATGTATTTATTTATTTATTTTTCGATCTGACCACAAACGACGAAATCGTACTACAATGACGAAAGTAACCCCCAAAGGGTTACTTTTATTGACCTCATTAATCTGGTGAAATCAATACTGTCATCAAGTGACATGGTGTTTGCGTAATTTCACTCAAAGGTTCTAGATTTACTGTACTTTGTTACTTCGCTTTTTATTCTGTCTATCAGACTCGAGCAACGGTGAGGATTAATTACACGGGCCCATCCGTACAGTGCTGCAGTGGCGAACAATCTGCGCTATATCTTGTACTCGATAATAGGGGAAAAGAAAAGATAAGACAAATCTTATTTAGTGGATTAATAAAAAGAAAATATATAAAATGTTAATCCTATTCTAAGTTACTGAATTTTTCAAAAGTGTGGTTCTTGCGCGTTATGCTCGAAGTGGCGCCTTAAGGGCAATTTTTTCTACAATTCGCGAATTTATATTTTTTTTAATTCACGAATTCAATTTGTGTATTCTTGAATTCACCGCAACTTTTCATTCATTGAATTATGAATAACTGCATATGATATTTATTAGTGACACCAATAACCAAATATGTCTAATACTGAATAAAATAGGTTAAAAATGTGAAGAACAACCCTACATTGTTAAAAAATAATATCATTATCATATTGCTCGTTTTTGTTTTCTTATTTAAGTCTAAAAATATTAAATATGTGTGTACATTGTATAGACACACATATATATTTGCAAACAAAATATATAGATATTTTTATTTTTACTTTTACTTTTATTAGTTATGATATTTATTATTTTTTAATTTTTTTAAAGTAATCATTTCATATATGAAAATTTAAACAATTTCAAGATTCTAGAATAAATATATGAATTTCTGAGGCTGCATTTCTTTAAAAATAAAAAATATTTTATTTTTTGTATTTTAATTATTATTAATGTTATACTCCTCTGTTCCAATTTAAGTGTCGCTTATGGGGAGTAGCAAATTTTAAAGGGACATGTATGACATGCATTGTCTGCCTGAAAAATTATTAACTTGCTTTTTTAAATTTTGAATATTCAAGTTTGAAATTTTAAACTTAAATGACATATATGAAAATATGTGAAATATATTGTTTGAAAAAGAAAAGTGAATTATTATTTTAAGACAGACAAAAAAGAAAAGTATGACACTTATTTTGGGACAGAGGGAGTGTATCTTTTAATATAGAAGAAATAAGGTTTTTTATAATTCAAACACTTTATTTATTTATTTATTTTATACACACATAATACTATATGAGTCTATAGGCATTCTCGCTCTGATCAAATTTTAGATTTTGCCGCTTTCGTGATCCCACTCTCGCGCCTGCTTTTGCTTTGCTCTCTGTGTGACCTCGGTCCTATCATTTAAAGCCTATTTGGAATTATTGTTGAAACACTTAAAAGAAATTTTATTTAAATTTTTGCTTTCAAATGTGTTCGGTAACCATTAAAAACACTTTGGTTACTAATTT
Source organism: Cornus florida (assembly GCF_030987335.1). Classification (NCBI taxonomy): domain Eukaryota; kingdom Viridiplantae; phylum Streptophyta; class Magnoliopsida; order Cornales; family Cornaceae; genus Cornus; species Cornus florida. The sequence continues at coordinate 65,704,431 of NW_026775577.1, read as the reverse complement.
TAGTTAAGTGAAACTTTTGAATTAAGTTAAATTTTTTAACATTTAAAATTTCTTTTTGAGTAAAGGTTTTATATTTTAGGTAACTGTTTTTCTTTATAAAAAATTTATCCCTTTTACTTTTTATATACGATTTCACCCGTTTTTTATTTATAAAGTCTTGCTATTATCAAATATAATAACATTTTTTTAAAAGACATTATTGTAAAATTAAGAATATTAGTGCTTTAAACAATATTATTGCCAAACAAATTTAAGAAGTACTTTAATTATGAAAACACTTTAATAATGTATCATCAAACACTTAACATGTTTTTTACCGACCACAATTTTATGATAGCTCTATGGAAGTTTTATGATAGCCCTTTTGATAAAAGAGTGTTTGTTTTTTTTTCTTTCTAACAACAATGCCAAACGGATTCTTTATTTGAATAAAGAAAGAAAATGAAAGTATTTAAATGAATTTGGCAAGATACCCTTTCACAAAGACAAATATATAAGCAAGAACTAAGAAGTAATGAAAACAAATATTAAGTTTGTGCTGAACATAATTCAACCCAAGGTGACTACAATCAAAGATATACACATTTAGAGATTGTGAATTTAATGAGAGCATCTTGTGTAGACTTCTTCATATTTTCTGTGTCTACTAATTCGGTATTTTTATCTTATTTTATTTTTGTAAATCAAATGATAATTTTAGACGAACTCATTTTAAACCACTTCTTAAGATTTTAAAATTCAATTTCATAAGTTTTAATTGTATTTTTTTTTTTTATTCAATTCCTCCAAACAATATACTTATGTTGTATTTGGAAGCACTGAATAAGCGTCTTAGAATTGAAATTGAAAATTTTTTACCTTTGAACTAAATTTTTTCCAATTTTAAATTTAAAGACTCTTTACGAGAATTTTAATTCTCAACTTTTCACTTTGAAAAAGTATAACAGGCACCCCCCTTAACATATTAACTTGATTGTAGTCGAACTTTCCATTTTTTTTTCCCTATATGAAGTGAAATAGATAGATTTAAATTCAGAGGTCTTGCAATAAAATTAATTACTCGTGCCTTGGATTGAATGGGTAGGTTATTACCTCTTACAAGTATATATTGCATGTATTGTGACTATTATACCTTAAATAAGTTTTGAGAGTTGAGACAATCAATAATAATGTTTTTTTTATTTTTTTTTATTTTTTTTTCAATTGGGCCGTTCTAAATGACTCCTTAGTCCTTGCATTAAGTGTTGCCCATTTATAATTTATAATTATTTATTTATTTTTATCCCTTTAACATTAGAAGTTACAATCAATTTACTTCTATATTGTCTTACGTACTGTTCTTGAAGTAATTGATGTTTAACCTTATATAATATAGCAATAACATCGATTTTTTATTCTCAAAAAACGAATTGAAAATTTATAGGGTCTTAGTATCATTGGGCCAATAATCCGTCGATTATTTAAAATTCGTTAGATTATGAATGACAACACCTGAGGCTAATTTGAGCTTGAGGGATTTATAACTCTTTATCATGGTTTTGAGTCCATGAACCCATTTGACCTTTAAAAGTTCACCACCCCTTTGAAGAAACCACCTAACGTTTGAAATATATATATATATTATTATTTTTTTAATATATATATTCCCTAGAGTTCATTGAATACTTTGTGACATGTTTAAGAGCATATAAAATGCGAAATCTGGATGCACAAGAGAAGCAACTATATATAAACTATTTTAACCAAAAAAAAAAAAACTATATATAAAGTAGGGGTGGTAAAATAGATCAGAAACCATTAACTCGTTTATATTCGTCCGCTTTTTAATAATTTTGAATTAACCATATTTAAGATGGGTCAAAAATAGGTTGAGTAATTTTTAGCCACTTAATTTGAGGGTCAAGATGGGTTAATATTCAACCAATCACATAATAGACGCACAATACACATCTATTCTATATTGCACTCAACTCATTTCTCTTTTCAAAATTCACTCACTCACGATTAGGGTTGCAAGTTGGGCTGACCCAACCCAGCCCAGTCCCAACCCAGCCCAGTCCCAACCCAACCTCAACCCGAAATCGGGTTGGGTTGGCCAGCCCGAATATTTTGGGTTGGTTTCACGGGTCAATTTTTTTTTTTTTTTTTTTTTTTTTTTTTTTCCCAAATATGCAAATTACATTTTCCTTTTTCACGTTTGTAAACATCAAAATTTTTAAGAAAATTATATTTTTAAAACATCAATATTTTGGGCGGGTCGATCGGGTTTTACGGGTCTCTCTTATTTATTTATTAATTTATTATTTTTTACAAATATACAAATTACATTTTTATTTTCCAAGTTGTAAACATCAATATTTTGGGTGGGTCGGTCGGGTTTCACGGGACAATTTTTTTTTTTTTTTTTACAAATTACATTTTCCTTTTTTATGTTTGTAAACATCAAAATGTTTAAGAAATTTTTATTTTTTAAACATCAATATTTTGGGTGGGTCAGTCGGGTATCATGAGTCATTTTATTTTTTCAAATATGCAAATTACATTTTCTTTTTCCATATTTGTAAACATCAAAATTTTTAAGAAAATTGTATTTTTAAAACATCAATTCTCTTTCCTTCACTTCTCTCTCTTTAAAACGAGTTGATAAATATTGTTGAGTTTAAGATTGTTTTTTTTATTTGTTATTAAATAAAATTTTAAAACCTTTCGGAAACAAATAATTAAAAAAAATAATAATAATAATTAATGGGTCCACGGGTCATAACAGGTTGACCCTATACATTTTTGACTTGCCAACTTTCAACCCAACCCAAACCCAGTCCAAGCCGCCCATTTGCCACTCCTAATATAAAGGATGAAGATTTGAGTGGGTCTGGTGAAGATTTTAGGTTTAGTGTTATTAGTTATCATTGACCCAACTAACAGGCCAGAGGCCTAGCGGTACCAAGTCTTTACTTCTCAAAGAGAGGTTAGGGGTTCGAGCTTTCGTGGAGGCATGTGTGTATGAGTACCCAACTAGGAAAAAAAACAAAAAGTTATCATTGACCCTGTTTTTCCCTTTTTAATTGTCTAGAGTTTCATCATTTATGTATAAGTTGAGTAACATTCCGTGGAAGTGACTTGTTGAGATAGGAATATTAATTATGTAGTGATTCTACAAAGATACAAAGGGGAAGAGGGGGTGAATAGGTGCTTGCATTCAAAATAGGCATTTTACTTTCTCGTCTCAAGCTGGGTTTCACAAGCAGAAACTGAGGGCCGTGGGAAGAGCAAGGCTCAAAACAAAGATCAGAGCTCGTCTTCAAGCTCCAAAGACAACCCACTCTCATAGCCCTTTGCCAGAGACTAAATATTTGTTTTTCTTGTTCCTCAACCTTAGAGATTTGTGAGTTACGCAGTGCGGAAGTTGTTAGTTGATTAATTGTGATTAACACACTAAATTACCCAGATGAGGTTATTAGGTCAATTTCGCCGAAGTTTTGTGATTCATTAATTTACCCACAAGTATGATCAATTAAACATTCACAACCACACAACTAAATACTGGAAAAAAGAAGAAGCAAGGTTAGAGAGATGACACCAGAGTTTTAGCGAGGAAACCAATTGGAAAACCTCGAGGATTTTTGCGCAATCCCGAGCGTAAATGATCCACTATGTATAAAGCAAAGCACACCGAACTTTGACTTAGACTCACACCCCTTCACTCTATCAAGACTCAATTTGTTGGTTTTTCGACTTCCCATCCAACAGCTCTCGATTTCAGACTTATACCTCGAACCTAATCGAAATATTGTTGGTAGATCAACAACACTCGGCAAGTGCCTTGATCCCTTCAAAGTGTAATCGAAAATTCTTCTTCTACGAATCTAAATTTGTTGTAGAAGAAATAAATCATACTTATCGGAATTTATAAATCTTCAATTATGCTCCAATTCTGATGATATAGAGAACGACACTCCTAAATCACTCATGTATCTATGTGTGTGCTCTCAAAACAAAATAGAAAAATCAGATTTGACTTTTTTTAAAATATCTCTCAAAATGCTCTCCCAAAATAATAATTTTTTGTTTCGAAAAATCGTACTTAATTTTGAGTAAAAGAGAGATTATATAGAAGTTTGGAAGACCTAAAAATACTTGAAAACCAAGTCAATTTCGTGCATACACAATATAGAGGAAGTCTACCTAAAATAGGAATCAAAACAGATTAAAAAGGCAAAGTTACCATAAAGATTTAAAGACCTTGAACCGGTTTAGGGTGCTTGAACTGGTTCAAGTTGGCCAGTGAGTTTCGAGGAAAACAACTTTGATACTTGAACCGGTTCAAGTTGGCCGACTTGAAAAATACCAAAAAGCCTCAAAAGTTGAACTTGTTCTAAGAAACTTAACCAATTCAAGTTGGGCAGAATGTAAAGCTTTCCCAAAAGCTTAATTTTAAGCCTCCCTAGTGTACTCACACACACTCGTAACTTTTTAAAGCATTGTTCTCATCATCCCGGAGTGTATTGAAGCATGAACACTTGAATTTCTTCAAATACGCTTTTGATCTTGAATCTTGAAATTCTGAACCGAAATTTTACAACTCGATTGGATTTGTTTTGACATCAAAATTAGCCAAAATACAAAATATATATCTCACAAGATTCTCAGGCCGAGGAACCACATTTTTTTCATTGGACACATGCTGAGGTCATGAGGGACTCATGGAAGTGACATATTCGGGTTTTAAAGTTCTTAAGTGTCTAAAGATAAAGGGACCAAGAGTGAGAGACGCCAATACATGGCGCTCCATGTTGGGTATTAAATGTGGCAGTCAATATGTTCTATCTTAGTCAGCTTTTGACGTCCAGACTTGTCCAGACAACTAACTTTAGAGGATCATCTCAATCATCCATTTAGATAATGATCCAATGGTTTAGTTTCCTCAACTAACACTATAAATCAGACTTATGTAAGTCTGACTAAAGGTCCTGCACCAACACAACTTACAAATCTTAGTGTTTTCACACTTGTAGTCATCAACACTTATTATTTATGTAGCTTTGCTCTGCTCTTGTAGCGTAGTTAAAGACTTAACATTAAATTTGATCTCCAAACATTTGTCTTTAAAGTTTCAAAATCCAAGTTTTAATTAAACTTATGTTTTGCCTTAAGATGATGTGAGTTGCACTATACAGAATGGATGTAAAAATTTGATATAAAAATAACCTAGAGGGGGGTGAATATGTTTTACTTGTTTCTTTATCTAATTTTTACTTATTTTACTTTTACTAAAATAAAATTTAAATTAAACCTATAAATCAGTATATAGAGTACAAGTAAAATAAATAAGGTTTAAGAGATAACATCAGGATTTTAGCGAGGAAAACCTAATTGATGAAAATCAACCAATTGTCTGAGAAAAACCTCAGAGATTGTTACGTAATTTCTGTTGGAAACTAGTTATGAAAACTAGTGTTACAAATGTGAATGAAACTTATCTGTAGCTAATTTATAGTTGGGTACCTATATGTATCACGTTAGATTATAACTTGAATATCTTAGTGTAAATGTTGTATGCAAAGTCCAAAATTCAGGTTATTTAACATAACCTCTACCGATTCTTTACGGTATTCTTAATGTTTAATAATGTGGTTAAGGATGGTTAGAAACAGTTAATAAACTGTAAGGGTGCATTAGATTACAGTACATGCATGAATGGGTGTGTTGATTGAAAAGGTACAATTGAACAAACATAACCCATTGGAGTGGATGTATCTAGTGGTGAATAGACACCATGTGAACCATTGCAACCTATTGGAGTGGATGTGTCTAATGGTAAACAGACATCATATGAACCATTGCAACCAATTGGAGTGGTTGTGTCCGGTGATGAAGAGACACATATAAATGGTTATGTCTTGTGATGAATAGACACATATAAATGGTTGTATCCAGTAATGAAGAGACGCATATAAATGGCTGTCTCCAGTGATGAAGAGACACCTATAAATGGTTGTGTCCAATAATGAAGAGACACACCCAATCCGGAAAGGCACTTTTATTTCTATATATATCCCCTTGGGCTGCCATTTGCAATTCATTCAATTCATTTTCTTTTTTCTCCCTCTCTAGACTTGAACCCAACCCAAGTTGGTTCAAATTATAAGTCAAGTGGTTCTAGTCACTTAGACCTTAATCCAATTCATCGAGTCATATTAAGATTGGTTCGAACCATTTGGTTCAGATTGCATCCAATTCAACATTTATATATTATAGATGCATTTTTTTTTTAGTTAGAGAGTATTACATGGAGGAGGTTTGTCGTATCCATGAGTTTGTAGTGCTGATACTGGTGGATGTAGACCGCTGTATTTTGGGAGACAAGTGTCACATAGTCCGTCAGCACTATGCGGGGCGTAAATTGTCTTAAGGACATAGTATCAAATACTAGTCCCAGCCCAGGTTCTTTATTTAGTAATTATTATTTTATTACTTTAATTTGAATGTTTAATTAAATTTCGAGTCGCATAATTAATTAATTATTTTAATGTACTATTAATTATCTCATGGCATATTCCTAAGACAATTTATTCCTTGCATAGATTTTATTATATGCTTCTATTTAAGATATAAACAAGCAGAGATTATATTTTTAATTGAGATATAATAAAATAATGTTATATACATTATTAGATGATAATATGCTAAATATTGATGTATTCAATATTATGTGAAATTGAAGCATGTTATATAAGTAGATTATTGAATTATTCAATATTGGTTGAATTATTTTAATTTTGTAATATGATATTATGTAGTATATTATATTATCTTAAATTTGTGTTAACTAGAGATGAAAAAAGGTATTTCTTTACTTTTATCAATGATTGCACGAGATACTGTTGTGTATATTTGCTACGAAGTAAAGATGAAACCTTAGAAATGTTTAAACATTACAAAAATGAGGTTGAGAATTAATTTGGAAAAAAGATCAAGGTATTAAGAAGTGATAGAGGTAGTGAATACGAAGCACCATTCATTAACATTTGTTCAGAACATGATATTTTTCACCAAACTACCGCTCCTTATTCACCTCAACGGAACAGCGTTGCTGAACGCAAAAACCGTACTTTAAAATAAATGATGAATGCTATGTTGATAAGTCCTGGTTTAACCTAGAATTTGTGAGGGAAAGCTTTGCTTTATGCAAATTATATTCTCAATAAAATACCTAAAAAAAAAAAAAACTAATGTGAGCCATATGAATTATGGAAAGGTCTAAAATATTCCTATAAATTCTTAAAAGTGTGGGGGTGCCTAACTAAGGTTGCAGTTCATACTCTTAAGAAAGTTAAAATAGGACCTAAAATGTAGCGACCTTGTGGGTTGGTGTGCCTTAGGCTGGTGCAAGAGGCACTGACAGGCTACCACATTGGGCGAGCTACAGGTGCACAGTCCCACATCGCTTAGGTAAGGGAAATGTGAAGTGCTTTTATTTGGTAGTGGTGTTATCTTAAATTGGTATGAGGCCTTTTGGGATAAAACCCAAGAACAAAACCGTACGGGCTCAGGTCCAAAGCAAACAATATCATACCATGTGGTGGAATGTATTGTTACATAAAACCTTTGATAGGTTATACTCATAACATAACAGTAGTGCATATAATTTTCTTGTGCATAAATCATACAATAAAAATACGGATAAGCTTAGATGTAGCAAGAGGGCTAGAACGTCTAAATCTTTTGGTCCTAATTTTGTAGCATGTTTATTGGAGAATGATCCACAAAGCTTTAAGTAAATAAAGCATTCTCTTGAATATTATTATTTCCTAGATATAATTAATCATGTGATATGATATTAAACTATGTAGTTGAATTACTTAGTGTGTATAGTAATTCAATTTTACAATATAGTTTATTTAATGTGTGATATTATTAACTTTGTATATGAGTTCATGACTGGTTTGTGTATTTAATACAAAAAAAAAAAAAAAAAATTGACTAATCTAACTATGTCAATTCTCCCGATAGTCAAGGGAAAAATATCTATATTAGTGTTTAAGACACGTTTATCTGTGAATGGGCTGAATAAGAGAAGATTTTCTGATAACTCTAAAAAGTTTAATGGAAAATGTTATGGATACACTAAGCAAGTACACCGAGATAAGCTAAATCAAGCTAGTTAGCTCTAATGTACCATTTAGCTAAAAGCTAAAATTGTAACGACCTGGTCATTTACCTTCCTTTCCTTTTTCCTGAAATTTTACGTATGAATATTTTTCGTTTAATTTTCTTTTCTGAGCTCTGTTTCGTGTCGCTTAGTGTCATCTCGAGTGCTCAGAATTGGTTTCTGAGACTCTTTCATGTGAATTGACAACTTCCTTTGAGAACCGAGTCATTTTCGCATTTTCACTTTTCGGATACTATGCACTATTTCGTCCTTTTTCCTATTATGTCTTTTCCCCACTTGTCACATTATTGGCACAACCTCACTTCTTATACTCGGAGTTAGTTTTTGACTTCACGTGCCTTCATCTTAAGTGGTTTCCTCAAAATACGTATCTTTACTTTTGCAAGAAAGTACTCTGGTTGCTCCCGGTGCCCATAGGGGCATGGATGCACAATGCTTCAGAATCTTTTTCATTTCATAGGGTGTTTTTCATAAATATCTTTTGAAGATATTTTATTTCAGGGGTATCTAAGAAAATATCTTTTGGAAGATATTTTCATTTTGGGCAGTTTCACAGTTAACCCATTTTGTAGGGGCATTGTGCAATTAACGAAAGTTATTGCAAAATATCTCGTCTGGAGCCTGGATCCTCATACCGGATTCATTTTCACTTTTCATTGACTCGTAAATTCATAGAATTTCCTTTTGGTCGTTTTTCTCCAGTTTTAGAGTTTCTGGACCCGGTTGTCGCAGAACTTGTTCGGGGCATAACTTTCTGCTCGGGACTCATTTTTCGACGCCATTTCTTCTGTTATTCATATTTTCTCATTTTGAATCTTTTTCATTCATGGAGTTTTTCCGTTTGAGTGCGTTTACTCAAAATCCACTTTTCTGGACTTGGCGGGGCCCCGTTCGGGGCACTTTTTGAGATTTCTATAAAAGGGGGATGAGATATTCAATTCTTCATCTTCCCCACTCCCCTTGTACGACCTGAAGCAACCATGGATGCCCATGGAGCTGCCACCTTCTCTCTCCTCCTTTGATTTACTTTTCCCAAGTGAAAAGTTTTTGGCTTTCACGTTTTTTGTTTCCCTCGACGTGTTTTACAATTCCCCCTTATTAGAATTCATTTTTGACCATTTCTTGAGTTTGGGTTTGAGGTCAAGTTGTGATTTTCATGGGGCTTTCTTCGGATTCATGTAAATCGTGTTGTCCCCGACAAAACCCTTCGGTTTTGGCGGATTTGAAACACTTTTTTTTCGGTGGGCCTTTGAGGTTTTCATCTCAAATTGAAGTAGGGAGTGTTATAATTTACTTTCTTGCTCTATTACATGCTTGTGATGCTTATTGAACTCAATTTCATGCTTGGATATTAAATCTAGAATTTTTGATTATTTATTTTCTAGTATGAAATTTAATTTTCTCGGTGAGTTATAGCATGTTTTAAACTTGTGGCTTGACATTATATTACACCTTGATATGTTAATTAACATATATTAAAATTGGAGCATTTGGATAAGAAATGAAGATTTTATTTAATATTTATCTTGAATAAAATATTAATTCATGTGGCCTTAACTAACTTGAAATCAATGTGTGATAGCATATTATATTTGGCCTTAGTATGCTCTTCAACATAGTTGAATTTGAAAGTAATTGGAGTTGTTTTGAAAATTAGTAATTATTAATTAACTTGATTAATTAATTTGCCCCGAGTGCACTATTCACTCTATGTTAATTCTGACTTGATATTCTTGATCTACATGCCATATAGCTTCACATATATTTGATTTAGAATATTCGGTGAGGTTTTGAAACCTTTCATTTAATTAATTTCCTTGTTTAAGATTTAATACTCATGGTGATATACAACTTGGAATTGAATTGTGGCATGCTAAAAAATTAGGCTTTGGTATGGTTGTTCGCATATATTAAATTATGATTAATTGCATGAGAATTGCAACTTTTATTTTATATTTAACTTTAATGAAAATTTAAGTCACATGGTTGTAAATTGAATGAAATAAACTTGTAATGTGATATTACATTAGTCCTTAGCATGTTCTCTAAGATATGTTAAATTGAGAGCATTTGGTTAAGTTTGAAAATCTAGAGATTTTAATTAAAAGAATTAATTAAATTCTATTTTGTGGTCCCATTAGCTTAATTAAGATTTTAACTTGATATTTGTATTGGCCATGACTTGTTTACTAATATATATTAATTGTGGACCATTTGAAGTTGCTTTAGAACCTTGGTAATTAAATTAGCATGATTTAATTGGAGTTCTACTTTGTTGTTCCAATAACTTAATTGAGTTTTAAAATGGATATAGGTGATGACTATGCCATGTTCTTTAATATGTATTAATTTGAGGTTATTTGGAATTGAATTAGAATCTAGGGAATTTAATTATTTTTATTTAATTAAATTCTATCTGATTGAGCCATGGATTTAATTGTGTTTGAAAGTCGTTTCTATATTAAAATCCTGGACATGGACTTGTTGTATATTCATTTGATTATGTTTTGAGCATTGGATAACATAGTTGCTATGTTTATACTCATGAGAATATGTTTTCCTTATTGAATATATTGTTGCCTTGTGTAATGATTTGCACATTTCGTATTTAACATCTTTCATGCATAGCGTGTAACGAATCACACACTGAAGATTCGATATTCATCATATCATATTAGTTGTGGACTTAGAGAATGTATTGTATATGTTTCCAAATTTGGTTGTGCATAGTAGATAGTTGATTATCTCATATATACATGCTGATATATACGTTGTTGCACAACTTGTTGATTTTGAAAACTTGGGGATGTCGTTGTTTGGTTACGGTTAGGACGTGGTTCTAGTACGGGGGATAGTCCCTCTATATAGTCTAGTACGGGGGATAGTAACCCTAAAGTAACCACATTGTCGGTTTGATCCTGCGTGACGTCCAAGTATCCACTTTATTTGGTTTCGCATTTCATTTCAAGTTGATAACTAGATGATGTTATGACTTGTTGTTTCTTACTTGTTTTCTCGTTTTAAGTTTCAGAATGTTTACTTTGAGAAACCATGCTTTATGCGTTGTATTAGAAGTTCTAATGTTGGTTAGATGGCATCGATATTGTGATTTGTGTTTTGATGTTCTAATGTAGTTTAGGAATGATTCTATAGATTCAATTGGAACATAGACGTTAGGTGGCATGACCCACTTCTGTTGTTTTCGTGCTTTAGATTTCAAGCTGATAGCTTTAAGAATTTGTATTTTGTTACCTTGTATAACATGCTTTTATGTGGCTAGATTGCATTGAAATTATAATTTGTGTTTTGATTGTTCAACATGGTCTAGGATGATTCCTTAGACTTATTTAGAACATAGACGTTAGGTGGCATAATCACTTTAGTTGTTTCTGTATTCTAGATTGAAAGTTGATACCTTTAAGAACCTTTATCTTGTTGCTTTGTATAACGTGCTTTGATAAGTGCTTAAATGTTGCACATTTTAGCACCTAAGTTAGGGTATTTCAGTCGTTGTAGCTATCTTAATTTCATGTTTTAGTCCTAATTTATGTTTATGTGTATTTCAGGGCAATAAAGTTAAACTGAGCTAAGAACGGTCCATTAAAGTCTTTTTAGAGTCAAGCAAAGATATTCAGAAAAAGCTCAGAAAATGGCAAAAAGGAGGTCGCAGCCCATTGCTCGTATAGTATGTTTATTCTTCAAAAGCGGTCAATCTCAGGCTTTTGATGATGTTCCCAAAGATGAAGAAGCAAACTAATGAGTTCGGGGCTAAAATGGAGCTAAATAGGGCTTAAAGGAAATTTTCAACTCTGGGGGGATCGATCCCTAGGGTGGGGGATCGATCCCCCAGGACTTAGCAACATTACAGTTTTTATTTAATTTTTGGGCTCATTTTGGGAACTGTTGGGCTTTAATGAGATTGTTACTTAAGGCCCAGTGAACCATTAGATTAGGGTTAGTTTTAGTTTTTATTTAGGTAAAGATTATTAGAGAAAAAAAAAAAAAAGGTTTTAATTTATTTATTTTTCTGTATCGTAGTATCGTATTTTCTCTCTGGAAAAACACGCGAAGAAAGGGAAAAAGGAAGAACAGGCTAGGGTTTGGAAGAAAAGTTCAGAGAAGATGAAGCAGATGATGGGGATTGTCCTGTCTTCGACTCCATCAACCATGAGTGGCTGATTCTTCTACTTAGGGTTGGATAAACCCTAAGCATGTAACCTATTCTCTCTCTCTTTTCATACTTTTTGGGGATTAATTTATGTAATTAGTGTATAGTCTTGAATATTATGAATTAAATTCTTCCAATTGATTATCTGTATTAATCTCATATTGTCTTATGTGTGGTTGATTGATAAACAAATTTTACACATGAATTCTTTGTTAATTGATTCTTGTGATGGCTATGCATGGTATTGCTTAGTTGTAATTGTGTGTCAAATTGATGAAAAATGCTTCCATTTGATGGATGGTACTACATGTTTAGGTTAAATTGTTGTCTAATTAGTTTTAAATTCATGTTTAATTAGTTTAATTTAAGTTTAATTAATTTAATTGCAATTCAATTATTAGGTAAGTAGACCATCCATACTTATGTTTGAATTCCATACTTTTTGTCACAATTGCATTATCTTCTAGATTAATGTGTGTTAAATTTGTAACTTGGATTGATAAATCATGCTTTAAATGGGTGAATTGCACTACACTTAGTTTAATTGTCATTAGGTAGTTGATTCATGCTTGAAATTGATGGTTTACACTTTTCATTGCACTTGTTAGCCACATATAGATTACATAGTATTATTTCCCCAATTAGTTGAAAGTGAGTGAGTTAGGGAATGTGCTTAGTGGTGAATCCTACACCCTAAGTCTTTTTCCAATCTCTTAAACTCTATTTCTTTATTGCAATCATTTAGTTTAAAATTAGTTTTAATCACAAACAAAACCCTTTTGGCAATCACATAAGCACTAAAGTAGAATTCAATTCTGGAAAACCTATAATTGTTTAGATCTCTTGGGACGATCCCTACTCACTTCATACTCCATAGTATAAGTGTTTAGTGGTTTTATAAATTTTAAAATATGGTGCCCACTTGACATTATTTCTAAACCTAAAGTGTTGTGCATTATTTTGTGCACACGCTCGGTCGCACCATGCTTTCATATTGTTTGAATTGCATAGATGATGTGATTTATGCTAGAAATGATCTAAGATAGCTTAGGATGATCCCTTAGTCTAATCTGTGACATAGACGTTAGGTGACATGATCCCTTTTTGAAATGATTCATGTTGTCTAAAAATCTTAAAGAAATCGAGTCATGCATGCCCGTCCCCTACGAATAAACTTGTTAGACTTGTTTATTCACCCCGAAGTTACTGGGTGTTTTACAGGTAAAGAAACTTTGTTATGGGATATACAACACTCTTAGACATGCTAAGTATTTTTTATGACATTGAATATGCACATGGTAGCATATCATGTTTACTTTTGTTTATTTTGACAAAACCTGTACTTATTGTTTATGCCATGTAATGTGCACTTAGGTGCACCTTTTGACACTCTTTTGATGTGTTTGTAATGAGGCCGGAGGCCAATATCATATATTATGTATGTTATGCACTTTTACTTACAAACTTCATTATGGAAATATTGAAAATTCATGAGATATTGTCATTTTCGCACCGGTGAGTGCATTGTGTATGTAATTCATCCTTTAGCAATCATTTACCATATGTGAGGTGTGGACAAGGGCCAAACACTATTTAGTTTTCATTTTTGCATTTTAGTTCACATATTGCATTTTTGGGCTAAATAGTAAAATCCGAGCCTTTAAGGGTTCATTTTCAAATCTGGTGGTGTAAAGTGTGTTCGGGCACCTCTACTAGGTCTCATTTATCTTGTATGAAGTGTGGCCAAGGGCCAAACGGTCATTTAAAACCATTTCCTAATTTTGGTTTTCATATTTTCCATTTTAAGTTCATTTTCGCCTTTTTGGCCGTTAGGGGGTCGGATTTTGACTCGGCCATTTCCGGGAGCCGCGGACCATTCCCGCGCGCTCAAAATCACCATTTATGTTTGCGTGCATGATCGTTTCCAGAAAAAACCCTTTCCTTTGTGATTTGAGCCTCCTATGGAATCATTTTTCAATTTTGTTGCATAATCTGTTCTAGGGGCATTATAGACTTTTCACATCAGTTTTATTTTCTTTGTTCGACATGGTCGCTTAGAAAACGTGATTTTAGGGGGGGGGGGGGGTTTCTTCTTTGTATTTTTCCAGAAAACATCGTCTTGGTATTGGAAATCCATCGCAAAGTTCAGCTTTCTGTTTTTTTATTTAGCAGCTTTTTGGACCTCCATGACCAGATTTCATGGAGGGGCATTTCGGGCAATCTACATTGCGTTTTTTTTGAATTCTCTCGCGTGTCACGTAGAAAACTCAATTTTGAGGGGGGTTTTTTCTTTGTGTTTTTCCAGAAAAATTCATCTTCTTACCCGTTTTTTATCTCAGATGTAGACAGATCCTGTAGCAGCTTTTTGCCCTCCTGTTTAGTTCTGATCTAGGGGCATTTTGGGGATTTCACAGTGAGTTTTTTTCGATTCCGTCCACTAGGTCGGGTGGAAAACTCAATTTTAGGGGGATTTCTTCTTCGTGTTTTTCCAGAAAAACTCGTCTTGGCCTCCGTTTCAAGCCTCAGTTCTGGAATCTCAATTTTTTTTTTTTTTTTTTTCTTGCTGTCAGCTTGTGCATGCCATTGGGCGCCGGCATGGGCGCCGGTGGGCTCGTGCATGGGCGCCGGCATGGGCGCCGGTGGGCTCGTCGGGCCGCCGCGACGTCTCAACTTCAAACCCTCGTTTCTCCCTTGTTCGGACTCCAAATCAAGTGAACTTTTTTTTGAACTTGATTAATTTTTCACTGTCTTTCCAACGGTGTGCTCGGTTGCACCTGGATCTTCTTGGATTAAGTGCTCATTTTTCTTCGTCAGGTCGTTTCTCCTTCGTCCGGACTCCGAATCATGCGATTCTTGAGTCCATCCTGATTATTTTTTTGTTGTCTTTCCAGTGGTGTGCTCGGTGGCACCGGAATCCACATTTTTTAAAAATGACTATTTTGCCCCTGGGGGCTTATTTGTCATATTTTTGATCTTTTGCTTCCGCATCAGTTCTCATTGAGTTCCACGACCTCATGGAAGGTCACTTTGACTTCTTAGAGTCTTGTTTTCTGTTTTTGCTTCCTCATTTCGGATCCGTTATCGGATCATCCTTACAGTCATCACAAGACACGCTGGCCTAAAAACCAGGGTCGTCACAGGTGGTATCAGAGCTCCTAGGTTCGAAAACCTTAAGACGATGGGTTTTGGGTGCATATCATGCTTTTATTGGTGTACCTTGATATATTTATATACCTATGATAACATGTTTTGGTATTATAGCATGTTTACGTGCTTCGTTTGATAACATGCTCGGTGTGATAACATGTTTTCTATACTTATATGCTTATGTGTTTAAAAGCATCTTTGTTTGACATATTTGCTTATGTGGCACCTTGAGTAGATAGTCCATTGCTATGATGCATGCTAGCTGTTTACTTTTATGTCTTGTTTTGGCATTGACTCTTAGGATTTGTCGTAGCCCTTGGATGCATTCTTATTTCACGAGTTTCCTCCTTGGATAGGAGAAATTCATTCTGTAAGGACCCATGTCGGGACCCTTCTTGTCTGTTCTGTCAATCGATGCGAGTAAGGCTCACGTGAGCATAGAGGACTGCGATTCATTTCCTTTTCCTTCGTGGCTTTTAGATCTAAGGCCTTAAACGTATGGTGCCAGTGTCATTGTTGTCAGAGTTTTGGGATTAGCTACCTCAACTCTCGCAGATGCCTGGTTCCCGCAGAGCTTTTGGTAATGATCGTTTATGACATTGATGTCATTTGTATCGAAAAGTTTCTTTCTGGGGCATGTAACGAACTAGTGCCTTATACTGTTATGCTACCTTGCTGACGAGTAAATGTGGGCAGGTTCTGGTCACTATTCGTACTGCCTTGTCACTCTCTTCTCTATCATGTTTCAACGTTTTGTTGTCTTGGGATTCTCTCAGAAGTTGACGTTGAGTTAACGTGCCGATTCGTATGGGGTGTTGTCTCAGTTCATGGTTTCGCGTTCCTTCAGTTAATCTTTAGACTTCAGGATTTGTCCTTCAGTGCGTTATTAGCTGTCCTTTGATTTGACCTTTTGTTTGGTCATTATTCTGTTCTCTCTAGTATGTTCCTAATTTCGGGGATGAAATTCCTTTAAGGAGGGTAGGTTGTAACGACCTGGTCATTTGCCTTCCTTTCCTTTTTCCTGAAATTTTACGAATGAATTTTTTTCGTTTAATTTTCTTTTCTGAGCTATGTTTTGTGTCGCTTAGTGTCATCTCGAGTGCTCGGAATTGGTTTCTGAGACTCTTTCATGTGAATTGACAACTTCCTTTGAGGACCGAGTCATTTTCGCATTTTCACTTTTCGGACACTATGCACTATTACGTCTTTTTCCCTATTATGTCTTTTCCCCACTTGTCACTTTGTTGGCACAACCTCACTTCTCATGCTCAGAGTGGGTTTTTGACTTCACGTGCTTTCATCTTGAGTGGTTTTCTCGAAATACGTATATTTACTTTTGTAAGAAAGTACTCTGGTTGCTCCCGGTGCCCATAGGGGCATGGATGCACAATTCTTCAAAATATTTTTCATTTCATGGGGTGTTTTTCATAAATATCTTTTGAAGATATTTTATTTCAGGGGTATCTAAAAAATATCTTTTGGAAGATATTTTCATTCTGGGGCAGTTTCACAGTTGACCCATTTTGTAGGGGCCATTGTGCAATTAACGAAAGTTATTGCAAAATATCTAGTCTGGAGCCTAGATCCTCGAACGGGATTCATTTTCACTTTTCATTGCCTCGTAAATTCATAGAATTTCCTTCTGGTCGTTTTTCTCTAGTTTCAGAGTTTCTGGATCCGGTTACCGCCGAACTTGTTCGGGGCATAACTTTCTGCTTGGGACTTTATTTTTGATACCGTTTCTTCCGTTGTTCATATTTTCTCATTTTGAATCTTTTTCGTTAATGGAGTTTTGCCGTTTGAGCTCGTTTGCTCAAAATCCACTTTTCCGGACCTAGCGGGGACCGTTCGACGCACTTTTTGATATTTCTAAAAATGGGGGATGAGATATTTCATTCTTCATCTTCCCCACTCCCCTTGCACGACCTGAAGCTGCCATGGATGCCCATGGAGCTGTCACCTTCTCTCTCCTCCTTTGATTTACTTTTCCGAAGTGAAAAGTCTTCGGCTTTCACGTTTTTTGTTTCCCTCGACGTGTTCTACCATTCCCCTTTATTAGAATTCATTTTTGACCATTTCTTGAGTTTGGGTTTGAGGTCAAGTTGTGATTTTCATGGGGCTTCCTTCGGATTCATGTAGATCGTGTTGTCCCTGACAAAACCCTTCGGTTTCGGCGGATTCGGAACACTTTTTTTTCGGTGGGCCTTTGAGGTTTTCATCTCAAATTGAGGTATGGGGTGTTATAATTTACTTTCTTACTCTATTATATGCTTGTGATGCTTATTCAACTCAATTGCATACTTGGATATTAAATCTAGAATTTTTGATTATTTATTTTCTAGTATGATATTTAATTTTCCCGGTGAGTTATAACATGTTTTAAACTTGTGGCTTGACATTATATTACACCTTGATATGTAGATTAACATATATTAAAATTGGAGCATTTGGATAAGAAATGAAGATTTTATTTAATATTTATCTGGAATAAAATATTAATTCATGTGGCCTTAACTAACTTGAAATCAATGTGTGATAGCATATTATATTTGGCCTTAGCATGTTCTTCAACATAGTTGAATTTTAAAGTAATTGGAGGTATTTTGAAAATTAGTAATTATTAATTAACTTGATTAATTAATTTGCCCCGAGTGCACTATTCACTCCATTTGAATTTCGACTTGATATTCTTGATCTACATGCCATATAGCTTCACATATATTTGATTTAGAATATTCGGTGAGGTTTTGAAACCTTTCATTTAATTAATTTCCTTGTTTAAGATTTCATCCTCATGGTGATATACAACTTGGAATTGAATTGTGGCATGTTAGAAAATTAGGCTTTGGTATGGTTGTTCACATATATTAAATTGGGATTAATTGCATAAGAATTGTAATTTTTATTTTATATTTAACTTTAGTGAAAGTTTAATTCACATGGTCGTAAATTGAATGAAATAAACTTGTAATGTGATATTACATTAGTCCTTAACATGTTCTCTAAGATATGTTAAATTGAGAGCATTTGGTTAAGTTTGAAAACCTAGAGATTTTAATTAAAAAAATTAATTAAATTCTATTTTGTGGTCCCATTAGCTTAATTAAGATTTTAACTTGATATTTGTATTGGCCATAACTTGTTTACTAATATATATTAATTGTGGATCATTTGAAGTTGCTTTAGAACCTTGGTAATTAAATTAGCATGATTTAATTGGAGTTCTACTTTGTTGTTCCAATTACTTAATTGAGTTTTAGAATGGATATAGGTGATGACCATGCCATGTTCTTTAATATGTATTAATTTGAGGTTATTTGAAATTTAATTAGAATCTAGGGAATTTAATTATTTTTATTTAATTAAATTATATCTAATTGAGCCATGAATTTAATTGTGTTTGAAAGTCGTTTCTATATTAAAATCCTGGACATGGACTTGTTGTATATTCATTTGGTTATGTTTTGAGCATTGGATAACATAGTTGCTATGTTTATACTCATGAAAATATGTTTTCCTTATTGAATATATTGTTGCGTTGTGTAATGATTTGCAGATTTCGTATTTAACATCTTTTATGCATAGCGTGTAACGAATCGCACACTGAAAATTCGACATTCATCATATCATATTAGTTGTGGACTTAGAGCATGTATTGTATAGCTTTCCAAATTTGGTTGTGCATGGTAGATAGTTGATTATCTTGTATATACATGCTGATATATACGTTGTTGCACAACTTGTTGATTTTGAAAACTTGGGGATGTCGTTATTTGGCTACGGCTAGGACGTGGTTCTAGTACGGGGGATAGTCCCTCTATATAGTCTAGTGTGCACATAGGGAGGTTACCCATGGGCTAGTAACCCTAAAGTAACCACATTGTCGGTTTAATCCTGCGTGACGTCCAAGTATCCACTTTATTTGATTTCGCATTTCATTTCAAGTTGATAACTAGATGATGTTATGACTTATTGTGTGACGACCCTGGTTTTTAGGCCAGCGTGTCCTGTGATGAACCGTAAGGATGATCCAATAACGGATCCGAATGCGGAAGCAAAAACAGAAAACAAGACTCTAAGAAGTCAAAGTGACCTTTCATGAGGTCGTGGAACTCAACAAGAACTGATGCGGAAGCAAAAGATCGAAAATAGGACAAATAAGCCCCCAGGGGCAAAATAGTCATTTCTAAAAACTGTAGATTCGGGTGCCACCGAGCACACCGCTGGAAGGACTACGAAAAACTAATCAAGATGGACTCAAGAATCGCATGATTTGGAGTCCGGACAAAGGAGAAACGACATGACGACGAAAAACGGACACTTAAAGCTATAAGGGCAAACTGGTAATTAATTAGAAAAAAACTGGGTGCAACCGAGCACACCGTTGGAAAGAGAGCAAAAAATTAGTCAAGTTCAAAAAAAAATTCACTTGAATCAGAGTCCGGTTGAAGGAGAAACGCCCAAAAGAAGAATTGACGTCGCGACGGCCCGACGAGGGGCCATGGCGCACACGGCGCCCATGCGCGAGCCCACCGGCGTGCATGCCGATGCCCAAAGACATGGTTGGTGGCAGCCCTTGGCTGCTGCTACATTTTTTTTGATCTGCCCAGAACTGAGGCTTGAAACGGAGGTTAAGACGAGTTTTTTTGAAAAAATACGAAGAAGAAACCCCCCTTAAAATCGAGTTTTCTACCCGACAACGCGGAGGGAATCGAAAAAAACTCATTGTGAAATCCCCAAAATGCCCCTAGATCAGAACTGAACAAGAGGGTCATAAAGTTGCTAAATGAAAACTGGAAGCTGAAACTTCACGAGTGATTTCTGGTACCAAAACGACATTTTCTGGAAAAACACGAAGAAGAAACCCCCCCTAAAATCATGTTTTCTATTCAATCATATGAAAAGAAGAAAATAAAACTGATATGAAAGGTCCATAATGCCCCTAGATCAGAATATGCAAAAAAAATGCGAAATGAATTCACAAGAGGCTTAAAACACAAACGATAAGGTTTTGCCCGGAAACGACCATGCACGCAAAGGTAACTTACCTATTTAGATGCACTACAATGGTCCATGGCTTAAAAATATAGCCGATACAAAATCCGACCCCCTAATGGGCAAAAAGGCAAAAATGAAACTTGGAATGAAAACTCGGAATCCAAAAATACAAAACGGGGTCAAATGACCGTTTGGCCCTTGGCCACACTTCATACAAGATTAATAAGACCCTATGAAAGAATGAAAATGGAATTCCCACACCCGATACAACCATGGTGAAGCAATGACTTGCGATTTTTCAAGGTTTTCATAATATTTCATGAAGTTAAAAAGTTGTATAGAATACAATACACATGTCATTGGCCTCCGGTCTCATCTCATACATGTCAAATACATTGAAAGGAGTGCACTTATGTACACATTACATACATGGAATCAAATATACATATTTTGACATATAAGTCTACAAAATGACATTTCATGCTAACATTTGCATGAAATGGAAACTTGAAAGCTACACGACATCCAAGGAATGCTAGGCTTCACGAACCAAGTCTTCATACCTGAAATATGCCCCAGTATCGTAGGGGTGAGGAACATAAAGCTACTCGTAGGAGATGAGCATGCATCGACCTAGCATTTTACAAATTTATCACCTTAAGGTGAAACATGTTAAAGGGGCTCATGCCACCTAACGTCTATGTCCAAGTGAGACTCAGGGAGCATCCTAAGCTACCTTAGAGTTTAAGCAACAAGAATCATGATATACATACATGTATAAAACAAATCATGGTTCGGATAATCCAAAGAACACGACAAGAAGAATGCTTGAGCATAGATTAACATGAATTGCATTTTCAATACAATTGAACTAGGTCTAGAGTAATCCATACAACATGACAAAAGCATATTTGAATACAAGTTAACAAGAATCACATTATCCATGCAATTCAACAACAAAAGAGCATATTATACAATGCAGCAAGGTTTAAGTTCTCAAAGCCATCAACTTAGAATCTAAAGCACAAAATAACAGTAGTGGTTCATGCCACCTAACGTCTATGTTATAAATGAATTAATAGGATCAATCCTAAGCTTTATTAGAACGTTAAAACACGATTTTCAATATCGATGTAATTTAACCAACATTGGAACTTCCAATACAACGCATAAAGCATAATTTCGCAAAGTTAACATCCTGTAACTTAAAATGGAACGACAAATAAGAAACAAAAAGTTACAACATCATCTAGTTATCAACTTGAAAATGAAATGCAAAATCAAACAAAGTGGATACTCGAACATCACGCCGGATCAGACCGACAACATAGTTACTTTAGGGTTATTAGCCCATTGGTAACCTCCCTATGTGCGCACTAGACCATATAGAGGGACTATCCCCCGTACTAGAACCACGTCCTAGCCATAGTCAAACAACGACATCCCCAAGTTTCCAAGATTAACAAGTTGTACAACAACGCATATATCAACAAGAATATGCAAGATAATCAACTATCTACCAAGTACAACCAAATTTGGAAACCTATACAGTACATGCTCTAAGTCCACAACTAATATGATGTGATGAATGTCGAATCTTTAGTGTGCGATTCGTTACACGCTATGCATGAATGATGTTAAATACAAAATGTGCAAATCATTACACAAGGCAACAGTATATTCAATAAGGAAAGCATATTCTTATGAGTATAAACATAGCAATTATGTTATCCAATGTTCAAAACATAATCAAATGAATATACAACAAGTCTAAGTCCATGATTTGAATATAGAAACCACTTCTAAAACACAACTAGATCATGGAGCAAATTGATAGAATTTAAATAGATAAACACAATTAAATTCTCTAGATTTCCGATTCAATTTCAATTAACCACAATTTAATACATGTTAAAGGGCATGGCAAGGTCATCACCTATATCCATTCTAAAACTCAATTAGGTTATTGGAACAACAAAGTAGAACTCTAATTAAATCATGCTAATTTAATTACCAAGGTTCTAAAGCAACTTCAAATGGTCCATAATTAATAAATACTAGTAAACAAGTCATGGTCAATATAAACATCAAGTTAAAACCTTAAGCTAATGGGACCATAAAATAGATTTTAATTAATTCTTTTAATTAAAATCTCTAGATTTTTAAACATAACCAAATGCTCTCAAATTAACCTATGTTGGAAAGCATGCCAAAAACTAATGTAATATCACATTACAAGTTTATTTCATTCAATTTAAGACCATGTGACTTAACGTTTCACTAAAGTTAAATATAAATTAAAAGTTACAATTCTCATGCAATTAATCCCAATTTAATATATGTGAACAACCACATCAAAGTTTAATTTTCTAGCATGCCACAAGTCAATTCCAAGTTGTATATCACCATGAGGATTAAATCTTAAACAAGGAAATTAATTAAATGAAAGGTTTCAAAACCTTACCGAAAATTCTAAATCAAATATATGTGAAGCTATATGGCATGTAGATCAAGAATATCAAGTCGGAATTCGAATGGAGTGAATAGTGCACTCGAGGCAAATTAATTAATCAAATTAATTCATAATTACTAATTTTCAAAACACCTCCAATTACTTTCAAATTCAACTATGTTGAAGAGCATGCTAAGGCCTAATGTAATATGCTAACACATATTAATTTTAAGCTAGTTAAGGCCATGTGAATTAATCTTTCACCTAAGATAAATATTAAATAAAATCTCTAATACTTATTCAAATGTTCCAATTTTAATACACGACAATGAGCATATCAAGGGGCAATATAAAATCATACTACATGTTTAAACCAAGTCATGAGCAACCAGAAAAATTAGATCCCGTACAAGAAAAATAAATAATAAAATCTCTAGATTTTATATTTAATCATGCAAACAAGTAGTATAAGCATCACAAGCATGCTATATAACAAGAATTTAAACCTAGAACATCTCCTACCCCAATTTGAGATGAAAATCTCAAATGCCATCAAAATGGAACGGCTCCGAATCCAACGAAACTACTAGGTTTTGTCGGGGACAACGCCGTGAACATAACCCCCATGAAAGCCCCATCAAAATCATAACTTGACCTCAAAACCAAACTCAAGAAATGGTCAAAAGTGAATTCTAATAAGGGGGAAAGGTAGAGTACGGCGAGGGGAACAACAAACGTTAAGGCCGAAGACTTTCCATCAAGAAAAAGTGAACCAAAAGAGGAGAGAGAAGATGGCAGCATCCCTTGGGCTACCATGGGAGCTCCAGGTCGTGCATGAAGAGGGGAGAAGATCAAAAATGAAATATCTCACCCCCCTTTTATAGAAATCTCAAAAAGTGCCCCGAACGGGCCCCGTCGGGTCCCAAAAAGTAAAATTTGAGCAAACACGCTCAAATGGCAAAACTTTGTGAACAAAAAAGATTCAAAATGATAAAATATGAACTACAAAAGAAACAGCGTCAAAAACTGAGTCCCGAGTAAAAAGTTATGCCCAAAACAAGTTTGGAGGAAAACCGGGGCCAAAAACCCTGAAACTGGAAAACATTGACCAGGAGGAAATTCCAAGAGTACACAACTCGACGAAATGTGAAAATGAATCCCATTCGAGGATCCAGGCTCAAATCAAGACATTTTGCAATAACTTTCATTAATTGCACAATGGCCCCTCCAAAAAGTGAAAACTGCACTTATGGCCCAGAATGAAAATATCTTCCAAAAATATTTTCTTAAAAACCCCTAAAATAAAATATCTTCAAAAGATATTTATGAAAAAAACCCCAAGAAAAGAAAATAATTTCAAAGAACTTTGCATCCATGCCCTTATGGACACCGGGAGCAACCAGAGTACTTTCTTGCAAAAGTAAAGATACGTATTTCGTGAAAACCACTCAAGATGAAGGCACGTGAAGTCAAAAACCAACTCCGAGCATGAGAAGTGAGGTTATGCCAACAATGTGACAAATGGGGAAAAGACGAAATAGGGAAAAGGACGAAATAACGCTTAGTGTCCAAAAATGAAAAATGCGAAAATGACTCGGTCCTCAAAGGAAGTTGTCAATTCACATGAAAGAGTCTCAGAAACCAATTCTGAGCACTCGAGATAACACTAAGCGACACGAAACAGAGCTCAGAAAAGAAAATTAAACGAAAAAAATTCATTCGTAAAATTTCAGGAAAAAGGAAAGGAAGGCAAATGACCGGGTCGTTACATGTTGTTTCTTACTTGTTTTTTCGTTTTAAGTTTCAGGATGTTTACTTTGAGAAACCATGCTTTACGCGTTGTATTAGAAGTTCTAATGTTGGTTAGATGGTATGTATTGGGATTTGTGTTTTGATATTCTAATGTAGTTTAGAAATGATCCTATAGATTTAATTGGAACATAGACGTTAGGTGGCATGACCCACTTCTGTTGTTTTCGAGCTTTAGATTTTAAGCTGATAGCTTTAAGAATTTGTATTTTGTTGCCTTGTATAACAAGCTTTTATGTGACTAGATTGCATTGAAATTGTAATTTGTGTTTTGATTGTTCAACATTGTCTAGGATGATTCCTAAGACTTATTTAGAACATAGATGTTAGGTGGCATGATCACTTTAGTTGTTTCTGTATTCTAGATTACAAGTTGATACCTTTAAGAACCTTTATCTTGTTGCTTTGTATAACGTGCTTCCATATTGTTTGAATTGCATAGATGATGTGATTTATGCTAGAAATGATCTAAGATAGCTTAGGATAATCCCTGAGTCTAATCTGTGACATAGACGTTACGTGATATGATCCCTTTTTGAAATGATTCATGTTGTCTAAAAATCTTAAAGAAATCGAGTCATGCATGCTCGTCCCCTACGAATAAACTTGCTAGACTTGTTTATTTACCCCGAAATTACTGGGTGTTTTGCAAGTAAAGAAGCTTTGTTGTGGGATACACAACACTCTTAGACATGCTAGAAGTCTTGAAGTATTTTTTATGACATTGAATATGCACATGGTAGCTTATCATGTTTACTTTTGTTTATTTTGACAAAAGTTGTACTTATTGTTTAAGCCATGTAATGTGCACTTAAGTGCACCTTTTGACACTCTTTTGATGTGTATGTAATGAGGCCGGAGGCCAATATTATATATTATGTATGTTATGCACTTTTACTTACAAACTTCATTATGGAAATATTGAAAATTCATGAGATATTGTGTCATTTTCACACCGGTGCGTGCATTGTGTATGTAATTCATCCTTTAGCATTCATTTGCCATATGTGAGGTGTGGCCAAGGGCCAAACACCATTTAGTTTTCATTTTTGTATTTAAGTTCACATATTGCATTTTTGGGCTAAATAGTAAAATCCGAGCCTTTAAGGGTTCATTTTCAAATCGGGTGGTGCAAATTGTGTTCGGGTACCTCCACTAAGTCTCATTTATCTTGTATGAAGTGTGGCCAAGGGCCAAATGGTCATTTGAAACCATTTCCTAATTTTGGTTTCCATATTTTCCATTTTAAGTTCATTTTCGTCTTTTTGGCCGTTGGGGGGTCGGATTTTGACTCAGCCATTTTCGGGAGCCGCGGACCATTCCCGCACACTCAAAATCACCATTTATGTCTGCGTGCATGATCGTTTCTAGGAAAAACCCTTTCCTTTGTGATTTGAGCCTCCTATGGAATCATTTTTCAATTTTGTTGCATAATCTGTTCTAGGGGCGTTATAGATTTTCACATCAGTTTTATTTTCTTCTTTCATCATGGTCGCTTAGAAAACGTGATTTTAGGGGGGGTTTCTTCTTCGTATTTTTTCAGAAAACATCGTCTTGGTATCAGAAATCCATCGCAAAGTTCAGCTTTCTGTTTTTTTATTTAGCAGCTTTTTGGACCTCCATGACCAGATTTCCTAGAGGGGCATTTTGGGCATTCTACATTGCGTTTTTTTTTTTTTTTTTTTTAATTCTCTCGCAAGTCACATAGAAAACTCAATTTTGAGGAGGGGTTTCTTCTTTGTATTTTTCCAAAAAAATTCATCTTTTTGCCCATTTTTTATCTCAGATGTAGACAGATCCTATAGCAGCTTTTTGCCCTCCTGTCCAGTTCTGATCTAGAGGCATTTTGGGGATTTCACAGTGAGTTTTTTTCGATTCCGTCCGCGAGGTCGGGTAGAAAACTCGATTTTAGGGGGGTTTCTTCTTCGTGTTTTTCCAGAAAAACTCGTCTTGGCCTCCGTTTCAAGCCTCAGTTCTGGAATCTCATTTTTTTTTTTTTTTCTTGCTGTCAGCTTGTGCATGCCATTGGGCACCGGCATTGGCGCCGGTGGGCTCGTGCATGGGCGCCGCGTGCTCCATGGCCTTCGTCGGGCCGCTGCGACGTCTCAATTTCAAGCCCTCATTTCTCCCTCGTTCGGACTCCAAATCGAGTGAACTTGTTTTTGACCTTGACTAATTTTTCACTGTCTTTCCAACAGTGTGCTCGGTTGCACCCGGATCTTCCTGGATAATTACCAGTTGACCATTTTAGCCTTAAGTGCTCGTTTTTCTTCGTCAGGCATTTTCTCCTTCGTCCGGACTCCGAATCGTGCGATTCTTGAGTCCATCCTGATTATTTTTTTGTTGCCTTTCCAGCAGTGTGCTCAGTGGCACCCGAATCCATATTTTTCAAAAATGACTATTTTTCCCCTGGGGGCTTATTTGTCATATTTTTGATCTTTTGCTTCCACATCAGTTCTCATTGAGTTCCACGACCTCATGGAAGGTCACTTTGACTTTTTAGAGTCTTGTTTTCTGTTTTCGCTTCTGCATTTCGGATCCGTTATCGAATCATCCTTACGGTTCATCACAGGACACGCTGGCCTAAAAATTAGGATTGTCACAAAAATATTACTGAGGTGCAAACTAGTTAGCTTAGCTATAAGCTAAAATGATTAATGAGGTGCACATAACATAAGAGGAAAATGAAAATCTGTTAGCTGGTTCTAACTATCAACTTGGTTTAAAAAACACGAGGATGATGAGTAGCCATTTTAGCTATATGCTATTTAAGTTATACATTATATCTGCTCCTATAGGAGGGAAGAATATTACTTGTAAAGTAGTATTTTTTTACAAAATATTCTTTAAAACAAATTCCTCTATTACCAAGGTAGAATTCTTAGATAAGTGTGTACTAGAGTTATGAACTACTAGAATTGATAGCTGAGCAAACTTAACATCAATATAGTGGTAATAGCTGAGAAGTGGGTGCTCATCATAACCTAGTAGTGAGATATAAGAAGAGTGTGCTTAATCTACGCTAGTAATAGTAGTTAAGAACTCATTTTTAAATCGTAATGATAGATGAGAAATGAGTGTTCACTATGCGGTGATATATTCAAAACTTAAATAATAAGAGAATTATTTTCTTAAATGATTGAGTTATATGATGTGTGACATATGAAAGGTTATGACATGTTAATACGACTGACTTAACATAAACCTAAACATGAATAACTCGATTCATAAATACAAGAGATGTAGAAGCAAAAATTAATTAGAGCCCATTGTAATTAATTTCTCTAGCATTAATTCACAATAATGTTTGTGACTGTTATAAGAACAAGCTACAGATAAAATGAATACATATGCACTAGAGACTGTTATACATGCTTGTCGAGAAGCGAATATAGAACCTTAGAAATGTATATGAGGTAAAATATTTAATATATGGTATTTTAAGAGACCATAAGAAATATATCATATATAAAATTTCAGGATTATTCCAAAGTTGTAGGAGGATATTATCCATAGATGAAATTTTCTACGAGTCACCTCATCTTAAGAGAAATACTTATAAATGTGGGGGGTTCCAAGTCCAAAGAGATTTAGAATAGAACCAAAAATCATGTATAGTATTATAATAGTAGTGCATGTTGTTTCCTATGAAGAAAAATATTTAATAGGACAATTAGAGGAGTTCATTGTTCTAGCTTAAGGGTTAACTGTACAAGCTTATAAGCAGGGGCAGAGCCATGATTGAATTTTACCCGCCGGGGGGGGGGGGGGGGGGAAGGGGGGCCGTAGTGTATTTGACGAAAAATAAAAAAAATCTAACTACCATCAGAATATATATATATATATATATATATATATATATATATATATTTCAAATCAAAAGGCAAACAAAAAAATCATTCAATGCCAATATTGATTTGTTGAAATGAAAAGGACAATTAAAATACTTGGCAAATATAAGAACCAAATATAGATTTTGATAATATTTCCATTGAGTACCAAAATAATCATTCACAAATTGGAATCATAGATTTTGAAATTCAAACCCAAAATGTTGACATACACAACACAAAAAATCTGCACAACTGATATACATACAATATCTTACAAATTGTAATTTATATATATATATATATATATATATATATATATATATTTATTTATTTATAATTAAAGTAAGATAAAGACTAAAATAAATGTGAATCATTTGAAATTCTTAAAAAAAAAAAAAAAAACCTAGAGTTTCTGATTCTTAATTGTATAAATAAATAAAATAAAAAACAAATTTTATTGGTGAATCAGCGCAAAGGGTTAATTCTTTCAATCTCTTCTTCTGAGTTCTGACTGATTATATCTCTGGTGATTCAATTAGAGCATAAAGCTATAAACCAAATTAGTGAGTAAGAGAATGGAGACCTGGACTATGGAGGCTGTGAGTGGAGTTAAAGTGTATTTTCTATTTTTTATTTTATTATTTATTTATTTATTTATTTGTCTTAAAGCTGATGCAATTATAGTATAAAATAGTTAGTACAGCCGTGCAGATCAAATGGCTGAATATTTTGATAGGAAAAATGACTGAATCACCCTCAATATATCATTAAATGTTTTTTTTGAGGGGGGGGACATATTTGAACTTTAAAAAAAAAAAAAAAATACACATAATAGTACTAATTTTTGTTTTTTTAGGGGAGGTACACGGTCCTCTGCCCCTGCTTATAAGTCCTTAAATGGATTAAAGTTAGTATCGAGACAATGACATAAATGTGATGCATAAGTCATTGTATGCCTTAAAAAATAAATAATATACTAATTAGTATATTTGATATGAAAGATTTAACATCTGATAACATAGTATATTCTCAATAGAGTGAGATTGATATAATACTAATTATGATAACAAAAGTCTAGTTAACTTTTGTAGATGTAAATCTAAAATATAAAATACTAGTCAAAATATATCACTGATTAAGATTGTAAGGCATCTTAATAACTGTGATTAATTTCACACTTTCAATCCAGGATATGATCACTAAAAAGAAAAAAATTGGGTAGTTGAGATACACCATAAGTCGAATATTGCATAGATCAAGTTATCTAGCTAAATTGGAGGTGTAACAGTGATGGAATCTGGATGTGGGATATTAAAGACTTCAAATTCAAGAGTGGATATGTCTTTAATATTAAAGGTGTAGTTGTATACCTAGTTAGTAAATTCGCTTATGATACACGAATTAAACGCGTACGTACGAATTTTGGAAAAATACTCCCGTTTGCCGTTCAGAGTTGAAAAAAAGGGTAAAATACGCATTTTTTTTTTCTTTTCTATCACCCCGTATGTAACGCGTTTAATTGTTTAATGGTTTTGGTCGTCGTTTACTTCGTGTTTGTACTTTAGAGTAACCTAATTGTTTTTTTCTTTTCGTACACGTTTCTAATGGTGTATTTTTCTCAAACACACATTATTAACACAAACTACCTTATTTTGTTTGGTATATTCATTCTTTTTCACACCATCAAAATAATACCATTTGTTGTGTAATCTCGGGGAAGGCTGACCACTCAGTTGTTCTACTATCACTCTATTTTTTAATTTCTTATTATTGTTAATCAAATGTTTGATCTTAAATCAAAGTAATGTAACATATATTACCTTGTGGAACACTAGAATTTTGAAGAATCATAGATTTTTTTTTTTTATGTTTGTAGATATTTATAAATTTTTTGTTTTGTTTTAAATCTTTTAAATTTTGTTAATATCTTTATTATTATTATTATTATTATTATTTGGAAGTTTCTAGATCATCACATAATAAGCGTTGAAAAGTGCGCATTTAAACCCTTTAATCTTGAATGTTCTAGGACCTCATTCTATCTTATTTTCTCATTTTAGTACTAATTTATGTTTTTGTCTATTTTTAGGTCAATAAGGTTCAAACGGGCTAATTTCGGTCCATTAAAGCCTTTTTGGAGTCAAACTAAGTCTTGGTGAGAAGCTGGAGTAAAAGGAGGCTGATGCTGAAAATTGCCTAGTTGGAACGATCGTGTGAACGATCGAACCCTGAATGATCATATCTCTAAACGATCGGACAAACTCTGAATGATCGAACTATACCTCTGAACGATCACACCATACCTCTGAACGATCACACTGTTGGTTGGATCGATCGAACTGTTCACAGAAGTTATAAAAAAGTAGATCTAAAGCTCATTTGGAACCAACTCGAGCTGTGCTTGAAAAAGGAGATCCAAGGGCCAGTTCTCACATTTTTAGGCTCTAAAAGCCTTGTATATATGAGAGATTGAACAATTTTTGTAGGGAGATTTATATTTTTACATTGTAATTTCTATATTATTGTAGTTTCTCTTTCTAGAAAGTTAGAGGTTAGGGTTAAAAGAAAAGAGGGAAGTGGAGGCACATCTTAAGAATACATCTCTAGATCCACATACTTTCTCTCTCTCTAGAGCTTCAAAGAAGAAGAAGAAGAAGAGGAAGAAGAAGAAGGAGCCATGTTTGGAGCTTGCCCTTGAGGGCTTCATAACCACATCCACCTCCTCCATGATTGGCTAGGCTCTTCACTTAGGGCTTAGATGAGCCCTAAGTCTTGTGTAATCTAAACCCTTGCATTTCTATTTTTGGGGATTTATATATATTGTTGTGATTAGTGGTTAACCTTGTGATTGTTGGTTTAATTCTTCCTAGTGATTTTCTATTTTAATTACATATTGTCTTATGTGTGATTATTTGGGAATTGATTTTTACACTAGATTCTCTATGTTGGTTTCATGCCTATGTTTAATTAATTAAGAATTTAGTGATGGCTAAATATGGTTTTCATTGAATGGATTTGTAAATTAATTTAATGGATTATGCTTACACTTGATGGGTTTTTCTACAATTTAATTCATGTTTGTAGGTAGGTAGGCAATCTATGCTTGGTTTGATACTCCACACTTATTATTGTAAATTCCATGATTCTCTATATTGATGTGTGCTCTCATTAGATACATTTGTTAATTAATTGATGGATTATGCCTTTGTCTTGGTGGGTTATTCTACATTTAGTTTACTTGTTGGTTAGGCAGACAATTCACTCTGGCATTAGATAGTTCACACTTTTACATGCAAATTGCGTTTATGTTTGTGGCTACATCTAGATTGCAACAATGTATTCCCCATTAATGGAAAGCAAGTAGTTAATTACATGAGCTTAGTGGTGATTCCAACACCCTAAGACCTCTCTTTATATCTCTTAAATCCCCATCTCTCACTAGTTTACTTTAATTGCATTTCAATTTCATTGCATCTTAGAGTAATCAAACAACCAATCTCTCCTTTGCAATCTTTTGATACGCTAGAGTCGAAGTTAAATTCCAACACGTATAATCTATGCGAATGATCCCTGCTCGCTATACTTCATTAGTTGTGGTAGTGGTTTTATAGATGTAAATTTGAATTTTAAAGGCTTCCTAAACCACATCATATTTTGACCTTGCGAAGCGACCTCTCGCTTTAAAAAAAGTTTGTTTTCTATCACATAGAAAAGGGCTTGTCAAATTTTGGCGCCGTTGCCGGGGATTAACAGTTTTGTTGGAATTAGACTAGACAATAGTGTTTATTTGATTGCTTCTACTTTTATTTTATTTTCCAATGTATATTCGTTTCTCATTCTTGATATTATTTGTTCAATTAGGTACTATAAGGAAGGCAAACATTGGATCTTAAAGGAATCATTGGAGCTTAAAGCTATCATTAGACATTGAAGTTGCTTAAGGACCTTTGTGAGCATTTCTTGAAAATCTCGTAGTTTAATTGTTTCACTTCTTTGCATGCTTGTGATAGCCCTTGTTGAGGCTCATTAATTGCTTTATCTTTGTCCAAGCATCGGCCCGTGTGGAGGCCATTTTTTTTTTCTTGCATTTGGATTTTTAATGTGAATGGAGCCATTATTTGATCCAAGTTTGGGGGAAAATTATATACCGTCACCTTATGCTCCTCCATTATATTTTAATCCATATGAGATTGAGTCCAATGTTTAACATACATCATCTTATTATGGACTTGATCACTCTTTTGATCCTTCTTATGACTATTACCCCCCCCCCCCACCCACCTACCCACCCACTATTTTATGAAGAACCAAATCCACCACCTTCTAGGTATTCACTCGAATTTCATGAAAAAGTGTTAGCTTTACTTGATGTGCATATTTCACAAACTCAACTTATTAATTCTCATTCTCAAACTTTAGCCAAGTTAGAAGCTCAAGTTGAGCAAATTGCAAGTACTCTTTCTCGTCAAAAGGGGGAGGAAGAGGCAAATGAACAAATGACTCGCACTCAAATTTTCATTGATGAGGATGAGGAGAGTGAGAAAGAAGAAGTAGCAAGTGAGTAATTTGAGGAGTTGATAAGTCCATCAATGGCTAATCCAATAGAGCATAACATGATTAATGAGGACTTTCCGTATTTTGATTATGATTTTATCCTGACCATTGCTACTTTAGAGAGTGAAGAGATGGTGAGTACTACAGAGGTAGGAGATGAGGAGCGAAAACTTGAAGAAAACCTTCATTCTATTCTCTCCAAGGACCCTCTTAAGACATGTCTTTTTGAAATGTATAAAAATTATGGTTTTGACCTTGAAAGCTCCAGAAATGAAGTCAACTCTCTAATAGACTTCGTGGCTATCTTAAAGGGTGAAGAGATGGTTATTTTTGAGGAAGAGAAGAGGGATGAAGAGAAGATGTTTCTTGATATTCCAAATAAGTCTTTAAAAGACATTACCTTGCCAATTCAAAAAGAAAATGATTCTTTGAATACACTTCAAGAGCACAAAAATGATGCAAAGGCAACCACTATTGATTTTGTTTTCAAGACCGTGGATGAAATGAATAATATCATCTCTTTCATTTCTTTTCAAGTCATTCTTTTGGAGGATGATTTCATTGTTGTAAGTAAGGCATCAAATGAGAAAATAGAAAAAATGATCAATAAGGATGTTTCATATCCGGTTTTTGATTATTTTGATTAGTGAGTTGTCTCAACGTCTTGCTAGAGACGTTAAATACTAGTTTTTCGTAGAGTTTTAAAACTCTATTCCTCCCTCATTTTTTTTTTATTTTTCATTCTTGTGTATATTTTTTCCATCCATTTTCAATCTCTATTATTGTTACCATCATTGGGGCTTAGCATAGCATTTTTTGCACTTTCATCTCAAAATAAGGCATTTAGTGCCAGTTCGATCGATCACAAGTGTACCTTTGACCTATCGAACATCTCTGCAGACAATTCTCTGCAGATTTTCATGTCTCTGTCCCATCGTTCAAGATTCTCTACAGATTTTCAGGCCTCTGTCTATCGTTCGAACTTTCTGGTCGATTGTTCCAAGTGCACTTCGATCGATCCGGTTGTCCCTGTAATTGATCTCACTTCCATGCTTAGAAAAATTTTCGAAGCTCTGCAAATTTCATGCCTCTCTCTCATCGTGCGAGCATAGAGATCGATCATGGTATGATCGATCCAAGTCAGGATCGATCACAGCTTTGCCCCTTTGACTTTTTGATTTTTCCTCTTTCTATTTTTATTTTATTTTATTTTTCATTTTCTTTTACTTTTGTCATTTTCTTTTATTTTATTTAGTTATTTCTTTCCAAAAAAAAAATTATTTAATTGCATTCTTTATTTCCTTACATTTTTACTTCTTGCATTTTTTTTTTTTTTTTTTGGGTACATATTTGTTATGTCTAAATAATAATAATAATAATAAAGAAAAAAATAATCTTTCAAAATGGCATTCCATTTTGCTAGAGATGTTAAACTTAGCAATCATTGTGCATATTTTTTGCATTTTGTTTCATTGTACATACTTTCATAAAAAATATATATATAAAAACTTTTCGCCATTGTGCCCTTATGTGTAATAATGCATACTTCCATGCTTTAGTTAGGGATTGATCTCATATCTCTCTTTCATCTTGTGTTATATTGCCTTAGAATGCATGATTTGATTATTCTTATCCCATTTGATATTTGATGTGAGTTTGCTAGTGTGGTTATTCAAATAGGTTGTTGATTCCAAGTTTGAGAGAAACCCTTTTCATAGTGGATCATTGCCAGGCTTCATGCTTTCACCACCACGATATACTCTTTCCATTTTTTTGCCATTATTCTTATTACACATTGAGGACAATGTGCGGTTTAAGTTTGGGGGTGAGGTGTCTTTGTTGCATTTTACTTAAAGTTGAGTTTTAAATACGTAATTGAGATTGGAGATCCATGTTAGCTATGATTTTTATCTTTTGAGGACCATATTGCTTAGAATTTAAAAATTACTTGACTTGAGAGTCCAATACTCCTTGTATACCTTGTGGACGCCATTTAGGAGTAAATATCTCAAAAGATTGATATCATGCTTATTTTTGTGGTCCAAATCATCTTGATTTTGTGATTGTTTTGATATTCACTCTAAGATTCTACACTAGCACAGGCGCACACTAGTATTCATTTGTGGGGTACATGCTTTGTTGATTATTGATTTGGTTATATCTGATAAGTGCTTAAATGTTGTACATTTTAGCAACTAAGGTAGGGTACTTTAGTTTTTGCATTTATCTTATTTTTATGTTTTAGTCATAATTTATGTTTATATGTATTTTAGGGTAATAAAGTTCAAACGGGTTTAAATTGGTCTATTATCGCAATTTTGGAGTCAAGCAAAAACATCAGGACAAAATTCCAGAAGATAGCAAAGAAATGCAACAAGAATACATTGCATCCGGACGCAACTTTTGGCGTTTCGACGCGAGTCTCTAGCACACTGCATTCAGACACCATCCTCTGCGTCTGGATGCCAAGCTTCTGGCAGCAATTTAAGTTACGGGTTTGACCTGTTTCGATGGCTACGGGATTTGGTCTTTTGGGCTAATTTTTGTAACCTATGGGCTCCAATAGGGTTTTGGACTTAAAGGAAACAAGCCCATTATTTTTAGGGTTAGTTTTTCATTATTTTCATTATTAGATTTTATTATTTTATTATTAAGTTTTATTCTGTAATCAATTTATCACTCTCTGGAAAACACGCAAAAGAGGAGAAAAGTTAGGCTCTTGATAAAAGTTGAGAGAAGAAGAGGAAGAGTCAGATGAATCAAAGGATGGAGCTTGTTGACATCTTGCATCCATCAATTATGAGTGGCTGATTCTTCAACTTAGGGTTGGATAAACCCTAAGCATGTAACATAATTCTTAACTTTGGACTTTTGGGGATTAATTTGTGTAATTTATATGTTTTTGAATGATAATCAATTTCTACACTTGATTTCTTAGTGAATTGAATCTTGTGATGGCTATACATTGTATTAATTAGATGTAATTGTGTTTTGATTTGATGAAAATTACTTCTATTAGATGGGTTGTACTACAAAAATTAGGTTAATGTCTTGTCTAAATAGTTTAATTTCAGGCTTAGTTAGTTTTATTTAAGGTTAATTAGTTTAATTGCAATTTAATTCCTAGGTAAGTAGACAATCTATACTAGTGTTTGAAATCCATACTTATTGTCACAATTGCATTACCCTCTATAACTTGAATTGATGAATCATGCTTTAAATTGGTAAATTACACTACACTTAGTTTAATTGTCATTTGGTAGTTGATTCATGCTTGAAATTGATGGTTTATACTTTTTATTGCAATCATTAGCCATATTCTAGAGTACACATTTTTATTCCTTAATTAGTTAAAAGTTAATGAGTTATGGAATGTGTTTAGTGGTGAATTCTACACCCTAAGTCTCTTTTCTAATCTTTAAATTCTATTATTTTATTACAATCATTTAGCTTAAAATTAGTTTAATCACAAAACAAAACATTTTTACCAATCACATAAGCACTATAGTAGAATTAAATTCTGAAAACCTATAATTGTTTAGATCTATTGGGACGATCCCTGTTCACTTCATACTCTATAGTATAAGTGTTTAGTGGTTTATAAATGTAAACTATGATGCCCACTTTGCACTAAGTATTTTCTAAAATCAAAAAGTGTTACATTATTTTGTGCACACACCTCAAGGAGCATCACAGTTTTGGCACCGTTGCCGGGGATCTAACGGTTTTAAGAATTAAATTAGACATTTGTGCTTTGTTGATTGTTTACTTTAAATTCCTTTTATTTATTTTTTTATTTTCTCACTTGATAATTGTCAATTAGGTACTTGAAGCAAAGTGGAGCAAAAGCAGGACCTTAAAATAATAATAATAATAATAAATAAATAAATAAATAAATTTAAAGTGCTTAAGGACCACTTGTGAGTTTTTCTTTGAATTCTTGAATTTAATTGTCTATTATCTTGCATGCTTTGGACATCCCAAGTGGAGGCTTAAATTGAATTGTTTTATTTTTAAGTCCAAGCATACCTTCTTGTAGAAGGCATCGGCCTGTGTGGACGCTTTTAATTGTTTGTGCATTGATATTATTGAGGAGTTTGGGAACATCGTATGTGGAGGTTGAAAAATTGAAGTGTTGGTGTGTTGACTTATTCTAGTGCATGCATGGCCATAGATCACTTAGTCATCCTTTTGCTCCTGTAAATCAAAATCTCGAAGTTTCCTTTCGGCGTTTAAAAGGTAGTACTAGGGATAGTCATCCTAATCTTTTAAATTTTGATCTTCTATTACCTTTAATGGAAGACCTAATAGATCTAATTGAAGATCCCATTGAAGATCTTAGTTATGTGGATCATAACGGTGTGCACCACCCACCACAAGTTCATATTGTGGATCCTTAAGGTGTGCATCCACCCTTGGGAATGCCACAACCAATTAATTATGTTGTACAACATCTAATCTAGGGATGCCAAGGCCATATGTTGTTCCCCCAATTGGTGAGCAACAATATCAATATGTTCAATACCCACCTCAGGGTCAAATGGCATACCCTCATCAAGGTTAAATAACATACCCTCCCCTCAATTCTCTCAATCCTCTCAATGGTCCTTAGGGATCGTTACACTCTAAATCAATAAAATGCACCCACTTGCATTCAATTGCCAAACTTTCGTGCTCATCATTATTAGATTAAGGCTTTCACCATTAACATGTGCACCTTTTTCTATGGGTTGAGCAATGAAGAGCCTTATAAACATTTAGATGAGTTCTTGGAAGTTTGTTCCACCGTGAAAATCACGATGTACTGGAAGAAGTCCTTAAAATGAAGCTTTTCCCTTTCATTCTTCAGGATAAAACTAAATATTGGTTTAACAAATTGGGGCCAAATTCAATCACCTCTTAGGAACAATTGTAATAAGAGTTCCTAAAGAAGTATTACCCCATAAGTTGAACTGAGTCTATGAGAACTTTCGTTCGTGAATTTGCACAAGAAGAAGGAGAACCCCTTCATGAAGCTTGGGAATGTTTGAATGACTTGCTACAGAAGTGTCCACATCATGACATTCTCAAGTGGCAATTAGTTCAATGTTTCTTTTCAAGCTTATCCGATGCCAATAAGGACATTGTTGATGCTTCATGTGGAAGTAGTTACATAGAAAGAAATGAGGATGAAATTTGGCATCTTTTTGAAAAAATGAGTGAAAACTCAATGCATAGATCTTCATCTTCTAGGGGTGGTCGCCTAGCAAATGTGGGAGGGAAGAAAGCTCTAAATCAAATAGACTCTTCCATGGCAATTGCCGCCGAGGTCAAAAATCTTACTCAAAGGTTTGATAAATTCCTTTTGAATCAAGGTTCGACAATTCAATCTTATCCCCATCCTTCCAATGAAATGTACATGACTTGTTCTAGTTACACTCACCATACTTCAAATTGTCCTCTCAGACAAATCATCCCAAGTAAGTCTCAAGAACAAGCAAATGCCACTTTCATTCATCAAGGGAACAACCCTTATTCCAATACTTACAATCCGAGGTGTAAGAATCATCCAAATTTTGCATGGAAAAATCAAGGAGATGGTGCAAACCCTCCTCAAACTCAAGGTTACCAAGCAAAGTATGTTCCCCCACATCTCCAAAATCAAAATCAGAATTCTCTAGGTTACCGTCCTTCATTCTATCCTCAAAATGTGAATCAATATTCTCATCCTCAAGCATCAAATTCTCAATCTTACTCTAATCCAAATCAAGCGCCTCCTAAGAGTCCTACTTTTGAAGACAAGGTCTTGGAAGCCTTGGGTGATCTTAGGAAAGATAATCAATTGTTTCATTCTCAATCTCAATCAATTACAAAGCTTAAAGCTCAAATTGGGCAGTTAGCTAATTCTTTAAATATGAGAGAGAAATGTAAGTTGCCTAGTCAAACTGAGACCAATCCTATGGCACAAGCAAGTCCTTCATTGGGATTTATTGGAAATGAGCAAGTACAAGCAATTACTATCTTAAGGAGTGGTAGGAAAGTGGACAATAAGGTAGAGGTACCTAAGGAGGATAGTGAACTAAAACAACTAAGTGGTTGCATCCATCCCATTCTAAATCCTATTCTTACTTCATTGGATGCTAGTGGTTCCAAAAAGGACATTCCATGATGTTCCTCATCATCTCCCCAATTAGAGGAGCCTTATAAGCCAAAAGCTCCATTTCCTCAAGCTTTGAAAGAGGCTGCATCATTTGGGAGACAATTAGGAAAAATTCACGACATGATGAAAGTTTTTAAACAAGTGAAAATTAATCTTCCTCTTCTAGATGCAATTAGGCAAATTCCACCATATACAAAGTTCTTGAAGGACTTGTGCACTCAAAAGAGGAAGAGCAAAGGAAATAACCTTAAGAAAGTACTTTTAACGGAACAAATGAGTTCCATCATTCTTTCTAATATTCCTCCAAAGTTCAAGGATCCGGGTACTCCGACCATTTCTTGTGTCATTGGAAACTAAGAGGTTTGTAGAGCTCTTCTCGATTTAGGTGCAAGTATTAATCTCATTCCATACTCTATTTACTTGCAATTAGGATTGGGGGACTTGAAGCCAACATCGGTAGTAATCCAACTAGCCGATAGATCAATTAAGAAACCGAGGGGAATTGTTGAGGACTTTCTAATTAAGGTTGATAAATTTTATTTCCCAGTTGATTTTATGGTACTTGATATTGAACCAGTCTCTAATCTTACCAATCACATTCCAGTCATCCTAGGAAGACCATTCCTTACCACTGCCAATGCCACCATTAATTGTAGATCAGGCATTATGGACATCTCTTTTGGTAACATGATGGTTAAGCTTAATGTATTCAATGCGAGTCAACATCCCACAGATGAAGACGAGTGTTTCCTAGTGGATGTCTTGGATGAAATCATAGAGGAGACTCTTCCCTCTATTCTCTTTAAGGACCCTCTTGAGGCGTGCCTTTGTGAAATGTTTGATAGTTGTGGTTTTGACACAGAAGGATCTATAAGTGAGGTGAATGCTTTAATGGACTCTGTGGCCACTTTGGATTTCCCACTTTGGAAAAACAAGAAAGAACCTCTTCCTTCACTCTCTAGTATTCCACCAGTTCCTTCTCTCATCTCTCCTTCTACTCTTGAGCTTAAGCCTCTTCCCTCCAATCTTAAATATGCCTTTTTAGGCCTAAAAGAGACTCTTTCGGTCATTATTGCTTCAATCTTGAAAATGACCAAGAGAATGATCTTCTAGAAGTGCTTAATGCTAACAAAGAAACCATTCGATGGAGTGTGGCTGACCTAAAAGGCATTGACCCTTCTATTTGTATGCATCGCATACTCATAGAAGAGGATGAAAGGCCATTTAGGGATGCTCAAAGAAGATTGAACCCAAACATGAAGGAAGTTGTCAAGAAGAAGGTTGTGGAACTTCTAGATACGGGAATCATTTATCCTATCTCTGATTCCAAGTGGGTTAGTCCAACTCAAGTGGTTCCCAAAAAGTCGGGAATCACAATCGTTGAAAATGTTAAGGGTGATCTCATTTCGAAACGCACCGCCACTTTGTGGCGTGTTTGCATTAATTACCGAAAGCTGAATTCTGCCACTGGGAAGGACCATTTTCCATTGCCTTTCATAAATCAAATCTTGGAAAGATTGGTCGGGCAATAATATTATTGCTTCCTAGATGGTTACTTGGGGAACAATCAAGTGGCCCTAAATCCATTGGATCAAGAAAAGACCACATTCACATGTCCTTTCGGTACATTTGCTTATCAATGGATGCCTTTTGGATTGTGCAATGCTCCTGCCACTTTTCAAAGGTGTAGGAAGTTAATTTTTTCGGACATGGTGGAGAAATATTTAGAAGTCTTCATGGATGACTTCTCAATTTTTGGGTCATCCTTTGATTCGTGTCTCCAAAATCTCTTAAAAGTGCTTCAAAGATGTCGTGAGACTAATCTCATGTTAAGTTAGGAAAATAGTCACTTTATGGTTCAAGAAGGAATCGTGTTTGGACATGTCATCTTTAAAAGAGGAATAGAAGTTGATAAAGCAAAAGTTGAGCTAATCTCCGAATTGTCTCCACCTACAACGGTGAGAGAAATCCGCTTCTTTCTAGGTCATGCCTGTTTCTATCGCCGATTCATCAAAGACTTTAGCAAAATTGCTAGACCCTTGTGCAATCTTCTTGCTAAGGAGACACCATTTGTCTTTGATGAAGCATGCCTAAATGCTTTTCATAAACTTCGCACTCTTCTATCATCTGTTCCCATCATACAACCTCCAAATTGGTCATTACCATTTGAGATTATATGTGATGCTTCCGATTTCGTAATGGGTGTTGTTTTGGGGTAAAGGGTAAGTAAGCTACCATGTGCTATATACTATGCAAGTAAGACTTTCTCAGGTGCCCAATTGAACTATTTTACCACCGAGAAAGAATTACTTGCCGTAGTATATGCCCTTGATAAATTTTGGTTATATCTCTTAAGATCTAAGGTCATTGTGTTTTCCGATTATGCCGCTCTTAGGCACCTTTTAATGAAAAAGGAAACCAAACCTCACTTGATAAGATGGATCATACTTCTTCAAGAATTTGACTTTGAAATCAAGGACAAAAAGGGCTCCGTCAATGTCGTTGCTGATCATCTTTCAAGATTACTGGTTGAATCTTCTAAAAATCTTCCAATTTATGAATCATTTCCGAATGAACAACTCTTTCAAATTTCAAATGGGACGTTACCTTGGTTTGCCGACATTGTTAACTATTTTGCAACCGGCAAACTTCTTATTCATTGGTCAAAATAAGAAAAGGACCGATTCTTTGCAAACATCCGAAAATACTATTGAGAAAATCCCATTATGTTTCGTTATTGCTCAGATCAAATCATAAGGAGATGTGTGCCGGAAAGTGAAGTTCCGAGCGTCTTTGTGTTTTGTCACACACTTGCTTGTGGTGGGCATTTTAGTGGTAAAAAGACTGCTTTGAAGGTTCTTCAAAGTGGGCTCTTCTGGTTTACTATCCACCGAGATGCCTATAACTTTTGCAAGGTGTGTGTTCGGTGCTAAAAGTTGGGATCAATGTCAAAGAGAGACATGATGCCCTTAACTTCAGTCTTCATAGTTGAAATCTTCGATGTATGGGGCATAGATTTTATGGAACCATTCCCAATGTCTTATGACTTTCAATACATTCTCGTTACCGTTGATTATGTTTCAAAGTGGGTTGAGGCTTGTGCTACCAAAATGAATGACCATTCCGTGGTAATTGTATTTGTCAAATCAAATATCTTTGCTCGTTTTGGTATGCAAAAGGCTATGATAAGTGATGGAGGAAAATATTTTTGCAATCAATTCTTGAAGCAACTCTTTTCGAAATACTCTGTCACACATAAAGTGGCCACTCCCTACCATCCCCAAACAAGTGGGCAAGTCAAAGTATGTAATAGGGAAATAAAGCATATTCTTGAAAAAACTGTTAATCCAACCCGAAAAGATTGGTTAAGGAAACTGAATGATGCTTTGTAGGCTTAACGGACAACTTACAAGACTCCAATAGGCATGTCTCCATATAGACTTGTTTATGAGAAGCCTTGTCACCTTCTGATTGAGCTAGAACACAAAGCACTTTGGGCAATAAAAAGGCTCAACTTTGATCTTGATAAGGCTGGAAAGAACCGTTTGCTACAACTCAATGAGCTAGAGAAATTGAGAAATGATGCCTATGATAGTTCAAAAATCTACAAGGTAAGGACTAAAGCATTTCATGATAAATATATTATGAAAATGTCCTTTGAGGCCGGGCAAAAGGCTTGGTTATTTAACTCTAGGCTCAAATTCTTCCCTGGAAAGCTTCGAACCAAATGGGAAGGCATTTATCTAATCATCTCTGTCTTACCTCATGGGGCGGTTGAACTTCAAAATCTAAAAGATGAAGGGACCTTCAAAGTTAATGGTCAAAGGCTTAAACCATACATTTATGGCCAAGCTCTTAAAAGAAATGTGGAATGTGCTCTCTTGGTGGATCCCATTTACCTTGAAGATTGAGAGCATTCCATGTCTTTCTAGCGATGTTAAACACTAGTTGTATCAAGTTCCTCCTTTATTTCATGTTTCATTTTATTTTCTTTTATTTTATTTTTTTTATTTGATTGTATATATATA
This sequence comes from Cornus florida, assembly GCF_030987335.1. Lineage (NCBI taxonomy): Eukaryota > Viridiplantae > Streptophyta > Magnoliopsida > Cornales > Cornaceae > Cornus > Cornus florida. Next base: position 65,661,130 of record NW_026775577.1, on the reverse strand, counting down.
TATATATATATACATGCTGTTTCAAAAAAAAAAAAAAAAAAAATACATAAGTAAAACATAAAAAAATAAAAAACAAATTTCAAAGTTGCATTCTATCTTGCTAAAGACGTTAAAAAAAAAAAAAAAAAAAAAAAAAAAAAAAAAAAAATCGTCTAAAATCTTTGTTCATCGTGTTATATATTGTTTTGAACTATATACATTTCTTATCCCATTTGATATTTGATGTGAGTTGCTAGTGTGGCTTTTCAGTAGGTTTTTGCATCCAAGTTTGGGGGAGACATCTTTCCTACTGGATCATTCTCGAACTTTATCGTCTTTACTATCACTGTATCCTCTTTCCATCATTTATTATTGTTCTCATTGCACATTGAGGACAATGTACAGTTTAAGTTTGGGGGTAAGGTCATCATGCTTCATTTTACTTTAAGTTGAGCTTTTAATGTGTGATTGAGATTTGAGATATATTTGGCAATGATTTTGAACTTTTGAAGCATATTGCCTTTGAATAGCAAGTGTTAGAGTCTAATACTTCTTGTATGCTCTAGGATGCCATTTAGGGGTAAATTTCAATTTTTGACATCATGTTTGCTTTTATGGTACACATCATCTTGTTGGTTGAAAATGCTTTGGAAGTTAGTTCTAGAATCCTACACATGCACTTGTGCACACTAACATTCAATTTGTGGGGTACATGTTTGGTTGATTATTGTCTTGGTTTATCCTAATTGAGCTAGTATGCTTTAAAAGCTTTCATTCTTGATAAAATGACCTTGCAAAAAAATAATAATAATAAAAGCACTCACTAAAGGTGAGAAAAAGCACTTACCAAAGGTGAGGAACAAAAATAAAAAGAAAAATAATTTTTTTTTAAAAAAAGCATTCACCAAAGGTGAAAGAAAAAAAAAAGAAAAAGAAATCAATTAAAAATAAATAAATAAATATGTTTAATTGAATTAGAACATAGGTTTTATGAAATTGGTTCATATCTATTCTTGTGTTATGAATTGATAAATGCATGATTTTGATTTGATTTCTGGTGTGAATTTTTACTTGTTTAAATTATGTATTTTTCATTTCTGTGGAATGATGGAATGTAGAAACATGCCTAGGATTCCTAAACATTAAATAGGGACTAGGTTTGGGTTTAAATAAATTTAAATAGACTCAATCATAATGATGCTTGCTATTTGAATGTTTTAAACAAACAATGGATTTAATCTTTTAAAATGGAGAACAAGTATGGAACGGTGTAGGATGAATTAGATATGGAGAATGCTTATTTAATGGTATAATAAAATATCATGTATAAGATTCAGTTTTTGTAGGACATATGATATAGGAAGCTTAAATAAATAATAAGTCATTCCTATTTTGTGATAAGTTGATATCATATTATTATAGTTATTTTTGGATTATTTGATGTATTTTATTAATTGTTACATCAATTGTTGGATTGTGTGGTTTAATGCACCGGTATGGAACAACGGCATTCTAGGGACGGATTAACTTAACTATTTTATCAGTTAAGTCCTACCTATTTTATAGAAGGGAATGGATTAATTAAAATGTTAAGTCCTGCTTATATTCAAGTCAGGTCAGCTGAACAAGTTGAATGACTTGTGGAGGATTAATTTGTTATATAAGGGAATGGATTAACTAAAATGTTAAGTCCTACTTATATTCAAGTCAGGTCAGCTTAACAAGTTGAATGACTTGTGGATGATTAATTTATACTGGATAAGATGGTTACTAGATTATATATATATATATATATAAGTATGGTGCCATGATATGAGCTTGAGTCTCAGGATCAGTAGTTAGGGTGCGTATATCGCCAGGGATGTGTAGCTAGATATAGTGTAGTTGTGTACCCTAGTAGGTCTAGGTACTCATGCCCACTATATGTGCATTTTGTATGTTGCCTACTATTCAGGTTGAGACAACCCTATAGTCTAATGAGGTTCCTTTAGTATGTGTGTATATATATATATATATATATATATATATATATATATATATATATACAGACTACTAGTTATTGTTGGATTTATTAGGATATATACGTGTATCGAATCTTTGCTTGGACTATAGTATAATAGAACTTGTTTATGGGCCTGACCCACCATTATTTTTCAGGTGTTCGTCAGGAGTAGAGATTATTCATGCTGAGCAGGGATCAATCTACTTCACTCTTCCGGTTTATCTACATAGGAGTTCCTTTATGATTCAGTTTCCTGATTTAGACAGTTATTCCTATCATTTGTTTAGTTTGGATTTTCTAGGGGTTCACACAGTATGGATTCCCGAGTTATATTTTGGAGGATCTGTTATATCAGAAGAGTTTATTAATTAATGGAAATATATTCTGAGGTTTATTATTGGATTATCATTTTAGTTTCTTGTCAGCATTTTATTTATTCTTCTTTATTCTTTTGTACTCTGTGTTCATTTATTATCGATTTACTTTGATATCCTCGGGTATTAGGGCGTGGGCCTAACCAACCCGCATTCGGAAATTCATGGGTATCACTGTTGGTATCAGAGCACTCCAGGTTCAAGTGTCCTCAAGAGTGTCTTTCGTTATGTGACTTCCGCGTTGCGTCTCTTAAAACTTAGAGCCCATATTAAGATTCGTTGTACTCTATTTATGGTTCGTTAGGTGGAGCTGGTGTCAATTATATTCTGTAGTTACAGAATGGTTGGCACTAGGAAGAGGATGGGGTCCAAGACGAAAGTGATAAAGACCCAAAGGAGTAAAGGAGTACGTTATCGATTTCGTTGCCAAAAGGCAGAGTTAGGGATCGATGGTTTAGGTTCGTTTGGCGTTACTTTAAAATTATAAGCCAATGAAGGATTTAGGTGTACATAATAGGTCACTGCATATCGGGGCCAACATAACTTCAGTTGGTCTTAAAAAAGGAGACAAGCGAGGAGTAGGAGTCCGAAGAGGATCCTAATGGAGGAGATTTCAGCTTATCCAAGACAGAGGGTACTAAATCTTGAAGATAGATGATCGCTTGAGGGTGATCTAATTTGTTGGTAATATAGAAAATGATATTAATAGAATTGGGGTTGATCAATCTACAAATAGTTAAACTTTCTTGTCATCCTCTAAAGGAGATATATAAGAGGTACTCTTTAGGAGTTTAGGGATCGGATGGAGTTCTTATCTGAATGAAGCAATGATTTTATATCACATACATAATGGTATGTGGTTTAGTTGGAGACTCAAGTTTGTGATCAGCCAATTATTTTTTTAATAACATGGAGTAATAACGCTATTTACGCTAGATTTGTGAGCATGCGATCGTATGATTTGGTAGATACATATAAATTTAGCTAATCTATCGGACCTCGGCATGTGTAATTATGGTATGTTATTTGGGATGGGATTGTTAAACCATCACTACGAGTTAAATAATCTAGTACGATTAGTTTGATATTTGACGCTAGGTATGGATTCGTATCATGTTACAACGCCATGATATTGGTGGTTGTTAATGTTTCAGTATGCATGAAGTGGTGGTAAATAAAGATCACTGTAATGCCACGATGATTTATCAGAGGTGCCGGATTTGTTGAACATCTTCTTGGAAATTTCAGAAGTTGTTACCAAGTCGAAAGGAGGATTTAGTACTGGTTTAGGTACTGATTGGAATGACACCGATTGAGGATAGTTGGCTGAATAAATCTTCATCAGTTAATTCTTAATCAAGAATTTATTCACAAGGGTGTGTCATTAGGAGGAATTGTCGGTGTTACGCATAGAAGAGGAAACAAAGTTTCTTCACTACATAAATAATATGAATTTTTTTTTTTTAGGTCATAATTCGCAACAATTAGCTATTGCAAAGACATTTATGACTTATTTGGAGGATGGAACGATTCCATTTTTTTTTTTTTTTTTTTCTTTCTCAAGATTAGACAAAGAAGTCGGATTAACACTAACTTGTCTTAAAGAAGCAGGGTATGTCAATGACAAGATGGTGAGACCAAACACCTATATAAAGATGAGGTGTATGATATGTATGGAAAGGTTATAGTTTGTTGACTTTTGTTGAGTTAAAATCATAGTTGACTATTGATAAATTGAATTACCAATGGACTTTCAATATCAGTAAGTTTATTACGGCTCAGTGGTGGATAGATTTAATTGCAGAATTCGTTTTTGAAGATGCTCCAATTTAAACAATGAGTACAGACGAAAGCTAGTGGTACCAGACTAACGATACTTTCTGTAGACAAATTTGATGGAGGATGCAAAGATTGAGTTTCTCAACTCTTAGTTCTTTATTCACCCTGGTATAAACATGATGCTTCACAATATGAAGCAGATGTTTGGAGTACAGGCAGGAGGAGGGATATAGTGATTTTTCTCTAAGTTTAATATTTATTAGATAGTAGAGATGGACCATCAGAGATCACTAGATCCTTGCAGCTATTTTCTATATTGAAGTGGAAATGACAGAGCATTTTCACGGATTTAGTTGAGAGATTGTTGATTTGATACAATGGTCAGGATTCTAGATGGGATATTGGTTGACTGATAAAATTAAATCAGTTTCATTTTGTCTATTTTGATCAAGCTGGTAAGATATTAGTTTATACGAATAGAACAGATCACGAGACGGCTTAGATGGATGCAAAGTATGAATCATCAAGTTTCGTCTGTCGGAAGCAAAGATGGAAGTGGATGCTCTCAACAACCGATAGGTATTTAAATTTTTTGGTTCATTGATAAGTTATCAGTTGAATATATAGCGAGTGTAATAATAACACTTGTTATTACCAAGGTAGTTCAGGAGGTCAATTTTGAATATCGAAGCTGACCATAGAGAAGGTGTTACCTTACTCAGATGGAGTTTAAGGTATTGGAGGAGGAGTTAGTAGTTTCTGTGAATAGTGATATGACGGTCGGGCGACTGAGATCGAAATTTATAATTTTTCTTGGTACACCCAGACGGTTAGAAGGTACATCACGACATCAAATGTCAGTTTTGGTGAACAGGTATGGATAGGGACATGTATATAATTGCCCTAAGTATAAAACCTGCTACAAAGGTGGAAAGTTGATCATCAGATATCATAGGAATCTTTAGCCACTTCCTATAACAAATATGGAAGTTGAACTAAACAGGAGTGACGGTCAGTGGGAAGGATCGATATTGATTTGGAATTTCAATTTTCCATATGGAATCCGAGTGGTGGATTGAGAAAGATCGCTTGAGGACATAAATTTGAGTGATGCTTATTTTAGAACTTCATAGTAGTTCTATAGTTCAGTGATAGTGGTGTTATAGCATGTGGATGTCCATATTAGTGGATGTAAAGTGCTATTTTGTAATACCCCTAATTTAACAAGGATAGTTCTGGAATTTATTTAATTCTTTAAATTGTGTTTTTATTTATTTAGTTGTGAATTTGTTGATTACGTGTGACTTTATTTGTTTTTATTTATTTCGTGGTGGTTTGTGAATTAATTTATTTGTTTTTATTTATTTCATGGTGGTTTGTGAATTAATTAATTAGTTTTTATTTATTTCGTGGTGGTTTGTAAATTAATTAATTAGTTTTTATTTATTTAGTGGTGGTTTGTGAATTAATTAATTAGTTATTAAATTGTATTTTATTTTTTTTTCTATTTTTTGTTAATTGAAAAAAAAAATTACAATTTAATAACTAATTAATTAATTCACAAACCACCACTAAATAAATAAAAACTAGTTAATTAATTTACAAACCACCACGAAATAAATAAAAACTAATTAATTAATTCACAAACCACCACGAAATAAATAAAAACAAATAAATTCATTCACAAACCACCACGAAATAAATAAAAACAAATAAAGTCACACGTAATCAACAAATTCACAACTAAATAAATAAAAACACAATTTAAATAATTAAATAAATTCCATAACTATCCTTGTTAAATTAGGGGTATTACATTCTTTTCAATTAACGAAAAATAGAAAAAAAAAATACAATTTAATAACTAATTAATTAATTCACAAACCACCACTAAATAAATAAAAACTAATTAATTAATTTACAAACCACCACGAAATAAATAAAAAATAATAAATTAATTCACAAACCACCACGAAATAAATAAAAACAAATAAATTAATTCACAAACCACCACGAAATAAATAAAAACAAATAAAGTCACACGTAATCAACAAATTCACAACTAAATAAATAAAGTCACACGTAATCAACAAATTCACAACTAAATAAATAAAAACACAATTTAAATAATTAAATAAATTCTAGAACTATCATTGTTAAATTAGGGGTATTACATTCTTCCCCCCTAACAACAGGAATTTCGTTCTCGGAATTCGCTCTTACCTTCTTCCCAAAATTTAGGAAATTGCGAGCGAATGACATCCTCCTGTTCTCAAGTAGACTTAGCCTCATTGTGATGACTCCATTGAACACGAACCAAAGGGATAACCTTGTTACGAATGATTTGATCCCGACGGGCGATAAAACGACACGGTGACTCCAAATAAGTTGCATCCGACTGTAACTCAATCTCTCCAACATCGATATGCTGATACACCTATAAAATACAGCTCCAAGTCGATCCGTAATCATGAATGGACCGACAAATCGTGGAGACAACTCCCTTTCTTCCCAAAGCGCATAACACCCTTCATAGGAGATACTTTGAGAAGAACCTGATCCCCAACCCGAAACTCCAAAGCACGAGTGCGACGATCAGCATAGCTCTTCTGCCTACTTTGAGCAGTACGCATGCGATCTCGAATAAGAGCAATCTTTTCAGAGGTATCCTTGATGAATTCAGGACCTAAGAATCGATTCTCTCCAACCTCCATCCAACAAACAGGTGATCGACACGGTCGACCGTATAACGCCTCAAAAAGGTGCCATCCCAATAGTCTTCTGGAAACTATTGTTATAAGCAAACTCCACAAGTGGCAAATATTCCTCCCAGTGGCCCTTGAAATCCAGAACACACGACCGAAGCATATCTTCCATAACCTGATTCACCCTCTCAGTCTGTCCGTCAGTCTGAGGATGATAAGCAGTACTAAGGTGTAATTCCGTACCTAAAGCCTGCTGAAAACTCTTCCAAAATTCAGATACAAAGCTCGAATCCCTGTCCGATATAATAGACAATGGAATGCCATGTAGCTTCACAATCTCTGAAATGTAAAGCCTTGCTAACTGCTCCGAAGTGTAGTCAGTGCAAATAGGCAAGAAATGAGCTGACTTGGTCAACCTATCCACAATGACCCATATGGAATTATGCCCCTTGAAAGAATTTGGCAACCCTTCCATAAAATCCGTAGATATGCTCTCCCATTTCCACTCCGGAATTGGTAGTGGCCGTAGAGCTCCTAGCGGCCTCTGATGATCAATCTTAACCATCTGACAAGTACTACACTGAGAAACAAAAAGAGCAATGTCCCTCTTCATACCTGCCCACCAAAACTGCCGCTTCATATCTTGATACATCTTATCGCCTCCTGGATGAATAGAGAACTCAGAGTGATGAGTCTCAGTCATCACATCCTTCCTCAAATTATCAGCAGAAGGTACCACTAACCATCCCTTGTACCTTAAACCTCCATCAGCCCTAACATAGTAAAATGGGACCTCTCTGGAAGCTATCTCTGCGACCTTGTCGACACACTGCTGATCGGTGAGTTGTGCTTGTAAAACCTTGCAAATGATAGAAGGTGTAACCACCATGCAAGCCATGAAAGCGTCTGACAACTCATCTACACTCTTCAAAGCATTCCACTCAGTAGTGAATAGAGCAGAAAGACTACCAACAGGTCGGTAACTCAGTGCATCCGCCACTACATTCGCTTTCCCTGGATGGTACTGTATAGAAAAATGATAGTCTTTTACAAACTCCAACCACCTGCGCTGTCTCATATTCAGCTCCCGCTGAGTGAACAAGTACTGCAGACTCTTATAATCATTGAATAATCTGAAGGACTCACCCAACAGATAATGCCTACCTATGCATAAGGCGAAGACCACAGTTGCCAATTCCAAATCATGTGTTGGATAATTAAGCTTATGAGGCTTAAGCTTTCGAGATCCATATAAAATCGACCGCTCCTCCTGCATCAAAACACATCCAAGACCCTGCAAAGAAGCATCTGTATAGACTAGATACTCTATCCCACTCTGTGGAGTAGCCAGAATCGGTGCAGAAGTCAACGTAGTCTTCAGCTCATCAAAAGCTCGCTGACAGTGTTCATCCCACACGAACTGTACACCCTTTTTAGTTAGGTACGTGAGTGGTCCACCTATCTTAGAGAACCCCTGGATGAACCTCTGTTAATATCCCGCCAACCCGAGGAAACTCTGAATCTCGGTAGGTGAAGTAGGTTGTCCCCACTCAACCACGACTAAAGCTTTAGCTGGAACTACTGTTATCCCCCTTTCGGACACCACGTGACCCAAAAACTTCACTTCCCGCTTCCAAAATTCACACTTCTCGAACTTGACAAATAACTAATGTTCACATAGCGTCTGCAATAATATACGAAGATGTCTCGCATGATCGTCCTCCGACCGAGAATGGATCAAGATATCATCAATAAAGATAATAACAAACTGATCCCAATAAGCCCTGAAAACTCTGTTCATTAAGTCCATGAACACTGTTGGTGCGTTAGTCAACCCGAACGACATCACACGAAACTCATAAGATCCATATCTAGTGAGAAACGTTGTTCTCGGAACATCCGGCTCCCGAACCCGAAGTTGATGATACCCAGACCGCAGATCAATCTTAGAGAAGTATGTAGTTCCCTTCAACTGATCAAAAAGATCATCAATCCTGGGTAACGGATACTTGTTACGAATAGTAACCTTGTTCAATTCCCTGAAATCTATACACAGCCCAAGTAAACCATCCTTCTTCTTCACAAATAGAACTGATGCTCCCCAGGGTGAAGTACTCCTACCAATAAAACCCCTAGCTAAGTAATTACTAAATCTGATCCCTCAGCCCTCGCATCTCCACTGGTGCCATCCTATACAGTGCTCTAGCAATAGGCATAGTGCCTAGATCTAAGTCAATCACGAAGTCAATCTCGCGACTAGGCGGCAACCCTGGAATCTCCTAAAAAAACATCCGAAAAAATTCTTGTACAATTGGTATACGATCCAAAGATACAGTAACCTCCTCCTCCATTTCCTCCTCCACATGGAACAAATAAGTGCTAATGACCACGTTAGACCGTGGCATAGCGACAACATACATAACCTGACCAGGTATGGTGAAAGCAACAAACCGATCACAACCATTAACTTGAGCATGGTAGTATGATAACCAATCCATCACAAGTAACACCGTATAAGTGTACCTGTCCTGAACTACTAAATTGGCTAGGAATCTGAGCCTGCAAATATCTAGTGTCCTAACTAAACTATCCAAACCAAAATGCTAAATACTTCGTAGAGCAAATCACAGAAGGTACACAAAGTACTCTGAAGTCAACTCATAGTTAGAACATTACTCTATCCTGAGAATTCTTTCTTTACTATCAAACTTGTTGTATTAATGTACACAAGTTCTTATCCAAGCTAAACACTTTACTGTGATAGTCATCTATTATTGTAACATACACATTCCATTATAGTTTAAAAACATATATGTATAAATCCAATAATACCATCATAAACCACAAAAGAGATGGCCAAAACTGATAGTTTACTTTATTAAAAACTTCTTTTAAATCGTAAACTTCCAAAAGAATAATCATAAAATATTCTTTAAAAACTACTAATGTATGCGATTAAATTCGTACTACACTTTTACTACTCCCTCCAGTACTATTAGTAATTAATATTACTCTTGAAAGTACCATCCTCCATGTGATTCGGTACTCTCCTGCTTGGACAGCCCGGTATTCCTACGTTTAGGACACTGCTTGAAAGTGTGGCCAATCTCCCCACAAGTATAGCAAATACCCCTAAAAGTATTGAACGGTCTCCTCTGCTGGTTAGCCTCTGACTGATCCCATCCTGCCTGTGGTCCCTCATTACGCTGTCGCTGAGCGAACCTAGGACATTGTCTGGCTGTATGCCCATAATCTCCGTAGGTATAACAATGTCCTTTAAACACATTCTGCACCACCGGTACTGCTTCTAGTGTCTGCTGAACGGGTAGCTGAATCTGAAGTGGAGTTGTTATGCCCTCTGCTACAGCTTGAACAATGGTGTAAACTAACTGAGGAGAAAACTCTGGTTTCCTGTCTTGATTGTAGCCCCAATCCTAAGACTCTTGAGTCAGCTGTACATTCTCCTACTCGATATGCAACTGACCCTCACCATTCTGAAATGCAGGCATTTGCTGCTCTTCCCCAAACTGCTGACGTCATAGGAGAAACTGTTGTTGCCTACGTGCCGCTCTCCTTTGCCTGCCGTTCTGTCCTTCTCTCTTACCGTTAACCATCTGTTGACATGGAAAGAAAGACATCAATACGATTTCTAAATGGACCATAAAGGAATTCAACGAATCCAACATTTAAGCTCTAAACAAGAGAAAACGCTACGCGGAAGACTTAATATGAAACACCCTAGAGACACTTGAACCTGGAGTGCTCTGATACCAACTGTGATACTCCTCGGATCCGAGACACAGGTTGATCAGGCCTAAGCCCAAACCTGAGGGAAATATCAAACAATTAATATGTAATACAAACACAGATGACAAAATGAATTTGATAAATAAAGTTTAAGCTGGAAGAAAACTAAATATAAAAACCTTTAATTTTAAATATACTTAAAACCCAATAATCCAAAACCTCCATAAGTTAACAACTCGGGAATCCATCTCCAGTGGACCCCTAAAAACTAAACAGAATGAAAGTAAACTGAAGATAAAATCCAAATCAAATATCTGGAAAGAAGTCCTACATCGTCGATAGAATGGAAGATCTTCTCTGCCCAGCACGAACAAGCTCAAGCCTGGAACTGACGTACACCTGGAAAATAGGAGTGGGTCAGGCCCACGAACAAGTTCTAACCTACTACAATCCAAGCAAAGACTCGATACGCATATACACTCTAACCAACTCAACAATAACTATATAAGTCGTGTATATATATATATATATCCATACTAAGGGACATTCACTCAACTACAGTAGGGGTCTCAACTTGAATAGAAGGCAACATGCGAAAACGCACCCAAAGGTGGGCATGAGTACCTGGACCTAACAGGGTACACCTCAAACTACTATAGCTAGCTACGTATCCACTGCATATACGCACCCTAACCAACGAGTCTGAGACTCAAGCTCCTCTCGTGGTACCATAAACATATATTTAAAATCCATTCATAACAATCCATAATAAATCTAGTAAGTCATTCAGCTTATTCAACTGCACAGACTTAAGATAGATAACCAGTAATCCAGCTAGTCATTCAGCTTGTGCAGCTTCTTTGACTTAGCCTAAATATAAGTAGGATTTATTTTTAATCCATTCCCTTATTCCGTATAGGTAGGATATAGCAATTTTGAGCCAATCCAAACCTAGTATGTCACCGTCCCATACCGGTGCATACAATCCAATCCATCCGGCAGTTAATAGAATAAATAAAAATATAACTATCAACCAATCCATACATTCCACAATTGACAATAAAACATTAAGTACAAATATCAATTGTTCCATATTAAGCATGATAAAATAATTGTCAATTAACAAGCTTAATCCATACTACTCTGAAATGTCCACTAATTGATATTATAGGTTATACATGTAAACCAATTAATTCTAATCAACCATAACAGAATATAAATGTTCACAGGTTTGTTTTTAGTAATTCTAGAACATGACTAACTGCAAATCATCACTAAGAATTTTAATACCAAAGCTTAAACATCTTGCAGTTCCTCCCATCCAAACTGTAAACCAACTTAGGGCCAAATAAGCATACTAAACCATTTAAATCCCCACGCTTATTTTATAACATTGGGATAGGTTTAATTGAGAATTTTATTGCTAAGAACTGCTATTTTAAGTGTTAAGCAATTCTACATCCTTTCACAACAAAAACACAGTAAACTTATTAATTAAGCATTGTCCACTGTCGCACTAAAACAAAGTTGTTTTATTTTGCATAAATCTTCTCTCAAGGATTTTAATTTAAGTAGAGCCTGCTCCAGGGGTCTTGGAGCAGGCTCTACTTTTAAGTAGAGCCGGCTCCAAGATGGGAAGAGCAGGCTCTTCTTTTGGTGGAGCAGGCTCTTCCCTCGGGTGTGCGTTTTTTAATTTTTCTGCGACTGTGTGGGCTACAGAACTTGGATTTTGGAATTTTCAGTTTCTATTGGAAGCTATACTGAGGTGTTTAGAGGTGGTCTAAGCTTGATTAAAATCCTTGAGAGAAGATTATGCAAAATAAAACAACTTTGTTTTAGTGCGACAGTGGACAATGCTTAATTAATCAGTTTACTGTATTTTTGTTGTGAAAGGATGCAGAATTGCTTAACACTTAAAATAGCAGTTCTTAGCAATAAAATTCTCAATTAAACCTATCCCAATGTTATAAAATAAGCGTGTGGATTTAAATGGTTTAGTATGCTTATTTGGCCCTAAGTTGGTTTACAATTTGGATGGGAGGAACTGCAAGATGTTTAAGCTTTGGTATTAAAATTCTTAGTGATGATTTGCAGTTAGTCATGTTCCAGAATTACTAAAAACAAACCTGTGAACATTTATATTTGTTATGGTTGATTAGAATTAATTGGTTTACATGTATAACCTGTAATATCAATTAGTGGACATTTCAGAGTAATATGGATTAAGCTTGTTAATTGACAATTATTTTATCATGCTTAATATGGAACAATTGATATTTGTACTTAATGTTTTATTGTCTATTGTGAAATGTATGGATTGGTTGATAGTTATATTTTTATTTATTCTATTAACTACCGGATGGATTGGATTGTATGCACCGGTATGGGACGGTGACATACTAGGTTTGGATTGGCTCAAAATTGCTATATCCTACCTATACGGAATAAGGGAATGGATTAAAAATAAATCCTACTTATATTTAGGCTAAGTCAAAGAAGCTGCACAAGCTGAATGACTAGCTGGATTACTGGTTATCTATGTTAAGTCTGTGCAGTTGAATAAGCTAAACGACTTACTAGATTTATTATGGATTGTTATGAACGGATTTTAAATATATGTTTATGGTACCACGAGAGGAGCTTGAGTCTCAGACTCATTGGTTAGGGTGCGTATATGCAGTGGATGCGTAGCTGGCTATAGTAGTTTGAGGTGTACCCTGTTAGGTCTAGGTACTCATGCCCACCTTTGGGTGTGTTTTTGCATGTTGCCTTCTATTTAGGTTGAGACCCCTACTGTAGTCTAGTGAATGTCCCTTAGTATAGATATATATATATATATACACGACTTATATAGTTATTGTTGAGTTGGTTAGAGTGTATATGCTTATCGAGTCTCTGCTTGGATTGCAGTAGGTGAGAACTTGTTCGTGGGCCTGACCCACTCCTATTTTCCAGGTGTACGTCAGTTCCAGGCTTGAGCTTGTTCGTGCTGGGCAGACCTACCGACGATGTAGGACTTCTTTCCAGATATTTGATTTGGATTTTATCTTCAGTTTACTTTCATTCAGTTTGGTTTTTAGGGGTCCACTGGAGATGGATTCCCGAGTTGTTAACTTATGGAGGTTTTGGATTATTAGGATTTAAGTATATTTAATATTAAAGGTTTTTATATTTAGTTTTCTTCCAGCTTAAACTTTATTTATCAAATTCATTTTGTCATCTGCGTTCGTATTACATAATAATTGTTTGATATTTCCCTCGGGTTTGGGCTTGGGCCTGATCAACCCGTGTCTCGGATCCTAGGGGTATCACATATTTCGAAGGAACTTTATGAAAATTTTGGAGCAGCAGCTCTACTTCATATCTATAGACGGAGGAATTAATCGAGAGATTAAATTAGAACATAAAGGATATGTTTGAGGCGTATAACCTAGATTTTCATGGACAATTGAAAGTGTTTACTTCACTTGTCAAAATTTTGTCTGTGATATTGTTGGCACAAGGATGTTAGTGTGACAACTTTGCAGGTTTTGTATCTTTCACAATGCATACCTCTTATTTGTTGGTTGGAAATGGAAGTAAGGGTTGTACAATCAGACCTTGACTTCATTTAAAAATATATCGGAGAGAAATATTTTCCTTTGGTGTTAAACTGCGTGTGGTTGGGAGGCGGCAGTGGGATATTGTAAATAGTTGAACTCGTATGCTCAAGTTTTCTATGAGGGAGTAGTTTGCTCATTCTATTTTCTATGTAGGAAGAAAGGCGATTTTTGGAGAAAGGTCAATGTTACTTATTACATTGACTTTAGAGGATTGTGTTTTGCAATTGAGGCAGTCGCCTCTGGATTAGCGTTACCAAATTATTCGTGTTGGGTGCATAGGAGTTTGTGCGTATTTTTTATGGCACTTGGAGGTATGTAGATCATTCCCTTATTGAAATGGGAGGATTACGTTGTTATTTGATAAAACCTTTGCATTGTATGATTATTGTGGTTCTTAAAATATAGGAACCCTGTATACCACTTGGTATATTGGAGTTAAGTGGAGTCCTCAAAGTGAGGTTGCGTCTACTTGGGAATAAGAGGATGTTTTTTGCTCACCGTTTCCAAATATAATAGAAGAAAGTAAGGGCGAATTCCAAGGACGAAATTCCTTTTGTTAGGGGGGGAAGAATGTAATACCCCTAATTTTAAAAGGATAGTCTCGGTATTTATTTATTTGTTTTAATTGTATTTTTAATTATTTAATTGATTATTTGACTAATTGCTTATGGGTTTAATTGAATTAAGTGTTACTCGAGTATTTGACTATGTGTCTGTGTTATTTGTATTTGTCTATGTGTTAATTGTTTAATTAGATTATGTGCTTAAATGGTGTTTTGATTAATTGTAAATTAAATATTTTCTTTTATTTTATTATTAATTTTTTTTTTAATGGTTATGGTTAGTAGTAATGAGCTAACCAATTGGGGCCTATAGACTATTTGGATAGGAGGTTGGATGGGCATGGATTATTACCATGGATAGTTTGTATATATATATATATAGATATATATTATATACATATATAAAAAGGAAAGTAATTTATTAATTACTTTTATAGTAACTTGGGTAGTATATTTAATCTGATGTATATGTTTTATATTTAAATAATAAAAATATACATAGATTTGTTGTGTTATATTTTAAGTTACTTTATACTATTATGGTAACTTAAGTATTATTGGATAATCCATTAATAAATAATGAGTAATTTATTAATTACTTTTATGATAACTTGGGTAATAATATTTAATCTGATGTATATGTTTTATATTTAAATAATAAAAATATACATAGATTTGATACGTGTTATGTTTTAAATTACTTTATAATATTATGGTAACTTAAGTATTATTGGATAATCCACTAATAAATAATTGAATGTATATAATTTATTTATTTAATAAGGATATACATAAATTATATACGTATCAAGTTTTAGGTTACCTTATAATATTATGGTAACTTAAGTATTATCAGATAATCTGTTAATAAATAATGAGATGTATATAATTTATTTATCTAATAAGGATATACATAAATTATATACGTAACATATTTTACGTTACCTTTTTTTATATTTTAATTTTAATTTTTCTTTATTGAGTTGACTTGGAATGAAATTAGGATTAAAGTTAATTTTCTTTAGCTTATATATACATAAGTATAAGTCTGTAGGAGGCTTCAAAAAAATATAGTACGTGATTTTATATTAGAGAGAGAGTTAGAGAGAGAAGGAAAAAGAGGAAGAAAGTAGGAGAAAACCCTTTAGAGAAGAGGATCTAGGAAGAAGAAGTTTAACTTTCGATCCAAAAGTTTAATGCAAGTTCTTCTTCTATTTCTTTCCCTTTGATTCGTGTTTCTGTACATGCCTAGGAAATTCCAAGATTTATTAAACACATAAAATTAAATAATTTTACATGTTTAATTGAATTAGAATATAGGTTTTATGAAATTGGTTCATATCTGTTCTTGTGTTATGAATTGATAAATGCATGATTTTAATTTGATTTCTGGTGTGAATTTTTATATGTTTAAATTATGTATTTTTCATTTCTATGGAATGATGGAACGTAGAAACATGCCTTGGATTCTTGAACATTAAATAGGGATTAGGTTTGGGTTTAAATAAATTTAAATAGACTCAATCATAATAATGCTTACTATTTAAATGTTTTAAACAAACGAATGGATTTAATCTTTTAAAATGTTTTAGTAATTTAAATTAAATGTGTAGGATGAATTGGATATGGAGAATGCTTATTTGACGGTATAATAAAATATCATGTATAAGATTTAGTTTGTGTAGGGCATATGATATAGGAAGCCTAAATAAATAATAAGTCATTCCTATTTGTGATAACTTGATATCATATTATCATAATTATTTTTGGATTGTTTGATGTATTTCATTAATTGTTACATCAATTGTTGGATTGTGTGGTTTGATGCACCGGTATGGGACGGTGGCATTCTAGAGACGGATTAACTTATCAATTAAGTCCTACTATTTTATATAAGGGAATGGATTAAATAAAATGTTAAGTCCTACTTATATTCAAGTCAGGTCAGCTGAACAAGTTGAATGACTTGTGGAGGATTAATTTATTATATAAGGGAATGGATTAACTAAAATGTTATGCCCTACTTATATTCAAGTCAGGTCAGCTGAACAAGTTGAATGACTTGTGGATGATTAATTTATACTGGATAGGATGGTTACTAGATTATATATATATAAGTATGGTGCCATAATATGAGCTTGAGTCTCAGGATCAGTGGTTAAGGTGCGTATATCGTCAGGGATATGTAGCTAGATATAGTATAGTTGTGTACCCTGGTAGGTCTAGGTACTCGTGCCCACTATATGTGCGTTTTGCATGTTGCCTACTATTCAGGTTGAGACAACCCTATAGTTTAGTGAGGTTCCTTTAGTGTGTATATATGTATATATACGGACTACTAGTTATTATTGGATTGATTAGGATGTATACGTGTATCGAATCTTTGCTTGGACTGTAGTAGAGTAGAACTTGTTTGTGAGCCTGACCCGCCATTATTTTTCAGGTGTTTGTCAGGAGTAGAGATTATTCGTGCTTAGCAGGGATCAATCTACTTCACTCTTCCGGTTTATCTACATAGGAGTTCCTTTATGATTCAGTTTCCTGATTTAGACAGTTATTCTTGTCATTTGTTTAGTTTGGATTTTCTAGGGGTCCACACAGTATAGATTCCCGAGTTGTATTTTGAAGGATCAATTATATCAGAAGAGTTTATTAATTAATGGAAATATATTTTGAGGTTTATTATTGGATTATCATTTTAGTTTCTTGTCAGCATTTTATTTATTCTTCTTTATTCTTTTGTACTCTGTGTTCGTTTATTATCGATTTGCTTTGATATCCCCGGGTATTCGGGCGTGGGCCTGACCAACCTGCATTCAGAAATCCTAGGGTATCACAGATCGAACCCTGAATGATCAAACCCTGAACGATTATATCTCTGAAAGATCGAACCAACTTTAAACGATCGAACCATACCTCTAAACGATCACACTGTTGGTTGGTGGTGTGGTTAAATCCAAATTGCAATGAAATGTGTAGTGTAGCCAAGTTTGAATTTATAAAATGTCACTACCACTACTAACTAAAAATATAGCAAGAGTGAGTAGGGATCATCCCAAGGGAAAGGAGGTGTATTTGTGCTTAGAAATTATAGTCGGATTAGTGGGTCAAGTGATCAAAGATGGTTGGTGATTGATTAAGTAAACGAAAATGCAATTAAAAATAATGCAAGCAAATAGCAATCTAGAAAATAGGGAAAAGATATAAGAGAGAGGTCTTGGGGCTTAGAATTCACCACTAAGCTTCACTTCACTAAACACTAGCAATTATAAATTAGTGGGGAAATTTAAGTTGTCAAATGTGTGTGTGTGCCACTAATTGAAAACTAAGTATGGATGACAAATAAGCATAGATTGTCTAGTCAATCTAGTGAATAGCACAACCTATCAAATAAGACCATAACCTATTCAATTAAATCACAATTAGTGCGCACACAAAATTCTAGAGAAATGTACTCTTTGCATTCATAAGTATGGAACATCAAGGAACAAGAATGGATTGTCCACCTATCTAAGATATTAAAACAATTACACTACATCTAGGCTAGAGACATGCAAATTAAACTAAAGCTGCGGTACAATCTATCAAGAAACAAGTGTGAACCATCTAATAAATCACAAGAGTATTCAATTAAGCACTATGTTTTGGCCATCACTAGATTAACATCATCAACATACATAGACATGCATTAATGTTATCAAATATAGAGAAAAGCACATGAAGATCCATTTTAGCATACATAGACATATGGATAGAAGTAAATGATCAATTGAAAGCATTAATCTATACAAATCAAGTAGAAATAACAAGATCTATATTAATTTAAGATCAAAACATCTATTACAACTAAAATCTCCAAAAATACACAAAAGCTAGGTTTAGGAAGCAAGCTTAGGGGCTATCTCTAGCCCCAAGAAAAGGATTTAGCCACTCATTGTAGTGGTCATGGAACCTTCAAGGGCTAGCTTGGAGGTTGGCATCATTATCTTCATCCTTGCTTTCTTCCCAAAACCTTAGTTCTAGAGAGATGAATACTTTTTTTCTATATTTGGTAATATCTCTATATCATGATATGATACAATATGGTTCAATAAATCAATTACATACTCCTTTGAGTACGGACCAAGTTAGAATTACAGCTTATGATTGGAGGAAATTCGCAGCTACACAAGTTAGGTAGAAATCAGCGCGCTAGGGAATTAGACAGCTCACTGCCAGCAGCATTTTTGATCAATCGAACATTCTCGATCGATATAACACTTAACTTTGATCGATCGAAGTTGACGTGGCTCAAAAATATCTTCTTTGCCTTATCCAATTGGCTGAGCTGGCACTGCCTCATCTCGATCGATTGTAGACCTCTTCGATCGAACGGGATTCCCTTCGATCGATCGAAGCTCCTTTGGTGCATTTTTAGGCTTCTTTCCAACTTTGCTCCTTAGCTCCAAAATTGGGCTAAATGGCTCTTGTCAGCCTGTTTGAACTTTAACCTGAAATAAGCGATAACACAAATAAGTATCTAAGACATGAAAGTAAGATAGATGAATGGACTAAAATACCCTACCTTAAGTGCTAAAATGCATCACATTTGAGCACTTATCACACCCCCAAACTTAGATATTGCTAGTCTCTAGCAATGAACTGCAAAGAAAAGAAAGAAATAAACAACTAAATAACTATGAATTAGAAAGCAATAAAAAGATAACACCACTTTCGTTGGGAACACGATTGCATTTAGCATATGTAACAAGCCTTTTGAACCCCTAGGTTACCTCTAGTGGACGAGTGAAGTCTCATGAGGGTTTCTAGAAATGATACTAACAAACATTGAGCTCTTTCTCACAAGAGAGGCACCAATATACAAAACAAATATTGGGAGAAAACTACTTCAAGTATGTAATTTTTCAACCCTTTCCAAGCAATCTCCCAAAATCTCAACATCGAGCAAGCAAGTGTGGTCCTCCACACATCAAGAAAATGATCATGCAAATCAAAACAACCCTAGAATCCTTTTTAAGTGAATCGGCATCAAATATGTTGCTATCTAAGCCAACTAAAGAAATAATTACATCCTTACCCTCAAACTAGCACAGAAATCTAGTATCGATCATCAAAACAAAGAATGAACCTTTTATTAAAACTTTATTCATCTAGGTGCGCTTATTTTTTATTTTTTTATTTTTACTAACCTAGAGGATCAAAGATGGAAGCATGGTGCAATGTAGTGATCTATTAATCTTTTTAGTGATCCATGAGGTCGAGCGTTTGGTCAATGACTCCCAAACCGGACGAATTTAGGGCATTAGGCGTTTAAACACTCCTAAGGACTTATAAGCTCAAATCAACTAGGTTACAAATCAAAACAACCTCCATCTAATCATTTCCCACTTCTCACCTTTTGGGAGAAGTCCTCACTTTTTTTTTTTTTTTAACCTAGAGTTTGGGCCCTCCACCTTTCGGCGCGAGAAATTCAATGCTTGATAAGGCTAGAATCCCAGCTACTCAATGAAAATGGATTGTTATTCACTTTTGTCAAGATAAAAGCTTTCAATATAACCAAATGAATAATCAACAAAGCATGTATCCCATAAATGAATGCTAGTGTACGTCTGTGCTAATGTTGAATCCTAGAGTGAATCTTAAAATAATCACAAGATTAAGATGATGTGGACCATAAATGTAAGTAAGATATCAATCTTCAAAAAATTTACTCCTAAATGGCATCCATAAAGCATACAAGGAGTACTGGGCTCTCAAGTCAAGTAATTTTTAAATTCTAAGTATCATGGTCTTCAAAAGATCAAAATCATAGCCCAAGACTCTCAAATCATATCACATGCATAGAAAGTAAGTGCGACATGTAAAATATGCAAATACACCCCCAAAGTTAATCTGTGCATTGTCCTTAATGTGCAAAGAAGCAACAGATAATGGAAAGAGTATACCAAATGGGTGAAGCAAAACGGACCCGGCAACGGAAGCTTAGCTTTGGAAGGCGCACCCCCAAACTTAGATTCCAAAAACCTGTCTAAAAATGGTCACACTAGCAATAGTCAAAGCATATGCATCAATGATATATAAATGAGAAGTGAAACTGAAAACTGGGTAAAAATCATGGCATATAGCAATGTAAAGCATAGAATAGCCAAAACTGATATTAAAGATCCAAAAATCCACATATAGAAAAGAAATGCAAGATCAGATATTACTAAATCAAAGTATCTATGCAATGTAAACAATAATTTCAATAAATATCCAAAATAATATCCAAAATCAGTGCAAGTGTCTAGATGGTGTAGAAATATCTTAGTCATAATAATGCAGATATCAGTGATAGAAAATGAGTAGGAGAGAAAGAATGGAGAGAATCAGGTGGTGGGATTTAGGGTCATTATGTCAGCAATGTGCTGGAGCATGGCAGACATCTCGGTGCTGTGGCGAGTGAGAGAAGTGGTAAGATCTATCCTCAAAGCTCCAAGCTCACGTCTCACCTCGGCTACTTCAGGTCTCAGCTCATCAGATCATCGAACTAAATCATCATGTCTCCCCACCAAGTAGTCATGTCTCCTCACCAGATCATCATGCCTCCTCGTGACATCCTCATGCCACCTAGTCATATCAGCTTTGAAAGATATAAATTCTGTGTGTAGCTGAGTTACCTCTGATCTGTAGCTAGAATTAGTGCTGGTATGTGCTGTCGGCTCGGTAGGAGGGGCTTGTGAAGGGCCAGTCTACTGAGATGTAATAGGTACATCTAGCTGGGAGGTAGAACCTGAAGTGGTAATGTGACGTCTCTGTCTGGGGGGAGATCTATCTGCTGTATCTTCTACAGCGTCATCTGCTATAGCTACTTGCGCTGTTGTTGTGCCTGTAGTCTCTTCATTTCCCTATTTGCCTTATTCTTACCGTATGAATTAAAAGTCTTATTCCACTAGGTCATATTATAAGCTCTCCTCGCTCTCTCTGCATCAGGCTCTGGAATCTCCTCGGGGTCAACCTGATAGCCCTGGTCTAGAAATAGCTGAGTAATCAAGTGGCCAAAAGATAAGGGCCAAGTCTCTGCTCTAGTATTGTGTGTGTGATGCAGGTTCTTCCAGAACTTGTGTATAAGCTCCCATATAAGTGCAGGAATAGAAATCCAGTACCCCTGGTCTAGACAATATAGGGCTTGAAAGATCCCCTATCACCGCTGAGTTCCATGGCCTGTTGGGAATGCATTAAGGTGCAGCACTGAATCAAAGAACCAATACCGGGGAGTAATCTCAACCCGGTCTGCAAAGGTATGCCCCTCAAATGCAGCATATGGAGATAATGTAGTCACCATAGTCAGCTCAGTGGGAAAAAGGTGGATGTGTAGGGTACAGAGGCTCTTAAGAATTATCAACCAACAGAGAAGTGTGGGGGCATCGGCTAGCAACAGCTATGGTCAGGAGAGAAATATCGATATCCTGACCGTCAATAGTGGTATGTAGAAGAAGTCTGTCATCCTCATCCATCCGGAGGTACTGGTAGAATAGAGCAACCAACGACTGTGTCTACTGGAGTCATGATGGCATCAATACCCCACTTCATAAGCTCATCATGGGACCACTTGGTTTGATCCAAAGTAAAGAATAGGTCTCTATCAAATCTGTACTTGGGCTCCCGTATCTTACTGGCGTAAAACTTAGCGGGGACCTCTCGGATAATAGCATGCTCAGCGTCCATGGAAAATGGCTCAGACTGGACTGATGTTGAAGATGAAGAGGATAAAGAAGAAGGCTCTGCAACTGGAGATGGAGGCTGTGGAGCTCTTTGTACTCGCTTTCTAGCTAGAGTCTTTCATCTATGCTACATCTGAATCAAGTAGAAATAGAGAATAAACAAATAGGATCATGCTTGTGCAAGAAATGAATAAGAAGGCTTCAGAATTAGTATTCAACATGCCTCAGCTAACGCTCAAGGAGATGATGGAAAGACATGATAAGTAGACCCTAGGATGACATCGTATCAATTCCTAAGCAAGAATGTCTACAAGTACAACAATGAAGATCATATGAAGTAAGCAAGATAACATGGAGCATATAGGCATGTTAAATGTCAACCTAGGATTCAAGAAGCATGCATGTCATGTAATAAAGACTAAGTGGAATGCACGGTTGCAAAACACAACAATCCAAGGCATGTTATGACAGACAAAATCAAGAATGAATCCTAGATGTGGTATGCAACTAGATAGCATATATCAGAATGATGCATATATATCAACACAAACTCCAGACAAAGAAATATTCTGTGCTGCACTGAAATAAAATCAACATTCTATCATTCATGGCTCGTGACCCCTTCTAATACTTAAATGAAGCTGAGAATAGTCAAATGCTGAGAATACAAGAAACTTACCATCTGGAATCAAGATTTGGACTAGAAAGAACTTCGGTCAAAAGAATGGATCACAAGGTATTAGGTATCAAGCAAAAGGCATTCATAGGCAAATATCAAAATCTAGTAAACATAGTCCCAAACTTGGTTCAAATTGCATTCAGAATTCAAGTTAAGCTCTAAAATTGATACTTAGGCCAAAGAACAGACATATCATCTAAATCATGCATTTGAAACTCCAAGAATCCATAACACACCCCTAAACTTAGTCAGAAATCAATTCCAAGAAAACAGGCTCAAAAGATGCACAAAAAATCTTTAAAACTGTTAATGTGATATAAGTGTGTGCAAAATGGTGTATATACAAGTAATAAGTTGCAATTATTCCAAAGGGCACACAATTGTTCAAAAGAGATCATAGTTGACAAGTTTCAAAGTCATTTAAGCAACAATGGAATTAATTGACTTCAACAGTTGGATTGGAATGGCAATTCAACTTAGTTTGCAAGAGAAGATCAAAAATTGTGATAAAGAAGGTCAAAAGACATCAAACTTGTGCCCTAGCTTGGCAAGAATCAAGAATTAAATCACGAACAAATTCAAAGGCACTTAGCATATGCAAATGGAATTGAATCCAATAAGGTAATAAATCACAAACATATGCATATGCAAATTCATCCCTTAACTTTGAAAATTTATTTCAAGTTTCATCTTAAGTTCCAAACAATTGCCTTATTGGATTTTAAAATCAAAGTTCAAAAATTTTACGAAAATCCAGCATGATTTCCCCTTTAAAATGGACATCACAATATTTTTTAAACAAAAGAAATTCATGCATTTCATTCATTCAACAATATATGAAATAAAATATATCACATTCAACAAATAGGGTCACTGCCCACAACAATTCACAAATCCAATGAAAATTTTGCCCCATTCTCCTTCTAAACTACATCAACAATCACAATCCAATCTCCATTTTTCAATTCAATCCCATCACCATGCAACCAATAGTAATATCCACAATCCAAAGGTAAGTGCTCTTATTATTATTATTTTTTAACAAGGTTTTGCATTTTAAATATTTTTATTTGTTTTTAATTCTTTTCAATTTTTTTTTCTGTACACAAGATTATGACAAATTAAATGCAAAAGATAAAAACTAAATAACAACAATAAAATAAAGTGAACAAAAAAAAAATAAAAATAAAAACATTTTGCACATACTCGACCCAAGGAAGTGAAGAGGAGAGTGAGATGAAGAGATTTGGGTGAAAATGGAGGTTTTCAAGCCTCACCGGAATTGATTAGAGAATGTGACTGGAGACTCGCTGGAGTCTCACCGAAAAATTTAGAGAGTTGTCGGAGCTTGAAACGACCTCTCCTTGGCCTAAATCAGCCGAAGATGATGATTTTGAGAAGGAATTAAAGGGAATAGAGAGGAAAATGCCGGGATTTAGTCTTGGGCCAAAAATCTCACCGGATTTTATGGTGGAACGGCGGCGGGAAGCTCAGCCACTTGGGGTGCTCTCACCGGAGTTGAGAAGAAGGAGGTGGGTGGTGGTGTGTGGTTGTGGAGGGTGAGGGAGAGTGATTGAGATGAAGGGAGGGGAAATAGAGAATCAGGGAGAGAGAGAGATGGCAACCGTGAAGGAGAAGAGAGATGGAGGAAGAGAGAGAGAAAAGAAAGAAAGAAAAAGAAAAAGAAAAGAAAAATAGAGGAGGAAGAAAGAAAAGAAAGAGAAAAAGAAAATAAAAAAAAATTAGGGTTTAAGAACTGAACGGCCAAAGGGTTTTCTGGAAATTCAAATGACGCATTTTCGATCGATTGAACTCTTAACTTTGATCAGTCCAAAATGGACTTCGATCGATTGAATTGGACTTTGATCGATCGAAATGGAATTTGAAAGGTCCTCAACCTAGGTGATTCGATCGATCGAAGTGGAGTTTTGATCAATCAAAATGAAGTTCGATTGATCGAAACGTCACTGGAAGTGCACAAAATGAAAGAAATTGTCCGGAAGTCGGATTTTTCAATTTAACTCATATCTAGACAATGTAGAAAACATAAAAACCAGAAATGAGGGAGGAATAGGGTTGTCAAACCCTACGGAATGCACTAGTCTTTAACGTTTCTAGTAAAACGTTGGGCTCTTTTAACCCGGATCAAAAATCTTATTGTACATGCCCTCCTTGGTGGTGTGAATGAAACTTTGAATCCTATCCAACAAATTGTTCCCTAAGGAACTTGTTGGATTTGATTCAAATAAGATTGATAGTCCTTTTTCAATACAACTCTTGGGCTTCCATACCCTTTCAACACTTGGTTTTGAAACACTTTTCTTTAACTTCTCTTTTGAAAACATTTGGAATTCCATTGCTACGTAAAGACTCATTTTTCTCAAATTCATTTTCAATGCATTTTTTAACAACACAAACATCTTCATGGTTATCCATTGAACTCGGGGTTGGATTAAAAATTTTCAACTTCACCTTCATATGCCTGAATGAAATTTTCATTATCCCCGTCCTACAATTAATGTTGGCATTAGCGGTTGCCAAGAAAGTACGGCCAAGGATAATGGGAATTTGGCTCTTAGGATTTGGAACTGGTTCCGTGTCAATGACAACGAAATCGACTAGGAAGAAGAATTTATCAATTTTAATCAACACATCCTCAATAATACCCTGGGGCTTTTTGATGGATTGGTCGGCTAGTTGCAAAACTACCGACGTCAGTTTTAAGTCTCCTAAGCCCAATTGAACATACACCGAATATGGAAGAAGGTTCACACTTGCTCCCAAATCAAGAAGAGCCCGGTTAATGACATGATCACCAATAATGCAAGAAGTAGTAGGTGAATCAAGGTCTTTAAATTTTGGAAGAGTGTTATGTTGCAGAATAAAGCTTACTTGCTCGGTCAAAATAACTTTATTTGGTGTTTGGCTCTTGTTCTTCCTCTTTAGGGTGCAAAGATCTTTCAAAAATTTGGCATAAGCCGAAATTTATCTAATTGCATCCAAGAGAGGAAGATTGATTTTCACTTGCCTAAACACATTAATTATTTCATTTGCTTTGATTTTTTGCTTTTCAAGAAAATTGGACCATTTTAAGGCATACGGAAATTGAGCCTTTGGCTCAAAAATTTTTTCAAAATCCTTTTTGTAAGCATTTTTAACACAAGAATTTTTCAAATCATTTTGCAAATCTTTCTCAACAAAGGGTTCATGCACATGCAATGAAGGAGGAATAGAATGTGAGACGGGACAGGTGTTAACTTTTGGTTGCACCGGTTCACTCTTTTCATTTTGAATACCAACTTGATTGTCAATGATTTTTCCACTTCTCAAGGTTGTCACCGCATTGACATGTTCAATTGTAGGACCTTCTGAAGAGGAATTAGTCTCCACAACAAATTGTTGCTTTGGTGATGGATTCAAAGGTATTTTCCCTTTTTTCCCTAGCATTCAATGTGTAGCTATTTACCCAACTTGGGTTTCTAGCTTTAGGATGGATTAGGAATGAGAATAAAGTAATTGGGTGTTTGCCTCCAAGGTACCTAAAGCGGTCAACACTTTTTTCTCAAAAGCGTGACTCCTAGAATTTCCTTGAGAATATGAAGATTGATTAGGAAAATGAGAGTTAGAAAATTGATTTCCATGTAATGATTGAAAAGTTGATCTATAACCTTGGGAATCTTGGCTTTGCATTGGGGACGGAACATACTTACCTTGAAAACCACTTTGGGGAGGGCTTGACCTTTTCCCTTGGCTTTTCCAAAAGAAGTTTGGATGGTTCCTCCACCCGGCATTGTAATGAGTGCCATAGGGATTATTCCCTTGGTTGACAAATGCGGCATTCACTTGTTCATGGTGCTCACTTTGCACATGTCCATGGGGACAATTGGAAGTATAATGTAAAACACTAGAACAAGTGATGCAAACTTCATTGGAATTATGATGATGATGACTAGCGGAGGAAGATACTTGATTCACCGAATTTTGGTTGATAAAAAATTGATCAAACCTTTGAGATAAAGACTTGACTTCGATGGCTATGTCTTTGGAATTGTCAACTTGATATAAGCTGACATTCTTCCTTCCACTTAGATTTATACCAGTTTTGGAAGACAAGGATCGATGCATTGAATTCTCACTCATGCTCTCATAAAGACGCCATACATCATCCTCATACCTATCAAGATATGAACCACCCATTGAAGCATCTACCATTCCTTTAAAATTATCCGACAAACTTTCAAAGAAAAATTACACCAATTTCCATTTAGGAATGTCGTGATGTGAACAGTTCCTAAGCAAGTCATTAAGGCACTCCCATGCCTCATGAAACAATTTCCCTTCCCCTTGAGAAAATTCTCTAATTGAAGTTCTTATTGCGTTGGTCTTTGAAACCGGGTAGTACTTTTTTAAGAACTCTTGTTGCATTTCTGCCCAAGAAGTTATCGAAAAAGGGCCTAAGATTATTGAACCAAAATTTTGCCTTATCTTTAAGGGTAAAAGGAAAGAGTTTTAATTTCAAAACCTCTTCATCATGTCCGTGTTTTTCATGGTGGAACACACTTCAAGAAACTCATCAAATGCTTGTAAGGTTCTTCACTTAGAAGTCCATGATAATTGGGAAGCATTTGAGTAGTTTGTGTTTTGATTTCATAATGGTGTGCTCTAAATAGGGGAAGTTGAATGTATGTAGGTGCATTATATTCATTTGTCACATAATGATCTCTTAAAGCAAGAGGAGGATTCACAACCGGTGGTGCTACATGAACACCTTAATTGCCTTGAATAATGGGAGGTTGTGGTGGAACCAAAATTGGCTGAGGCATTCCTAAAGGAACTTGGCCTTATTGTTGAGGAATGAAAGGGCTTGGCATACCGAATGGTACTTAAATGTTGTCATGATGCATATTAGGGTGGAGGATACCTTGTTGGTCGATGTTACCAAGTTCCTCCACATGGTCCTCATTTAGCTCACTTATTGATGAAATAAAGTTACTAGAATTACCTCTTCCCCTTGGATTTTGAACAACCGATTCAAGATGAAAATTAAGTGGGACAAGATTTAATGACCTACAACCATGCATGCACAAACAAAACAATAACCAGCAACAAGCAAGTAGCAATCACTTATCCTCCGCAACAAATCAATCAACAATCCTCCACATACAATGATCCCATACTCCCATGCTTTGAACAATATGCAAGAAAATAAAATTGCTTCCACGTGAGCTCACGATCGATTTAAGAAAATAAAAACTTGCCTCCACGCGAACCGATGATTTAACTAGAGAAAGAGTTTAGAAAAGCTCAAAAAGGGTTTTTAAGTAACTTCAAATTGTTTTTCAATTTTTTCCTTTCTTTGCCTTGCTTTACTTCGCTATTTTTTTATTTTGAGCTTTTTATGCTCTTGCTTAACTTTGCTTGGCTTGCTTCTTTTGCTTTTGAATTTCCCTTTGCTTCACTTCTCTTGGCTCAATGCACCAGCCAATCAAGAACAAACACAATAAGTAACCAAAATAAAATAAAAATAAAGACAAGATCAAAAGAGTACTAATTCCTAATTAATTTCCAAAATACGACGGTGCCAATCCCTGACAATGACTCCAAAACTTGGTGTGGTCAAATCCAAATTGCAATGAAGTGTGTAGTGTGGCCAAGTTTGAATTTATAAAATATTACTACCACCACTAACTAAAATATAGCAAGAGTGAGTAGGGATCGTCCCAAGGGAAAGGAGGTGTATTTGTGCTTGGAAATTAATGACGGATTCGTAGGCCAAGTGATCAAAAATGGTTGGTGATTGATTAAGTAAACTAAAATGAAATTAAAAATAATGCAAGTAAATAGCAATCTAGAAAATAGGGAAAAGATATAGGAGAGAGATCTTGGGGCTTAGAGTTCACCACTTAGCTTCACTTCACTAAACACTAGCAATTGTAAATTAATGGGGAAATTTAAGTTGTAAAATGTGTGTGTGTGCCACTAATTGAAAACTAAGCTGACAAACCGTAGATTATCTAGTCAATCTAGTGAATAACACAACCTATTCAATGAGACCATAACCTATTCAATTTAACCACAATTAGTGCACACAGAAAAGTCTAGAGAAATGTACTCTTTGCATTCATAAGTATGGAACATCAAGGAATAAGAATGGATTGTCCACCTATCTAAGAAAGTAAAGCAATTACAATACATCTAAGCTAGAGACATGCAAATTAAACTAATTAAATGAAATGTGTGGTATAATCCATCAAAAAACAAGTGTGAACCATCAAATAAATCACAAGAGTATTCAATTAAGCACTATGTTTTGACCATCGCTAGATTAACATCATCAACACACATAGACATGCATTAATTTCATAAAATTTAGAGAAAAGCACATGAACATCCATTCTAGCATACATAGACATATGGATAGAAATAAATGATCAATTGAAAGTATTAATCCATACAAATCAAGTAGAAACCACAATATCTATATTAATTCAAGATCAAAACATCTATTACAACTAAAATCCCCAAAAATACACAAAAGCTAGGTTTAGGAAACAAGCCTAGGGGCTATCTCTAGCCCCAAGAGAAGGATTTGGCCACTCATTGTAGTGGCCATGGAACCCTCAAGGGCTAGCTTGGAGGTTGGCATCATCATCTTCATCATTGCTTTCTTCCCAAAACCCTAGTTCTAGAGAGAGGAACAATTTTTTCTATATTTGGTAATATCTCTATATCATGATATGATACAATATGGTTCAATAAATTAATTACATACTCCTTTGAGTAAGGACCAAGTCAAAATTACAGCCTATGATTGGAAGAAATTTGCAACTACACAAATTAGATAGAAATCGACGTGCTCGGGAATTAGACAGCTCACTATCAACAGCATTTTTAATCGATCAAAGATTCTCGATCAATCCAACACTTAACTTCAATCAATCGAAGCTGACGTAGCTAAAAAATATCTTCTTTGCCTTATCTAATTGGCTGAGCTGGTACCGCCTCATCTCAATTAATTGTAGACCTCTTCAATCGATCGGGATTCCCTTCGATCGATCGAAGCTCCTCTGGTGCATTTTCTAGGCTTCTTTCCAACTTTGCTCCTTAGCTCCAAAATTAGGCTAAATGACTCTTGTTAGCCTATTTGAACTTTATTAACCTGAAATAGGCAATAACACAAATAAGTATCTAAGATATGAAAGTAAGATAGATGAATAAACTAAAATACCCTTGCTTAGGTGCTAAAATGCGTCACATTTGAGCACTTATCAGTTGGATTGATTGAACTGTTCACAGAAGTTATAAAAAAATAGATCTAAAGCTCATTTGGAACCAACTTGGGCTATGCTTGAAAGGGGAGATCCTAGGGCCGAGTTCTCACCTTTTTGGGCTCTAAAAGCCTTGTATATATGAGAGACTGAACCATTTTTGTAGGGAGATTCATATTTTTACATTGTAATTTCTATATTGTTGTAGTTTCTCTCTCTAGAAAGTTAGAGGTTATGGTTAGAAGAAAAGAGGGAAGTGAAGGTACATCTCAAGAACACATCTCCTGATCCACATACTCTCTCTCTCTCTAGAGCTTCAAAGAAGAAGAAGAAGAAGAGGAAGAAGAAGATAGAGCCATGTTTGGAGCTTGCCCTTGAGGGCTTTATGACCACATCCACATCCTCCATGATTGGCTAGGCTCTTCACTTGGGGCTTGGATGAGCCCTAAGTCTTG
Organism: Cornus florida; assembly: GCF_030987335.1. Classification (NCBI taxonomy): domain Eukaryota; kingdom Viridiplantae; phylum Streptophyta; class Magnoliopsida; order Cornales; family Cornaceae; genus Cornus; species Cornus florida. Next base: position 65,630,274 of record NW_026775577.1, on the reverse strand, counting down.
TATATTCTAAACCCTTGTATTTCTATTTTTAGGGATTTATATATATATATATATATATATATATATATATATATATATATATATATATTGTTGTGATTAGTGGTTAACCTTGTGATTGTTGATTTAATTCTTCCTAGTAATTCTCTATTTTAATTACATGCTATCTTATGTGTGATTATTTCGGAATTGATCTCTACACTAGATTCTCTATGTTGGTTGCTTGTCTGTGTGTGATTAATTAAGGATTTAGTGATGACTAAGCATGATTTTTTATTGAATGGGTTTGTAAATTAATTTGACGGATTATGCTTACACTTGATAGGTTGTTCTATAATTTAATTCATGTTTATAGGTAGGTAGGCAATCTATGCTTGGTTTAATACTCCACACTTATTATTGCAAATTCCATAATTCTCTAGATTGATATGTGCTCTCATTAGATACATTTGTTAATTAATTGATGGATTATGCCTTTATCTTGGTGCGTTGTTCTACACTTAGTTTACTTGTTGGTTTAGACAATTCACTCTGGAATTAGATAGTTCACACTTTTACATGCAAATTGTGTTTATATTTGTGGCCACATCTAGATTGCAACAATGTATTCCCTATTAATGGAAAACAAGTGGTTAATTACGTGAGTGTAGTGGTGATTCCAACACCTAAGACCTCTCTTTATATCTCTTAAATCCCTATCTCTCGATAGTTAACTTTAATTGCATTTTAATTTCATTGCATCTTAGAGTAATCAAACAACCAATCTCTCCTTTACAATCTTTTGATACGCCAGAGTTGAAGTTAAATTCCAACACGTATAATCTCTGTGAAAGATCCCTACTCGCTATATTTCTTTAGTTGTAGTAGTGGTTTTATAAATGTAAATTTGACTTTTAAAGGCTTCCTAAACTGCATTATATTTTGACCTTGCGAAGCAACCTCTCGCATTAAAAAGTTCGTTTTCTATCACATAGAAAGGGGCTCGTCACCATAATCATTAGATATTTTAGTAGAATATAAAGTCACAAGTATCACACCATATACTTATGCATTTATTATAAATATATAGGCTATCAAGAAAAGATGGGAAAATTAGACTCATGTAGGAATCATATTAAACAATTAGAAGGAATGTTGTAACTCTAACTATGATGGAGGTATTTCAAGAATCAAATCACATTTATATGGGGTAAAAGGTAGAAATATTGAAATTTGTTCAAAAATGTCTTAAGAGGTTCAATCAGCTGCATTTTATTTTTAGTTTAGGCAATATAGTTAATTATTTGAATAAGAATTTTTTCATTAATTTTGTGATGAATTGATCATGTTATGGACCTATGCTTATTAATTAATTATATTTAGATAGTTTATTTCTTTTATGATTATTGTGATAGTGTTAATTGTAATATATTTATTTTATTATTTGTTACATATTTTTTTATTGTCCTTACAAATATATGATATATAAGAAAATAATAAGATGTGTATAGCCGAATTTTTTGTCCCGAATTTTAGTGCATATAATGTATTATACATGTATGTATTTGTATTCATATTCGTATTTTTATGTTTCAGTTTTTTTTTTTTTTGCCGAATTTTTTAAACGTATTTTTTTTTTAAAAAATATTGAATTATACTTGTATGTTTTCGTACCCGTATTTTTTTCGTACCGTATTTTACTAACTATGGTTGTATGTTCTTAATATAACTCAAAGTTAAAAATTTTGAATAAATCAAATAGGAAAGTCAATAGACTTCACCTCAAAGTAAGTCTACACCTATGCCACTAAAGAAAAGGATATTGCTAACAATAAGCAATTTTAGGGCACAAAGTATATATTAGCTCTCAATTGGGGAAATCTCTGCAGAGTATAATATTTCTATATACAACCATGTGGCCATATATAAAATTTAGGATTGTACTGGAGAGCAATTGTACAGTTCATTGAGGGGAATGTGGTTAAAGGCGAAAGCTAATGAGTCAACCTAATGGAAACCCAACCTAGCTAATTGGAGATCCCAAGATCTAGGTTTCAAAGGACAACATAAATTCTGAGTGACTCACCAGAAGCACTGGGAAGATATAAATCTTCTGCCCATTTTTATGATGAGACAATTCTACCTACAACGAGGATTAAGATAAGCTACGCTTTTAACGACTCTTATACATTGAAAATTCAAGTGGGATATAGTAGGATACTCTTAATAAGAAGTCACCTATATGAGTTTGAAGTGGGGCCACTTCTATGGGAACTATAAAAGCTAAGTTTTCTAGAGCACTTATGAATGTTAAGAGTTGTTTAGGGCCAAAATGAACACAACAATGAGAACCAACTCTGTGAGGAAGGGTACTGTATGTTTGTTATTTTCTTGGTTTACACAAACAGCTGAATAGTTTAAGACATCACGTTCACTGGTTATCCAGTAAATCCAATAGCAATACACTAGGGAAGGTTCAAGGCCAAAACTATATATCCTGATGCAGTAACTTTCTGACTATATTATCTTTAGTGTCTGCATAATTATCTTTTGCATTTAAGCAGCCAAATTCCATTCATGTGGGGGATTGTTGGAAACTAATTATAAAAACTAGTGTTAAACTTGTTTGCAACTAATTTATAGTTGGGTGCCTATATGTCTCTCGTTAAACTACAACGTGAATATCTTAGTGTAAAGGTTGCATGTTTAACATAACCTCTATTGATTCTTTATCGTATTCTTAATGTTTAATAATGTGGTTAAGGATGGTTAGAAACAGTTAATAAACTGTAAGGATGTATTGGATTACAATACATGCGTGAATGGGTGTGTTGGTTGAAAAGGTACATTTGAACAAACATAACCTATTGGAGTGGATGTATCTAGTGGTGAATAGACACCATATGAACCATTGTAACCTATTGAAGTGGATGTGTCTAGTGGTGAATAGACACCATGTGAACCATTGCAACCAATTAAAGTGGTTGTGTCAGGTGATGAAGAGAGATATATAAATAGTTTTGTCCAGTGACGAAGAGACATATATAAATGGTTATGTCCAGTAATAAAGAGACACATATAAATGGTTGTATTCAGTGATGAAGAGATACATATAAATAGTTGTGTCCAATGATGAAGAGACATACCCAATCCGAAAAGGCACTTCTATTTTTATAAATACCCCTTTGGGCTACCATTTGCAATTCATTTAATTCATTTTATTCTTTCTCCCTCTCTAGACTTGAACCCAACCTAAATTGGTTCAAGCCATAAGTTAAGTGGTCTGAGCCACTTAGACCCTAATCCAATTTCATCGAGCTATATTAAGATTGGTCTGAACCATTTGGTTCGAATTGCATCCAATTCAGCATTTATAGATTATAGATGCATTTTTTTTAGTCAGAGAGAGTATTTGTGACGACCTAAGTTTTTCAACCCGGTGTGTCAGTGATGAACCGAAAGTTGATCCAATAACGGATCCGAAATGCGGAAGCAAAACCAAGAACAAGGTTAGTAGGGATATCATCATCCCTAAGATACCCAAATGACCTTCCATGAAGTCATGAAACTCAAAGAAATAACCAGAAGTGGAAACTAGAGGAGAAAGGTCAAATGGTACCATATGACACCAATGACAACCAAGGGAAACAAAACCTAATTCAACTAGACCACATATGCCATTACATGGCCCAAACATGATTAACGAAGTTGAGTGTAAGTAAACCAAATGGTACAAGCCTGAAGAGACAGCAACAAAACAAAATCAACAAGGCAGCTCCATTTCGGTCGACCGAAATGGAGCATCGATCTGCCTAAATAAGCCTGGAAAAAGAAAAGAAAAGAGCACTCAGTTCAGTCGACCGAAGTGACAAACCGGTCGACCGGTTTAAGGTTCGTGATAAAAAAATGAGTTTCGATCGACCGATGTAGAGAATCGGTCGACCGAAATAAGCCTCGATGGTGAAAATGGCTACTGGAATTGGAGTTTTTGCTGAATAATGAAATCAAAACGGGGTTCGGTCAACCGAAACAGGCCACAGGTTGACCAAAACTGGTCAAAAACGTGAAAATGAACCTGCTATGCACCAAAAATGAAGAAAAGACCCTAAGTCGTATTTGAATCCCCCTTGCCATGATCAATCTACATTATATGCTATTGTGTGATGATGTGAACATGCACGCAAGTGTAAAATGGTATTTTAAACATGTTACAATGGCCTATGGCCTCATTACATCACATTTACAAGATTTGACATCACAAACCTCTAAAGTTAGAAAAATTACATTTCTAAGGCAAACTCAAACATGCTAACACTTGCATGTGAACAAAAATGCATTATAAGAAACCTCAAATCTACAAATCACCCAAGGCAAGTGCAATCCTCTAGATCTTGAAACCTGTACCTGAAATATGCCCCAGTAACTTTGGGGTGAGCAACATAAAGCTACTCGTACGAAATGAGCATGCATTGACCTACATTTTACAATTTTATCACCTTAAGGTGAAACATGTTAAAGGATTCATGCCACCTAACGTCTATGTCAAGGGTGAGACTCAAAGAGCATCCTAAGCTACCCTAAATCATTTCTAGCATAAATCACATCATTCATGCAATTTCAATAACATAACAACATACTATACAAAGCAACAAGATATAGATTCTTAAGGTTATTAACTTGAAATCCAGGATGCGAAAACAACCAAAGTGAGTCATGCCACCTAACGTCTATGTTCCAAATGAATCTATAGAATCGTTCCTAAGTCACATTTAAACAATATAGTATAGATGCACTTAACAACATCAAAGTTCACAATGATTCATTAAAAATCATAAAACATGAACGTACTTAACAACATTAAAAGCATGCTACGATTCATTCAAAATCACAATGCATAAATGTACTTAACAAAATTAAATCAATAACCAAAACCACAAGTCACAATTAAACATTGGTTGTCAACTTGGAATTGAATGCGAAAATAAATAGTGGAAGACTTGGACATCACGTCTCAGGCTAAACCAAGAACAAAATGGTTATTCCGGGCATTAACCCGCTGGGAAGACCACCCTAGTGCGCACTATCTCAACGGGGAGAACCCATACCTCCCGCACTAGAGCCAAACTCTAGCCATATCACAGTAACAATGTCTCAAGACTCCAAAATAAATAAGTTAATAACTTATATATGAAATATATATATATACAGCACGAAACTGCATTGCATGCACAAGTAGGTTGAAACCACACAATACATGCTCTAAATCCACAACTACTATAGGATGACAATGTCGAATCTTCAGAGCGCGATTCGTTACGCACTACAATAACATCACATGTCGATTCTTCAGTGTGCGATTCGTTATATGCTATAACAATATAATTCAATATTGAAAGCATAACTTATAAATCTATTACAAGTCTAAAATCATGATTTAAACATACTACCAATGTTATATACATGATTAAATCTTCAACGCAATAGAAACGGAAATTAATTACATAACCTAAATTAATTTCTCTAAGTTTCAAGTCTCGATTTAATGATCCCTAATTAACACATGTTATACAACATAGCATGGTCATTACATATACCACATGAAAAACTTAATTAGGTCATTAAAACAATATGATGGAATTTAATTAAAACATGATAATTAAATCCCTAGATTCTAAAACAACATCGAATGGTTCCAATTTAACATATGCTAGTGTACAAGTCCTAGTCATCACAATACCAAGTTAAAAACTCAATTTAAGCCAATTCACCCTTTAAATAGATTTTAATTAATTCTTTTAACTAAAAACTCTAGAATTTCACACTCATCCAAATGCTCTCAAATTAAAGTATGTTTAACAACATGCCATGACTTAATTTAAAAATATATCATAAGTTAATTTCATGCAAAGTACGGCCATGAAAATTAAACTTTCACCAAAGATAATTATTAAATAAAAATTCCAATTCTTATTCAAATAATTTTAATTTAATACATGTTAACAAACATATCAAATCCAAACTTTCTAACATGCCATAATTTAATTCTAAGTCATACATCATCATAAGAATTAAATCATAACCATAGAAATTAATTAAATTAAATTCTAGGACTTAAACAAAAGCATGCATACAAGTTGTATAATCATGAAAAACACTCCATATAACACATATAGAATCCTAAAACATCCCCAACCTCAAACTGAGATGAAAATCTCAAAAGCCACCAAAATGAAACGGCTCCAAATCCGACAATACTTCGGGTTTTGTCAGGGACAACACGATGAACAAGAATCCCCAAGAAGCCCCATGAAAATCACAACTTGACTTCAAACCCAAAGTCAAAAAATGGTCAAAAATGAGTTCTAATAAGGGTGAAAGATAGAGCACGACGAGGGGAACAACAAATGTTAAGGCCGAAGGCTTTTCGCTTAGGAAAAGTGGATCAAAGGAGGAGAGAGAAAGTGGCAGCTCCATGGGCATCCATGGTTGCTAGCCAAGAGAGGTAGAAGAAGAGAAAAATCTGATTTTTCTTCTTTAAGTCCCCTATGTATAGAAAATCTCAAAAAGTGCCCCAAACGGGCCCCGCCGGGTCCGGAAAAGTGAAATTTGAGAGGATGCGCTCAAAAGGCAAAACTCCATGAATGAAAAAGATTTAAAATGAGAAAAGATGAACAAAAAAAGAAACGATGTCAAAAACTGAGTCCTGAGCAGAAAGTTATGCCCTAAACAAGTTCGGCGGCAATCGGTGCCGGAAACCCTGAAACTGGAGAAAAACAACCAGAAGAAAATTCAAAAAGTACGTGACTCGACGAAAAGTGGAAATAAATCACATACAAGGATCCAGGCTCAAAACAAGGCATTTAGCACTAACTTTCATTAATTGCGCAATGGCACCTCCAAAAAGTGAAAACTGCACTGATGGCCCAGAATGAAAATATCTTCCAAAAATATTTTCTTAAAAACCCCTGAAATAAAATAGTTTCAAAAGATATTTACAAAAAATACCCCAAGAAAAGAAAAAGATTCTGAAAAATTATGCATCCATGCCCCTATGGATATTAGGAGCAACCAGAGTACTTTCTTATAAAAGTAAGGATACGTATTTCGTGGAAACCACTTAGAATGAAGACATGTGATGTCAAAAACCAACTCCAAACACAAGAAGTGAGGTTATGCCAACAAAGTGACAAACGGGGAAAAGACAAAATAGGGAAAAGGACGAAATAGGAAAACGGAAGAAAAGTGAATAGTGTCCAAAAAGTAAAAATATGGAAATGACTCGGTCCTCAAAGCAAGTTGTCAATCCAAAGAAAAGAGTCTCAGAAATCATTCCAGAGCACTCAAGACGACACTAAGCGACGAGAAACAAAACTCAGAAAGGAAAGACCAACGGAAAAAAAAATATCCGTAAAAATCTGAGAAAAGGAAAAGGAATGAAAATGACCGGGTCATTACAACCTTCCCACCTTAAAGGGATTTCGTCCCCAAAATTCAGCCCCAACAAAATAAAACGGCGATACCAAGATAACCATGGAGTACATCTCCAAGTATCCCACACAACACGCTACAAAAGCAATCCCCAAAACTGAAAGACAACGTACAAGCCAGTGTCATTTGCTCCCATGTGCTCATGACAAGACAACCTCTCAGAGGAAAAGTGACCACATGGCCACACGACAAGTCAGAACTTACACACAGAACCCAAGGTCAAACAAAAGAATGGAAAACAAAAACCGTAAGCATCCCTCCAGATGAACCATCATACCGATCCAAAAACAATCACCAAAAGAACTCCAAGATAACCATATATCAAATCAAGGTACCGAAAAAAGACGACATGGCAATACGAATAGCGACCAGGACCCGCCCACGATGTACTCAAATGTGTGGTAGCAATGACAGTACCTCTCGCCCGCCCACACTTACTCGTCAGTAAAGTAGCATCGACAGCAACTAACACTCGCCCACAATATACAACTTTATACAGTAGCATGACAGTATAAGGCACTAATTTATAACTTGCCCCCCACCAGGTCTACCTATGAAACCTCTCGATACCAATGACATCAATGTCGCAAAACGATCATGGCCAAAGGCAATGTGGGAACCAGGCATCCGTGAGAGTTCGAATATGGTCCAAAGATGTTCCAGACCATCCTGGCTAATCCCAAACTCTAACAACAATGTCATAGTCACCATTATGCTTAAGGGCTCAAATCTTCAATACAACAAAACCAACAACTCCAATATCTCAAAATACTCCCATTAACAACGTTAATCAAGAACCCAAAGCCTAACAAACAAAATTAAAACCTCCAGAAATCAAAATGAACCTCATTACAAGACATTTCATCGAAGGTCCTACACATCTCCTTGAAACATATCAACTACAGGACTACACCGAAATAAAACATTGGATCCACATCCTTATCATGGATAATTAAATCCTCGAAATACAAGTCCACTAAATGGAACACATACAAAATCTCGATAATTAAAATCACCAAATGAGTCCCTCAAAACTGTACATGGCAACACCAAGTTAAATCAAAATTTCTCAATTCCCATTGATCCATAAACAACCACTAGAACTACGATTCCTCAAAACAATACTAAGTCATAACTAGGACGAGAAAACTCTATAAACATGCCATATCCAACAATGATCCTCCAAAACTCTCCCAAAGAGTCAACCACATCAAGGTCTCCAAACTGAAACAAGTCTCTAAAAGACATCCCTAAACCGCATCAAGCTCACATAATGAATCAAACGAATTCTCAATCAAATGGACACAAGTCCCTGTAAAATGATCTAACACCAAACACTCACTCTGAGTACCACAACCCGTTAACAACCACGGCAAAACTCCCCAAGAGAAGACACGAAGAAAAGGAACCGCCAGTCCTAAGAAAGACAACACCACGACTTCATCTTTGAAATGAAAGACAACAAGGCCAAAGACATCACCCCCTACATGGAAGTAAGTCGACCAATGATGAGCGCTGAAAAGTGCGTATTTAAACCCCTTAAGCTTAGGCATTCTAATACCTTTATTTATCTTACTTTACCGTTTTAGATTGATTTCATATTATTTCCATTTTCAGACACTTATCCCAAAAATAAGCTAACTTAGCCAAATAAGAGCAGAAATGAAGCAATTCTGGGATGAATCAAAGAAAGGAGCCAAGTCGAAGTAAAAGGAAGAAAAAGGTGGAAATCAACATCTTCGATCGATCTCAAATCAAAGTTTGATCGATCCAACATGATCGATCTCAGCACTTCAGGATGGATCAGAGCCATAATGACATTTTCAGAGATCTCAAAAGTTCGATCGATCCAACATCATTCTTCGATCGATCGAACTACCTTGTCCTTATCCTAATGATTGATCTTATCTAGTTATACCACCCTACCAACCACTTTTGTCCTTTTCCCAAAAATATCTTCAAAATATCTCAGATTTGTCTTTATCCAAAAAGCGCCGCCACTGAGGATCGATCGAACTTCAGTTCGATAGATCTCAGCCATGTTCGATCGATCCAAGTCCAAGGTTCGATCGATCGAACTTCCTCCAGTGCCAAAAAGTTAAATTTCTAGCTCACAAATAGTTGTCCTTTATCCAATCATTGGGGAATATTTGCTGCACGACCCTAGCCCATTTTGGGTGTCATTTGACATACCTATATAAGGATAAGGATTACTTTTTACATCATAGCACATCATATCATATCATACCTTGTAAAAACTCTTGAAGAGCAAGCTTAGAGGAGGAGGAGGCTAGAGACACCATTGGAGACTTTTCATCAACCAAAGAGCAAATCTCTACTATGGAGTTAGCCCTTGAGGGTTGGAGAAGCACTACCATGAGTGGCTAGACATCCTCTTGAGGCTAGAGTTAGCCCCAAGCATGCTTTCTACATCTTCATTTTGTGTATTATTGAGGGATTAATGTTGTAATACACGTTTTGGCACTTTTGTATAAATAGATCTTGTTTATTCAATGATTTATGTGGTTTAATGCTTCCAATTGATCATTTCATTCTATCCATATGTCTATGTATGCTAAAATAGATGTTCATGTGTTTGTCTCTATTTCTTGTGTTAGTGGTGCATGTCTACGTGTATTAATGCCATAGATCTAGAGATTGTCAAAACATTGTGCTTAAAGTAATGCTCTTGTAAGTTTCTAGATGGTTCATGCTCATTTCTTAATGGATTGTGCCTCTCCCTTAGCTTAATTAGTTTAATTTCATGTCATTAGCTTAATTGTAGTGTAGTGGTAGCATAGTTATTAGATGGGAGGACACTCCATGCTTGTTGTTTGATGTTCCATACTTTTGAATGCAAGTAGCATATGTCTCTAACCTTGTGGTGTATTTAGCTTGTGAGCTTAATGAAAGGATTAATGACTTGCTAGATATATTGTGCTTTTCACATGCTATTTAGACAATATATACTTAATTGCTAGATATATTGTGCTTTTCACATGCTATTTAGACAATATATACTTAATTGCTAGATATATTGTGCTTTTCACAAGTTAATTAGACAATGTATACTTAATTGGTCACCCTTGCTAATTGAATCAACCAAACAAACACACACATCAATATTGCAACACACATTTCCCTCATTAGTCACTAGTTAAGGGTGTAGAAAAGCATTATTTGGTGGTGACCTCTAAACCCCATGATCTCTCTCTCTTACTTACTCCTTATTGCATTTAATTATTTAGTTTAATTTGCTCTTTAGTTTAATCAACCAACCAACTATATGTTTGATCACTCGACCTACTAACCCTAATAGCGATTCCACAACCAAATTTGACTCCAATCCCTTGGGACGATCCCTACTCACCATAACTATATTTTTAATGAAGGTAGTAGTGGCTTTTATAAATGTAAAACTTGGCCCTTGCCTTAATGCACACTCCTAAGCTTATGGTGTAGCGATGACGAAGCGCCACCAACCAAAATCCATCAAATCCTCACCAAGGACTCAAGACAACGATAGTGGTCCTTACGGATCAGCCAACCCCAAAGCTATACACAACACAACGAAGAGAAAAGACTCAGTCCTTGTGAAGTTCCTAACATGAATCAAGAAAAAGAGGAGAAACCTTATTCCCCCACAAGTGTCAACTTGACAAACAAGAAAATGGAGCATTCTTCCCACCTTAGGGAAGTGGATAACTCAAGACGAAACAAATGTGACAATTCCTCTACAAGGAATTTCAAAACGAAACCATCATGGAAACCCGCGTGCACACTACGTGCGACCGAAGGAAACAAAAGGGAAAACTGAACATGGAAGTCATGCAAATAACAAGGAAATGCACCTACCAAGAAGGTAAATCTACTCATATAGATAAAATCAAGGGTACATGCAGCACGTCTCCACGTAAGCATAAAATTATGTTACTAAAATACAGTAACAACATGGCATCTCTAAGCATATAAGGAAGAAGGCAAATGTCGATAGCATAAATCTTACTAAAATACACTTACTCACGCTTCACAATAGCATAAATCTTATTATTAACATGGTAGTAAACGAAACTGCATAAGATAAAAATGATGCAACAATGAACTCTATGGACATCGTGCCCGAGAATGCCTAGGTAAAAGGAAAGACCAATCCTAGTCATAAATTGACTCCAAAAACCAATGCGACAACAACCTGTCTTAAAACATACGTGAGCCCTTTCCACAATTGTAAGACTCTAACAATCCATCTCCAAATCTAAAGATGACACTACAAGTGACACTAACAGTGCAATGTTCTCTCTACCCAAACATCAATCAATTAACTTGATCCCAAAAGCGTCATCATACAACGAGAACTTAAGGAAAATGGCAACTATAGCCATACCAACAATAACCGAATCAATCACTATAACTGACCCCCAAAACTACAATCATCATGATCGATTATAAGGACAATGCCTATCAAAACAAAACCAACACTGATTCCATCCGAACTGCACTTGTAGCTAGCCAGTACGGTAGCATGACAGTACCATGCACCCGCCCACAACGTACCCGTCCACAAAAATTGCAATCCCAGAGGAATCATCCCGAACAATCAAGGATCCTAAGAGGCCCATAACCTCCTCATGCCTCAAAACCAACAAATCCAACACTACGGCAACGCCAAATAAATCACCTCACGAGAGCCTAAACAAAAGGTGACAATCCTCCAACCCCAAAAACCAATGCTAGGTCGACAACAACCTATACAACCACGAGACTGTGACTATAATCACCATCAACCCCAACTCGTGTCTTAATAACCAATCCCGTGTCATGACAAATATGCAACTTAGTCATGCATATACAATTCTACTCTAGTATACATCACATGCCATGCTCTTTACATAGGAATTAAAATCATGCTTAAACAAACTGCATACTATATATACCACATAAGCATATAAACAAGTTATCAAACCACAACATGTTATCAGGAAGCATATAAACACATAGAGCATGGTAACATAAGCATTATATGCACCCAAACCCGTCGTCCAAGGTATTCAAATCTAGGAGCTCTGATACCACCAGGGACGACCTAAGTTTTTCAACCCGATGTGTCAGTGATGAACTGAAAGTTGATCCGATAATGGATCCGAAATGCAGAAGTGAAACCAAGAACAAGGTCTATAGGGATATCATTATCCCTAAGACACCCAAATGACCTTCCATGAAGTCATGAAACTCAAAGAAATAACCAGAAGTGAAAACTAGAGAAGAAAGGTCAAATGGTACCTTATGGCACCAATGACAACCAAGGGAAACAAAACCTAGTTCAACTAGACCACATATGCCGTTACATAGCCCAAACATGATTAACGAAGTTAAGTGTAAGTAAACCAATTGGTACAAGGCTGAAGAGACAACAACAAAACAAAATTAACAAGGTAGCTCCATTTCGGTCGACCGAAATGGAGCATCGGTCTGCCGAAATAAGCCAAGAAAAAGAAGAAAAAAGAGCTCTCAGTTCGGTCGATCAAAGTGACAAACTGGTCGACCGGTTTAAGGTTCGAGATAAAAAAATGAGTTCCAGTCGACCGATGTAGAGAACCGGTCGACTAAAATAAGCCTCGATGGTGAAAATGGCTACTGGAATTGGAGTTTTTGCTGAACAATGAAATCAAAAGGGGGTTCGGTCGACCGAAACAGGCCACCGGTCGACCGAAACTGGTCAAAAACGTGAAAATAAACCTGCTATGCACCAAAAATGAAGAAAAGACCCTAAGTCTTATTTGAATCCCCCATGGCAAAATCAATCTACATTATATGCTATTATGTGATGATGTGAACATGCACACAAGTATAAAATGGTATTTTAAACATGTTACAATGGCCTACGGCCTCATTACATCACATTTACAAGATTTGACATCACAAACCTTAAAAGTTAGAAAAATTACATTTCTAAGGCAAACTCAAACATGCTAGCACTTGCATGTGAACAAAAATGCATTGTAAGAAACCTCAAATCTACAAATCACCCAAGGCAAGTGCAATCCTCCAGATCTTGAAACCTGTACCTGAAATATGCCCCAGTAACTTTGGGGTGAGCAACATAAAGCTACTCGTAGGAAATGAGCATGCATCGACCTACATTTTACAATTTTATCACCTTAAGGTGAAACATGTTAAAGGTCTATGTCAAGAGTAAGACTCAGGGGGTATCCTAAGCTACCCTAAATCATTTCTAGCATAAATCACATCATTCATGTAATTTCCATAACATAATAACATGCTATACAAAGCAACAAGATATAGATTCTTAAGGTTATCAACTTGAAATCCGAGATGCGAAAACAACCAAAGTGGGTCTTGCCACTTAACGTCTATATTCCAAATGAATCTATAGGATCGTTCCTAAGTCACATTTGAACAATATAGCATAGATGCACTTCACAACATCAAAGTTCACAATGATTCATTAAAAATCATAAAACATGAATGTACTTAACAACATTAAAAACATGCTACGATTCATTTAAAATCATAATGCATAAATGTACTTAAGAACATTAAATCAATAACCAAAACCATAAGTCACAATTAAACATTAGTTGTCAACTTGGAATTGAATATGAAAATAAATAGTGGAAGACTTGGACATCACGTCTCGGACTAAACCAAGAACAAAATGGTTATTCCGGGCATTAACCCGCTGGGAAGACCACCCTAGTGCGCACTATCTCAACGGGGAGAACAAATACCTCCCGTACTAGAGCCAAACTCTAGCCATATCACAGTACCAATGTCTCAAGACTCCAAAATAAATAAGTTAACAACTTATATACGAAATATATATATACAACACGAAACTACATTCCATGCACAAGTTGGTTAAAACCACACAATACATGCTCTAAATCCACAACTACTATAGGATGACAATGTCGAATCTTCAAAGCGCGATTCGTTACGCACTACAATTACATCACATGTTGAATCTTCAGTGTGCGATTCGTTATACGCTATAACAATATAATTCAATATTGAAAGCATAACTTATAAATCCATTACAAGTCTAAAATCATGCTTTAAACATACTATCAATGTTATATACATGATTAAATCTTCAACGCAATAGAAACGTAAATTAATTATATAACCTAATTAATTTCTCTAAGTTTCAAGTCTCAATTTAATGATCCCTAATTAACACATGTTATACAACATAGCATGGTCATTACATATACCACATGAAAAACTTAATTAGGTCATTAAAACAATATGATGGAATTTAATTAAAACATGATAACCAAATCCCTAGATTCTAAAACAATATCAAATGGTTCCAATTTAACATATGCTAGTGTACAAGTCCTAGTCATCACAATACCAGGTTAAAAACTCAATTTAAGCCAATAGACAAATTCAATAGATTTTAATTAATTCTTTAATTAAAAACTCTAGAATTTCACACTCATCCAAATGCTCTCAAATTAAAGTATGTTTAACAACATGCCATGGCCTAATTTAAAAATATATCATAAGTTAATTTCATGCAAGGTACGGCCATGAGAATTAAACTTTCACCAAAGATAATTATTAAATAAAAATTTCAATTCTTATTCAAATAATTTCAATTTAATATATGTTAACAAACATATGAAATCCAAACTTTCTAGCATACAACAATTTAATTCTAAGTTATACATCATCATGAGAATTAAATCCTAACCATAGAAATTATTTAAATTAAATTCTAGGACTTAAACAAAAGCATGCATACAAGTTGTATAATCATGGAAAACACTCCATACAACACATATAGAATCCTAATACATCCCCTACCTCAAATTGAGATGAAAATCTCAAAAGCCACCAAAATGAAACGGCTTCGAATCCGACAATACTTTGGGGTTTTGTCGGGGACAACACGATGAACAAGAATCCCTAAGAAGCCTCATGAAAATCACAACTTGACTTGAAACCCAAACTCAAAAAATGGTCAGAAATGAGTTCTAATAAGGGTGAAAGATAGAGCATGACGAGGGGAATAACAAATGTTAAGGCCGAAGGCGTTTCACTTAGGAAAAGTGGATCAAAGGAGAAGAGAGAAAGTGGCAGCTCCATGGGCATCCATGGCTGCCGGCCAAGAGAGGAAGAAGAAGTGAAAAATCTTATTTTTCTTCTTTAAGTCCCCTATTTATAGAAAATCTCAAAAAGTGCCCCGAACGGGCCCCGCCGGGTTCGAAAAAGTGAAATTTGAGCAGATGCGCTCAAACGGCAAAACTCCATAAATGAAAAAGATTCAAAATGAGAAAAAGATGAACAGCAGAAGAAACGGTGTCAAAACCCGAGTTCTGAGCAGAAAGTTATGCCCCAAACAAGTTCGGTGGCAACCGGTGCCGGAAACCCTAAAACTGGAGAAAAACAACCAAAAGGAAATTCAAAGAGTACGCGACTCAAAAAAAAGTGGAAATGAATCCCGTACAAGGATCCAGGCTTAAAACAAGGCATTTAGCAATAACTTTCATTAATTGCACAATGGCCCCTTTAAAAAGTGAAAACTACACTAATGGCCCAGAATGAAAATATCTTCCAAAAATATTTTCTTAAAAACTCGTGAAATAAAATATCTTCAAAATATATTTACAAAAAACACCCCAAGAAAAGAAAAAGATTCTGAAAAATTATGCATTCATACCCCTATGGACACCGGGAGCAACCAGAGTACTTTCTTACAAAAGTAAGGATACGTATTTCGTGGAAACCACTTAGAATGAAGATATGTGAAGTCAAAAACCAACTCCGAACACAAGAAGTGAGGTTATGCCAACAAAGTGACAAACGGTGAAAAGACAAAATAAGGAAAATGACGAAATAGGGAAAAGGACGAAAAGTGAATAGTATCCAAAAAGTGAAAATATGAAAATGACTCGGTCCTCAAAGGAAGTTGTTAATCCAAAGAAAAGAGTCTCAGAAATCATTCTAGAGCACTTGAGACGACACTAAGCGATGAGAAACTAAACTCAGAAAGGAAAGACCAACGGAAAAAAAATATCCCAAAAAATCTGAGAAAAGGAAAAGGAATGAAAATGACCTGGTCATTACAGCCTTCCAACCTTAAAGGGATTTCGTCCCCAGAATTCAGCCCCAACAAAATAAAATAGCAAAACCAAGATAACCACAGAGTACATCTCCAAGTATCCCACACAACACGCTACAAAAGCAATCCCCAAAACTGAAAGACAACGTACAAGCCAGTGTCATTTGCACCCACGTGCTCATGACAAGACAACCTCTCAGAGGAAAAGTAACCACATAGACACACGACAAGTCAGAACTCACACACAGAACCCAAGGTCAGACAAAAGAACGAAAAACAATAACCGTAAGTATCCCTCTAGATGAATCATCATACCGATCCAAAAACAATCACCAAAAGAACTCCAAGAAAACCATGTATCAAATCAAGGTACCGAACAAAGACGACATGGCAGTACGAATAGCAACCAGGACCCACCCACGACGTACTCAAATGTGTGGTAGCAATGACAGTACCTAGCGCCACTCGTCAATAAGGTAGCATCGACGACAATTAGCACTCGCCCACAACACACAACTTTATACGGTAGCATGAAAGTATAAGGCACTAATTCATAACTTGCCCCCCACTAGGTCTACCTATGAAACCTCTCGATACCAATGACATCAATGTCACAAAACGATCATGGCCAAAGGCAATGTGGGAACCAGGCATCCGTGAGAGTTCGAATATAGTCCAAAGATGTTCCGGACCATCTTGCCTAAACCCAAACTCTAACAACAATGTCATAGGCACCATTATGCTTAAGGCCTCAAATCCTCAATACAACAAAACCAACAACTCCAATGTCTTGAAATACTCCCATTAACAACGTTAATCAAGAACCCAAAGCCTAACAAGCAAAATTAAAACCTCTAGAAATCAAAATGAACCTCATTACAAGACATTTCATAGAAGGTCCTACACATCTCCTTGAAACATATCAACTACAAGACTACACCAAAATCAAATATTGGATCCACATGCTTATCATGGATCCTCGAAATACAAGTCCACTAAATGGCACACATATCAAAATCTCGACAATTAAAATCACCAAATGAGTCCCTCAAAACTGTACTTGGCAACACCAAGTTAAATCAAAATTTCTCAATTCCCATCAATCCATAAACAACCATTGGAACTACGATTCCTTAAAACAATACTTAGTCATAACTAGGACGAGAAAACTCCACAAACATGCCATATCCAATAATGATCCTCCAAAACTCTCCCTAAGAGTCAGCCACATCAAGGTCTCCAAACTGAAACAAGTCTCCAAAAGACATCCCTAAACCGCAAGCTCACACAATGAATCAAACGAATTCTCAATCAAATGGACACAAGTCCCTGTAAAATGATCTTACACCAAACACTCACTCTGAGTACCACAACTCGTTAACAACCATGGCAAAACTCCCCAAGAGAAGACACGAAGAAAAGGAACCGCCAGTCCTAAGAAAGACAACACCACGACTTCATCTCTGAAATGAAAGACAACAAGGCTAAAGACTTCACCCCCTACATGGAAGTAAGTCGACCAATGATGAGCGCTGAAAAGTGCGTATTTAAACCCCTTAAGCTTAGGCATTCTAGTACCTTTATCTATCTTACTTTACCGTTTTAGATTGATTTCGTATTATTTCCATTTTCAGGCACTTATCTCAAAAATAAGCTAACTCAGCAAAATAAGAGCAGAAATGAAGCAATTCTGGGATGAATCAAAGAAAGAAGCCAAGTGGAAGCAAAAGGAAAAAAAAGGTGGAAATCAACATCTTCGATCGATCTCAAATCAAAGTTTGATCGATCCAACATGATCAATCTCAGCACTTTCAGATGGATCAGAGCCATAATGACATTTTCAGAGATCTCAAAAGTTCGATCGATCCAACATCATTCTTCGATCGATCGAACTACCTTATCCTTATCCAAATGATTGATCTTATCTAGTTGTACCACCCTACCAACCATTTTTGTCCTTTTCCCAAAAATATCTTCAAAATATCTCAGATTTGTCTTTATCCAAAAAGCGCCGCCATTGAGGATCGATCCAACTTCAGTTCGATAGATCTCAGCTATGTTCGATCGATCCAAGTCCAAAGTTCGATCGATCGAACTTCCTCCAGTGCCAAAAAGTTAAATTTCCAGCTCACAAAAAGTTATCCTTTATCCAATTATTGGGGAATATTTGCTGCACAACCCCAGCGCATTTTGGGTGTCATTTGACCTACCTATATAAGGATAAGGAATACTTTTTACATCATATCACATCATATCATATCATACCTTGTAAGAACTCTTGGAGAGCAAGCTCAGAGGAGGAGGAGGCTAGAGACACCATTGGAGACTCTTCATCAACGAAAGAGCAAATCTCTACCATGAAGTTAGCCCTTGAGGGTTGGAGAAGCACTACCATGAGTGGTTAGACATCCTCTTGGGGTTAGAGTTAGCCCCAAGCATGCTTTCTACATCTTGATTTTGTGTATTATTGAGGGATTAGTGTTGTAATACACGTTTTGGCACTTTTATATAAATAGATCTTTTTTATTCAATGATTTATGTGGTTTAATGCTTCCAATTAATCATTTCATTCTACCCATATGTCTATGTATGCTAGAATAGATGTTCATGTGTTTGTCTCTATTTCTTGTGTTAGTGGTGCATGTCTATGTGTATTAATGCCATAGATCTAGAGATTGTCAAAACATTGTGCTTAAAGGAATGCTCTTGTAATTTTCTAGATGATTTATGCTCATTTCTTGATGGATTGTGCCTCTCCCTTAACTTAATTAGTTTAATTTAATGTCATTAGCTTAATTTTAGTGCAGTGGTAGCATAGTTATTAGATTGGATGACAATCCATGCTTGTTGTTTGATGTTCCATACTTTTGAATGCAAGTAGCATATGTCTTTACCCTTGTGGTATATTTGGCTAGTGAGCTTAATGAAAAGATTAATGACTTGCTAGATATATTGTGCTTTTCATATGCTATTTAAACAATATATACTTAATTGCTAGATATATTGTGCTTTTGACATGTTAATTAGACAATGTATGCTTAATTGGTCACCCTTGCTAATTGAATCAACCAAACAAACATACACATCAATATTGCAACACACATTTACCTCATTAGTCACTAGTTAAGGGTGTAGAAAAGCATTATTTGGTGGTGACCTCTAAACCCCAAGATCTCTCTCTCTTACTTACTCCTTATTGCATTTAATTATTTAGTTTAATTTGCTCTTTAATTTAATCAACCAACCAACTATTTGTTTGATCACTCGACCTACTAACCCTAATAGCGATTCCACAACCAAATTCGACTCCAATCCCTTAGGACGATCCCTACTCACCCTAACTATATTTTTAGTGAAGGTAGTAGTGGCTTTTATAAATGTAAAACTTGGCCCATGCCTTAATGCACACTCCTAAGCTTGTGGTGTAGCGACAACGAAGCGCCACCAACCAAAATCCATCAAATCCTCAACAAGGACTTAAGACAACGATAGTGGTTCTTACGGACCAGCCAACCCCAAAGCTGTGCACAACGCAACGAAGAGAGGAGACTCAGTCCTTGTGAAGTCCCTAACACGAATCAAGAAAAAGAGAAGAAACCTTATTCCCCCACAAGTGTCAACACGACAAAGAAGAAAATGGAGCATTCTTCCCACCTTAGGGAAGTGGATAGCTCAAGACGAAACAAATGTGATAATTCCTCTACAAGGAATTTCACAACGAAACCATCGTGGAAACCCGCATGCACACTACGTGCGACCAAAGGAAACAAAAGGGTAAACTAAACATGGAAGTCATGCAAATAATAAGGAAATGCAACTACCAAGAAGGTAAATCTACTCATATAGATAAAATCAATGGTACATGCAGCACGTCTCCACGTAAGCACAAAATCATGTCACTAAAATACAGTAACAACATGGTATCTCTACTCACGCATCACAATAGCATAAATCTTATTACTAACATGGTAGTAAACGAAACTGCATAAGATAAAAATGATGGAACAATAAACTTTATAGATATCGTGTCCTAGAATGTCTAGGTAAAAGGAAAGACCAATCCTAGCCATAAACTGATTCCAAAAACCAATGCGACAACAACTTGTCTCAAAACATACGTGAGCCCTTACCATAATGGTAAGACTCTAACAATCCATCTCTAAATCTAAAGGTGACACTATAAGTGACAATAATAGTGCAATGTTCTCTCTACCCAAACATCAATCAATCAACTTGATCCCAAAAGCGTCATCACGCAAGGAGAACTCAAGGAAAATGGCAACAATAGCCATACCAATAATAACCGAATCAATCACTACGACTGACCCCCAAAACAACCATCATCATCATCGATGATAAGGACAACGCCTATCAAAACAAAACCAACACTGATTCCATCCGAACTGCACTTGTAGCTAGCCAGTACGGTAGCATGACAATGCCATGCACCCTCCCACAACGTACCCGCCCACAAAAATTGCAATCCTAGAGGAATCATCCCAGACAATCAAGGATCCTAAGAGGCCCATAACCTCATCATGGCTCAAAACCAACAAATCCAACACTACAGCAACACCAAATGAATCACCTCACGAGAGCCTAAACAAAAGGTGACCATCCACCTACCCCAAAAACCAATGCTAGGTCGATAACAACCTGTACCACCACGAGACTGTGACTATAATCACCATTAACCCCAACTCGTGCCTTAATAACCAATCCCGTGTCATGCCAAATATGCAACACAGTCATTCATATACAATTCTACTCTAGCATACATCACATGTCATGCTCTTTACATAGAAATTAAAATCATGCTTAAACAAACTACATACTATATGTACCACATAAGCATATAAACATGTTATCAAACCACAACATGTTATCAAGAAGCATATAAACACATAGAGCATGGTAACATAAGCATTATATGCACCTAAACTAGTTGTCCAAGGTATTCAAATCTAGGAGCTCTGATACCACCTGTGACGACCCAAGTTTTTCAACCAGGTGTGTCAGTGATGAATCAAAAGTTGATCCGATAACGGATCCAAAATGTGGAAGCGAAACCAAGAACAAGGTCTATAGGGATATCATCATCCCTAAGGCACCCAAATGACCTTCCATAAAGTCATGAAACCCAAAGAAATAACCAGAAGCGAAAACTAGAGGAGAAAGGTCAAATGGTACCCTATGGCACCAATGACAACCAAGGGAAACAAAACCTAGTTCAACTAGACCACATATGTCGTTACATGGCCCAAACATGATTAACGAAGTTGAGTGTAAGTAAACCAATTGGTACAAGGCTGAAGAGACAGCAACAAAACAAAGTCCACAAGGTAGCTCCATTTCGGTCGACCGAAATGGAGCATCGGTCTGCCGAAATAAGCCTAGAAAAAGAAGAGTAAAGAGCTCTTAGTTCGGTCCACCGAAGTGACAAACCGGTCGACCGATTTAAGGTTCGAGATAAAAAAATGAGTTTCGGTCGACCAATGTAGAGAACCGGTCGACCGAAATAAGCCTCGATGGTGAAAATGGCTACTGGAATTGGAGTTTTTGTTGAACAATGAAATCAAAAGGGGGTTCGGTCGACCGAAACAGGCCACCAGGCGACCGAAACTAGTCAAAATCATGAAAATAAACCTGCTATGCACCAAAAATGAAGAAAAGACCCTAAGTCGTATTTGAATCCCCCATTGCATGATCAATCTACATTATATGCTATTGTGTGATGATGTGAACATGCACGCAAGTGTAAAATGGTATTTTAAACATGTTACAATGGCCTACGGTCTCATTACATCACATTTACAAGATTTGACATCACAAACCTCTAAAGTTAGAAAAATTACATTTCTAAGGTAAACTCAAACATGCTAACACTTGCATGTGAACAAAAATGCATTGTAAGAAACCTCAAATCTACAAATCACCCAAGGCAAGTGCAATCCTCCAGATATTGAAACCTATACCTGAAATATGCCCCAGTAACTTTGGGGTGAGCAACATAAAGCTACTCGTAAGAAATGAGCATGCATCGACCTACATTTTATAATTTTATCACCTTAAGGTGAAACATGTTAAAGGACTCATGCCACCTAACGTCTATGTCAAGGGTGAGACTCAGGGAGCATCCTAAGCTACCCTAAATCATAGCATAAATCACATCATTCATGCAATTTCAATAACATAACAACTTGCTATACAAAGCAACAAGATATAGATTCTCAAGGTTATCAACTTGAAATCCAGGATGCGAAAACAACCAAAGTGGGTCATGCCACCTAACGTCTATGTTCCAAATGAATCTATAGGATCGCTCCTAAGTCACATTTGAGCAATATAGCATAGATGCACTTAACAACATCAAAGTTCACAATGATTCATTAAAAATCATAAAACATGAATGTACTTAACAAACATTAAAAACATGCTACGATTCATTCAAAATCATAATGCATAAATGTACTTAACAACATTAAATCAATAACCAAAACCACAAGTCACAATTAAACATTGGTTGTCAACTTGGAATTGAATGCAAAAATAAATAGTGGAAGACTTAGACATCACGTCTCGGACTAAACCAAGAACAAAATGGTTATTTCGGGCATTAACCCGCTGGGAAGACCACCCTAGTGCATACTATCTCAATAGAGAGAACTTATTCCTCCCGCACTAGAGCCAAACTCTAGCCATTTCACAATAACAATGTCCCAAGACTCCAAAATAAATAAGTTAACAACTTATATACGAAATATATATATACAGTACGAAACTACATTCCATGTACAAGTAGGTTGAAACCACACAATACATACTCTAAATCCACAACTACTATAGGATGATAATGTCGAATCTTCAGAGCGTGATTCGTTACGCGCTACAATAACATTACATGTCGAATCTTCAGTGTCCAATTCGTTACACGCTATAACAATATAATTCAATATTGAAAGCATAACTTATAAATCCATTACAAGTCTAAAATCATGCTTTAAACATACTGTCAATGTTATATACATGATTAAATCTTCAACGCAATAGAAACGGAAATTAATTACATAACCTAATTAATTTCTCTAAGTTTCAAGTCTAGATTTAATGATCCCTAATTAACACATGTTATATAACATAGCATGGTCATTACATATACCACATGAAAAGCTTAAGTAGGTCATTAAAACAATATGATGGAATTTAATTAAAACATGAGAATTAAATTCCTAGATTCTAAAACAACATCGAATGTTTCCAATTTAACATATGCTAGTGTACAAGTCCTAGTCATCACAATACCAAGTTAAAAACTCAATTTAAGCCAATGGACCCATTAAATAGATTTTAATTAATTCTTTTAATTAAAACTCTAGAATTTCACACTCATCCAAATGCTCTCAAATTAAAGTATGTTTAACAACATGCCATGACTTAATTTAAAAACATATCATAAGTTAATTTTATGCAAGGTACGGCCATGAGAATTAAACTTTCACCCAAGATAATTATTAAATAAAAATTCCAATTCTTATTCAAATAATTCCAATTTAATATATGTTAACAAACATATCAAATCCAAACTTTCTAGCATGCCACAATTTAATTCTAAGTTATACATCATCATGAGAATTAAATCCTAACCATAGAAATTAATTAAATTAAATTCTAAGATTTAAACAAAAGCATGCATACAAGTTGTATAATCAAGGAAAACACTCCATACAACACATATAGAATCCTAAAACATCCCCTACCTTAAATTGAGATGAAAATCTCAAAAGCCACCAAAATGAAACGATTCCGAACCTGACAATACTTTGGGGTTTTGGTCGAGGATAACATGATGAACAAGAAGCCCCATGAAAATCAGAACTTGACTTCAAACCCAAACTCAAAAATGTGTCAGAAATGAGTTCTAATAAGGGTGAAAGATAGAGCACGACGAGGGGAATAACAAATGTTAAAGCCGAAGACTTTTCACTTAAGAAAAGTGGATCAAAGGAGGAGAGAGAAAGTGGCAGCTCCATGGGCATTCATGGCTGCCGGCCAAGAGAGGACGAAAAAGAGAAAAATCTGATTTTTCTTTTTTAAGTCCCCTATTTATAGAAAATCTCAAAAAGTGCCTCGAACGGGCCCCGCCGGGTCCGGAAAAGTGAAATTTGAACATATACGCTTACAACCCAAAACTTCATGAACAAAAAATATTCAAAATGAGAAAAGATGAATAACAGAAGAAACGGTGTCAAAAATTGAGTCCCGAGCAGAAAGTTATGCCCCAAACAAGTTCGGCGGCAACCGGTGCCGAAAACCCTAAAACTGGAGAAAAACAACCAGAAGGAAATTCGAAGAGTACGCAACTCGACGAAAAGTGGAAATGAATCCCGTACGAGGATTCAGGCTCAAAATAAGGCATTTAGCAATAACTTTCATTGATTGCACAATGGCCCCTCCAAAAAGTGAAAACTACACTAATGGCCCAGAATGAAAATACCTTCCAAAAATATTTTCTTAAAAACCTCTAAAATAAAATATCTTCAAAAGATATTTACAAAAAAATACCTCAAGAAAAGAAAAAGATTCTGAAAAACTATGCATCTATGTCCCTATGGACGCCGGGAGCAACTAGAGTACTTTCTTACAAAAGTAATGATACGTATTTCGTGGAAACCACTTAGAATGAAGTTATGTGAATTCAAAAACCAACTCCGAACACAAGAAGTGAGGTTATGTCAACAAAGTGACAAACGAGGGAAAAGACAAAATAGGGAAAAGGACGAAAAGTGAATAGTGTCTAAAAAGTGAAAATATGGAATTGACTCGGTCTTCAAAAAAAGTTGTTAATCCAAAGAAAAGAGTCTTGAATATCATTCTAAAGCACTCGAGATGACACTAAGCGACGAGAAACTGAACTCAGAAAGGAAAGACCAACGGAAAAAAAATATCCGTAAAAATCTGAGAAAAAGAAAAGGAATAAACATGACCAGGTCATTACAGTATTGCATGGAGGAGGTTCGCCGTATCCACGAGTTTGTAGTGCTGCTACTGATGGATGTAGACCGTTATATCCTGCAAGACAAGCACCACAGAGTCCGTCAACACCATGTGGGGCGTAAATTGTCTTGAGGACATAGTATCAAATACTAACCTCAGTCCAGGTTCTTTATTTAGTAATTATTATTTTATTGCTTTAATTTGAATGTTTAAATAAATATTGAGTCGTATATTTAATAAATTATTTTAGCGTATTATTAATTATTTCATGGTATATTAGTATAAGGTTAGTTATATCTTAAAAGTCATATAAAGCATATATATTTTTCAAGAATTTCGGGCGAAATGATCCACTATGTTTGAAGTGAAGTACAATGGACTTCGACTCAAGCTCACACCCTCTCATTCTACCAAGAACCAATTGCTGGCAATCTTCGGCTTTGTTACTCCCTCGTTCAACAGTGCTTGACTTCAGGCTTACTTCCTTGATCCCCATAGAAGGATTGTTGGTAGATCAAATAACACTCCGCGAATGCTTTGACCTTTTCAAAGTGTGATCACTTTCTCATTTTCTTCAAATCTGATTTTGATAAAGATAAATAAAAACTCTGTTTTTATAGAATGGTGTCAATGGATCTTCAATTATTCCAACTCCGACCAGATAGAGAATAACGTACTAAATACTCTCAAACAATTCTCTCAATTAGAAAAATATTTATCTTCGATCCCTAAAAAATTTGAAGAGAAAGAGACTTTATATAGATTTTAGAGAAACCTAAAATTCTTGGAAACCAAGTTAAATTCGTGTAAACACATTCCCCTAAAATTTGATTAAAAAGGAATCCAAATTGGAGTAGGAAAACAATTTCTAATTTGGTTCTATGGTAGCGCGATTAGTTGTAAAAAGCACAACTAGTTCCGCCTTGGCAATGTCTAATCTCTCAAAAGTGAATTTCGAAAGACGAGTACTGGGATCGACTATGTAAAACACGACTAGTTCTGTTTTGGCCTTGTACTTTTGTAAAACTAAACTTTGAAAATCTTTTTAAGTGCCTAACCCCAAAACATACCAAATATAAAAATAAAGTGTCCTCACACACATACCTTGTCTAATATGTCTTCTCATCGAACCGTAGTATGTTGACACGATCTCGAATACTTTAATTTTGCTTTCGAACTTGAGACTCAAAGTTTAAACTAAAATTACAACTCAATTGGACTTGTTTTACACGAAAATTTAGGGAGGAACCGAAAACCACGTAACTAGAGTCCAAACCAAATCAATCCCCTACAACAAAAAAAGTTTGACCTAGTCTTATATGCTCGTACTACCTTTGCCAAAGCCTTGTTGCTAAACGTCTCAATCTTACTTACTACTCGTTACCAACTCGAACACACACAAGCCCAATATCTACAAATCTCAGACTCATTTTTATAATCTTGCAAACGAGCTATTGAAATCGAATACAATTATTTCTGCGAGCAAATTGGCCCTCTTCCTAATGATCCAATGATCCTTTAAAGTAGAATCGCAAATAAATGAATTTGAAGATGAAATATGGTTGAAATTGATCAAACACATCGAAACTCCTTGCTCTCAACTCAATCACAAAATAATTGGGACAGGTGTGTAATTTAGTTTCCTACTTGTGAATGAATAAATCTCACAAATTGGGTGTGTGAGTATCAATTAAGGAAAAAAAAAACGCTCACAAATCCCTATAAAAAGTAGGAATTTTGAATTCCTAAGCATACTCTCAAGGTTTTTTTGCAATATTTTCACATAAAAATAACTCAGAAAAATCGTATTTATAGTGTCAAAGCTTATTCTTAAGTTATGACAAAAGACAATAATTTAATAATACTTTCTCACATTTTAAAATAAAAGTTGATGGTTCAAATCTTCATAAAAATAAATTTTTTTTTTCATAGACATAGTTTGAGTGTGGGTTTCTTACCATGAAATAAAAAATTAATAATTTATTCTCATGTTAGAGTATGATATGAAATGAAATTATTGTTAAAATAGGTTCCTATTTTAACAAATACTCTATTACTGGTACAAATTAAGATTGATTCTATTAGTACATTGTACCACTGTTATTAGATTTTTTATTATTATTAATTTTTTGTCTTTCTTTTCAAAAGTACCTTTTCACAATAATTTCACTAAGTATCAACTTGCGGTCTAAGTAAATCCTAAGTACTTATGTCCATTATTATAAACCTAGAACCTAAGATCTCCAGGGTCATTCTTACCTTTACCTTAAAAGTGATCGAGGACCATGGAGCAACTTTACAAGTGATGATGAAGTAACTTCCATCTCAATATATTTTTAAAGACGAATCTTGGCAAAGTGTTTGGGATGATTGAGACATTTTGTTGACACCCTAGCTATCAAACTTTGGAACAAAATTTGTCTACGTACAAATATATATATTTTTAATATATGTAAAAACTAGCATAATTTTGTTTTTTGGGAAGTCAAAATGTAGAACAAAATTGAGAAAATTTATTATTAGATTTGATTATTCGCAAAAAATTATAAATTTGATAAAGTGAGTAAAGTTGAATCTCACAATTGAGAGGAACAAGATAAAAGAAGATAATATTAGAAATGATCACAAACGTTAAACTATTAAAACAATAATCATTCGAGACCCAATGAAAATAATTAAGATTGATTAAACATAACTAGCACTAGAATTATGTACTTCACACTATGATATTACAAAAAAGAGTGGTAGACCAAAATTGGCACCATATGAAAAGATATAATTATTTCAAATTAAATAGAATGATGGAAATAGATTCATATAATTGAATCCAAATAATTAAAAAGAAGAAGAGGATGAGCTGGTGTTTCGGTCATATCCAAAAACTTTAGCTATTAGGTGAAGTAAACAATTAACTCATATATATCTCACTTTCTAATCTAAATCCGATGGGACAAATCCTCCTTCTACGTAACACCTAGTTTTTCTTTGATATCCATGCCCAAATAAAAATAACATGCATGTTAAGTAAAATCACTTCTTCTTTTTTTTTCTATAATTCATGTGACTTTTCAATTAAATTTTATGTCAATACCCCTTATCTTTGATTATTTTTTTTTTTTTGGCATTTTCTTATTTTAATAGTTTTTTTTTCTTTTTTTTTTCTAGGTTCCATATTGGCCTGATTTTTGGCAAGTACTTTAGTTAAGTGACTTGAGGCTTATTCCTAATTGATTTTTGGAAAGGTTATCTCACAGTAGATCATTATTTTTATTATTTCCTATAAATAGTTGTAATGCTGATACTTTTTAACAATTTATCTCATTAATATAATTCAAGTTTTTTCTATTTTTATTTTATTTTATTTTTTATACACTTAGCCAAGGGAAATGATAAATACACTACAATTTTTGTAATGCACTTCAAATTTTTTTTTTTTAAATTAATGACATAAATACCTTTTATATTTTATAATTTAAAATTCAAAGTGAAGTGCATTTATAAAAAGTTAGAGCTCATTTATTACCTGTCTTACCAAATTATAAAATTATGGGTAAAGTGCAAAAAAAATCCCCTTAAACTATTGTCCTTTTGCAAATAATTTCCTGAACTAAAAATTGCCGCATAAAATATTAATTTGTTACAATTAAGACAAACTCATCACAAAAGACTATTTTACTCTTTCTCATTAAATTTTTTATTTCTTATTAAATTATTTTTATTATCTTTTTTCTTATCCAAATATTAACTATTCTATTTACCTTAATTTTATTATTAGTATCAATTTATCATAAAAATGAAAAAAAAAAGATAAATAAAATTGTAACTACCATTTTCTAAAATGATGAACTTATAACTAAAATTTTATTATTTATAATAAAAAATTTTATAACCAGTTTAAACCTTTTTACGGTTGAAAATATCTTATTTTTCATATAATATATTGATGAAAAATTCTAAATTACTTAAATAAAAAATACATTCTTGTTCATGTAATATATTCGTGAAAAATTAAAAAATTAATTAATTTTTTAAAAAAATTTCTACTAAAGATTTTTGTTTAAACAATTAATTTAAAAAATTAATGGATGGAGAATATGTCATCAAATTAGTATGAATTTATTTCATAATTTATTCGAATAAGAAAAATAGATCAAGTGTAATTCAATAAGAAATGACATTATGGTCATTTAATGAAATATATTATAGGTATTGGGGTATTTTGCAAAAAATGTGATAGTTTAGAGGGTTTTATACATAAAATATAGTTTGGGAGATTATTTACAAATTCAAATATAATATAGGAGAAATTTTTGCCCTAAAATAATTTATAATCTTGGTAAATGTACTACTTCCAAGTAATAAAATTACCTCAAAATTGAATAGATAAAAGGTTTACTGGCAGTATCCCATCCATTTCCACAATTTAAGTTAGAGAGAAAATTTTCTTTGTGCCTATTGTACCGTGCAACATACATTCAATGGTTTATAATCGACGTGTGTAATTCACATACGAGTGTGTGTATTACATGAATAGTCCAAATGTGCCTATTGCAATATGCAACGGGCACAAAGAAGCTCACATGTGTGTATTACATGAACCATCCAAATGCGTCTATTGCACGGTGTTTCAGGTGTAAATAAAATTTTCTTATACTTACGTCATGTAGCGACTAAAATATATAAATTTTGTAAAACATATTTCACTAACTGAAAGCAAAATACGGTTATTTTACATGAGAAAA
Organism: Cornus florida; assembly: GCF_030987335.1. Classification (NCBI taxonomy): domain Eukaryota; kingdom Viridiplantae; phylum Streptophyta; class Magnoliopsida; order Cornales; family Cornaceae; genus Cornus; species Cornus florida. The sequence goes on along the minus strand of NW_026775577.1, from coordinate 65,599,983 downwards.
TTGTGTTCTTGCCCAGCCTACCCTATGCATACTCGGAAGAAGAGTCCTAATTACAGTGGCACTCCTAATTGATTAGGATTCCTAAAATTTCACACTACTTAATTAAATGTTCCTACCATTATAGACATTTAAAATATAAATTTATAAGACAAAAGTGCCCTTTTAATTATTTCTTCTCTCTTAAGTTGATTCGTGTATGTATATATATATATATATATATATATATATATATATATATATCAATAACATTCTCATTATGAATTATAATTATTTTCTTTCTGTCTTTTTTTTTTAATGCATTCTTTTATTTCTTTTTTTAATTGTCTTTTAGCTATATACGAAGTGTGTATATAAATATAATTACTATATATATATATATATATATATATATACACACAATCTAATCTTTACTAGTCAATATCTCTCTATTATAAATCCATATATAATATATAGAGAGAGAGAGTCATGATCTCTTGCTCTTTGTGCAACAAGAAAATTAATATACACATTTTAACATTTTTCAAACCTACATATATCCTTTCCTTTTAATACAAAACCATTCTTACCTTATTTTTAGTTTTTATATTTAATTTTACCATTACCATTATTATAGTTATAAAAAGTAATTACTAAACAAAAATGATATGTGTATATATTACTAAAATTTTGTTTTTCTTTAGATGTTTCTTTGAAAGAAAAATAGAAATCATTGAAAGAAAAATAATACCGGTATATATTACTAAAATTGTGTGTATCTTTCAACATTGCAATAAAAATATGATAGTAAAGCATTTTCCTAAGAGACAATAGTATTTACCAACAAATATACTAAAATTCAAATAAATATACTTCTCTAACTAGTATAAGTAAATTTACTAACAAATATACTATAATGCTGCATTTTTGAATATCGAATTAATACATTGGAATTGGAATTGAAATTGGAGAAAATTTCATTTAAAGTTTGAATAAAATTTCTTTCTATTTCAATTTTAAGACGTCTCGGTATTTTTTTTTTTGCAAAAATTAAGACATCTCGGTATTCCTAAACTAGCTTAACTAGATTTTGAGGAGTTGTGTTTGGCACAAATTATCTTATTGAATTTTCAGACAATTGTATTCAAAGATATAAAACAAATGATCTATCTTTATCCTTCCCCAAGTGAACCATCTAAAGCCTGATGTAATTCTTCTTTGTTCGACAGAAACATGAAGAATAGAGGTGATGAAGAATAGAGTGTTGACCTTAAGGATTTCATCTAAGGACAATCTAGGTGTTTTGATGATAACAAACCATTAATGGTGTTTAAGGACTAATGTTTACATTGAGTGTTATATAGATTATTCACATTCAAAAAATGACCTCAATGAAACACTAAAGGTCATTCCAAATATTCCATCATTCAAGACCACATCAAGGAAATAAATGGATACAATGAAGACATGAAGTTGCAAGGAACCAAATGTAAAGTCCATCCAAAGATAGTTTGGACTACAATGAATAAGAAAGCAACTCAAAGGAAGGAATGAAGCAAGAATACCTCAAAGCCTAAAGATCATGGATAAAGCATAAAGAAATGGGTAAATAGGATGGTGAGTGTTTATGATTCAATGTCAAAGTCTTTATGAATACATTTGAAGCTTATCTCTATAGGACCATGCATATCATTACATCATGACCATTAGAAATAGACTATGAACTTCATTACATATATTTGACATATGAACTTTTTGCTAAGAATGAGTTAGTTCAAACTTTCATAAGTTTTGAAAGAACTTACAACTTAAGCTATAAATGCTAGGACCATGCACATTAATCATAAGATTTATATTGGTCACTAGAAAGTAAAAGTAAGGCTTTGAACTTAATCTTTCATCTTTAAGACCTTTGTTACCATTATTTGGTAAATGACTCTAGGACACAATGTACTTGATATTTATCATCCTTGTATATCCCTAGACCCTTAGAAACTGGACTTAAACTAAATTGAACCATACATCAAAGTCTTAGATAATAGAAAGATGACTATCTTATAAGAAGTAATTTTTAACCCATAAAATATTCAGACCAGCCCGTACTAAAACTGCTATAACTATTTTTGTAGTTGGATTTTTTAAAGTAAGGCTAGTTGCATTAGAAAACTGACTTCGAGACCTTGAGTTTAGACTCAAATTTCACCTAAAAATGATTTGAATTGAATGAGATATGAGCATCACAAGATGCATGTTTCTGGTCTACAAAATTTCTGACCAGGTTGCACTAAAATGGCCATAACTATTTCTGTGGTTGAAATTTTTGAGTAAGGCCGATGGAATTAGAAAGCTGACTTCAAGGCAATGAATTTAGAATTAAATTTCACCTCATTTGGAGTTAAATGAACTGAGTTATGTCCATTTGAAGTTCTGCCCATCAATAGAGTAACCTCCATTCAAAGTAGAGCATGCTCCTTTCTGTCCAGTAGCCATTTTAGTTATTACACAGCAATGGAGCCGCCTCCATTCAAGGTAGAGCATACTCCTTTCAAGGTATAGCATGCTCATTTCAGTCCAGTAGCCATTTTAGTTATTACACAACAATGGAGCCGCCTTCATTCAAGGTAGAGCATGCTCCTTTCAGTCCAGTAGCTAATTCTAACTCGAGAAACAATTTTTTCAAGTAGAGCCGCCTCCACTAGATGTAGAGCTGACTCTTTCTTGTCCAGTACTGAATTTTCACGAAAAAGTCCCCCTCCCATCAAGGGAGTCGCCTCCTACTTTAGGGAGCCCGCTCACAAAGGAATGGAGCCGCCTCCATTAGATGGAGAGTCGGCTCACAAAGCAAAGAGAGCCGCCTCCCTTCAAAGACAGAGCCTGCTCCTTCTGGCAAATTCAAATCCAACAGCTCTTTTGTCTTGTGCTTTGTGCTATCCATCTCTAACAGTTCTTTTGAGCTTGCAAACTCTATAAATAGAATGAGGAATGTTTGAACATTTCAAGTGACACCATTTGAGAGACATTATATTGCATTAGAGAGTTTTTGTTCACACATCTTCTCTTCAGCTCTCTCATTCACCCATATACTATTTTGAAAGATTCAATTAAGCATTCAGAGGGCTTTTGCACTTGCTTGAATTTTTATAGAGTTTGTGCTCTATCATGCACTTGAGAGATTATAAGAGCTTATATTCTTCACTTATATCATCCTCTCTCATTCATATTTTTTATAGAGTATTAAGTTTCATTTATATTCAAATCTACTCTAGTTGTGAGCCTTGATTTGCATATCAATCTTTAAGAGATATATTTGTATGTAACAAATCTTATATTCATTTGTAAGGACTTGTGTGGCCCAAGGAAGAAGAAGTAAGCTAGCTTCAATTTGTAAGGGTTGGTGTGACCCAAAAAAAGACTAAGAAAGGTTGTTCTCTTAGTAAGGTGAAGCAAGGAGTTCCTTCTTGTAAATGTTTACTCTCCACCCGTAAGGAGGTATACTAGTGGTTTGAGAAGTCTCAAGAGGAGTCTTGAGCCGAGGAGTAAAAGTTTTTGAACCTCGCTAAAATCGTCGAGTCATTGTTTGTAATTTCTCTTCCCTTATCTCTTTTACAATTATGCTATTAATTGTTTAATTTCATTATTGCATAATTGCTTAAGTTCTTGATTAGAAATTATAAATCTATAAATTGCGAAAATTAGCCATTGACTCTATTCACCCCCTTCCCCTCTAGAGTCAATTCTTGAGTAATATAGAGGTGAAGTGAGCCGTAAATATATTCTTTCAAAGAAAGATTTAAAGAAAAAAAAAATTAATAATATATATTGGTATTACTTTTCTTTCAAAGATTTCTATATTTCTTTCAAAGAATAATCTAAAAAAAATTTTAGTAATATATACTGGTATTATATATATTACTAAACTTTTGTTTTTCTTTATTACTAAAATTTTACTTACCGCAAAAAATTTTAGTGATAAAGAAAAACAAAATTTTAGTAATATATACATGTATTATTTTCTTTCTATTTTTATTTTGGTAATTACCTTTTATAGCTATAGTAATTGTAATGGTAAAATTAAATAGAGAAACTAATAATAGGGTGGGAGTGATTTTGTATTAAAAGGAAATGATATAGGTATGTTTGAGAAATGACTTTAGATCCATATAAAAAGTGTGTATATTAAAAGAAAATGATATAGGTATGTTTGAAAAATGACCGTTAGATCTATATAAAAAGTTTGTATTAATTTTCTTACTTCACGAAGAGCAAGAAATCATGACTCTATAGATACACACACAAAAAAGAAAACTGATGTTTGTATGTATATATACTCAAGCTCTCTCTCTATATACACACAAAAAGGAAAGTTGTTATTTGTATATATAGATACCCAATATATATATATATATATATATATATATATAAAAGAAAGTTGTTGTTGGCATATATTGATACTTAATTTATATATATATATATAAAGGAAAGTTATTGTTTATATATATAGATAGAGTATCTATATATACATGTAGTAGGTGTATAGTGTGAGGGGAGAGAAATAAAAAAGGAAAATAAGAAAACCAAAAAAATTTAGGTGTTTGAGGAGTGCTAATTTCAGTCGCAGTCCTAATTGGATAGGATTCTTAGAATTTCATGCTAGTTAATTAAATGTTCCTACCATTATGAGACATTTAAAATATAAATTTATAGGGTTTGTATATATATATATATATATATATATATATATATATATATAAACACGTGTGTATATATATACATATCAATAACATTCTCTTTATGGATTATAATTATTTTTTTTCTATCTTATTTTTATGGATTCTTTTATTTCTTTTTTTAATTGTCTTTTAACTATATACGGAATGTGTGTGTATATATATATATGTATATATATACATATCAATAACATTCTCTTTATGGATTATAATTATTTTTTTTTCTATCTTATTTTTATGGATTCTTTTATTTCTTTTTTTAATTGTCTTTTAACTATATAAGGAATGTGTGTGTGTGTATATATATATATATATATATATATATATATATATATATATCATCTAAGTTTTGCCTATGAATCCATATATAGTGTATATATATATATATATATATACTCAATCTCTCTCTATATATACAAAAAAAGAAAAATTACTATTTGTATATATAGATACTCAATCTATATATATACACACATATAAAAAAAAGGCTGTTGTTAGTATATATACATACTCAATAATAGGTGTATACATATTTATTAATTTTATTTTATTTATTTATTTATTTTGTATATATAGATACTCAATCTCTCTCTATATATACAAAAAAAGGAAAATACTATTTGTATATATAGATCTCAATCTATATATATAGACATTAAAAAAAAGAAGAAGCTGTTGTTTGTGTATATATACACACACAAAAAGGAAAAAAAAAAAACAAAAGAATTTAGGTGTATACATATTTATTAATTTTTTTTTTCTTCTCTCACTCTAGAATGATAAAGGTGGAAGAAGAATCATATAACTTGAAGTGCTTTAATCACTTCCTTAATTAATCCTCGTGATTGTGAACAAAGACAATTACATGGACAGTGATGGGTCCATCCATTATCGCACGTACGCAGAAAGCTAGAGAGACAAACAGCTTGTTTTAGAGTGAGAAAATACATACATATATATAATTAGATATGGAAAGAAAGTTAGAGATAGAGAGAGAGAGAAAAGAGTGTGGGCCACATGGCATGTGATGGACAGCTGTGACCACTCCCTCTTCATCCCCTCCCCGATATATACCCTTCTTACCCTCCTTACTCCGATCTTTTGATTCTCTCTCTCTCTCTCTCTCGCTCTCGCTCTAAAACACAAAATATCACTTTCTCTCTCTAGACTCTGTAATGGCAGAGCTGAAATGAAAGCCTAAGAAAACCAAACCCAGTCCCTCCCCACCTGAGAAGTGAAGATGAAAACCCTCAATAGTCCCCACTATCACCACCACTACCACTCTCTCACCTCAAACAATCTCTTCTTATGTGTCACACTACTTCTCTCTCTCAACTTTTTCTCTCTGAAAGCTTCATCAGCTTTCATTACTGGACTCTCCAAAGATTCACAGCAACTTCTCAATTTCAAAGCTTCCCTTCCAAACTCAAACGCACTCCAAAATTGGCTTCCCAACAACAACCCATGTAATTTCACTAGAGTATTATGCAGGAACTTCAGAGTATCATCCATAGATCTAAGCTTTGTTCATCTGAATCTCAATTTTGGGTCTGTTTGTTCTTATCTCATTACTCTTCCCAATTTGGAGACCCTTTGGTTGAAGAGCACAAACCTCACTGGTTCGCTCAAATGGGTTGCTAAAGGATGCAGTGAGTCTCTCAGCTCCATAGATCTCGCCGAAAATGGCCTCTCCGGTCCGATTTCGGAGCTTTCGAGCTTGTCATCTTGCTCGAGCTTGAAGACTCTTAACCTCTCCAAGAACAACCTCGATTTCACAGTTGGTGCCTCCACTGGTCTAAACCTCAATTTAGAGTTTCTTGATCTCTCCAACAATCGGATTTCCGGCGAAAACGTCCTCCCCTGGCTGTTATCCGGCGGCTGCGGCAACCTCCGATACTTGTCCTTGAAGGGGAACAAAGTCGCTGGAAATATTATTCCGATGTCCAAGTGTCCTACCTTGGAACATCTCGATCTCTCTCAGAACAATTTCAGCTCAACTTTTCCTACTTTCGGCGACTGCTCTGTTCTGCAGCATCTAGACTTGTCGTCGAACAAATTCTCCGGCGACATTAGCACCGTCCTCTCCGGCTGCAGGAGCCTTAGATTCTTGAACCTCACCAAGAACTTGTTTTCGGGTGCGATTCCGAAGATTCCGAGTGGGAGCATAGAGATGCTGTACCTCTCCGGCAATGATTTTCACGGCGAGATACCATGGTATGTCACTGATTTATGTTCGAGCTTAGTAGAGTTGGATATTTCTGAGAACAAATTGTATGGTACTGTTCCTGAAAGCTTTAGTTCATGCTCTTCTTTGCAACTTTTTGACATATCTAATAACAACTTCTCTGGTGAGCTACCAATTGATACCCTTCTCAATCTCACCAATTTGAGGACTTTGGTGTTGTCATTCAACAATTTCGATGGTGGGTTGTCTGATTCACTCTCCAAATTGCCATATTTGGAGGCTTTGGATTTGAGTTCTAATAATCTTTCTGGTTCTATTCCATGGGAACTTTGTGGTCAAGGCCATGGAAAGAGCTTGAAAGTGCTCTATCTTCAGAACAATAATTTCAATGGTCCAATCCCAGAGAGTCTGAGTAACTGTTCGGAGTTGGTTTCGCTTGATCTGAGCTTCAATTTCCTCAATGGGACGATTCCCTCTAGCTTGGGGTCGCTCTCGAAGCTGAAAGATTTGATCATTTGGTTGAATCAGCTTCATGGGGAGATCCCAAAAGAGCTTATGTACATCCAAACACTGGAGAATTTGATTCTTGATTTCAATGAATTGGAGGGTACAATTCCAGCTGGTTTGGGCGATTGTACTAATTTGAATTGGATTTCATTGTCCAACAACCGGTTGAGTGGTGAAATTCCGGCCAGCCTTGGCCGCTTGGCTAACGTTGTGATTATCAAGCTTGGAAACAACTCGATCTCTGGAAGCATTCCACCGGAGCTTGGGGATTGTCGTAGCCTGCTATGGTTGGATCTCAGCACCAATAAGTTGAGTGGGACTATTCCTCCTGCTTTGTTCAAACAATCTGGCAATATTTCGGTGTCATTGCTCACTGGAAAGCGATATGCTTATATCAAGAATGATGGTAGTAGGCAGTGTCATGGAGCTGGGAACTTGCTTGAGTTTGAAGGAATCAGACCGGAACAGTTGAATAGAATCTCTACAAGGCATCCCTGCAACTTTACTAGAGTGTACAATGGCTTTATTCGGCCCACTTTCAATCACAACGGGTCAATGATTTTTCTTGATCTTTCTTACAATATGTTGGATGGTAGTATTCCAAAGGAGCTTGGGTCCATGCACTATCTCTCTGTATTGAATTTGGGGCACAATGATCTCTCTGGTCCGCTTCCTGAAGAGCTCGATGGCTTGAATAATGTAGCCATTCTTGATCTATCCTATAATAGGTTCAATGGGTCAATTCCACAATCCTTGACTAGCCTTTCATTGCTTAGCGAGATTGATCTGTCGAACAACAATTTCTCGGGGATTATTCCTCAAGTGCCTCCATTTGATACACTTCCGGTTTCCGGATTCATGAATAATTCAGGCCTTTGTGGCTATCCTCTTCCAACTTGCGGGGCTTCTAACTCCGGAAACAGCCAGCATCAGAAGTCTCATAGGAGACAAGCATCTCTTGCAGGGAGCGTGGCAATGGGATTGTTGTTCTCTCTATTCTGCATCTTTGGTTTGATAATAGTTGCTGTGGAAACCAATAAAAGGAGGAAAAAGAAGGAGGCTTCTCTGGAAGCTTATATTGATGGTAATTCCCATTCAGGTACTGCAAATACCGCATGGAAGCTAACCAGTGTTCAGGAGGCATTGAGCATCAACCTGGCGACATTTGAAAAGCCCCTCCGGAAGCTCACTTTTGCTGATCTTCTTGAAGCTACGAATGGGTTCCACAATGACAGCCTTATAGGCTCTGGTGGCTTTGGTGATGTCTACAAAGCCCAATTGAAAGATGGTAGCATTGTAGCAATCAAGAAACTAATACACATTAGTGGCCAGGGTGACCGGGAATTCACTGCTGAAATGGAAACCATTGGGAAGATCAAGCATCGAAACCTCGTTCCTCTTTTGGGGTACTGCAAGGTGAGAGAAGAAAGGCTTTTGGTTTATGAGTACATGAAGTATGGGAGCCTTGAAGATGTTTTACATGACCGGAAGAATATTGGGATCAAATTAAATTGGGCTGCAAGGAGGAAAATTGCGATTGGGGCTGCAAGGGGATTAGCATTCCTTCATCATAATTGCATTCCTCATATAATTCACAGGGATATGAAATCGAGCAATGTACTGCTCGATGAGAATTTGGAAGCTAGGGTTTCTGATTTTGGTATGGCACGGATGATGAGCGCAATGGACACGCACTTGAGTGTCAGCACACTAGCTGGCACTCCTGGTTATGTTCCTCCTGAATACTATCAGAGCTTTAGATGCTCAACGAAAGGTGATGTTTACAGTTATGGTGTAGTTTTGCTCGAGTTGTTAACCGGGAAACAGCCAACGGATTCAGCTGACTTTGGTGACAATAATCTTGTGGGGTGGGTGAAGCAGCATGCCAAGATGAAAATAAGTGATGTCTTTGATCTAGAGCTAATGAAGGAAGACCCCAGCTTAGAGATTGAGCTGCTGCAGCACTTGAAGGTAGCTTGTGCTTGCTTGGATGACCGGCCATGGCGACGCCCCACCATGATTCAAGTCATGGCAATTTTCAAGGAAATCCAAGCAGGGTCTGGGATTGATTCCTCATCCTCCATTGCCGCGGATGATCAAAGTTTTAGTGCAGTTGGAGGGATAGAAATGAGCATAAAAGAGGACACTGAGCTGGGCAAGCAGTAGGTGTTTCACTTCTGCAATTTTCCAAAAAATTCTTTGAAAGGAAGAAGGGAGTGATGATTTATTTATTGAGCTCCCAATTTTTTCCTCTCTTTTACCACTTTAAAATGGCATAAAAATCTCTCGTGTATTGGTACCAGTTCATGTATGTACCATTAGTTAATGTTGTTATACATAAAAAGTTTGTTTAACTTTTTGTAACACTGTACATATGGTAGCCCGAATCTGTTGTAGTTGATTTTGTTGTTAGTTCGTCTTTGAAACTGAACATTAGATTCAGATCTAATCCTCAAAAGAAGCTGTTGGATCTATGACCTCATTGATGGTGACTATGTGAAGGGCTTTTTTGGCCCTTTCTTCATGGTACATCATGTGTTCTCTGTCCTCTTACCATATTCCTAGCTTACTTTATTTCTGTTTATAAAATGTCACAACATGTTGCTCCATTGAAATGCAATTAATTAATTACTATTTCATACACCTCTCTTTGTGGATATGATAAATAATAGGCTCTTTAAGCTTTATACTCGCCAAGTTTCATATTCCACTGTTTCCTTTTCCTCTCCTTTCAATTTTATTAGTGAAATATATATATATATATATATATATATATATATTAAGAATTTATTCTTGAAAGGCACAAGTATTCCCTAAGTGATGGTGATGGGGGGTGGATTAACATCAATATATATGTGTGTGTATTTGGGCGAGAATTTGGCATTCTCAACTATAAATGGAAAGCAATGGTTAGTGAAGGAGGTTACACGCGGAAAATTGACCCGACTCAACTTTTGATAAGATTGAAACTGAGAGGGGGCATGGACATCATGGCATCACGAGTATTATGGGGTACATAGAGGGTGGTTTGTGTTGGAAACAGGGACATTAAAAACATAAATTTTGGAAGAGATTTTGAATAGATTCTGTTAAGAATTTTTTGCGGATCTATAGACAAATGCATTTCTCACTGCAAGGAGATGAACGTGGTATATTTACTTTCTCAAATCCGTTTCAGAGTAAATGAGAAATTAACTATAAGGTAAGGTGTTTGATAAAGTCTAAATGGGTTTGCAAAATGTAAGAAATATTTGTCCCATATCGGAAAATTATTAAAACCAATTTAAGTTTAAATAAGCCTAGTATGGGATTTCCCGAGCTTAATTGTGAAATATGTTTAATTTTTTATTAAACGAAATTGGGCTTGTGTGATTGGATATTAATTTTATTCCTGGGCTTATTAAGATGGCCGAATTAGGCCTGTTTGCTGGGCTTCATAATGGATTAAAACAGTTTTGGTATTTAATTTAAATTAAAACCATAAAACAGTTTTTATGAACCATTATGAACCAATAGTTGCACCCTTTTGCAAAATAAACCACCAGTAATTTTTTCCTGAAACATTGTGAACCAATGGTTGCACCCATTCGAAAAATGCACCATCTAGCCTATAAATACCCCTCCTTGGGTTTATTCCAAAACACACCAAAATTCAGAGAATTCTTCTCTTCTTTTGAATTTTCTTCTTCCTCCTTCCTCTTTAGTCTGTGGGTTCGAGCCTTAGTACTTGGGTTCAAGCCTTAGTCAGTCACTCCGACTCCGAGTTCGAGTCAGAGAGTACTACACCGAACCGGTTCGCCTATTCCTTTAGTTTGCAGTGTTATTACCGAAGGAAGACAAGTCGTTGTATCTCAGGAGATAGACGCCACTGAGTCTGTTAATTCCATAACGGGGTGAATATGTCTTAAGGACATAGAATCAAATTCTAGCCTCGACTTTTAATCAGGTTCATTTATTTTATAGTTTTATGTGATTATATTAAACTATATATTATAAGAAATTATATAATTATACATTATTATTTTATATTTACAGATAATATTTAAATAAATAATACTATAGTATATAGTATAATTAGACCAAAGTTTTGGACAACAATCATAAGACAGATTCCGCTTATACTATAGTTTAATTATTTAAATATTGTTGTTATTTTATTTCTGTAAATTTGATTGTGATCTATATATTTAATATATATCAGACAAATGGCAAATACGAGTACTACTATGCCTAATGTTCTCGTCAATCATGGGGAGAAGTTTGAAAAATTCAATGGGGAGGAGCTTAAAAGGTGACAACAGATATTCTACCTTACAACTCTGAATCTAAGCAAGTATCTAATTGAGACTGCCCCGGTGCTAGATGAGGGTGAGACTGACATTACCAAGCTAGGAGCTGTTGATATATGGAAGCATGGAGACTTCCTATGCAAGAACTGCATCCTCAATGGATTAGACAACACTTTGTATAGTGTGTACAGTCTAATAAATACTGCTAAAGAGTTTTGGGAGTCACTAGACAAAAAGTATAAAACAGAGGATGCTGGTTTTGTGACGGCCCTGGCTTTTCAAGCCAATGCATCATGTGATAAACCAAAGATTGACCCGACAACAGATCTGAATGCGGAAGCGAAAACAGAAAACAAGACTCTAAGAAGTCAAAGTGACCTTCTATGAGGTCGTGGAACTCAATGAGAACTGATGCGGAAACAAAAGATCGAAAAATATGACAAATAAACCCCTAGGGGCAAAATGGTAATTTTTTAAAAATATGAACTCGGGTGCCACAGAACACACTGCTGGGAAGACAACGAAAATTAATCAAGATGAACTCAAAAATTGCTTGATTTGGAGTCCGGACGAAGGAGAAATGGCATGACGAAGAAAAACAAGCACTTAAGGCAAAAAGGGTAAACTGGTAATTATCCAGGGGGATCCGGGTGCAACCGAGCACACCGTTGGAAAGACCGTGAAAAATTAGTCAAATTCAAAAAAAATTCACTCGATTTGGAGTCTGGACGAGGGAGAAACGAGGGTTTGAAGTTGAGATGTCGTGGCAGCCCGACGAAGCCATGGCGCGCCCAGCGCCCATGCGCAAGCCTACCGACGCCCAATGGCATGCACATGCTGACAATAAGAAAGAAAAAAAAAGAGTTTCCAGAATTGAGGCTTGAAACGAAGATCGAAACGAGTTTTTATGGAAAAACACGAAGAAGATACCCCCCCTGAAATCGAGTTTTCTACCTGACTACGTGAAAGGAAACGAAAAAAACTCACTACGAAATTCCCAAAATGTCCCTAGATCAGAACTGGACAAGAAGGCAAAAAGCTGCTACAGTAACTGTCCACATCTGAGATAAGAAATGGGCTACCAAACGAATTTTTTTGGAAAAATACGAAGAAGAAACCATTCTCGAAATCAAATTTTCTACCCAGAAGCGCGGGAAAAAATGAAAAAAACTTGCTATAAAATGCCCAAAATGCCCCTTTATGAAATCAGGTCATAAGGGTTAAAAAGCTGCCAAAATGCAAAACTGAAAGCTAAACTTTGCGAGGGATTTCTGGTACCAAGATGACATTTTTTGGAAAAATACGAAGAAGAAACCCCCTCTAAAATCACGTTTTCTAAGTGACCATTGATCGGTCTCATCGACTATTAATAATAATCAACCCTTTGCAATAACACAAATCATTGCAAAATAGGGCTATAGGACGGGTGAGTCGATCCACTGGGATTGCTAGTTTATGGTAGCCAAGATTGTAAAATCACTTTTAGTTTGATGAAAGGGGGCTATAAGAGTTGGTTTTGTTTGTCAGTTCGAAATAGGGATTAAAGAATGCATAAAACAATAATTGCAAGGAAATTAAGGGAGAAAAACTTAGGTAGAGAGGACTAGGGAAGTGAATCCACTGCCTACCCTATTAACATGCTAGATGGTGATTAACATGGGGAAACAACATATATAGTGGTCATGATATGTAGCAACACATGGTTGCTACATTATCTTCAAGAAATTCGTTAAATCAAAAGGCAAGAATAACCTATCAATGTTTCATATGCTTGAACTACCTAAACTAGGGTGTAGCCTTAGACATGCTCATTAAGCTAGAGATTATCAAGCCCTTAATCAAATGATAAAAGCACATGAAGCTAGAAATCAAGCATAGACCATCAAAGGAAGGACCTAAGCCATGGACTATCAAGGTTCTCCAACAACATGCCATTAAAACTATTCCACAATCTCATTTCCATTGTCATTAGCTATGAAAATGCAAGCAATATGATCAAGAGAGGAAACAATCTAAGACAAGATAATCAATTCAACATGATCATTTATAGACATTAAAATCCATTACATCAAGTAAGATGCTCTAAATCATGAAACTACCATATATACATTCCATTCCCTAAACTAAAATCAAAACTAGAGCATGCTTACAAAGTAGGGCTTCATCACCTCCCTAAAAAGGGAGTTAGTTACCCATAGGAGCAATGGAGAAAGGAGAAGAGATGAAGAAGCCTTCCATTTTCGCACCTAGAGGACTTAAGACACACAAACCCTTCAGCTCCCAATATTTCTTTCTCTAAAACCTTACAAAATGTGTGTTTTTCTTATACAACGCTCAAGCTTTCGATTTAACACAAAATGACCTCTCAACCACTCCAAATTCGTGGCCCAAAATCCTTGAGAGAGTGTAGCCCTATCCCTCAAACAAAGGGATAACATTGGGAGAAACAAATGAACCCACGAGCTGTTGTTTGCAGAATGGCGGGTGCTCGCGCATACACGAACTTGCTTGCCATTTTAGTGGGCGCCCGCGGGTTCTTGATGGGCGCGCGTGGCTTCATGAGCCCACTGTCCATTTTGGAGGGCACCCGCAGCTTTCTTGCGGGCGCTCGCAGGTTGTCCTTAGCTCTGCGCACCTTTGGTAAAAAGGCGTATAACTTTCTACTCCAAATTTCAAATGTTTGATGATTTGGAAAGCTAACTCAAAGATCTAAGTACGTCATGTTTTAATGGGAGTCCAATTCTCAAGTATGGTGGGTCAAAAATGAAGAACAAAGTCGTAACTCGTGATTTTTGTTATTGGCGAATTGATGTTATTAAGTACATTGATATTAATATGTGTTGCTAAGAGATATTTAAGTTAGCTTATGATGATCCCTTAGAACACCTTGAATATAGACGTTAAGTGGAATGATCCCTTGTATTCGTCTATATTGATCTTACAATGATATTGAAACTTTAGGATATATGCATATGCTTTTTCCTACGAGTAACTTGATTACTCACCCTAGTGGTTTGGGTTGTTTTTTAAGTAAGGAGACTATGTTCTTGGATGCTCATCATCCTTAGAGGCTAATGAGCAATTTGGAACATTTTTGTATATTGACATACAAGTGTTTAGCATGCTTTACTTTTGGATGTTATATTTTTGCATACCATGGATGTATGGTATTTTAAAAGCTAATGTAGCTTTCTTAATGTGTAATGACACCTAAGTACTTACTTTTGCTATCAGAAGCATGTATGTATGGAGGCCAAGGGCCTAGCATATGTATATTAGTACTTGTATCCATTTGGTACCAACTTTTATTTTAAAAATGTATTTTTAACTAACTTGGAGGTTTGGCATGTGAAAATCTTATAAAGGACATGAAAAAGGCCATGAGCCATTGTTTTACATTCACATATTCATATTACACTTGTTGACATGTCCACACACTCAAATCTCATTGAAAATCAGTTTTAAACATTCATTTTGAACCAATTCATGTGGGGATTCAAAGTATGGGTTGAACCTTAACACCTTAGGCATATAGCAGGTCTTACAGCAGCATTTTGAGGTGTTTCAATCGACCAAAACTCTATTTTGGTCGACCGATGGCAATTGGAAACTTCATTGCACTGTAAAAACCCATTACCAGTAGACATTTTCACTGTTTAGGCCTATTTCGGTTGACCGATGCTTCAATTCGGTCTACCGAACCAACTAACACTTAAAAACATGTTTTCAAAAACATTCTATCTAGTTTGATCGACCAAAACTCTATTTCGGTCGACCGAAATAGCTTGAGCTCGCACACAGCTTCCAGTTAGGTTTCAGCACTGATGGTCCAACTTCAAAAGGCCATAACTCCTTCATTTCTAACCCAAATAGGGTGATTCTTGAGCCTAAACTCAAGGATTTTGTGTCAGCTTTCCAATGGTACCAATGAAATTCTCATATTCCAATCACAATGGGAGTTATTCATGTTTTAGTGAGGTAGTGTTAGTTTTCGCTTAAACCGGGAAAGGGCATTTTGTGGGATTCTTGTCCAAAGTTCTTAGAATCTCTTGGAATGTAATGAAATGATTATATTAGGTTGTATTCACCTTGTTTGACTTATTTAGAGTTAATTATCCTTTCTCAATTGTGAATTGACTTTTTTGCCCTTAATTGACGGATCTAAGGCGTTTTAACTCTCGTTTGCCTATTCGCTTTTCTTCAACTTCTGTGCCCTCATAGAATGTTACATTGATGTCTTATAGATGATTTATATCTCAAAGGACTATGGTTTCATCATTGCTTCTGCATTTCGAATCCGTTATCGAGTTAACTTCGGGTCATCACTGACGCATCGGGTTGAAAAACTTGAGCCACCACACATTCCATGCACACGTAAGGTTGAATCCACACAATTCATGTACAGGAATTCAAGTCTAAATAGCACATGACAAGTCATGTCCTCAATATGCAATTTATACACAAAGCAAAAATATTTTAAAACAATTGAGCCACATTACCATCCTAAGCCACAAGTACTAAATAAGCCTCAATTTAGTAACTAGCTTCCAAGGTAAACAATCGTAATATTCTAACAAGTTATATACCTACACAAGATATATCTAAACAAGCTATTCAAGACAATGATATCACGTATCATGCTAAGTCAAATTACCATCTTAAGAGGCCACAAGTACTAATTCTACAACAAGTTAGTAACATGCTCACAAGATAATTAAACATATTACATTTCAAGAGACTATGAACCTAACATGAAAAATCTCTAGATTCCTAATCGATTCCAAATAACCTCAAATTAATATATGTTAAACAACATAGCATGCTAATTACATATATCAAATCAAAAGAGCAAAATGAGTAAGACATTATCATGTAGAATTTAATTAATTTAAATTAATTAAATCTCTAATTTTCAAAGGTTATTCAAATGATCGCAAATAAACATATAATAAGGACTAAGTAATGGCCATGCCATATATCAAGTCAAAAATGGAATACAAGCAAGGTACAATTTAGTAGAATTTAAATCAATTTAAATTCATTTAATCTCTAGATTTGAAAACTCATTTAAATCATCCCAATTTAATATACAACAAAGATCAAGTCATGGCCATGCCATATATCTAGTCAAAAGTGAGTTCTATACAAGCTATGATACATTATTAATTTCTCAAATCAACAAGAGACATGCATACAACTTGTATTTCATACAAAAGTAAGTAAAACCACTTGGAAAATAAATTATAACACCCCCTACCTCACTAGAGAAGAATCTCTCTAGAATCTAAGGCAAATCAACACAAAATGGAAAACCTTCAAGGGTTATGAAAAGGAGGATGAAGTCAAGTTTGGAAATCAATGGAAGGCCCTCAAAAATCAACATCAAAGCCTAAGGCTTTAAGCTCCTTCTATGGAGGCTTAGGTTTTCTTTATAAGAGAGGGAAATAATAAAATCAAGTATGAAAGAATGTGAGTGGAGGAAATAAAAATTCTTCACTCACTATGTGGTCTTACACCAAGGTCAATACACACAAGTTTGGTCAATTGCACAAGAACCCTTCTTTAAAACCATAATCCCAAAGTGGCTCAAAAATAATTGCAAGACTAAATTGTGAGCTTACACTTATCAATCCAAGGCTCCATCCTAGGCTTAATCTCAAGCCTACACTTGTCAACCATCTAAGCCAACAAGTGCACCAATCCTAGGCCAACAAGTGGGTGAATCTCCACCCTCCACATGTCATTATCCAAGGTATCAAAGTATTTCCACACAAATGTCAACAAGTGGACTAATGAGAGTGTGACACTTGTCACACTATCCAGAAATTACAAAAAGGTCCTTTTTGAAAATATCCTCCGAATTAAATTACAAAATAGTCCCTAAGACGAAAAATAATTACTTATAGTAATTACACAAAACCCCACAAGTTAAGAATATTACAAAAAGGTTATGCATCCATACCCTTTACAAGAAAAGTAAACACTTAGCATGCTTTTCTAAGAAAGTAAAAATACACATGGTAGGAAATTGAAATATCGTGGGTGCATGCAAAAACCGGGATCAAATCCGAATACGAAAAGTGATGTTGTGCTAACAAAGTGACAAACGGGAAAAAGACGAAAAGTGAATAGTGTCCAAAAATGAAAAATGTGAAAATAACTCAGTCCTTAAAGGAAGTTGTCAATCCAAAAGAAAGAGTCTCAGAAACTATTTTCAAGCACTCGAGATGACACTAAGTGATGAGAAACTGAACTCTGAAAAGAAATTTCAACGAAAAAAAAATTCATCCGTAAAATTCTGAGGAAAAAGAAAAGGAAGGAAATGACTAGGTCATTACACAGGTGGTATCAGAGCTCCTTGGTTCGAATACATTTGACGACTGGTTTTGGGTGCATATCATGCTTGTGTTGCCATGCTCTATGTGTTTAATTGCTTCTTGATAACATGTTTTGAATTGATAACATGTTTTGAATTGATAACATGTCTGTTTGCTTATGTGGCAACTTGCTTAGAAGCTTACCTTAACCACTTTAGCATATGATTTATGCTTATATATCTTAGAATATGATATATACTTGTTTATCACAGCATGTTGTATGTACTTGTCTGTCTTAACATATTGTATATGCTTGTCGACTTTAGTACATTGTACGCGCTTGTCTGAGTTATCATGTTATTTACGCTTGTTTGTTTAGCATGTTGTATATGCTTGTCTGCTTTAGCGTGTCATATGTGTTTGTTCATCTTAGCGTGATTATATATAGTATATCGTCATGCTTTACATTCTCTTCCGTATACACTGACATGCCTTACGTGATTTTTACTACTTGTGTGAGTAGGTAGCATGTTGCTATGCTGTATGCTAGCTGTTTACTTTTTATGTCTTGTTTTGACATTGTATGTTGTTCCAGCTTGATTGCTAGAGATTCTTGGAGTCTGTCGTATCCCTTGGATATATTCTTGTTTTGCGAAGTTTCTTCTATGGATAGGAGAAATTCATTCTGTAAGGAATCCACGATGGGAACCTTCTTGTCCTTCTTGTTGATTTGGTTGTTTTGAGACCATAGTCTTTGTCTGGTGGAATGAGACGCGGGCCAGGGAGGCACCATTTCATTTCCTTTTTTCTTCGTGGCTTCACGACATGGTTGGGGAGCGTCCGGGGTGTTGGTTTCGTCTCTTGGGGTTTTGTGGTAACCTCGATGTGATGACATCATTGAGGTCTTATTTCTGGTGTCATGGGATGACGAGTCGGGATTGACTCGAATCCTTCCTTGGGAGTTGGGAAGTTGCCTTGTGAGCCTTAGGACGAGCTTCTCATGTCTTACCTTCTTAGGGCGATGGTTTCAGGATTTGGATAGGTGCGTTGACCAAGGATCCTTCTGGTGTTGCCTCAGACAGCTCTTACGAGCTATAGTTGGGATGTGGGCGGTTTTGTGTAATTAATTGCATTGGTTCAATTAATTACTCTCCCTTCTCATTTTAGGGTTCCGTTAGGATCTTGTTCGGTTCTTATCGAACTTGTTGTCATCTTGAGTTGAGTTCTCTATTGATGTCTCGTAATGGCTAGTATTGTGACTATCCATTGCGTCGTTGTTTCATTTTGTGTGGCGTTAGGATTCCACCTTACGTAGGGGCTAGTCTTGGGAAGACTTGTGGACAAGATGTTTCAGGAACCTTAGTGTTTGAAAATAAAACAAACATATATATAATTATGAACTAATAAAGCAAATAAAGGTAACACCACTTTCGTAGGGATCATGGTTGCATTTAGCATATGCAACAAGCCTTTTAAACCCCTAGGTTACCCCTAGTGAATGAGTGAAGTCTCGTAAGGGTTTCCGTAAATAGTACCCACAAACATCAAAAGCTCTTTCTTACTTGAGAAGCAACGAGACTTGAGAAGCAACGACACATATCAAACAAGTGTTGAAAGTAGACTACTTCAAGTATGCAAATTTCTACCATTTCTAAGCTATTCTCAACATTTTAACATCATATAAGCAAAAATGATCCTCCACACATCAAACAATTAATCATGCAAATTGAATCAATTCTATCATCCTTTTTGAGTGAACCAGCATCAAAATGTGTTGCTATCCTAGCAAATCAAAGTAATGGTATAGCCTTACCCTCAAACTAGCATACAGATATAGTACCAATCCTCAAGACATTGAATAAACCTTGTTATTCAATCAAACAATTTTTTTTTATTTTTATTTTTATTTATTTATTTATTTATTTTTTATTGATTTCATTTTATATATATATTTTTTATTATGTAGGACCATGTGCAATGTCCAAGTTTCTTAAGCTCTCTAATCACCCCACGTAACAAGCGTTAAGCCAACGACTCTCAAACCAGATGGTCTTAGGGCGTTAAGTGTAAAGACACTCATAAGGGCGTAATGACTCAGAATGGCTAGACTACGAACTCAAATTAATCATACATCTTACATTCTTTCCTTGTCTTCTTTTTTAATCAGTTGACATGTTGAAAGAATATAGTTTTTTTATTTTTTATTTTATTTTTATTCCTCACCTTTAGTGAGTGCTTTTATTTCTTTTCTTTGCAAGGTCATTTTATCAAGAATGAAAGCTTTCAAAGCATACTAACTCAATTGAGATAAACCAAGACAATAATCAACTAAGCATGTACCCCACAAATTGAATGCTAGTGTGCGCAAGTGCGAGTGTAGAATTCTAGAATCAACTCTCAAAGCATTTTCAACCAACAAGATGATGTGTACCACAAGAGCAAACATGATATCAAAAATTAAAAATTTACCCCTAAATGGCATCTTAGAGCATACAAGAAGTATTAGACTCTAACAACTTATTTTTCAAAGGTACTATGCTTTAAAAGTTCGAAATCATTGCCAAACACATCTCAAATCTCATCATGCATTTGAAACTCAACTTAAAATAGAGTGAATCATGATGACCTTACCCCCAAACTTAAACTGTACATTGTCCTCAATGTGCAATGAGAACAATGAAAAATGATGGAAAGAGTATACCGTGATGGCAATGACTATGAAGTTCGGCAATGATCCAGTAGGAAAGATGGCTCCCCCAAACTTGGATGCAAAAACCTAGCTGTAAAACCATACTAGCAAACTCACATCAAATATCACATGGGATAAGCAATGCATACAGTCCAAAACAATATATAACACGATGCAAAGAGATATGAGATGAAACCCTGTATAAAAGATTAAAACATGCATAACCAAGCATAAGGGTATACCAGTAACATATATTTTTTATTTTATTTTGTTTATTTTGTTTTTTGTTTATTTTGTTTTTTGTTTATTTTGTTTTTTGTTTTTTGTTATATATATATATATATATTGTGTGTTTTTGTTGTTTTTTTTTTTTTAATTTTATTTTGTTTTTTTTTTTTTTAAAGAAACAAAGAAAAAGAACATGTATATATAACCTACAAAATAAAAAATGGGCTAGGTTTAACGTCTGTAGTATGACGGAATGTTACTTTGAAATTTTTTTGTATTTTTATTTTGTTATTTGTTTAAAATAAATAAATAAATAAATAAAAACCCTACGGCAAAATCTACTGAATTGGTTATTTTTTTAATTATTTTTTTTTAATTTTTTTATTTCATTGTTATTTATTTGTATTAGTATTTAATTTTGTTTTATTATTTAAATTTTTTTTGTTATGCATTTTGTTTTATTTAAATTTTTTATTATTTTTTTGTTATTTAATTTTGCTTTTTTATTATTTATTTATTTATTTATTTTGTTATGTTTTTTTTTATTATTTAATTTTTATCTTTTTTTTTTTTTTTAATTATATATACAAGCAAAGGAGAACGACGAAGCCAAAATCGCCAGAGAAGAACCCAGCTGCGATCTGAAAAAGAACCAGCCGCGACCAGAGAAGAACCCAGCCGCGACGCCGGAGAAGAACCCAGCCGCGATCGCCGTTGAAAGAAGCAAGAGAACAGAGGGAGATTTTGGTTCGTGTTCCACCTCGAACGCCAAGAAGAAAATTAGAAGTGGAGTTTGGGTGAAGAGATTTGAGGCAAGAGATAGAATTGGTGAGGATGGATGAAGGTGTGATAAGTGAACAAAGAGAAGAGGAAGGTATTTGGGGATTGAAGGTAGGGCAGTGAATGGAGGCAGGGCGCTTGATCTTTAGAGTGGGGGATTGATAATTTTAGGCAAAACCTTTTCCCTTTACTTTGGATCGATAGTTTTGGCAACGGCGCCAAAACTATGATGCGACTGAGCGTGTGCACAAAATAATGCACAACACTTTAGGTTTAAAAATAATGTTAAGTGGGTCCCATATTTTAAAATTTATAAAACCACTAAACACTTATACTATGGAGTATGAGGTGAGCAGGGATCGTCCTAAGAGATCTAAACAATTACAGGTTTTCCAGAATTGAATTCTACTTTAGTGCTTATGTGATTGCTAAAAAGGTTTGGTTTTGTGATTAGACTAATTACAAGCTTACTGATTGCAATAAAATTATGGAGTTTAAAAGATTGGAAAGAGACTTGGGGTGTAGGATTTACCACTAAGTATATTCCCTAACTCGTTCACTTTCAACTAATTGGGGAAATAATAATGTGTAATCTAAATGTGACTAACAGCTGCAAAGAAAAGTATGAAGCATCAATTTCAAGCCTGAATTGCCTACCTAATGACAAATAAACTAAGTATAGTGCAATTCACCAATCCAAAGAATGATCCATCAATTCAAGTTACAATTCTAGCTTACATTAATCTAGAAGATAATGCAATTGTGATAAAAAGTATGGAATTCAAACATAAGTATGGATGGTCTACTTACCTAATAATTGAATTGCAATTAAATTAATTAAACTTAAATTAAACTAATTAAACATGAATTTAAAACTAATTAGACAATAAATTAACCTAAACAAGTAGTGCCATCCATTAAATAGAAGTAATTTTCCATCAATTTGAACACGATTACAACTAATTAATACCATGCATAGCCATCACAAGAATCAATTAACAAAGAATTCAAGTGTAGAACTTGATTAACAATCAAACACACATAAGACAACATGATATTGACATAGATAATCAAATGGAAGAATTTATTCATAAACATTCAAGGCTAAACACTAATTACACAAATTCATCCCCAAAAAGTGAAAAGAGAGAGATTAGGTTATATTCTTAAGGTTTATCCAACCCTAAGTAGAAGAATCAGCCACTCATGATTAACAGATTTGAAGATGGAACAATCTCCATCATCTGCTTCATCATCTCTGAGCTTCCTCTTCCAAACCCTAGCCCGTTCTTCGTTTCTCCTCCTTTTTGTGTTTTTCAGAGAGAGTGTAATATTATGATACAGAAAAATAAAACCTAAATCAAAAAGTAATATTCTCCAAAACTAATGAAAAACTAACCCTAAAAATTATGGGCGTGTTTCCCTTAAGTAACAAACTCTATTAAAGCCCATAAGTTACAAAAAAAATAAGCCCAAAAGACAAAATCCCATAATGCTGCCAGGGGTTGGGGGATCGATCCCCCAAGGGCATTTTTAGTTCTGTGAATAGTGGGGGATCGAACCCCCAGAGTTGGAAATTTCCTTTAAGCCTTATTTAGCTTCATTTTAGCCCCGGGCTAATTGGTTTGCTTATTCATCTTTGGGAACATCATCAAAGGCCCGAGATTGACCGTTTTTGAAGAATAAACACACTATACGAGCAATGGGCTACAACCTCTTTTTGCCATTTTTTGAACTTTTTTTGAATGTTTTTGCTTGACTCTAAAAAGGCTTTAGTGAACCAAAATTAGTCTGTTTGAACCTTATTGACCTGAAATTGATAAAAATATAAATTAGAACTTAAACATGAAAATAAGATAGATGTAAGGACTAAAATACCCTAGTTTAGGTGCTAAAATGTGCAACATTTAAGCACTTATCAGTGTTCATTCTGGGGGATGGTTCCTTTCCTCATAGTGAGAAATTGGATTCATCCAGGTTCGGTTGTACGTTTTCTGCGTGGTGTCTTTTGAGAGGCATTCCATTCATTTCTTTTGATTTTACGAACTTGCCATTTGTATGATCCATTTTTACATGTTTATGAGACATTGTTTTAGGGCATGCCTTAGAAACATGAATGACCCGGTCATTTACCTTCCTTTCCTTTTTCTAAAATTTTACAGATAAATTTTTTTTCTGTTTAATTTTCTTTTTTGAGTTTTGTTTCTCGTCATTGGGTATCATCTCGAGTGCTTGGAAATGGTTTCTGAGACTCTTAAGTTTGGATTGACAACTTCCTTTAAGGACCGAGTCATTTTCACATTTTCATTTTTTTGACACTATTCAATTTTCGTTCTTTTCCCTATTTCGTCTTTTCCCCGTTTGTCACTTTTTTGCATAGCCTCACTTTTCATGCTTGAAGTTAGTTTTTGACTTCACGTATCTTCATTCTAAGTACTTTACATGAAATACGTATCTTTACTTTTGTAGAAAAGTACTTTGGTTGCTCTCAGTGTCCATAGGGGCATGGATGCACAGTTCTTCGAAATCTTTTTCTTTTCTGGGGGTATTTTTCATAAATATCTTTTGAAGATATTTTATTTCAGATTTTTAAGAAAATATTTTTGGAAGATATTTTCATTTCGGGTCATTAGTGTAGTTAACCCTTTTTGGAGGGGCCATTGTGCAATTAACGAAAGTTATTGCAAAATATCTCGTTTTGAGCCTAGATCCTCGTACGGGATTCATTTTCATATTTCGTTGAGTCATGTACTCTTAGAATTTCCTTCTAGTCATTTTTCTTCAGTTTTAGGGTTTCTGGCCTTAGTTGTAACTGAACTTGTTCGGGGCATATCTCTCTGCTCGAGATTCAGTTTTAGACGCTATTTCTTTTGTTGTTCATATTTTCTCATTTCAGCTCTTTGTCATTCATGGAGTTTTGCCGTTTGAGCGCGTCTGCTCAAATTTCACTTTTCCGGACCTGTCGAGACCCTTTCGGGGCACTTTTAGAGTTTTCCTATAAATAGAATGTCTTAAAGTGAAAAGTCACTTTTTCCATCATCTTCCTCCCTTCTTTGGCCGACAGGCATGGGAGCTCCTTGGGCTACCACCTTTTCTTCTTCTCCTCCACTTGATTTCCTTAGTAGAAAGTCTTCGGCCTTAACATTTATCGTAGGCATGGTCGTGCTTGATAAGCGCCGAATATTGTATATTCAAGCGCCCTAAATTACATTAACAAAGTCCAGTTATTAATTATTTTATGTAGATTAACTCCATTTGCATGTTTTTATGCATTTTCAGGTTAAAGTGCAAAAAGGAAGCAAAAATGATGCCTTGTGGAATTTTGAGCAAAAAGGATGCCATTTCTGAATTTCTGGCAGCAGTGATCCTGACTTTTGTCGCCATTTTCGACCTAGAAAACTCAAGAACTAGACTTCCATCATAACATGAAAGATTTAGATCTCTGAATCAGCTTTCCAAATCTTCAAGTGGTTCATCATTCGGAGTTCGGAGCAGAGAGTTATGATCTTTGTAACAGAGGTGCGCAGAACTGCCTGGCAGCACTGAAGTACTGCCTTTCTCCCCATTTTCGACCAACCAGACTTGAGAATTGGGTCTTCATCAAAACATAAAGTTTTTAAAGCACTGAATCAGCTCTCCAAATCTTCAAACAGATTATCATTCAGAGTTCGGGGTACAAAGTTATAGCAGTTTTACCAAAATAGGTCAGCGCTGAGCAAGAGGAGCATGTTGCACATTGCACTAAGTTAGAGTGCTCGAGATCACTTTGCGAGTGCTCGAAAATCAGGCAGATTGCACTCGGAAATGGCTCAATTTCAGCCACTTGCACATTGGTTTCCTCAATGCCATCTTCCTTCTTTATGAAGTGGTTGGAGGTGTTCCTTGGAGGAGAGAGAGGGTGTTGTTGGAGCATAAAAAGCTACCCAAGGGCCACACATCTTTATCTTTGATTTTTGCAAGATAGAGGAGAGAGAAGAGAGCAAGAAAGGAAGGTGTTCTTGAAGCTAACAAGGGGGAGCTCGAAAATTGGAGATGGAGTTCAAGCTTCTTCTTCATTCTAAGGCTCCAATGGGTAACTAACTCTTCTTCTAGGGAGGTGATGAAACCCCTCCCTTGTAAGCATGTGTTAGTATAGTTTATTTTTGGGGATTACAATGTATTTTTGATAGTCTTTCCATGGTCAAGAGCCTCATTTTTGTTGTAATGAATGTTGAATGTTTATAAATGATTATTGTGAGTTATTCATCTTGTCTTGGATGGTTGCTTTTCGTAATCATATTGCTTGCACTTCCATGGTGACAATGGAAGTTAGATCATGGAATGGTTTCAATGGCATGGAGTTGGAGAACCTAGATAGTTCATGGCTTAGGGGTTCCCTTTGATGGTCTATACTTGATTCTTTGCTTTATGTGCATTCACCATTTAAATTAGGGCTTGATAATCCTTGACTTAGTAAGCATGTTCTAAGCTACATTTTAGTTTAGGTAGTTGATCATGTGAACCTTTGATGGTTTATTCTTGCTTTCCTATTTAAATGAACTTCTTGAGGATATTATAGCAACCTAGTTTTGTTATGTATCATGACTATCATATATGTTGTTTTTCCCTTAAATTATTCTTAACCTAGCATGTGTATAGGGATGGAGGTGTATTCATTTCCCTAGCCTTCTTTACTTGTACTTCACTCCTTTGAATTCTTGCAATTTATTGTTTTATGCACTTTTAATTTCCTAGCTTAAGTGACATCCAACAAACCTCTATAAACCCCTTATCATTCTAAGAACAATTCTAGACACTTAGGTTGCCATAGACTAGCGCAGTCCCAGTGGTTCGACTTACCCGACCAATAGCCCTATTTTACAATGATTCGTGCTATTGCGAAGGTTGATGTTTAATTGACCAACCGATCAATTTTTGGCGCCGTTGCCGGGGACTTGCATACGGTTTAGCGACCAAGGTTCTAGGGTTAATTTTAGTTTGATTGTGAATATTGTGTCTTGTGAATATTCCTTGTGTGTTTTGACCATCTTTGTGTTTTAAGTGTTGTAAGATTCTAGGGACTCGAAGCTCGCCGTGGGATAGCTAGCAAATTGTAAGTCTAGAGGACCCCAGGTAAGTCTCGTGACTTCTAGTTTCGAATTGTGAATATCGTGCATGTGTTAAGCTTAGAAGTAGATAAATTTTAAGCCCTTGTCGAGGCTATTTCAATTGGGTATTTTCAATTCCAAGCATCGGTCCTTGTCGTGGCCATTTATTTTCTGTCTTGATAATTGAGGAGAAAGGGAACATCGTATGTGGAGTTGATGATAAAGATTTGTTGTGATGCTGTTGTTGTGAATTATTGATGTTTGGCCGTAGGTCACTCTCTCTTCCCACACTTGACTCGCCTATTGATATAAATTCACTTGAAAGAACTCTTAGACGGAACCTTAGGGAACCCACTCTTACAAGGGACCTTGAAACTGAATTCAATATAATGGGGGATAACGTAGGAAATCCGGGAAATGAAAGGGCTGAAATTCCTAATGTAGAACCAATAACTCTTAGAGATCATTTCATTCCTACCACCTATGCTTCTCCTTCTTGTATAGTGATGCCAAACATCGATGCAGCTCAATATGAGATCAAGTCTAGTACCATTCAAATGCTTCCATCATTTCATGGCTTTGATAATGAAGATCCATATAAGCATCTTGATGAGTTCCTTGAAATCTGTTCGACCATCCGGTTGAGAGGTTTTCCGGACAATGCACTTCTTCTCCATCTTTTCCCATTCTCCCTAAAGGATAGGGCAAAATATTGGTTGAACTCCCTCGCTCCCAACTCTATTACTTCTTGGGCTCAATTACAACAAGAATTTCTTAAGAAGTACTATCCGGTGAGTAAAACCAACCAAATGAGGCGTTCCATTCTAAGTTTTTCTCAAGTTGATGGAGAACAACTCCACGAGACTTGGGAAAGGCTACAAGATCTTCTTCGAAAATGCCCTCATCATTTAATCCCAAAATGGCAATTAGTGCAAGCTTTCTATGCTGGCTTGACCGAAACCCATAGATTCATGGTTGATTCTTCTTGTGGTGGGATGTTCATGTCCAAGAATGCGGATGAGGCTTGGACCTTACTCGAGAATTTGAGTGAAAATTCACTTCAACACAATTCTCGTAGGGCTCCGACCGCAACCACTCCAAACAACACCAACCCTTGTCAACCAAAGTCAATAAGGGAGGAATCATCTCAAGTGGATGCCATCGCTCATAAATTCTACCAATTGATGGCACCACATCTTCCTCCTTCATTGTCTCAAAATTCGGCAAGTTCAGTTTGTGCTTCATGTACTAGTCCATTCCATCTCTCGGAAGATTGCCCCACACCGGAGCAATTTCCTAGTCCCAACCAAGAGCAAGCTAATGCCATGTTCTCGCGGCCCGGGAACAATCCATATTCCAACACCTACAATCCGGGTTGGCGAGATCATCCGAATTTCTCGTGGCGGCAACAAGCCCCACAGAATTCCCAATTCCAAAACCAAGGGCGGCAAAATCAGCCCTCTTCTCAATATCAAGGTAGACCTTTCCAAGCCTCTTCAAGCTACCATCCTCCTTACAATCCAAATGTCTCCAATCAACCTCCTGTGTGTCCAACTGACGAGATAGTAGCTGCAAACAAGCAAATGATGGAATCATTAAATAAGCAAATAATGGATGCCAACAAGCAACTCTTGACATCCTTGCAGCCTACTCTCCAAATGGTTCACTCTCATACTCAATCCATAGCTAATCTCGAAAATCAAGTGGGTCAAATAGCTAACTCGGTGAATCAATTGCTTCAAAAGGACAAGGGCAAGCTTCCCTCTCAACCTTTTGAAAATCCTAGAGGAATGTATGTGATTGACGAAACCCCTCCTCCGAGTGGGCCGACTCATGAACAAGTTCAAGCTATCACCACCCTTCGGAGTGGTAGAGTGGTTGACAACAAGGTCGATGGAGACAAAAGTGAGGAAGTTTCTCCTTTGAAAAATCCAAATTCAAGCTCTTCTAATCCAAATTCTTGTCCAAATACCATTCACGGAAATCCCACACATGTCTCCCCAAATGTGGAAACTACTTATGAGCCAAAAGCTCCGTTTCCTCAACGTCTTCAAGAGTCGACACATTTTGGGAACAAGAATTGTAAAATTCAAGACATGTGGGAAGTTTTCAAGCAAGTGAAGATTAACTTGCCCCTCTTGGATGCTATCAAGCAAATCCCTCCCTATGCAAAATTTCTCAAAGATTTGTGCACTCAAAAGCGCACTTCTAGAAATCATTTGCCAAAAAAAGTGAGGTTGACTGAAAATATTAGTGCTATCATTCAGCACAGCACTCCCTCGAAGTATAAGGATCCGGGTGCCCCCACAATCTCGTGCGTCATTGGTGACAGCAAAATCGAGAGGGCCCTCCTTGACTTAGGAGCTAGTGTGAATTTAATTCCATACTCGGTCTACCTACAACTTGGTTTGGGAGATCTTAAGCCGACTTCCGTGGTTTTGCAACTTGCCGATAGATCGGTCAAGCATCCACGAGGTATTCTTGAGGACGTTATCATCAAAGTGGACAAATTCTACTTCCCGGTAGATTTTGTGGTTCTTGATACGGAACCGGTCCATGACCCAAAAAAGCACATTCCCGTGATCCTTGGTAGGCCATTTTTAGCGACGGCTAATGCATCAATTAATTGCCGAACCGGGGTGATGGACATTGCTTTTGGAAACATGCAAGTCAAACTCCACATCTTTCATGCAACTCAACATCCCTCCAATGAGGATGATTGTTTTCTTGTGGATGTCATCGATGAAGTGGTCGAAGAATCTCTCCCCTTCATCCTAAGCAAAGATCCCCTTGAAACTTGCATGTCCCATTTTGACTTCTCAAACTTTGATGTTGATCAAGCCATTCAAGAAGTCAATTCCTTGCTTGATATTAATGCTATCATGGATGTACCTCCTTGGAAAATTCCAAAAGAACCACTTCCCCAACTTTCCACCACTCCTCCGGTCCCATCATTGTTATCTCCACCACAACTTGAGCTTAAGCCGTTCCCGGCCCATCTCAAGTATGTGTTCCTTGGTCCAAAGCAAACCCTTCCGGTCATTATTGCCTCGGACCTTTCGAAAAGACCAAGAGACCAACCTTTTAGCGGTGCTCCAAGAGCATAAAGAAGCTATTGGTTGGACAGTGGCAGATTTGAAAGGAATTGACCCCTCCATTTGTATGCACCGCATTCATATGGAGGATGACGCAAAGCCTACTAGAGAGGTCCAGCGCCGGTTAAATCCAAACATGAAGGAAGTGGTCATGAAAGAGGTGATCAAATTGCTAGATGCGGGAATCATCTATCCTATCTCTGATAGCAAGTGGGTGAGCCCCACACAAGTTGTCCCCAAGAAATCCGGGCTCACCGTTGTTGAAAATTCAGCGGGCGAGCTCGTGCCACAACGAACCACCACCGGGTGGCGTGTGTGCATTGACTATCGTAAACTCAACTCATCAACTAGGAAGGATCATTTCCCACTCCCATTTATTGATCAAATCCTAGAAAGGTTAGCCGGCCAAAGCTTCTATTGTTTTCTTGATGGTTATTCCGGCTATAACCAAGTGGCCATCGCCCCCCAAGATCAAGAGAAAACAACATTCACATGTCCCTTTGGTACTTTTGCCTATCGACGCATGCCTTTTGGTCTATGCAATGCACCGGCAACGTTCCAAAGGTGCATGATGTCCATATTCTCCGATATGGTTGAAAGGTTCTTGGAAGTTTTCATGGATGATTTTTCCGTATTTGGCTCCTCCTTTGACTCGTGTCTCAAAAATTTATCTCTTGTGCTCCAAAGATGCAAAGAGACGAATCTCATTCTAAGTTGGGAGAAAAGCCACTTTATGGTCCAAGAAGGCATTGTTTTAGGACATGTCATTTCTAAGCGGGGAATCGACGTAGACAAGGCAAAAGTTGAGTTAATCTCTAATCTTCCTCCTCCGAATTCCGTCCGTCAAATTCGTTCTTTTCTTGGCCATGCCGGATTCTATCGTCGCTTCATCAAAGATTTTAGCAAAATCTCGCGGCCCTTGTGTAATCTCTTAGCCAAGGATGTTCCGTTCAATTTTGATGACGCTTGCATGGAAGCTTTCATCAAACTTCGCATTCTCCTCTCCTCTGCCCCGAGCATGAAACCCCCTAATTGGTCTCTTCCATTTGAGATCATGTGTGATGCATCCGACTATGCATTAGGGGCGGTTTTGGGCCAACGTGTGGATAAACTTTCGCATGCCATTTATTATGCTAGCAAAACTCTCTGCGATGCCCAATTGAACTACACCACCACTGAAAAAGAATTACTAGCTGTGGTGTACGCCTTGGATAAATTTCACTCTTATCTTCTTGGCTCCAAGGTCATCGTCTTTTCAGATCATGCCGCTCTTAGGCATTTGTTAGCGAAAAAAAAGACAAAACCCCGCTTAATTCGATGGATCCTCTTACTTCAAGAGTTTGACATTGACATCCGGGACAAAAAAGGGACCGACAATGTTGTCGCCGATCATCTCTCTCGCTTACTTATTGAGAAATCTTCAGAATTTGCAGCCATCCGTGATTCCTTTCCGGATGAGCAACTTCTTCAAGTTTCACATTCTACTCTTCCATGGTTTGCGGATATTGTCAATTATCTTGCGGTTGGCAAAATTCCAGCTCATTGGTCCAAACAAGAGAGGGACCGGTTCTTCTCCCAAGTCAAGCATTTCTTTTGGGAAGATCCGGAACTATTCAAGTATGGCTCGGACCAAATCATCCGGCGATGTATTCCTGAAACCGAGGCCACAAGCATTTTAAATTTTTGCCATACTCTTGCTTGTGGAGGCCATTTCAGTGCCAAAAAGACCGCTAACAAAGTCCTTCAAAGCGGATTCTTTTGGCCTACCTTGTTCCGGGATGCATACAATTTTTGCAGATCGTGTGAACGATGTCAAAAACTTGGATCCATGTCCCGAAGAGACATGATGCCCCTCACCAACATTTTAATTGTTGAAATTTTTGATGTGTGGGGGATTGACTTCATGGGACCATTTCCATCTTCTTATGGCTATGAGTACATCCTTGTAGCGGTGGATTATGTGTCTAAATGGGTTGAAGCCGCAGCTACCAAAACCGATGATCATAAAGTCGTGATCCATTTCATTCAATCTCACATCTTTAGTCGTTTTGGTACGCCCCGAGCAATCATTAGTGATGGCGGATCTCATTTCCGAAATCGTTATCTCAAATCCGTCCTTGCTAAGTATTCAGTCATTCATAAGGTTGCTACACCTTACCACCCTCAAACGAGTGGTCAAGTAGAGATTTCTAACCGGGAGATTAAGCACATTTTAGAAAAAACGGTTAGACCGGACCGCAAAGATTGGTCATTAAGGCTAAACGATGCACTTTGGGCTTACCGGACAGCTTATAAGACACCCATTGGCATGTCACCATATCGACTTGTCTTTGGCAAAGCATGTCATCTCCCGGTAGAATTAGAGCACCGTGCTTATTGGGCCATAAAAAGGTTCAATTTTGATCTCAAACAAGCCGGCTCTAATCGTGCGTTGCAATTAAATGAACTTGAGGAATTACGTAATGACGCGTATGAAAGCACAAAAATTTACAAGGCAAAGACTAAAGCTTTTCATGACAAACACATCGTCAAAAAGTCTTTTGCCCCGGGACAAAAGGTCTGGCTTTTCAATTCCCCCTTGAAACTCTTTCCCGGTAAACTCCGGTCAAGATGGGATGGTCCATACATTGTCACTACCGTCTTTCCTCATGGAGCAATCGAACTTCATGATCCTGCAAGTGGATCACTCTTCAAGGTAAATGGCCAAAGGCTTAAGCCTTGCATTGACGGCACAATTCTAACCCGAAAAGTTGAGGAAGTCCTCTTGACGGATCCAATTTATGAGGATTAGTGCCTGCTCTAGCTTGGTCTAGCTATCGACATTAAATTTAGCAAAGCAAGGGAATAAATTCTTTCGATGTTCCAAGCTTCCTTCTCTTTGAAATTGCTCGTGCCTTAAAAATTTTTTCTGGGAAACGGTTTAGAAAAGCCAAAAATTTGATTTTTCTTAGACCTTCTCAACTCTAATTTTCATTCCCGGAAGTCTCCATCGCTTTCTAGCAATTTCATTAGATTTTTCAAATGCGACTCATGTGCATATTTTCTCATTTTTACTAAAAAGTTTGAAAATTTTCTCAAAATTCTTCATGCATTTGAGGTGTTTAAAAAGTTGAAAAATTGCAAGGTTTCAAAACAAAACTTTCAAAATTTCCCATGCATTGGAATGGAATGAATTTGCAAGTTTAAAAATTTTCTCCAGAAATTTCATTCATGCATTGTGTGATGTTGCAAAGGTTTGAAAATTTTCTTACATCCACCCATGCTTTGTGTGATGTTCTGAAAGTTGGCAATTTTTCCATGCATTAGAAATTGCAAAGTTTGAAAAAAAAAAAAAAAAAAAAAAAAAAGAAAAAAAAAAAGAGAGAGAGATTGTTCTTTTTAAATTTTCCATCCATTTGAATGAGAGGATGTTGCACCGTTTAAATTTTTCCCCTACATTGGCTTGAATCCATCAACATTGCATGCATAGGAATTTCATGCTTCTCAAAATTTTTTTCATGATCCGCAAAGTTCCTTGCTTGCATGCATTTCTATATTTCATGCATTGTTGCATGCATTTCTCTGATGCATGCATTCCTTCCTATCCGAGCCCACTGCTCAAATTCTTTATGCTTCCATATAGTAATGATCTCATTCCTTGAACCATCCATGCAAGCTCATGCATGGCCATGCAACAACATTCAAGCTCCATGCCGAGTGCTTTAGTTTTCAAGCTTCACTTTAATTTGGCTGCAATTTGGCTGCCTTAATTTAGAGCAATCCAATTTCCATGTGAAGTGCTCGAAATTCCTTGCAGCTGCATTCAAGGTTCAACACCAAAATCACGAGCCTACTGCCTTCATTTAGAGCACTCTAGCTCCCATTTGGAGTGCTCTAAACTTTTTAGCCCAACTTCCGCAGCTACTGCCTCAGAATCGAGCACTCGTAGGCCAAGCTTCGAGTGCTCGAAGCTTCACCATTTGCTTAGCCTGCTCGCTGCCTAATTGTCGAGCACTCTAGATCCCCTGTGGAGTGCTCGAAAATTTCCATTCCTCTCATCTCCAACCAAAGCTCCCACAACCAAAACCACCCTCTCATCAACCCAACTTTCTTTCTCATTTCTCTCAACCCAAGTAACCCCACACATCATGCATGCACACCCCATGCATGCATGCCACCCACAACCCACCTAAACCTAACACACAACCACTCTCGGCAAAATAACCCCAACCAGCCACCCCATGCCTATTGCTCGAACCATCCTCATCCCTCCATGCAACCTGCAAACCACCAACTCAACCTCAACCCCACCTCCCCATCACCTCATCATCCTCAACCCGCATCTCACCTCCCAAACCAACCAACATCCCTCTCGGCCTCACACCATTCAACCACCATCAACCTCACTTCACCACCCTCATCTCATCCCACCATGCATGCAACCCATAACTCACCACCATCAACCCCCCAACCTTCCTCATCTCTCTCGGCAAACCTCAACCCATCAAACCCACCCTCACCACCTTGCTTGACTCACCACTCTCGACCAACACCACCCACCAACCTCAACCCCACCTCCCCATCCCCACATCATCCTTACCAACCCACCATCCACCACCCTCACTCTCGGCAACTCAAACCCAACAAACTTCATCCACACTCAACCACCAACCTCACCCCCTCAAGCCACCTCCACTCTCAGCCACCATGCAGCCATGCATGTCACAACCATGCCCCCCCACACCATGCCAACCATCTGCACCCACAAACCAACTAACCAACCTCCCAACCTCACCCCACCATGCCACCTCACCTCTCAGCCACCATGGAGATGCATGCATGCATGCAAGCCCCATGCATGCATCCACCACCTTTCTTCCTCCAGCAACCAACCTCCTCTCAACCCCAACCCACACCAACCTACCTCCTCAATGCACACACCATGCAGCCTTGTCTGCACCCAAAACCACCACCTTCCTTCCTCTACACTTAACCACCCTACCATGCAACCCACACCAACTACAAAACCCACACCAACCCACACCCAACCCTTTCTGCCAAATTTTCGAGCACTCGAACCTAAGCTTCGAGTGCTCGCAGCTGATTGAATCCTCTCACCCCTCGGCTCCCAACTCTCTGCCCCATTTTAGAGCACTCGAAGTCCACCTTCGAGTGCTCGAACCAAGCTTACCCCCCTCCTCTTTTAAAACCCACTCCCCCCAACCACAAACCAAACACCACCCCACCACCTTCCCCCTCCCGGCACCCAACCTTCCTCTCTCTCTCTTCCAAACCTCAACCATCTCTCTTCTCAACATCCACCAAGCCACCCACCTCACTCTCCAATATCCCTCCACCATCGGCCCTCCTCCCAACACCCTCCCAACCTCATCACCTTCCTTCTCTCTCTTTCACAAGCAACCATCCTCAACCCAACACCCACACCACTTCTCACTCACCTCAATACCCCACCACCCCATCCTCTCACCTCCCTCTTCCTACCTTCCTTCTTGCTCTCGGATACCCTGAAATTCAGGTTTGTGTCCTCTTCATTTGTTTTTCTTTTCCTTTGTTCATTCATGGTGTTTTACAAGGAGGATGGGCTTGTCATGTTGGAGTTTGGTTCTGTTGATGCTTTGTTGTTGATTTGTTGATAATAGGGCTTGTTTGTTTGTCCAAAATTTTGGGTTTCCTCCTCCTCCCCACTCATTTTCACCTTCTCCTTTTTGTGGTGCATGCCAGGTGTTCGCTGAAATTCCTCAACCAAGTCCACCTCTCTAAATGTCTCGTGCCGGTCCTTCTCGCCCTCCTAGACCCTCTTCAGGTGCCCGTGCTGTCACTCGTGAGCGACCACGTGATCCTTGGGATCGCAAACAACTCAACTACGAACTCTCATTTCCGCTCACGGATGCCTTTGACATACTACCCACAACTTCGTGGGCTGTAGCCGAATTGACTAACCGGCGTCTGCAGCACATTTACGCGCCCCTTGCCAGGGTTGCCTACCCCCGTGTAGTGCGCCTCTTCTACCAGAATCTCTAATGCCCTGAAGAGCCACCCATTTCTCTCACTACATCCATTGATGGCACCGCCTATGCTTTCACTATGACCGACATCATTCAGGTTTTTGGTTGCCCCATTGAGTGCCCCGATGACATTGTCAATCGTGAGAATCTCCCTTTATATGAGGAGCCGGATACATTACCTGTGGCGCAGATTGCCGCTGCCATTTGCACTATTGACGATCCTACTAGGCCCCGGTCTTTTATCCGCAAAACCAATCTTCCGGAACGCCTATGGTTCATTGACACTGTCTTCAAGCACAATGTCTGCCCTTTGGTGCATAGCACCGAGCATCAGGGCCTCCTTCTGCAAGCCTTATATGCCATGGACCAAGGCCAATGGTTCTCCATCCCCGAGCTCATTTGGACCACATTTATGAAGTTTTGGCATGATGCTCATAATGCACGGGTTCCGCGAGTTGAAAATCAGAAATTGCCTTTGCCATTTTTCATCACTCGGCTCCTTCAGCACAAGGGTTTCGTTGTTCCTCCCCATGAACCAAAAGGCGAGAAGATTAAAATTTTTACCCAGCTCCGGTGGATCAATGTTCTTAGCCATTCTGGTACCCCTCAGCCTCCTGCTCCCCTGTTCATCCACGCTCCTCCTCCTCCTCCTTCTGAGGATGCCTCCACCGCCGCAGCCGCTGCAAGGGTAGAGCCTCCGGTCGACTCTCACCAGGACCAGGCTTTCATCAGGGCTTCCATTGCCGATATTCATGAGCGACTAGATCGTTTTGAGAATTCTTTATCCGCGTGCACTCAGACTCTGTGTGAGACTTCTTCACGTGCTGAAGAAGATCGTCGTCTCGCTGCTGAAGACTGCCGTGTCGCTGCTGAGGAACGTTGTTTGGCTTCCGCTGAACGGCGTAAGACTCAATCTCTCCTCCATTCCATCCTCGCCCGTTTACCTTCTGGACAGTAGCTTGTTGCGAGTGTGGACCTTATCTTTTTGTTTCA
This sequence comes from Cornus florida, assembly GCF_030987335.1. Taxonomy (NCBI): domain Eukaryota; kingdom Viridiplantae; phylum Streptophyta; class Magnoliopsida; order Cornales; family Cornaceae; genus Cornus; species Cornus florida. Next base: position 65,563,105 of record NW_026775577.1, on the reverse strand, counting down.
TATGTAACTGTTTCTCTTGTATCTTTTGTTTTCCTTTTGAACTGTAAGAATTTGCTATGTATAGGTTGCTCTAGTCGACATGATCCCTGTACAGCTCTTTTTGTCATCATGTAAACTCTTTTTGCAATGCAAATTCTTTCTGTTCTGTTAACTTTCGCTACATTCTTTTTCTGTATTTATGCTTGTGCTATTAATGCTGTTTGTGGTTGTTTTTTTTTGTTCTTCATGTTGCTCTTCAGGTTGCGCAGTCCAATTCAAGTTTGGGGGTTTTTGTCTGAAAATGCCGTTCCCTCCCCCTGGGTATTGTTGTTCCTTTTATACTCTTTGTCATTTTTGTCTCTAACTTGCATCCATGTCCCACATTGAGGACACTGTGTAGTTTAAGTTTGGGGGTGCATCAAAGCATTCTTGGCATATTTTTGGTTTCATAATTTTTGCTAAGCAATGATAGTATAACTTGACACTTGTCGGAGATGAAACATATGTTTAATACCTTGTGTATAGAAGCAATTGAAATTTTTGAAAATAAAGAAAAATTTGAGTTGAAATGATCATGTAGATTCAAACTAGTCTGTATAAATGTTTCAATTAGATTCTTGCTGGATTTACACTCTTATAAGCTTCACAATGCACAGATGCACATTGGAAACTTAACTGTGAGGCATGCAGCTGATCAACCTTGACCTTGGCCTAGTTAATCTGATTTGATGGACCTGATAGATGAATATCTTTGGCATGATTTAAGTCTTAAAAAAAAAAAAAAAAAAAAAAAATGAATGAAAAATGACCAGTTGACGTTCGTAGCCTTTCCAACTCGAGCTATTAAGCCCTTTGGAGTGTCTCTACACTTAACACCCTAAAGCCGTCTGGTTTGGGAGTTGTTGGCCTAACGCTTGCTACAAGGGTTGGTTAGAAAGCTTAAAGGACTTAAACATTGCACGGTTATTCAAAAAAAATTGTAATAAACATGGTTAGCTGAAGTTCGTAGCCTTTCCAACTTGAGCTATTAAGTCCTTTGGAGTGTCTCTACACTTCACACCCTAAAGCCGTCTGGTTTGGGAGTTGTTGGCCTAACGCTTGCTACATAGGTTGGTTAGAAAGCTTAAGGGACTTTAGCATTGCACAACCATTCTATGTTTCACTTATGTGTTGAAATAAATTGTTAACAAGCAACAAAAGTTGTCTTGAAAATAAAATCATGCCTTAGGGACTTCATGTAAAAGGGAATTCATTGATTTGAAAACTTGTGCCTTGGAATTGGAAAAGAAAGTAAAAGCCGCATGTTGAGAATCCAATTCACTTTTACTGGAGTTTGAGTTATTTCCATTTAAGAGATGACAATTGAATTATTTATATGGACTATGATGTTGATGCATGCATGTTGAAATGGTTTTTCCCATTTTTTGTATCAATGCTTCATATATGCAAGGTAGTTTTCCCAATGACCCCATCTCCAGTTTTTGTCTGTTTCAAGTTGTATTTGAGCTATGTATCTATCTCATTTTACCATGGATGATATTTTTGTAGTAGCATGCCCATGGTTGTCTTTTCATTATGTTTTTCATTGTAGTTTTGCTAAGGGACTAGCAAAATGTAAGTTTGGGGGTGTGATAAGCGCCGAATATTGTATATTCAAGTGCCCTAAATTATATTAACAAAGTCCAGTTATTAATTATTTTATGTAGATTAACTCCATTTGCATGTTTTTATGCATTTTCAGGTTAAAGTGCAAAAAGGAAGCAAAAATGATGCCTTGTGGAATTTTGAGCAAAAAGGATGCCATTTCTGAATTTCTGGCAGCAGTGATCCTGACTTTTGTCGCCATTTTCGACCTAGTAAACTCAAGAACTAGACTTCTATCATAACATGAAAGATTTAGATCTCTGAATCAGATTTCCAAATCTTCAAGTGGTTCATCATTCGGAGTTCGGAGAAGAGAGTTATGATCTTTGTAACAGAGGTGCGCAGAACTGCCTGGCAGCACTGAAGTACTGCCTTTCTCCCCATTTTCGACCAACCAGACTTGAGAATTGGGTCTTCATCAAAACATGAAGTTTTTAAAGCACTGAATCAGATCTCCAAATCTTCAAACAGATCATCATTCGGAGTTCGGGGCACAAAGTTATAGCAGTTTTACCAAAATATGTCAGCGCTGAGCAAGAGGAGCATGTTGCACATTGTACTAAGTTAGAGTGCTTGAGATCACTTTGCGAGTGCTCGAAAATCAGGCAGATTGCACTCGGAAATGGCTCAATTTCAGCCACTTGCACATTGGTTTCCTCAATGCCATCTTCCTTCTTTATGAAGTGGTTGGAGGTGTTCCTTGGAGGAGAGAGAGGGTGTTGTTGGAGCATAAAAAGCTACCCAAGGGCCACACATCTTTATCTTTGATTTTTGCAAGATAGAGGAGAGAGAAGAGAGCAAGAAAGGAAGGTGTTCTTGAAGCTAACAAGGGGGAGCTCGAAAATTGGAGATGGAGTTCAAGCTTCTTCTTCATTCTAAGGCTCCAATGGGTAACTAACTCTTCTTCTAGGGAGGTGATGAAACCCCTCCCTTGTAAGCATGTGTTAGTATAGTTTATTTTTGGGGATTACAATGTATTTTTGATAGTCTTTCCATGGTCAAGAGCCTCATTTTTGTTGTAATGAATGTTGAATGTTTATAAATGATTATTGTAAGTTATTCATCTTGTCTTGGATGGTTGCTTTTCGTAATCATATTGCTTGCACTTCCATGGTGACAATGGAAGTTAGATCATGGAATGGTTTCAATGGCATGGAGTTGGAGAGCCTAGATAGTTCATGGCTTAGGGTTTCCCTTTGATGGTCTATACTTGATTCTTTGCTTTATGTGCATTCACCATTTAAATTAGGGCTTGATAATCCTTGACTTAGTAAGTATGTTCTAAGCTACATTTTAGTTTAGGTAGTTGATCATGTGAACCTTTGATGGTTTATTCTTGCCTTCCTATTTAAATGAACTTCTTGAGGATATTATAGCAACCTAGTTTTGTTATGTATCATGACTATCATATATGTTGTTTTTCCCTTAAATTATTCTTAACCTAGCATGTGTATAGGGATGGAGGTGGATTCATTTCCCTAGCCTTCTTTACTTGTACTTCACTCCTTTGAATTCTTGCAATTTATTGTTTTATGCACTTTTAATTTCCTAGCTTAAGTGACATCCAACAAACCTCTATAAACCCCTTATCATTCTAAGAACAATTCTAGACACTTAGGTTGCCATAGACTAGCGCAGTCCCAGTGGTTCGACTTACCCGACCAATAGCCCTATTTTACAATGATTCGTGCTATTGCGAAGGTTGATGTTTAATTGACCAACCGATCAGTGCTCTACCTTTGCCCCTTATTAGAACTCATTTCTAACCATTTTTGTGAGTTTGGGTTTAAAGTCAAGTTGTGATTTTCATAGGGCTTCCTTGGGGTTAATGATCATCGTGTTGTCCTCGAAAAAACCCCGCTGTATCGTCAGATTCGGAGCATTTTTCTTTCGGTGGGGATTTGAGATTTCCATCTCAAATTGAGGTAGGGGGTGTTATAGGTTATTATTTTTGTTGTCTTGCATGCTATTGATATTTATACAACTTGTTTCCATGCTTTGGTATCAAATTTAGAAATTTTATTATTTATTTTTCTTGTATGAGATTTTCCTAGTTGATTATAGTTTGGTTTAAACATGTGGTATAATAGAATATTACACCTTGATATGTCCATTGACATATATTAAAATGAGAGCATTTGGACAAGTATTGAAGTTTTTATTCAATATTTTTCTAGAATGAAAATTTAATTCATGTGGCCTTAATTAACTTGAAGTCAATGTGTGATGTCATATTATGTTAGGCCCTAGCATGCTCTTCAACATATGTGAATTTGAGAGTAAACGGAGATGTTTTGAAATATAGTAATAATTAATTAATTAGATTAATTAATTTTATTCCAAGTGCACTATTCACTCCATTGGATTTTTGACTTCATTTTATTGATATGCATGCCATATACTTTTATATATATTAAATCGAGAATATTTGATTGGCTTTTGAAACCTTTCATTTAATTATTTTCTAGTATTAAAGTTTAATACTCATGGCCGTATCTTACATGGAATTCACTTGTATCATGTTTTAAATCAAGTCTTGACATGTTATATAACATATATTAATTTGAGATCATTTGGATGAGCTTCAAAATCTAGAGATTTTAATTAAATGAATTAATTAAAATCCATTCAATAGTTCTATAAGCTTGATTAAGTTCTAACTTGGTATTCATGATTCTCTTGACAAGTTCCTTCACATGTATCAAATTGAGAATAATCGGATAAGTTTTGAGACTTATATTTATTTATTTCCTTTATATGGAACTTAATTCATATGATTGTATCTCGTATGAAATGAACTTGTAACTTGACATTGAACTTGTCCCTGACATATCTTGTTCGTAGAACAATTGGACTTGTCTTGAAATCTTGAAAATTTAATCCCCTAAGTAGGTTAAATTCCCTTTTATGCTTCCATTGAGTTAATCAAGCCTGGATATTGAACTCTTGTCAAACTTGTGAATCGGACTTGTACTTCAAGGACTTTTATCTTTTTATCAAGCATCATGACCCCTTGTAACTTGGTTTCATTCATGTGCTTAACGAACATACACGATTGTCTTAGAATGGTTTAATTACTCATGTGTCGCTTAGTAAATAATTGAATCATTAATCTTATACTTGTGGTATATTTACATCAATAGATTTCATTTGCTATATATCTTGGTTCTAATTTATATAGATGCATACTATGATTTCTTGACATTTCACATGCCATCATAGTTGAGAACTTAGGGCATGATTTGTGTGTTCCAAAATCTTGGTTGTGCATGGAATGTGGTTTAATGTATTACTTGTATGCTGATACTATCTTGACTTACACAACTTGTTGATTTTGGGACTTGGGATATCAATTAAGAATTGACATGGCTAGGACTTGGTTTTAGTACGGGAGATAGAGAGCTCCCTACACTATAGTGCGCACTAGGGGAAGGTACCCATGGGTTAGTAGCCCTAAAGTGATCCCAAGAGTATAGTTTTAATCTGGGCGATATCCGAGTTTCCACATTGGTTGATTTCGCTCTTTAAATTTCAAGTTGCTATTCGTTGAAGATTTAAACTTATCGTGTTATGTGAAATGCTCCAATCTTGTTAATTGCATAGATATTATGCCTTATCCTTGATTTCATGTATTACTCCTATCGTGTTAACTGGAATGTTCCAATCATGTTAATTACATTGATAATGTAATTCTTGTTAACTTATATTTGAGTATACTTCATGTCATGTTAATTAGAATGTTCCAATCATGTTAATTGCATTAATAATGCGATCCTTGTATTCTAGTATCTTCTTGTCGTGTTGTATGAATTATTCCAAACCTTAGTTAATTGTGTTGATAATGCAATTCATGTTGATCTATATTCAAGTATCCTTCCTATCATGTTCCTTGGATTATTCCAACCTTGATTTGTTTCATATTTGTATATGTATCATGATCCTTGTTGATTACACTCTAAAGTAACTTAGAATGCTCCCTGAGTCTCATCTTGACATGGACGTTAGGTGGCATGAGCCACTTTAACATGTTTCACCTTAAGGTGATAAAATCGTAAAATGCTAGGTCGATGCATGCTCATTTCCTGTAATACCCCTAATTTTAAAAAGGATATTCCTGGTATTTAATGGTATTTAATTTATTATTTAAGTGCATTTTATTTGATTATGTGTCATTATTTTTTTTTATTAGGTGCTTAATTATTTTCTTTTGTGGTGATTTAATTTATTTAAATGATATTTATTTTTAGTTATTTGATTGGAATTACTTGTTAATGTTTTAATTATTTAATTGGCATAAATGGTTTAAGTGTAATTGGTTTAATTATTCTATGTGTGTCTTATTTTATGTGTGTCTTATTTGGTTTAATTGGGTTTACTAATTATTATTTTGTTCAATTAGATTATTTGTTAAGTATTTAATGGTGAATAGGGTAATTAGGTAAATACATCTAACTAGGGTTTTAATTACAGTATAAATTAGGGTTTCATATTATAGCCGTCGTAGGTTTCTATGTTAATTGGATGGGCCGGTTAGGATTATGAGTTGGACTTAAATGAACCTAGGGTTTAGGAAAACTCTATAAGTATAAGGTAGACGTCTGTGTAGGGTTTTTTTAAACAAAGTACAGGTTTTGTGGAAGTGGAGAAGGAAAAATGCAGTTTTTCACATTCTACCAAGGTTTGATCAAAGCTCCGATTCCACTTCGTCCATGGTCCGATCGAGGTGAATTTTGGAGGAGAGGTTCACGACTCAATGATGCACAATCTAAACGGTGAAGATTAGAGTTTGACCTCGGGAACAGTAATTCGTACTCGTGAACAGTAACTGGGCCGCATAGGTTTTTTCCATTCTGCCCAGATTTCATCAAACATCCGATTCCGCTTCGTCCGTGGTCCGATCGAGCTGAATTTTGGAGGAGAGGTTCCAAACTCAGTGATGCACAATCTGAACGGTGAAGATCAAAGTTTGACCTCAGGAACAGTGATTCGTACTCATGAACAGTAATTGGGTCGCACAGGTTTTTTCTATTCTGCCCAGATTTCATCAAACATCCGATCCCGCTTCGTCCGTGGTCCGATCGAGTTAAAATTTGGAGGATAGGTTCATGACTTAGTGTCGCACAATCTGAACGGTGGAGATCAGATTTTGAGTTCGGGAATAGTGTTTCGTACCCGTGAACAGTAACCGGGTTTTGGAACTCGCCGGGATTTTTTAAGAAGACGACGTTGAAACTTTGAACAAAAGTTTCTGAGGCAAGATTCTATCCTTACTCTTTCCCTTAGGCTTCATACCCTTTGCACTCTTAAATGATTCCCGGATTAATGAAGATTAAACCAAACTAAAATGATATCTGTTTTGCTATGAAATTGGTAGTTACAGTAGTGTTGTATGCTTGTTCAACCTAGACTAAGCATGTTTGTGGATGCATTGTGGTTCTGTGGTTTACGTTTTTCCTTACCACTGCTAGTATAAATTATTGGAAGGATGGGTCTAGATGATAGCTATCTTAACTTCTGTAATAGCAACTGTTGGAACTTAAATACTAGGAGGATTTGAGTTTAACACTAGATCGGTTTTGTGGAACACTATAATTTGAGCATGTCTACATACATACTGTGAATATTGTTTTGATGCTTACATTATCACAGTTAGTATCAACTGTGGAGGTTAGGATTTTGTGATACATACCCTACATATCTGTATGTCATTTGTAAGGTGTTAAATGGAAGTTTAATTAATTCTGTCTTTATATCAGACTAAAGGGAACAACTTAAATTGGGCATGTATATGTTGTTGTTGTGATCCTGTTTATCAATGCTTATTTTATCACTGCTAACATTAAATGTTGGATGTTGGAATTTAGTTGATATATACTTGATTTATTGGTATTATTGACTACTGGAGGATTGGAAAGTAGGCACCGGTATGGGACGGTGGCATACTAAGGATGGGTTTGGTTTTTAAAACAATACCATTACCCACCTACTTGGAATAAGGATGGGATTAACTAAAAGTTAAGTCCCGTGGATTTGTATTGTCATGGCAACTACTTGTTGAGCGGTAATACCAGGGATTTTGGATGGATTTTATATATGTACTGTTATGGTGCCTCGGTATGAGCTTGAGCCTCAGGACCGATGGCTAGGGAGCGTATATGCATCGGGATGTGTAGCTGGCTACGATGGTTGGAGGTGTACCCTATTTAGGTATAGGTACATATGCCCACTTCGTGTGCGTTTTAGCATGTTACCTCTATTCAGGTTGAGACCGGCCTGTAGTCCAGTGAGAGTCCTTTAGTGTGACTATATATATATTTACGGACTATTAGCTATTGTTGAATTGTTTAAGATGTACATGCGTATCGGGCCTCTGTTTGGATTGTAGTAGTATAGAATTTGTGCGTGGGCCTGACCCACTTCTATTTTTCAGGTACACGACGGTTTCAGGCTTAGACGTGTTCGTGCTGAGCAGAGGTCTCTATTCACTCTTCCGACGATGTAAGGCTCTCTCTATAGTTTTATTTCTAGACGTTTATTACAGTTGTTCTATCTTTCGTTTGGATGTTTAATAGGGGTCCACTAGAGATGGATTCCCAAGTTGTAAACTGATGGAGTTTTGGAGTTTGGGTTTGATGGATTTTAATAATTATAATATTTTGCGGATTCTATTTTTAGTTCCTTCCAGCTTTAATTTCATTTCTTAATTTATTTTGTATTCCGTGTTCATTATAAAATATTAATTGTTTGATATTCCCTCAGGTTTGGGCCTAGGCCTGATCAACCCGTGTCTCGGATCCGAGGGATATCACAGTTGGTATCAGAGCACTCCAGGTTCAAGTGTCTCTAGGATGTTTTCGTATTAAGTCTTCCGCGTAGCGTTTTCTCTTGAATAGAGCTTAAGTTAGGATTCATTGTATTCCTTATGGTTCGTATAGAAAGGGTACTGACGTTTGTCTTTTCGTGTTAACAGATGGTTAACACTAGAAATGGACAGAACATGCAAGGAACTAGGAAGGAAAGGAGAACGGCACGTAGGCAACAATATCTCCTACGGCGTCAGCAAATGGAGGAAGAGCAGCAAAGGCTTGGGTTTCATGATGACATGGATCAGTTTCAGGAGGAACAGGAGAATGTTCAATAGACTCTGGACCAGGTCAGAGATCCAGAGATTCCTCCTCACCTCAATGACCTCGTTGCTCGGGCTATAGAGGCTGGGGTTACAGCTGCACTTCAGAATCAGCCTCAGGTACAGCCGGCACCTGTACCAGCACCAGTGGTTCAGACTGATTCTTGGGGAAAGGCTAGGAGCTCTTTCACAAAGGGGAGTCCACCTGTGTTCTCAGGCTCAACCGATGCGAGAGCAGCTCACCAGTGGAAACAGGACATTGAGCGTCATCTTCGTTTAGTTCAGTGCACGGAGGTTCAGAAGCAGATGCTTGCTACTTTCAAGCTAGTTGGGGATGCACTACAGTGGTGGGAGTTAGTTGCCACCTCAGAGGAGAGGATGACATTGTCTTATGATGAGTTCAGTGCTCGCTTTGATGAGAAATATTTTCCCTATGCAGTCAGGGCAGTTATGAAGATCGAGTTTCTAAGTCTGCAGCAGGGAAACATGACAGTGGCGGAGTATGAGCAGTAGTTCACACGCTTGTCTCTCTTTGCACCGGAGGAGGTGGATACAGAGGAGAAGAAGCGCAACAGTTTTGTCAAGGGACTGATATGGTCTATCAAGAGAGCTATTACAGGTAGTCCAGCCTATACTACCTATGCTCAGGTGGTAAACGCCGCTCTACAATAGTATTAGCTGACTGTGGACATCAGACAGGCTCGTGCTGAGAAGCGGGGAGATAAAGACTCTACTAGTCAGTCAGCTGAAAAGGGGAATGGCAATGGTCACCGGCAGAATGACAAAGGCAAGTTCCAAGGACAACAGCCTTGGAAGAAGCACAAAGGTGGTTCAGATGCTCACCGGAATGGGGCACCTATTCAGAGGCAACAGAATGGGGGACCACAGGCAGGACAGGGTTAGCCACAGGCTAACCGACAGAGGAGGCCATTTGGTACTTTCTAGGGTAGTTGTTACACTTGTGGAGAGTATGGTCATACCACCAGGCAGTGTCCTAAAGTAGGACAAGGACAGGGACAGAGACAGTATGTGCAGCAGGGACAGAGGGCGCCAGTGTCTCTACCAGTTCCACAGGTTCCACGGATTCAGGGACAGACACATCTGGCTTTACTGGCACCGCCGCAGACTCAGGGACAGACACCACAGCAGTTGCACTATGGCAGGGTGTATAACCCCATGCCACAGGATGTTCAGGCACCTCAGACTATTGAGGGTAAGTTTCTTATTCATGGTTTGCATGGACGTGTTTTATTTGATACGGGTGCTACACACTCATTTGTAGCTAGGACTTTTGTTACTTTGTCTGGGATGAGGACGAGGGTATGCACTAGACCTTAGGGTATTTCTACACCATTGGGTGATACAGCTATTATACATGAGAGTGATGGGCCTGTGACACTAGATATTGGCAGACTCAGATTTCTAGCCAATCTATTGGTCCTGGACATGCACACTTATGATGTGATACTTGGGATGGATTGGTTGTCTCACTACCATGCCCAAGTTGTTGGTTTTGATAGATCTATTATTTTTACCATACCTGGTCAGGATATGTATGTAGTAGCTATGCCACGTTCTAAAGAGGGTAGTAGCACCTATTTGTTCCATGTGGAGGAGGAAAATGAGGAGGGGATTACTGTGTCATTGGATAACATACCGATTGTACAGGATTTTCCGGATGTATTTCAGGAGATTCCAGGGTTGCCACCTAGTCGCGAGATCGATTTTGTGATAAACTTAGCTCCAGGCACTGCGCCTATTGTTAGGGCACCCTATAGGATGGCATCGGTAGAGATGAGAGAGCTGAGGGATCAGATTCAGCAGTCACTCAGCCAGGGTTTTATTCGTAGGAGTACATCACCTTGGGGAGCACCGGTTCTGTTTGTAAAGAAGAAGGATGGTTCGCTTCATCTGTGTATAGATTATAGGGAGTTGAACAAGGTTACGATTCATAACAAGTATCCTTTGGCCAGGATCGATGACTTGTTTGATCAGTTAAGGGGAGCCACATATTTCTCCAAGATTGATCTGCGTTCTGGGTATCATCAGCTGAGGGTCAGGGAGCAGGATGTTCCTAAGATAGCATTTTTCACGCGATATGGTTCTTATTAGTTTCGAGTTATGCCATTTGGGACGACTAATGCACCTGCAGTATTCATGGACTTAATGAATAGAGTCTTCCGGGCTTATTTGGATCAGTTTGTTATTGTCTTTATTGATGACATCTTGATCTATTCTCGGTCGGAGGACGATCATGCTAGACATCTTCGCATAATCTTGCAGACGCTTCGTGAGCACCAGTTATATGCCAAGTTCGAGAAGTGTGAATTTTGGCAGCGGGAGGTGAAATTTCTGGGTCACGTGGTGTCAGAAAAGGGGATAGCAGTGGATCCGGCCAAGGTTTCAGCGGTGGTTGAGTGGGGACAGCCTACATCACTTACTGAGATTCAGAGTTTTCTCGGTCTGGCAGGATATTACAGGAGATTCATCCAGGTGTTCTCCAAGATAGCAGGACCACTCATTCATCTGACCAAGAAGGATGTACAGTTCGTGTGGGATGAACACTGTCAGCGAGCTTTTGATGAGCTGAAAAGGAAGCTGACTTCTGCACCGGTTCTGGCTACTCCGCAGAGCGGGATAGAGTATTTTGTTTACATGGATGCTTCGTTGCAGGGTCTTGGATGTGTATTGATGCAGGAGGAGCGACCGATTTCTTATGGATCTCGGAAACTTAAGCCTCATGAGCTTAATTATCCAACACATGATTTGGAGTTGGCAGCAGTGGTCTTTGCCTTGCGTATTTGGAGGCATTATCTGTTGGGTGAGTCCTTCAGATTATTCAGTGATCACAAGAGTCTGCAGTACTTGTTCACTCAGCGGGAGCTAAATATGAGACAGCGCAGGTGGTTGGAGTTTGTAAAAGACTATCATTTTTCTATACAGTACCATCCAGGGAAAGCGAATGTAGTGGCGGATGCACTCAGTCGCCGACCTGTTGGTAGTCTTTCTGCTCTATTCACTACTGAGTGGAATGCTTTAAAGGGTGTGGATGAGTTATCGGATGCTTTTATGGCTTGCATGGTGGTTACACCTTCCATCATTCGCAAGGTTTTACAAGCACAACTCACCGATCAGCAGTGTGTCGACAAGGTCGCAGAGATAGCTTCCGGAGAGGTTCCATTCTACTATGTTGGGGCTGATGGAGGTTTAAGGTACAAGGGACGGTTAGTGGTACCTTCTGCTGATAATTTGAGGAAGGATGTGATGACTGAGACTCATCACTCTGAGTTCTCTGTTCATCCAGGAGGCGATAAGATGTATCAAGATATGAAGCGGCAGTTTTGGTGGGCAGGTATGAAGAGGGACATTGCTCTTTTTGTTTCTCAATGTAGTACTTGTCAGATGGTTAAGATTGATCATCAGAGGCCGCCAGGAGCTCTACAGTCACTACCAATTTCGGAATGGAAATGGGAGAGCATATTTATGGATTTTGTGGAAGGGTTGCCAAATTCTTTCAAGGGGCATAATTCCATATGGGTCATTGTGGATAGGTTGACCAAGTCAGCTCATTTCTTGCCTATTTGCACTGACTACACTTCGAAGCAGTTGGCGAGGCTTTACATTTCAGAGATTGTGAAGCTACATGGCATTCCATTGTCTATTATATCGGACAGGGATTCGAGCTTTGTATCTGGATTTTGGAAGAGTTTTCAGCAGGCTTTAGGTATGGAGTTACACCTTAGTACTGCTTATCATCCTCAGACTGACGGACAGACTGAGAGGGTGAATCAGATTATGGAAGATATGCTTTGGTCGTGTGTTTTGGATTTCAAGGGCCACTGGGAGGAATATTTGCCACTTGTGGAGTTTACTTATAACAATAGTTTCCAGAAGACTATTAGTATGGCATCATTTGAGGCATTGTACGGTCGACTGTGTCGGTCACCTGTTTGTTGGATGGAGGTTGGAGAGAATCGATTCTTAGGTCCTGAGTTCATCAAGGATACCTCTGAAAAGATTGCTCTTATTCGAGATCGCATGCGTACTGCCCAAAGTAGGCAGAAGAGCTATGCTGATCGTCGTACTCGGGCTTTGGAGTTTCAGGTTAGGGATCAGGTTCTACTCAAAGTGTCTCCTATGAAGGGTGTTATGCGCTTTGGGAAGAAAGGGAAGTTGTCACCGCGATTTGTTGGTCCATTCATGATTACGGATCGCATTGGAGCTGTTGCTTATCGGTTGGCACTTCCGGATACTTTGGATCACGTCCACAACGTGTTTCATGTTTCCATGTTGTAGAAATTTCTTCGAGATGAGGATCGGTATCAGCATATCGATGTTGGGGAGATTGCGTTGCAGCCGGATGCAACTTATTTAGAGCCACCATGTCGTATTGTCGACCGACAAGATCAGATTCTTCGTAATAAGATTATTCCTTTGGTTCGTGTTCAGTGGAGTCATCACAATGAGTCTGAGTCCACTTGGAAACGAGAGGATGTTATTCGCTCACGGTTTCCTGAAATATTGGAAGAAGGTAAGAGTTAATTCCGAGGACGAAATTCCTTTTATTAGGGGGGAAGAATGTAATACCCCTAATTTTAAAAAGGATATTCCTGGTATTTAATGGTATTTAATTTATTATTTAAGTGCATTTTATTTGATTATGTGTTATTATTTTTTTTTATTAGGTGCTTAATTATTTTCTTTTGTGGTGATTTAATTTATTTAAATGATATTTATTTTTAGTTATTTGATTGGAATTACTTGTTAATGTTTTAATTATTTAATTGGCATAAATGGTTTAAGTGTAATTGGTTTAATTATTCTATGTGTGTCTTATTTTATGTGTGTCTTATTTGGTTTAATTGGGTTTACTAATTATTATTTTGTTCAATTAGATTATTTGTTAACTATTTAATGGTGAATAGGGTAATTAGGTAAATACATCTAATTAGGGTTTTAATTACAGTATAAATTAGGGTTTTATATTATAGCCGTCGTAGGTTTCTACGTTAATTGGATGGGCCGGTTAGGATTGTGAGTTGGAATTAAATGAACCTAGGGTTTAGGAAAACTCTATAAGTATAAGGTAGACGTCTGTGTAGGGTTTTTTTAAACAAAGTACACGCTTTGTGGAAGTGGAGAAGGAAAAATGCAGTTTTTCACATTCTGCCAAGGTTTGATCAAAACACCGATCCCGCTTCGTCCGTGGTCCGATCGAGTTGAATTTAGGAGGACAGGTTCATGACTCAGTGACGCACAATCTGAACGGTGGAGATCAGAGTTTGACCTCGGGAACAGTGATTCGTACTCGTGAACAGTAACTGGGTCGCACAGGTTTTTTCCATTCTGCCTAGATTTCATCAAACATCCGATCCCGCTTCGTCCTTGGTCTGATCGAGCTGAATTTTGGAGGAGAGGTTCATGACTCAATGACGCACAATCTAAACGGTGGAGATCAGAGTTTGACCTCAGGAACTATGATTCGTACTCATGAACAATAACTGGGTCGCACAGGTTTTTTCCATTCTGCCCAGATTTTATCAAACATCCGATCCCGCTTCGTCCGTGGTCCGATCGAGCTAAAATTTGGAGGATAGGTTCATGAATCAGTGTTGCACAATCTGAATGGTGGAGATCAGATTTTGAGTTCGGGAATAGTGTTTCGTACCCATGAATAGTAACCGAGTTTTGGAACTCGCCGGGATTTTTTAAGAAGACGACGTTGAAACTTTGAACAAAAGTTTCTGAGGCAAGATTCTATCCTTACTCTTTCCCTTAGGCTTCATACTCTTTGCACTCTTAAATGATTCCCGGATTAATGAAGATTAAACCAAACTAAAATGATATCTGTTTTGCTATGAAATTGGTAGTTACAGTAGTGTTGTATGCTTGTTCAACCTAGACTAAGCATGTTTGTGGATGCATTGTGGTTCTGTGGTTCACGTTTTTCCTTACCACTGCTAGTATAAATTATTGGAAGGATGGGTCTAGATGATAGCTATCTTAACTTCTGTAATAGCAACTGTTGGAACTTAAATACTAGGAGGATTTGAGTTTAACACTAGATCGGTTTTGTGGAACACTATAATTTGAGCATGTCTACATACATACTGTGAATATTGTTTTGATGCTTACATTATCACAGTTAGTATCAACTGTGGAGGTTAGGATTTTGTGATACATACCCTACATATCTGTATGTCATTTGTAAGGTGTTAAATGGAAGTTTTAATTAATTCTGTCTTTATATCAGACTAAAGGGAATAACTTAAATTGGGCATGTATATGTTGTTGTTGTGACCCTGTTTATCAATGCTTATTTTATCACTGCTAACATTGAATGTTGGATGTTGGAATTTAGTTGATATATACTTGATTTATTGGTATTATTGACTACTGGAGGATTGGAAAGTAGGCACCGGTATGGGATGGTGGCATACTAAGGATAGGTTTGGTTTTTAAAACAATACCATTACCCACCTACTTGGAATAAGGATGGGATTAACTAAAAGTTAAGTCCCGTGGATTTGTATTGTCATGGCAACTACTTGTTGAGCGGCAATACCAGGGATTTTGGATGGATTTTATATATGTACTGTTATGGTGCCTCGGTATGAGCTTGAGCCTCAGGACCGATGGCTAGGGAGCGTATATGCATCGGGATGTGTAGCTGGCTACGATGGTTGGAGGTGTACCCTGTTTAGGTATAGGTACATATGCCCACTTCGTGTGCATTTTAGCATGTTACCTCTATTCAGGTTGAGACCGGCCTGTAGTCCAGTGAGAGTCCTTTAGTGTGACTATATATATATTTACGGACTATTAGCTATTGTTGAATTGTTTAGGATGTACATGCGTATCGGGCCTCTGTTTGGATTGTAGTAGTATAGAACTTGCGCGTGGGCCTGACCCACTTCTATTTTTCAGGTACACGATGGTTCCAGGCTTAGACGTATTCGTGCTGAGCAGAGGTCTCTATTCACTCTTCCGACGATGTAGGGCTCTCTCTATAGTTTTATTTCTGGACGTTTATTACAGTTGTTCTATCTTCCGTTTGGATGTTTAATAGGGGCCCACTAGAGATGGATTCCCAAGTTGTAAACTGATGGAGTTTTGGAGTTTGGGTTTGATGGATTTTAATAATTATAATATTTTGCGGATTCTATTTTTAGTTCCTTCCTGCTTTAATTTCATTTCTTAATTTATTTTGTATTCCGTGTTCATTATAAAATATTAATTGTTTGATATTCCCTCGGGTTTGGGCGTGGGCCTGATCAACCCGTGTCTCGGATCCGAGGGGTATCACATTTCCTACGAGTAGCTTTATGTTATTCACCCTGAAGTTACTGGGGATTTATTTTAGGTATGAAAACTTGGTTCGAGATGCTCATCATTCCTTGGATGACATGTAGCTTTTAAATTTCCATTTCATGCAAATGTTAGTATGAAATGTCATTTTGTAGCCTTGTATACCAAAACTTGTATTCTTTGATTCTATATATGTAATGTGTACATAAGTACACTATTTTTAATGTATTTGACATGTATGAGTTGAGGCCATAGTCCAATGGCATCAAATATGTATTCTATGCACTTTCATTTTCAAGGTTTACTATGGAAATAATGGAAAGTGTTTAAGTCTTTACTTTACCATGTTTGCATCGGGTGTGGAAATTCCATTCTTTTTCTTTCGTAGAGTCTCTATAATCATGCATGAGGTGTGGCCAAGGGCCAAACGCCATTTTGTTCTAGGTTTCACATTTTGGTTTCATTTTTTGCATTTTTAGGCATTTTCGGCCGTTGAGAGGTCATAATTTGCATTGAGGATATTTTGTAGCCGCGGACCATTGGGACGCGTCTTAAATTTCTTTTCACATTTGCGTGCATATCCAATTTTCACAAAACTCTTAAGTTTTAACTTTTGACCTATTTTTGGGCGATTTTATGAATTTTTATAAAAATTCATGCATTGGGGTATCATTTTAAGTTTCTTCTTGTTTTGGCATGTTTTGGACGCTTGAATGATGCTAGGGAATATTTTCAAACTAGTTCGGATCATGTAGAAAGCATGTATAGCCTTATAGATGGATCAAGCACCTCACACACACATTGTAGCAGCTTTTTTTACTGCATCAGATGTGTCGGTCGACTGATAAGGATCCATCAGCCGGCTGACCAAACTCTCGAGACCATTCCAGTAGGCTTTTTAGGAAAATCCTCGTTTCAGTCGACCGATGATTGGGGTTCAGCCGACCTACGGTTGAGTTTTGGCCGTCTAATGGTTACATTTCGGTCGACCAATCCTCCCTGGAACCATTTTCTTTATCTTTTTCTTGGATAGCTTTGTTGCATCGACTTTGGGAGATCATGTCTCTTTCATTTCTAACCCATACTGGGTCATTCTTGAGTCTAAATTCAAGATCTTGAAGTTAGCTTTCCAATGGTACCAACCACTCATTAAAACTCTATCTATAGTGTGAGTTATTCCAGTTTCAGTGAGATAGGTTCGTAGTAACTCTTAAATGGAGAAGACCACTTCGTTTTAATTTCATATCTTTTCCATCCGGACTCAGAATCAGGCAATTCTTGAGTCTAACCTTGTTCATCTTTCGTTGTCTTTCCAATGGTGTTCACGGTGGCACCCATTTATTGTGAAATGACTATTTTACCCTTAGTTCATTTCTTTTCGGGTTTGGCATTCTTGCTTCGTTTGCTTGGCTTATTTGAGTTTTGTGGCTTCATGGGGAGTCATCTTAGTGCCTTAGGGATGACGTACATCTCTTGAGGCCATTTTGCTTCTTTTGCTTTTGCATTTTGGATCCGTTTTGGGTCATCACTGATGCACCGGGTTGAATAAAAACCCAGGTCACTACAAAACATGTTTAGGATATATGACTATGTGGTAGTTGTATATGGATGTAGATGGTGTATTTTCTTTTACGGTATCCGTTTAGCATGTTAGTAACGTTAGTGGTGTATAGCGTGTTGTTGTTTACTTGACCCTATGTGATAGGTGCCATGTTTCATTTACCTTATGTGTACTGTGTGCTTAGTACCAAGGTACTATTTAATTTATGTAATTTAATTTTGCGAGTATGTGCTATGTGAGTAGCTGGTTATACTGTTTCATTTTCCTGCACTTATGTTGGGGTTTTGTGACCTTGGTTGTCGGGATTGTCATGAGTGGGCTACGTGATAGACTTCTATTTTGATGACTTAGTTGTCTATGATAAGGATTTTGATCCAACATTTTGTTTCCATTTGTGACCTTAGGATAGGTTTGCTTGGGACGGTGTCTTTCAGTTTTGTGGAGTCTGATCCATTGGCTTGAGGGCATAGACTTGTCATGCTTTGGATTCGTGACCGGAGGTTATTGATAAGGGTGTTTTACAATGTAAGAGTTGCTGACTCTACTTGCATTGAGGATTTAAGGCCTTAAGCGTAACGATGCCTGTGATATTGTTGTCAGAGTTTTGGGATTAGCTACCCCAACTTTCACAAGATGCCTGGTTCCCGTAGCACTTTTGGTAATGATCTTTTCCGACTTTGATGTCATTCATATCGATAAATTTTTCTAGGTTGACCTGGTTGGGGCAGGTTATGAACTAGTGCCTTATATTGTCATGCTACCGTACAAAGTTGTGTGTTATGGGCGAGTGCTAGTTGCCGTCGATGCTACCTTACTGACGAGTAAGTGTGGGCAGGCGCTAGTCACTATCATTGCTACCACATATTTGAGTACGTCGTAGGCGGGTTCTAGTCACTGTTCGTACTGCCATGTTGCTCTTTCTTTTGTCGTGTTTCGACATTTCGTTGTCTTGGGATTGTCTTGGTGGTTGACATTGAGTTGACATGCTGATTCATTTGAGGAGTTATTTTCGGTTCGTGGTTTCGCGTTCCTTCAGTTGGATCTTGAGGCTTCTAAAGTTGTTCTTTAGTTCTTTAAGATCATTTCTTCGGTGTGACCTTGTGTTCGGTCCTTATTCGGTTTTCCTCACGATGTTCCTAATTTCGTGGATGAAATTTCCTTAAGGAGGGTAGGTTGTAATGACCCGGTCATTTTCCTTTCTTTCCTTCTTCTAAAATTTTAAGGATAAATTTTTTCTGTTGAATTTTCTTTTCTGAGTTTTGATAAGCGCCGAATATTGCATATTCAAGCGCCCTTTCTTGCATTAGTTAAGCCTATTAATGGAGTATAATGTACAGTTTTAATTCATTTGTGTATTTCTTTTTGGTTTCAGGTGGTTTTCCTGAGAATGATCAAAGAAGCGGTTTTTACATCATTTGTGTTGAAACACGTGCGCCGTGCCGAGTAGTCATCTTCTGGACCGAACCTCTTATGTTGCAGTTTTTGTGAAGCCATGGCTTAGTGTTCATTGTGCTTCTGAGTTGGAAGCATGTCCACGATCCGGCTTAATGAGACTTGCAAGACGCATTGACAAAGCTGTAGCTGCAAGCTCCCGCGAGCACCCGCCAAACCCCTCTACTCTCTGCCCATTTTTGCAAGCCCCTGCAGACCTCCAGCAGAAGGTCTCGCAAGCTTCCATGGGCGCCCACCAAACACTCCAGTAGCCACCCTTACGAAGCCAAGCCCCAGTGGGCACCCGTCGGTGCCTCGCGGGCGCCCGCGGAACTGCAGAAGGCAATTTAATTGCCCCTGATTTTTAGCTTTTTGGTCCCCTTATCCTTTTTTTGTGTAGTTTAGCTTCATGCAGAGGGGGGAGCTCGGGATTATGAGTATGGGGAGTAGGTTTTGGATGGATAAAGGGGGGAAGGTGATCTCATATCACATATCTTACATTTTTTGGAGAGGAAGAAAGGGGAGAGAAGTGTTCTTGGAGTTAAGGTGCAGCAATGGAGGCTTTCTCTTCCTCCCTAGCATTAATGGGTAACTAAACCTCCATCTAGGGAGGTGATGAAACCCTTCCTTGTAAGCATGTTTAATTTTTGATTTATTTTTGGGGAATGAAATGTATGTATGGCTAAGTTCCATAATCTAGAGCATATTGCAATTTGTAATGAATGTTTTTAATTAGAAATGATCATGTTGAATCAAATGTTCTTGTCTTAGATTATTTATTCTCATGGTTGTAAGGCTAGTATTTTCATAGTGACAATGGAAACAAGATTATGGAATGGTTTTAATGGCATGGTTTCTGAGAAATTTGTTAATCCATAGCTTAAGACTTTCTTTTGATGGGTTAATCTTGCATCTTGATTCTATGTGCTTTTACCATTTAATTAAGGGTTTGATAATCTCTAGCTTAGCGAGCATGTCTAAGGTTACACCATAGTCTAGGTAGCTCAAGCATGTGAAGCTTTGATAGGTTGTTCTTACCTTGAGATTAAATGAATTTCTTGAAGATATTGTAGTAATTATGTGTTGCTATGTACTATGGTCATGTATGTATATTAATTCCCCAAATCAATCATATACTTAGCATGTGTAAAAGGTAGGAGTGGATTCACTTCCCTAGACCTCTCTATCTAGATCTTTTCTTTCTTAACTCCTTGCAATTTACTGTTTTATGCATTTTCAATTCATAGCTTAAGTGACAAACCAACAAATCCTTGTTACCCCTTTATCATTTTAAAAATGATTCTAGACACCTAAGTTGCCATAAACTAGCAGTACCAGTGGTTCGACTTACCCGACCAATAGCCCTATTTTACAATGATTTGTGCTATTGCAAAAGGGTTGAATTATAATTAATAGTCCAGCCTTCGATCAAGTTCGGTTACTCATCACTTAGTATTGTCTCGAGTGCTCGGAAATGGTTTCTAAGACTCAATCCTTTGGATTGACAACTTCCTTTAAGGACCAAGTCATTTCCACATTTTCATTTTTTTGACACTATTCACTCTTCGTCTTTTTCCCGAGAATGATTTTTTTCGCGTAACCTCACTTTTTGTGCTCAGATTTGGTTCTGATTTTGCATGCATCCATGATATTTAAATTACATGCTTTATGTATTTTTACTTTTCTAGAAAAGTATGCTAGCTATTTACTTTTATGTAAAAGGGCATGGATACATAGTTTCTTCAGAAACATTATTTGTTTTGGGGTTTTTTTTTTGTAATTATAGAAAGTAATTATTTTATTTCTTAGGAACCTTTTTGTAATTTATTTTGGAAGATATTTTCAAAAGAGACCTTTTTGTAATTACCGAAAAGTGTCACAAGTGTCACATTCTTATTGGTCCACTTATAAGCATCTCATTGGTTCACACTTAAAAGCCTTGGATGATAACATGTGGAGGGTGGAGATTCACCCACTTATTGGCCTAGCATTGGTGCACTTTTTGGCTTGGATTGTTGACAAGTCTAGGCTTTAGATTAAGCATAGAATGAACCATTGGAGACATGTGTAGGCTTCTAATTGAAGTCTAGCTTTTGTGTGTGTGAGGGGATGGTGCAAGACTAGGTGTGTTTGACTTCCATTGACCAAGTGAGTGGAGGACTACACTAAAGTGTTCTAATTATTTTATTTTACACATTAAACTTCTTCTTCCTCACTTAGAACCCTAGCCACCATTGAAGGAAACCATTAACCTAGGCTTAAAACCTTGGTTTTGATCTCCTTCCACTCACCTTAGACCTAAAAGCTTGAAACACAAATTAGTTGTTTCACCTTCCTCTATATAACCCTTGAAGGAAATTGTAAAATCCATTTGTTTGCTTTGGATTCAAGAGAAACAATCCTCTTGTGAGGTAGGGGGTGATTTAGGTTTTTAATCTAAGTGTTTTAATTATTTTTATAGCTTATAATAAATTGTTTACATGTCTTATACTTAATTTTTAAATTAATAGGTTGTAGTACCTTGCATGAAATTAAGCTAGGACATGATTTTCTTAAAGGCCATGACTTGATCTATAACTTGTGTTAGTATAAAGTCATTTGGAGTTGTTTTAGAATATAGAGATTTAATTATTTAAAATTAATTAATTTCTATTTAATTGTTCCACTTACTTAATTAAGTTTTTGAGTTGATATTGTGATTACCATGATAGTACCATTGGCATGTAATTATTTGGAGTCATTTGAAATTGATTTAAATTCTAGAGAAAATAATTAATTTCTATTCAAGTGTTACATTCATTTAAATTGACATTTGACTTGATATAGGTAATGAGTATGGTATGTTCTTTAACATATATTAAATTGAGAATATTTGAATGAGTTTAGAAAACTTTATTTAATTATTTTCTTGTATGAAATTTAATTTACCTAATTATATCTAGTGTAGAATTAACTTGTAACTTGATTTTAAATAATTTCTTGACATGTTTTTTAACATATATTAAATTGAGAATATTTGAATGAGTTTTTGAGAAATTTATTTAATTATTTTCTCGGCATTGATCTTAATTTACCTTATTGTAACTAAGGTAGAATTGGCTTGTAACTTGAAATTAAATTAAGCCTTGCAATGACCTTTGACATATATTATATTTAGAATATTTGGAGTTGATTTGAAATCTTAAGAATTTAATTATTTAATTTAATTAAGTTCCATTTGTATGCTTTCATTGCGGTAATTAAGTATTGATGTTATATTCTTGCTTAATTTATAATTTGCAACTTGGTGTATGATTACAAGATGGTATTCCATGAGTAGAAGTTATGATTTAACTTCTTGTATACACATTATACCTATATGACATTTAATATGCCATTGTACCTTGAAGGCCTAGAGCATATCTTGTGTGTATTCCATGACTTGGTTGTGCATGGTAATTAACAATGTGCATTGTGTAAATGTGATATACTTGTTGCATAACTTGATGATTTTTGGAAAGCTTGTATGGACATTGTAATATGTTAAGGCTAAAGTATGTCTCTAGTACGGGGGATGAGAGTTCCCTCTACAACATATAGTGCGCACTGGGTAGTTTATTGTGGGCTAGTAACCCGATATCACTTGTTTGGTCATTGAGACCATATGTCCTTTGTCTTTCCGCCATTGGTTGATTACGCATTCAATTCCTAGTTGTAATTGTGGATTACTTTTAACTTGTGCTTGGATGCATGATACTTCATTTCTTGCTTAGTATACTTGTATTTGTATACTTGTACACCTTGTATATCAAAAATGCTTTGTATACTTGGATTTGTATACTTGTATGCCATGTATGTCAACATTACTTAGTATATTTAGAAATGTATACTTGAATATATATGTTGTATTCTATTTCAATATTACTTAGCACACTTGGTATGTACACTAGTATATTGATGATTTACTTTCTAGATAATCTAGTGTACTTGTGTCTTGTATACTTATCTTAAGTGCATTTCAATATTGATTGTATACTTGTGTACGTATACTTGTATATTGAATATCTTGTTGCATGTATCGCATGCTTCTATGTTGCCTAAATTGCATGAATGATGTGGTTTATGATAGAAATACTCTAAGGTAGCTTAGGATGCTCCTTGAGCCTCACTTTGACATAGACGTTAGGTGGCATGAGCCCCTTTAACATGTTTCACCTTAAGGTGATAAATTTGTAAAATGTCTATGTATGCTCATCTCCAACAAGTAGCTTTATGTTACTCACTCCAAAGTTGCCGGGGACATTTTTCAGGTACGAAGACTTGGTTCGTGATGTTCATCATTCCTTGAATGACTTGTAACTTTTAAGTTTCCATTTCATGCAATTGTTAGCATGAAATGTCATTTTGTGGCCTTATATGTCAAAACTTGTGTCTTTGATTCCATATATGTAACGTGTACATAAGTACACCTTTTACGATGTATTTGACTTGTGTGAGATGAGGCCGGAGGCCAATGACATTTATATTGTATCTTATGTAATTCTTAATTTCATGAAATGTTATGAAAACCTTGAAAATTCATAAGTCATTGCTTCATTACTTTTGCATCGGGTGTGGGAATTTCATTTTTATTCTTTCATAGGGTCTTATTAATCATGTATGAAGTGTGGCCAAGGGCCAAAAGGTAATTTGATACCATTTCACATTTTTGGATTTCAAATTTTCCATTTTAAGTCCATTTTTCTTATATTTGGCTGTCGAGGGATCGGCTTTTGAGTCGGGGCTTCTCGGGAGCCGTGGAC
This sequence comes from Cornus florida, assembly GCF_030987335.1. Lineage (NCBI taxonomy): Eukaryota > Viridiplantae > Streptophyta > Magnoliopsida > Cornales > Cornaceae > Cornus > Cornus florida. The sequence continues at coordinate 65,539,275 of NW_026775577.1, read as the reverse complement.
CATTCCCACTCGCTTAGAATCATTTATTACACTTGGGTGCAGATTCGTTTCAACCTAGAAATGCATTTAGGGCCAAATGCATACTTGGTGCAAAGTTGCATTTTTTTTGAGTTTTTAAGCCTTAATTGATCTAGGGGCATTTTGGCTATTTCACAGTATGTATTTTTCATTTTCTCCCATGTTTCTAGGTAGAAAATTTGATTTCGAAAGGGGTTTCTTCTTCGTGTTTTTTCAAAAAAATTTGTTTGACAGCTCGTTTTTGCTCTCAGTTGTGCACAGATCCTGAAAAAAATCCATGTAACAGCTTTTTGGACTCTCTTGACCTTCGCTGATCTAGGGGCATTTTAGGGATTTTACAATGTATTTTTTTTGTTTTCTTTTGCGTAGTCGGGTAGAACACGTGATTTTAATAGGGGTTTCTTCTTCGTGTTTTTCCAGAACAATTCATTTAAGGGTCAATTTTTAGCCTTAATTCTGGGAAAAAATTCAAATGATGCTTGCTGTGAAAACACTATTCACTGTACAGATTTTTAACTCGGAAAGTTAGTTTTGTTTTTAAAACTTTGACGTTTCATATTTTCTTCGTCCCGACTCCAAATCAAGTGATTTTTAAGTCTAAGTTTATCAATTTTTTTTTTATCTATCCAACGGTATACACGGTTGCATCCAATTATATCTAAAAAGACCATTTTACCCCTTGTCAAGTACCCTTGCCGCACTGATTTGAAACCCAAAAGTTGGTTTTTTTTATTTAAATTTTGACGTTTCATATCTTCTTCATCCGGACTCTGAATCAAGTGATTCTTAAGTCTATATTTATTAATTTTTCCTTGTCTATCTAATGGTATGCTTAGTTGCATCTAGTTTTGTCTAAAAAGATAATTTTACCACTTATCAAGTACCCTTGCCACACTGATTTTAAACCCAAAAGTTAGTTTTTTTTAAAACTTTGACGTTTCATATCTTCTTCATCTGGACTCTGAATCAAGTGATTCTTGAGCCTAGATTTGTTAATGTTTCCTTGTCTATCTAAAGGTATACTCAATTGCATCCTGTTTTATCTAAAATGACCATTTTACCCCTGGTCAAGTACGCTTCCCATTTTATAATCTTAGCTTCCACATTTGATTCTTTTGAGTTCTGTGACTTCATAGAAGGTCACCTTGGCATCTTAGGGATGTTGTGTATCCCTAAAGACTTTGTTCCTATTTTTGCTTCTGTATTTCGGATCCATTTTGGGTTATCTTACGGGATCATAAGATGCACTAGCTTGAAAAACCAATGCCTTCACAGCTCCTATGCTGGGCAGACTTCAAATGGACATAACTCAGTCCATTTAACTCCAAATGAGGTGAAATTTGAGTCTAAATTTATTTCCTTGAAGTCATCTTTCTAATGCCACCAGCCTTATACAAAAAGACCAACCACAGAAAAGGTTATGGCTATTTTAGTGCACCTGGTCAGAATTTTTGCAGACCAGAGACATGCATTTTGTGATGCTCGTATCTCAGTCAATTTAAATCAAATTCGGGAGAAATTTAACTCTAAAATCAAAGGCTCGAAGTCAAATTTCTATTATAACTAGCCTTACTTAAAAAATCCAATTATAAAAATAGTTATAATAGTTTTAGTACAGGCTGGTCTGGATATTTTTTGGACAGAAAATAACTTCTTATGAGATAGCCATCTTTCTAGCACCTAGGACTTTAATGTATAGTTCAATTCAGTTCAAGTCCAATTTCTAAGAGTCTAGGGACATATAAGGATGATAAATATCAAGTATATTGTGTCCTAGAGTCATTTACTAAATCATGGTAACAAAGGCTTTAAAGATCAAATATTAAGTTCAATGCCTTTACCTTTACTTTCTAGAGGCCAAAATAAATTATATAATTGATGTGCATGGTCCTAACATTTATAGCTTAAGTGATGATTTTTTTCAAAGCTTATCAAGCTTGAACTAACTCATTCTTTAGCAACGACTCCATATGTCATATATAATGAAGTTCATAGTCTATTGCTAATTGGTGTTGTCAATACCTAATTGCACTAAAAGTGTGTAGTGTGGCCAAGTTTGAATTTATAGAATGCCACTATTACTACTAACCACTATCATCCCAAGGGAAAATGAAAGGTATTTTTGTGGAAACAATGTTGGATTAGTAGGTCGAGTGATCAAAAGATAGTTTGTGGTTGAGTTAAACTATAATTTAAGCTAAACAAATGCAATGTAAAACAACTAAATTAAGTAAGGTGTAGAGAGTATGAGAAAGGAGTCTTGGGTCATAGAGTTCACCACTAAGCATTACCTTCCTAGACATTCAATATTTGATGGATTAAGGGGGATATGTGTTGTAAATGAAAGTGTGTGTCATTGATTTAAGCATACATTGTCTAGCCAATCTAGTGAATAGCACAACATATCAAATTAAGCCATTAATCCTTCCATAAGCCCACAATCAATGCACACTCAACAAATTAGGGAAATATACTACTTGCATAGCATAGAATATCAAACAACAAGAATGGATTGTCCACCTATCTAAGAAAGTAAGACAATTACACTACAACTAAGCTAGTGACATGAAAATTAAACTAATTAAGCTAAGGTTGTGGCACAATTCATCAACAAAATGAGCATGAACCATCAAATAAACCACAAGAGTATTCCATTTAGGCACCATGCCTTGACCATCACTAGATTCATAATATCAACACACATAGACATGAACATCCATTCTAGCATACATAGACATATGAATAGAATTAAATGATCACTTGGAAGTATTAAATAACACAAATCATTGTAGAAACAAGATTTATATATATCAAATGTCAAGATAAGAAATACAACACTAATTCCCATTAATTACAAAACATCAAGGTCTAGGAGGCATGCTTAGGGCTATCTCTATCCCCAAGAGATGGTTTAGCCACTCATTGATGTTGTCATTTAGCCCTCAAGGGCTATCTCTATGGTAGAGCTCATCTTCCTCCTTGGTAAAAACCTAGATAAAAGGAAAAACTTTCCCAATTTGTATATTCTCTCTTTAATCTCTAGCCAAGCCTCTTTAACTAACCAACCTCTTTACTCAAAATACCTAAAATCCTTATATAGGTAGCTCAAAATGTCACACCCATGGTCAGTCCTCACACTAGAACCTCCCAATGATTGCACCATGAGCACACATTTAATTTGGCTTGAAATCAACTTTTTACGCAACTTGAGGCAGTTCGATCGATCACGAGGTTGCTTGGATCGATCGAACCTTGGCGGCGTACTTTTTAGATAATGACAAGGCTGAGATATTTCTCGAAAGAGGACAAAAGTGGTAGGTGAGGATAAGATCAAAGGAGTTCGATCGATTGAAGGAAATGTTAGATTGATCGAACAAGATATTGAAGGAAATGTTGGATCGATCGAACAAGATATTTTGCTGAGGATAAGGACAAAAGGCTCGATCCATCATGGCATGGTTTGTAATGACCCGGTCATTTTCCTTCCTTTCCTTTCCTCTGATTTTTACGGATATTTTTTTTTTTTTCATTGATCTTTCTTTTCTGGGTTCAGCTTCTCATCACCTAGTGTCATCTTAAGTGCTTGGGAACGGTTTCCAATACTCTTTCCTTTGGTTTGATGACTTCCTTTGAGGATCGAGTCATTTTCATGTTTTCACTTTTGTGACACTATTCACTTTTCGTCTTTTTCTAGGTTGTCACTTTATTGGAATAACCTCATTTTTCGTGTTCGGATTTGATTCTGGTTTTGCATGCATCCACAATATTTAAATTCCATGCTATGTGGATTTTTACTTTTGTAGAAAAACATGCTAGTTGTGGTCTTTCTTCCTTAAGGGCGTGGATGCACACTTCTTTGTAATTTCTCTTTCTTTTGCGGTCATTTGTGTAATTACTGTAAAGTAAATATTTTTCATTTTAGGGACCATTTTGCAATTTAATTTGGAAGATATTTTTAAAAAGGACCTTTTTGTAATTTCTGGAAAGTGTGACAAGTGTCACACTCTCATTGTAATGACCCGGTCATTTCCTTCCTTTCCTTTTTCCTTAGAATTTTACGGATGAATTTTTTTCGTTGAAATTTCTTTTCTGAGTTCAGTTTCTTGTCGCTTAGTGTCGTCTTGAGTGCTCGGAAATGGTTTTTGAGACTCTTTCCTTTAGATTGACAACTTCCTCTGAGGACCGAGTCATTTTCACATTTTTCGTTTTTCGACACTATTCACTTTTCGTCATTTTTCCTATTTCGTCCTTTTCCCTATTTTGTCTTTTTCCTGTTTGTCACTTTGTTGGAGTAACCTCACTCTTTGTGTTCGGAGTTGGTTTTTGACTTCACGTATCTTCATTCTAAGTGATTTCCATGAAATACGTATCTTTACTTTTGCAAGAAAGTACTCTGGTTGCTCCCGGTGTCCATAGGGGCATGGATGCAAAGTTTCTCAGAATCTTTTTCTTTTCTTGGGATGTTTTTTGTAAATATTTTTTGAAGATATTTTATTTCAGGGGTTTTTAAGAAAATATTTTTGGCGGATATTTTCATTCTGGGGCATCAATGTAATTAACCCTTTTTGGAGGGGCCATTTTGCAATTAATGAAAGTTATTGTAAAATACTTTGTCTGGAGCCTGGATCCTCGTACGGGATTCATTTTCACTTTTCGTTGACTCGTAAATTCTTGGAATTTCCTTCTGGTCGTTTTTCTTCCGTTTCAGGGTTTCTGGCCCCGGTTGCCGCCGAACTTGTTTGGAACATATCTCTCTGCTCAGAACTCAGTTTTTGATGCCGTTTCTTCCGTTATTCATATTTTCTCATTTTAAATCTTTTTTGTTCACGGAGTTTTTCCGTTTGAGCGTGTCTGCTCAAATTTCACTTTTCCAAACCTGGCGGGACTCGTTCGGGGCACTTTTTGAGATTTTCTATAAATAGGGGGACTTAAAATTAAAAAGTCATCTTCTCCCCATTCCATGCATGACCAGAACCTGCTATGGCAGCCCAAGGGGGATGCCACCCTTCTTCTTTCATTTGAACCTTCTTCCCTTTGTTAAAAAGTCGAAGTGCATTCGCGTTTTGTGTTTGTCTTGACCACGCGCATCTTTCCCCCTTATTAGAACTTACTTTTGGCCAATTTTTGAGTTCGGGTTTGAAGTCAAGTTGTGATTTTGATGGGGCTTCTTGTGGATTCATGTAGATCGTGTTGTCCCCGACAAAACGTAGAAGTTTCGTCGGATTCGGAGCACTTTTTTTTCGGCGGGCGTTTGAGATTTTCATATCAAATTCAGGTAGGGGATGTCTTAGGTTTATATTACTATTGTATTGATTGTTTTATAAGCATATACAACTTGTGAGCATGCCTTGTTCAAGTTTTTAGAATTTAATTTATTTATTTTCCTTGTTTAGGATTTAATTCTAATGATGATATATAGTTTAGAATTAAATTGTGGCATGCTAGTAAATTAGGCATTGGTGAGTTGTGTAACATATATTAAATTTGGAGCATTTGAGTAAGAATTGTAAAACTTATTTAATATTTATCTTTTGTGAAAGATTAATTCACATAGTTGTATCAAGCATGAAACCAACTTGTAATGTGATATTAAAGTAGGCCTTGGTGAGTTCTTTAACATGTATTAAATTGAGGACATTTGGATATGTTTGAAAATCTAGAGAAAAATTAATTAATGAGCTTAATTAATTTTATTTTAAGTGTGTTGGTCACTTTAGTGAGTTTGTTCTTCTGAGAGGCATTTCATCCCTTCTTGCTTGTGATTTTGCGGGATTGTTATTTGCATAGTCATTCCTACATGTTTATATGCCTTGTTGTTTTGCGCATGCCTTAGAAATATGTTAGGGGATGTGACTATTTGGTAGTTATGTGATGATATAGGTGATGTGTTTTCATTTACTATATCTGCTTGTCATGCTAGCCTCATAGGTGATGTGTAGCGTGTCTCTGATGCTTGACCCCTATGTGATAGGTAGCATACTTAATTGCCCTTGTACACTATGTGTTTAGTTACTTGGTGCATGGATTTTCATAACATTTAGTATACTTGTACCTAGTATGCTTGTACGTTGCTTATTTCATTTCGTTTTGATTTAGTATACTTGAGCCTGTATACTTGTTCACCATGGATTTAGTACTGTTTAGTATACTTGTGAATGTATACTTGTGTATATATACGTGTATGTTGCATGACTAATTGCTTTATTAGTTCATTTCCTTTATCATTCCGCACTTTGCTTGGGGTTGTATAACCTTGGTTGTCGGGATTGTGTGTGTGAGCTTGATCCGATGTCTTGATTCTTAGGCGTAACCTTGTAGTAGGTCAGCTTTAGCATGACGTGGAGGATTTTGGGTGCATTGTCTTGTTGGGAGTTATTGTGACTAAGGTGATGATGATGTTGTTTGATTTGTAAAGTCCGATCCATTGGCTTGAAGGCATAGACTTGTCAGGCTTTGGATTCGTGACTGGTGTAGTTGACAACAGTGTTTTGAGACTTATGGTTGTCAGTTTTTCTAGTATTGGGGATTTAAGGCCTTAAGCATAGCGGTGCCTATGACATTATTGTCAGGGTTTTGGATTGGCCAGAATGGTTCGGTCGGACATTTTGGACCATATCGCAACTCTCACAGAATGCCTAGTTTCCTTGGTGCTTTTGGTAATGATCATTTTGACATTGATGTCATTTGTATCGATAGGTTTTACGGGTAAGCTTGTTGGGGGCAGGTGATGAATTAAGGCTTTATACTATCATGCTACTGTACAGGTTGTGTGTGAGCGAGTGCTAGTTGCCGTCGATGCTACCTTGCATTACCTTGCTAGTAATGTGAGTGTGGGCGGGCACTTGACACTGTGGATGCTACCATACCTTGGGTACGTTGTGGGTGGGTTCTAGTCAGTATTTGTGCTGCTATGTTGCTTCTGGTTGTGTTCCTTGTTTCGATGTGTAGTTGCCTTGATCTCCTTGGGGTGGTTGACATTGGGTTAGTATGTCAATTTGTTGGAGAGATGTCTCACGGTTCGTGGTTTCATGTCCTTTCGTTGATCTTGAGACCTTTGGAGTTGTCCTTGGGTACTTTATGATCTATTCCTTGGTGTAACCTTGTGTACGGTCCTTGTTCGGTTCTTCTGGAAATGTTTCTGATTTCGGGGATGAAATCGCTTTAAGGAGGGTAGGTTGTAAGGACCCGGTCATTTCCTTCCTTTCCTTTTTCCTTAGAATTTTACGGATGAATTTTTTTCGTTGAAATTTCTTTTCTAAGTTCAGTTTCTCGTCGCTTAGTGTCGTCTCGAGTGCTTGCAAATGGTTTCTAAGACTCTTTCCTTTGGATTGACAATTTCTTTTGAGGACCGAGTCATTTCCACATTTTTCGTTTTTCGACATTATTCACTTTTCGTCTTTTTCCCTATTTTGTCTTTTCCCCGTTTGTCACTTTGTTGGCGTAACCTCACTCTTTGTGTTCGGAGTTGGTTTTTGACTTCACGTATCTTCATTCTAAGTGGTTTCCACGAAATACGTATCTTTACTTTTGCAAGAAAGTACTCTAGTTGCTCCCGGTATCCATAGGGGCATGGATGCAAAGTTTTTCAGAATCTTTTTCTTTTCTTGGGGTGTTTTTCGTAAATATCTTTTGAAGATATTTTATTTCAGTGGTTTTTAAGAAAATATTTTTGGCAGATATTTTCATTCTGGGGCATCAGTGTAATTAACCCTTTTTGAAGGGACCATTTTGTAATTAATGAAAGTTATTGTAAAATACTTTGTCTGGAGCCTGGATCGTCGTACGAGATTCATTTTCACTTTTTGTCGACTCGTTAATTCTTGGAATTTCCTTCTGGTCTTTTTTCTTTAGTTTTAGGGTTTCTGGCCCCGGTTGCCGCCGAACTTGTTTGGGGTATATTTCTCTGCTCGGAACTCATTTTTCAATACCATTTCTTCCATTGTTCATATTTTCTCATTTTGAATCTTTTTCATTCATGGAGTTTTGCCGTTTGAGCACGTCTGCTCAAATTTTATTTCTCCAGACCCGGCGGGACCCGTTCGGGGCACTTTTTGAGATTTTCTATAAATAGGGGGACTTAAAATTAAAAAGTCATCTTCTCCCCTCTCCATGCATGACCAGAACCTGCTATTGCAGCCCAAGGGGGCTGCCACCCTTCTTCTTTCATTTGAACCTTCTTCTCTTTGTTAAAAAGTCGAAGTTCTTTCACGTTTTGTGTTTGTCTTGACCACGCGCATCTTTTCCCTTTATTAGAACCCGCTTTTGGCCAATTTTTGAGTTCGGGTTTGAAGCCAAGTTGTGATTTTGATGGGGCTTCTTGTGGATTCATGTAGATCGTGTTGTCCCCAAGAAAACGTAGAAGTTTCGTCGGATTCGGAGCACTTTTTTTTCGGTGGGCTTTTGAGATTTTCATCTCAAATTGAGGTAGGGGATGTCTTAGGTTTATATTATTATTGTATTGATTGTTTTGTAAACATATACAACTTGTGAGCATGCCTTGTTCAAGTTTTTTTTTCCTTGTTTAGGATTTAATTCTACTGATAATATATGGTTTAGAATTAAATTGTGGCATGCTAGTAAATTAAGCCTTGGTGAGTTGTGTAACTTATATTAAATTTGGACCATTTGAGTAAGAATTGCAAAACTTATTTAATATTTATCTTTTGTGAAAGATTAATTCACATAGTTGTATCAAGTATGAAACCAACTTGTAATGTGATATTAAAGTAGGCCTTGGTGAGTTCTTTAACATGTATTAAATTGAGGACATTTGGATATGTTTGAAAATCTAGAGAAAAATTAATTAATGAGCTTAATTAATTTTATTTTAAGTGTGTTGGTCACTTAAATTGATATTGAAGGTAATAGGTTGATAATCCCTTGAAATGTAGTCTGTTTAATCACCTTGTGAGTATGTTACTAATTTGATGTAGAATTAGTACTTGAGACCTCTTGAAATGGTAATTGGACTTTGCATGATATAAAATATCATTGACTTGCATAACTTGTTTAGATATATCTTGTGTAGGTATATAGCTTGTTAGAATATTACAATTGTTTGCCTTGGAAGCTAGTTACTAAATTGTGACTTATTTAGTACTTGTGGCTTAGTATGGTAATGTGGTTCAGTTGTTGTAAAATATTATTGTTTTGGTTTATAGATTGCATATTGGAGGCTTGACATGTCATATTATATCTAGACTTGAATTATAGGACATGGTTTGTGTGGATTCAACCTTATTTGTGCATGGAAGATGGTTTTATACATTAGTGGATTTGGTATAAGTTTGGTCTAACTTATTGATTTTTGTATAAGTTTTGGACTTATTGATTTTGGAAAGCTTGTAAGGACATATTTCACGTGATAGCTAGGGTTTGGCTCTAGTACGGAGATAATAGTCTTCTAAGTCATAAGTGTGCACTAGGTAGTACCTTATGGGTTGTAATTGCCCGGAATAACTTATGCATATGCGCACTAAGTAGTGCCTTGTGGGTCGTAATTACCCGGAAACACTTACTTGGTCTAGTGACCACATGTCTTAGTCTTTCTACTTTAATTTCGCATTCAATTTCAAGTTGTTAATCATGGATTACTTGTAACTTGAGAATTGGTGCTTGCTTATGTATTTTGATCTCATTTAGTATACTTGAAACTGTATACTTGAACTTGTATCCTTGTTGGTGTATCTAAACTCTATCTAGTGTATTTATACTTAGTATGCTTGTCTTGTGTGTGCGGATTTCATTTTTGTATACTTCTGCCATGTATATTTGTCTTGTGCGTATGTGTTTAGCTTAGTATACTTGTGTTTGTATACTTGATTTATGAGTACTCTATACATATATCTTATACTTGTGTATGTATACTAGATATTGCTTATCCCGGTTAACATGATTTAGTATACTTGTGAGCATGTGTACTTGAATGTCGTGTATCATGTTTTAATACGATTTAGTATACTTTGGCATGTATACTTGTATGCCGTAGTTCATTTCAATTGCATGAGTAGCTTAGGATGCTCCCTGAGTCTCATTTTGATATAGACGTTAGGTGGCATGAGCCCTTTTAACATGTTTCACCATAAGGTGATCTTATTGTAAAATGCTAGGTCGATGCATGCTCATCTCTTACGAGTAGCTTTATGTTGTTACTCACCCACGTAGTGGGGACATTTTTCAGGTATAGGAATTAAGATTCGAGATTCTCATATTGCTTGGATGATTTGTAGCCTTGAAGGTTTCAATTCTTGTAAAAGTTGGCTTGAAATGCCACTTATAGCCTTATATGTCAAAATATGTATATTTGATTCCAATTATGTAATGTGTACATAAGTACACTCTATGCAATGTATTTGACATGTATGAGATGAGGCCGGAGGCCAATGACATGTATCTTGTATTCTATACAACTTTAACTTTATGAAATATTATGAAAATATTGAAAAAATGCTACGTTATTGCTTCATAACTTTTGCATCGGGTGTGGGAATTCCATTTTTATTCTTTCATAGGGTCTTATAAATCATGTTTGAAGTGTGGCCAAGGGCTAAACGATAATTTGAAATCATTTGATAATTTTGGTTTTCAAATTTCCCTTTTCTTGTTCATTTTTGCCTTTTTGCCTGTTGGGTGGTCGGATTTTGTATCGTTGGTATTTTTAAGCCATGGACCATTGTAGCGCATCTAAATAGGTAAGTTACGTTTACGTGCATGGTCATTTCAGAGCAAACCTCGTTCTTTGGTGAAATGAGCCTCCTATGGACTCATTTTGAAATTTTGTTGCATAATCTGATCTAGGGGCATTCTAGACCTTTCACTTCAGTTTTAATTTCTTCTTTCAACATGGTTGAATAGAAAATGTGATTTTAGGGGGGGGGGGGGGGGTTTCTTCTTCGTGTTTTCCCAGAAAATGTCGTCTTGGTATCGGAAATCCCTCATGAAGTTTCAGCTTCCAGTTTGCATTTTAGCAGCTTTTTGGCCTTCATGACCAGATTTCATGGAGGGGCATTTTGGGCATTTTATAGTGAGCTTTTTTGAATTCTCTCGTAAGTCACGTAGAAAACTCGATTTTAGGGGAGGTTTCTTCTTCGTGTTTTTCCAGAAAAACTCGTCTTGACCTCCGTTTCAAGCCTTAGTTCTGGAAAACCTGTTTTGGACTCTTGCTGTCAGCATAGGCATGCCATTGGGCGCCAGGCGCGCATGGGGCATGCCATGGCTTTCGTCGGGCTGCCGCGACGTCAAAACTTCAAACACTCGTTTCTCCCTCGTTCGGACTCCAAATCGAGTGCACTTTTTTTTGAACTTGATTAATTTTTTGCTATCTTTCCAACAGTGTGCTCTGTTGCATCCGGATCTTCCTAAATAATTATTAGTTTACCCTTTTTGCCTTAAGTGCTCGTTTTTTTTCGTCATGCCGTTTCTCCTTCGCCCGGACTCCGAATCATGCGATTCTTGAGTCCATCTTGATTAGTTTTTCATTGTCCTTCCAGCGGTGTGCTTGGTGGCACCCGAGTCCATAGTTTTCAGAAATAACTATTTTGCCCCTGAGGGCTTATTTGTTATATTTTTGATCTTTTGCTTCCGCATCAGTTCTCATTGAGTTCCACGACCTTATGGAAGGTCACTTTGACTTCTTAGAGTCTTATTTTCTGTTTTCACTTCCGCAATTCGGATCTGTTATCGGGTTAATCTTTAGTTCATCACAGGACGCACTGGCTTGAAAAACCAGGGCCGTCACACTCATGGAGCCACTTATTGGCATTGAAGTGGAGGGACTTGAAGGCTTCATCTTGTGACATTTGGAGGGTGAAGATTCACCCACTTGTTGGCCTAAGATTGGTGCATTTGTTGGCTTAGATGGTTGACAAGTGTAGGCTTGGGATTAAGTCTTACAAATTACTTTTGGGACACTTTGGGATTATAGTTTTAAGGAGGGGTTTTTGTGCAATTGACCATAGTTGTGTATGTTGACCATGGTGCAAGAACATATAGTGAGTGGAGGATTTCTATTACCTCCACTCACCCATTTTTCACCTTATGTCATTTTCTTTCTCATCACAAACCTTAGCCTCCATGGATGGAGCTTGATGTTTAAGCCTTGACCTTGATTTTTGATGGCCTTCCACTCACCTTAGACCTTGAAGCTTGGGACACTTTTTGTTCCCCTCATCCTCCTCTACATAACCCTAGAAGGGTTTGCCATTTTGTGTTGATTTGCCTTGGATTCTAGAGAGACTCTTCTCTAGTGAGGTAGGGGATGTTATTGGGTTATATTTTTGTTTCTTGCATGCTGTTGATGCTTATGTAAGTTGTATGTTTGTCTTTTGTTAATTTGAGAAATTAATGATTTATCATATCTTGCATATAACTCATTTTAATTTTGGTAAATGGCATGGCCATGAGTTGATCTTTGATATATATTAATTTGGGATGATTTAGATAAGTTTTCAAATCTAGAGATTAAATGGAATTAATTTGATTTAAATTCTAGTAAATTGTATTTTACTTGTATTCCATTTTAGACTTGAGATATGATATGACCATGATTTGGTGCTTGATATATATTAATTTGGAATCATTTGAATAACTTTTGAAATCTAGAGATTTGATTAATTTAAATTAATTAAATTCTATATGATGCTATCTTGCTCATTTGATACTTTTGATTTGATATATGTAATGAGCATGCTATGTTGTTTAACATATATTAATTTGAGGCTATTCAAATTTGATTTGAAATCTAGAGAATTTGATTATCTTGTTTAATTAAATTCTATCTAATGGCTCCATGGATCTATTGGTATTTTAGAAGTTGTTTCCATATTCAAATCATGGACTTGAACTTGTTATGTATTCACTTTGTTGTGTTTTGAGCATTGGACAACTTTGTTGTTATATTTATATTCATGAGAACATGTTTTCTTTATGGAATATATTGATGCCATGTGTAATGAATTGCACACTTTGTAATTGACATTATATATGCCATTTTAGAATTGAAACTCTAAGGCATGGATTGTGTGGTTTCAACCTACTTGTGCATAAAAGGTGGTTTTCGTGCATTATATAAATTACGTATAAGTTGTGAACTTATTTGATTATTTTGGAGTCTTTGGACATTGTTACTGTGATATGGCTAAAGTTTGGCTTTAGTGCGGGAGGTATGAGTTCTCCCCAATTGAGATAGTGCGCACTAGGGTGGTCTTCCCAGTGGGTTAATGCCCAGAATAACCATTTTGTTCTCGGCGGAAATTCGAGACGTGATGTCCAAGTCTTCTACTATTTGTTTTCGCATTCAATTTCAAGTTAACAATCATGTTTATATTGTAACTTGTGGTTTTGGTTATTGGCAATTTTGATGTTGTTAAGTACATCCATGTTTATGATTTTAATGAATCATTTTGATGTTGTTAAGTACATCCATGTTTATGATTTTAATGAATCATTTTGATGTTTTTAAGTACATTCATATTTATGATTTTAATGAATCATTTTGATGTTGTTAAGTACATTTATGTTTTATGATTTTAATGAATCATGTTAATGTTGTTAAGTACGTCTATGTTTTATGATTTTAATGAATCATTTTGATGTTGTCAAACACATCTATGTTTTATGATTTTAGTGAATCATTGTGAGCTTTGATGTTGTTAAGTACATTATGCCTTATATGTTCAAATGTGGTTTAGGAATGATCCTATAGATTCATTTGGAACATAGACGTTAGGTGGCATGAACCACTTTTGTCGTTTTTCATATTTTAGATTTCAAGTTGATAACCTTGAGAATCTATCTCTTGTTGCTTCATATAGCATGTACTTATGTTGTTTGGAATTGTATGAAGGAAATGAATTATGCTAGAAATGAGCTAAGGTAGCTTAGGATGCTCCCTGAGTCTCACATTTGACATAGACGTTAGGTGGCATGAGCCCCTTTAACATGTTTCACCGTAAGGTGATAAAATTGTAAAAAGTTAGGTCGATATATACTCATCTCCTACGAGTAACTTTATGTTACTCACCCACGTTGTGGGGACATTTTTTAGGTATAGGAATTAAAGTTGAGACTCTCATTATGCTTGGATGGTTTATGGACTTGGAGGTTTCCATCTTTGTGAAGGTTGGCTTGGAATGCCATTTGTAACCTTATTTGTCAAAATGTGTATATTTGATTCCATTTATGTAGTGTATCTTTGTGACGGTTGGCTTGGAATGCCATTTGTAACCTTATTTGTCAAAATGTGTATATTTGATTCCATAGATGTAGTGTGTACATGAGTGCATTCCTTACAATATATTTAACATGTATAAGATGAGGCCGGAGGCCAGTGTCATGTATTTTGTATCCTATGAGACTTATGATTTCATGAAATATTATGAAAATATTAAAAAATGCCAAGTAATTGTTTCACCGTGTTTGCATCGGGTGTGGGAATTTTATTTTCATTCTTTTATGGGGTCTTTTTAATCATGTATGAAGTGTGGCCAAGGGCCAAACGGTCTTTTGAAGTCATTTGTTGATTTTGGTTTTCAAAGTTTCCATTTTTAAGTTCATTTTCGCCTTTTTGGCCGTCGGGGGGTCGGATTTTGACTCGGCCATTTCCAGGAGCCACAGACTATTCCCGCATGCTCAAAATCACTATTTACGTTTGCGTGAATGATCATTTTCATGAAAACCCCTTTCGTTTGTGTTTTGAGCTTCCTATGGACTCATTTCACCTTTTTGTTGAAAAATTCAGCTTAAGGGTATTTTGGGAATTTTCTTTGGGAAATAAATTCCGTTCTTGACTCCATCACATAGAAAATGTGATTTTAGGGGAGTTTATTCATGACATTTTTCTTGGCCTCGAAAATCGTGTCGTAAACTCATTTTTCTACTAAAACACTGTTTCTGCTGCATTTTGGGTGTTCTGTTCAAGTTGAACCAGTTCAAGAATAGTTGAACCGGTTCAAGGTGTCATTTTGGTTCAGCTTGGGGGTACTGCCAATGTTGAACAGGTTTAAGATTGTTGAACCGGTTCAAGTCTTCCAGAGTTTTCAGTTTTGGACTTCCAACTTCAAATTGATGTGAGTTCTTCATTTTAACTCTGAATTGGTCCAATCTAAACTGACCATGTTGAAGTAAGCTTTCCAATGGTATGAATTTCAATTTCAGATTCTTTTCCTAGCTCATGATATCCTCGTTTTAGTGAGAGGGTGTTGGATTTGGTTCGAATCGGGATAGGGTTCTTTTGGAATTTCATTTCCTTTGGCCTTGAGACTTCATGTGAAGTTACCAAAGGATGTTTTTGGATGTTTTTGATCTCATTTGACTTGTTGGGATTCAAATTCCTTCCTCTTAGGGTAAAATGACCATTTTACCCTTGGTCCTTCTTTTGGTAGGGTTTTGATACCCTTTTCTTCATTTTGCTTCCGCTGAGTCTCAAAATTCCTTGAAGGGCCATTCTTATGTCTTAAGGATGATGTACATCTCTAAGGACTTGGTTTCGTTTTGCTTCCGCATTTTGGATCCGCTTCAGGTCATCACAGGACACACTGGGTAGAAAAATCCAGGGTCGTCACATGGTTGGATTGATCACTGTGAGATCGATCGGAGCTTGAGTTTGATCGATCATGGAGAGCTTCCTTCACCACTTTGCTTCCATTTTGCTCATTTCTTCCATCAAGCTTGAGATTACTTCTTTTAAAGCTCTAATTCAGCTGAATTAACTTATTTTGGGGACAAGTGCCTGAAAAGGAAAATAACACAAAATTAAAACTAAAATGAGAAAATAAGATAGAATACGGTACTAGAACGTTCAAGCTTAAGGGGTTTAAATGCGCATTTTTCAGTGCTTATCACTAATAGATATAGAAATATATATATATGTATATATATATGAATGATAATGATGATATGCATGATCATATAGAGATTTACTTCAAATGGATTCATAAATACTTTGACATTAAATCTTAAACACTCACCAACCTATCGACCCCTTTCTTCATACTTTGTCCATGATTGTTTAAGCTTTGAGGTACTCTTGTTTTCTGGTGTGTGTCGTAAGGTGCACCAAATTGGTGTGATGTGAAATGTGCCTAAGTTTGAATTTATAGAATGTCACTACCACTACTAACTATTAATGTAACTAGAGTGAGTAGGGATTGTCCCAAGGGAAATGAACGGTACTTTGGAATCAATGTTGGATTAGTAGCTCGAATGATCAAAAAAATTTGATTGATTAATTAAACTAATGATTCAATTAAAACAATGCAAGTAAATGACAATCTAAAATTATAAGAGAAAAGTCTTGGGGCTTAGAGTTCATCACTAAGCTTCACTTCACCAAACACTAGCAATTGTAAATTAATGGAAAAATTTATGTTGTAAAATGTGTGTGTGTGACACCAATTGAAAACAAAGCATAATGGATGGCAAATAAGTACAGATTGTCTAATCAATCTAATGAGTAGCACAACCTATCAAATAAGATCATTAACCATTCAATTAAACCACAATTAGTGCACACACAACAATCTAGAGAAATGTACTCCTTGCACTCATAAGTATAGAACATCAAATAACAATAATGGATTGTCTACCTATCTAAGAAATTAAAGCAATTACACTACAACTAAGCTAGTGACATGAAAATTAAGCTAATTAAGCAAAGGATGTGGAACAATCCATTAAGAAATAAGTATAAACCATCAAATAAACCACAAGAGTAATCAATTAATCACCATGCCTTGACCATCACTAGATTAATAACATCAACACATATAGACATGCATTAATTTCATTAAATCTAGAGAAAAGCACACGAACATTTATTCTAGCATATATAGACATATGGATAGAATTAAATGATCAATTGAAAGTATTAATCCATACAAATCATGTAAAAATCATAAGAGTCTTATTTATTCATGGTCAAAACATCTATTACAACTAAAATCCCCAAAAATATACAGCTAGGTTTAAAAAGCAAGCCTAGAGGCTATCTCTAGCCCTAAGAGAAGGATTTAACCACTCATTGTAGTGGTCATGGAACCCTCAAGGGCTAGCTTGGAGGTTGGCATCATCATTTTTATCCTTGCTTTCTTCCCAAAACCCAAGTTCTAGAGAAAGAAACTATTTCTATAATTGGTAAGAAAAACTAAATGATACTTTTTACAATATATGGATCAATTAATCTATTATAAGCCATTTTGAGTAGGCATCAAGTCGGAAATGTAGCCTATGATTGGAGGAAATTCGCAGCTTCAAAAGTAGGTAGAGTCTGGGCACGCTCGGGAATTAAATAGCACACTGCCAGCAGCCATTTTGATCGATCGAAGCATTTTCGATCAATCCAACACTTAGCTTCGATCGATCAAAGCTAATGTGTCTTGAAAATATCTTCTTGGCCTTATCCAAAATGCTGAACTGACACCGCCTTCCTTTGATCGATTGAAGTTCTTCTAGTGCAATTTTCTTGACTTCATTTCGGATTTGCTCCTTAGCTCCAAAATTGAGCTAAATGGCTCTTATTAGCTTGTTTGAACTTTATTGACCTGAAATAGGCAAAAACACAAATAAATACTAAAACATGAAAGTAAAAAAGATGAATGGACTAAGATACCCTAGCTTAGGTGCTAAAATGCGTCACATTTGAGCACTTATCACCCCCAAATTTAGATATTGCTAGTCCCTAGCAATGAACTACAAGAAGAAGAAAGAAATAAACAACTAAGTAACTATAACCTAGAAAGCAATAAAATGATAACGCCACTTTCGTAGGAAACACGATTGGATTTAGCGTATGCAACAAGCCTTTTAAACCCCTAGGTTACCCCTAGTGGACGAGTGAAGTCTCATGAGGGTTTCCAGAAATGATACCTTCAAACATTGAGCTCTTTCTCACTAAAGAGGTACCAATAGACTCACTAAAGAGGTACCAATATACAAAACAAGCATTGGGATAAAACTACCTTAAGTATGCAATTTTTCAACCCTTTCCAAGTAATCTCCCAAAATCTCAATACCAAGCAAGCAAGTATGGTCCTCCACACATCAAGACAATGATCATGTAAATCAAAACAACTCTAGAATCCTTTTTAAGTGAACTGGTATCAAATATATTCCTATCTAAGCCAACTAAAGAAATGATAACATCTGGCCTCAAACTAGCATACAAATTTAGTACCGATCATCAAGACAAAAAATGGACCTTTTATTAAAGCTTTATTTAACTAGGTGTGCTTATTATTTTCACTCGATTTTTTTTTTTACTAACCTAGAGGATCAAAGATGGAAGTATGGTGCAATGTGTTGATCTATTAAGCTTTCTAGCAATCCATGAGGTCGAGCGTTAGGTCAATGACTCCCAAACCGAACAGCTTTAGGGCATTAGGTGTTTAAATACCCCTAAAGACTTACAAGCTCAAATCAAATAGACTACAAATCATAACAACCTCTATCTAATCATTTCTCACTTCTCACCTTTTGGCAAAAGTCCTAACTTCTTCTTTTTTTTTTCTTTTTTTTTTTTTCTTTTTTTTTTTTTTTTTTGTTTTAACCTAGAATTTGGTCCCTCCACCTTTCGGCACGAGAAATTCAGTGCTTGATAAGGCTAGAATCCCGACTACTTAGTGAAAAGGGTTTGTTATCCACCTTTATCAAGAATGAAAGCTTTCAATGCATTACTAGCTCAATTGGTATATAATCAAATCAATAGTCAACAAAGCATGTAACCACACAAATGAATGCTAGTGCGCCTGTGCTAGTGTAGAATCTTAGAGTGGATCTCAAAATAATCACCAAATCAAGATGATGTGAACCACAAATGCAAGCAAGATATTAATCTTTTAAAAAATTTACTCCTAAATTGTGACGGCCCTGGTTTTTAGGCTAGTGCATCCTGTGATGAATCGAACGTAGACCCGTTGATGAAAACAGAATGCAAAAGCAAAAGATAAACAATGGTCTCTAGAGATTCAACATGTCTCTAGGACACCAATGTGATCCTTAATGAGGTCACGAAACACAAGGAATACAAATGTGGAACGATAGTCTAAAAAATGATCAAGAATGAACCTAGGGGCAAAATGGTCATTTCATAGAGAAATGAAGCTTCCAAGCATAAGAGTGGAAAGATAACGAAAAATTAAAGAAGTTAGACTCAAGAATCACCTGATTCGGAGTCCAGACGGAAAAGATATCAAGTTTTGAAGTTAAGGAAAAAAAAAACCCATTTCCGGTTCAAACCAAATCCTAACACTACCTCACTAAAGCTTGAATAACTTGAGTTACAAATGGAATCTGAAGCTCTAATTGGTATCATTGGAAAGCTTATTTTAACATTGTCATTTAAACTTAAGAATAGACTAATTCAGAGTTGAAACGATTGAGATATAGCCCTCTGAAGGAAGATGTTTGGTGCAAGACCTGCCATGGTGGGTGCCCAACCAAACCATGCACAAATCCTATGGGCGCCCGCCAAATCCCACAGTGGGCTGGAGATTTTTTGTGGGACCCACCAAAACCGGCGGGGGCCCGCCAGTTGCTACCCCGGCGCTGATTTTTGAACCCCAAAATGCAAAAACAAAATTTAGAAAACAAGTTTCAAGAACCTAGGTAGCTTAACTAATCATTTGCAAGTGTGTGGAACATACTTAAGGGTACAATCTAATCAATCAAGTAAAATAAGCAAAAGATGGCCTTAAGGCCTCATGGCATGTCATTTACAAATTGTGTTCAATCCTTGAAATTCCATATATTCCATAAACGAACTATGAAGTTAAACCAACATACATGTCATATAAGTGTCTTTGGCCCTTGGCCTCATTACATACACATCCAAAGAGTATCAAAAGGTGCACTTAAGTGTACATTACATAGTTTAGACAACAAATACAAGTTTTGACATATGAGGCTACAAAATGACATTTCATGCTAATAATTGCATGGAATGGAAACGTAAAAGCTACAAGTCGTCCAAGGAATGATGAACATCACGAACCACGTCTTCGTACCTAAACAAAACCCCCAATAACTTTGGGGTGAGTAAACGAGCTTACTCGTAGAGAATGAGCATGCAAAGACTCGATTTCTTTAGAGATTTTTACATTAACTTGGAACAATTCAAAAGTGTCACGCCACCTAACTCTAGGTCAAGGTGAGACTCAAGGAACATCCTAATCTACCTTAGATCATTTCTAGTATAAATCACATCATTCATGCAATTTAAACAATATAGAAACATGTTATACAAAGCAATAAGATGTAGGTTCTCAAAAGTATTAACTTGAAATCTAAAACACGAAAACAACTAGAGTGGGTCATGCCACCTAACGTTTATGTTCCAAATGAATCTATAGGATCATTCCTAAGCTACATTTGAACATCAAGATACAAATCATAATACCAATGCAATTTAACCAACATTGGAATATCCAATACAACGCATAAGCATGATTTCTCAAAGTTAACATCTTGAACTTAAAATGGGAGATCGAATAAGAAACAATAAGTTACAACTTCATCTAGTTATCAACTTGAAATGAAATGCGAAATCAAATAAAGTGAATACTTGGACATCACGCCGGATCAGATCGACACCAAAGTTACTTTAGGGTTACTAGCCCATGGGTAAACTCCCTATGTGCGCACTAGGCTTGTAGAGGGACAATCCCTCGTACTAGAACCATGTCCTAGCCTTAGTCAAACAATTACATCCCCAAGTTTCCAAAATCAACAAGTTGTGCAACAATATATATATATATATATATCAACATGTATATGCAATATAATCCACTATCTACTATGCACAACCAAATTTGGAAATACATACAATACATATTCTAAGTCCACAACTACTATGGCATGAAAATATGTGAAATACAAGATTTGCAACTCATTGCACAAGACAACAATATAATCCATAAAAAAAACATGCTCTCATGAATATATATATATATATATATATATATATTTAAAACAGCAATGTTATCATATACTCCAAACATAACCAAGTGAATATACAACAAGTCTAAGTCTATGATTTGCATATAGAAACAACTTCTAAAACACAACTAGGTCCATGGAGCCATTAGATAGAATTTAATTAAACAAGAATAATTAAATTCTCTAGATTTCAAATCAATATCAAATAATCTCAAATTTTTATATGTTAAACAACATAACATACTCATTATATATATCAAATCAAAAGAGCAAAATGAGCAAGACATCATCATGTGATTTTAATTAATTTAAATTATTTAAACCTCTAATTTTCAAAAGTTGTTCAAATGATCCCAAATTAATATATAACAAAGATTAAATCATGATAATCACTAATATCAAGTCAAAACTTAATTACATCAATGGAGTAATTAAATACAATTTAATTACATAAAATTTAAATAAATCTCTAAATTTCATTTCTCATCCAAACATGCTCAATTTAATATATGTTGAATAACTTATCATGATCATTACATATATTCCTTCAAAACCTAATTTAAATCATGGAAACACATGAATAAAAATTAATCAAATTAATTTATAAATTCCTCTAGATTTCAAAACAACCCAAAAAGATTTCAAGTTAATATATGTTATGAATCAAATCATGGCCTTTCCAAAAATCATGTCCTAGTTAAAAATCATGTCCTAGTTAAATCCAAAAATCTAAGACACTATTGATTTAAAGTTAAGACACTATTGACTAGTCACTTAAAATTTAGATTAGAGACATGCATTTTATTGTTTTCAAGATATAAAGCATATAAAACATCAAAAACATAACTTAGAATATCCCCAACCTCACAAGAGGATTGTTTCTCTTGAATCCAGGGCAAATCAACACAAAAATGGCAAACCCTTTAAGGGTTATAGAGAGGAGGATGAGGAGAACAATAAGTATTCCCAAGTTTAAGCTTGGAAATCAATGGAAGACCCTCAAAATTAAGGTCAAAGCTTAAACATCAAGCTTCTCTAATGGTAGCTAGGGTTTTCTTTACAAGCGAGGGAAGAGATAGAAATTAAGTGTGATAGAATGTGAGGGGAGGAAATAGAAATCCTCCACTCACTATGTGGTCTTACACCAAGGTCAACACACACAAGTCATGGTCAAATGCATAAAAACCCCTCTTTAAAACCATAATCCCAAAGTAGCCAAAAAATAATTGCAAGACTAAATTGTGAGCCTACACTTGTCACAAATCCAAGGCTCATTCCTAGGCTTAATCTCAAGCCCACACTTGTCAACCATCCAAGCCAACAAGTGCACCTATCCTTGGCCAACAAGTGGGTGAATCTCCACCCTCCACATGTCATCATCCAAGGCATCAAAGTGTTTCCACACAAATGTCAACAAGTAGACCAATGAGAGTGTGACACTTGTCACACTTTTTTGAAAATTGCAAAAAGGTCCTTTTTGAAAATGTCTTCCAAATTCAATTGCAAAATGGTCCCTAAGACGAAAAATAATTACTTTACAGTAATTACAAAAATGACCCCAAAAGAAAGAGAAATTCCAAAGAAGTGTGTATCCACACCCCTAAGGGAGAAAGTACACAACTAACATGCTTTTCTACAAAAGTAAAAATGAACATAGCATGGGATTTAAATATCGTGGATGCATGCAAAACTAAAATCAAATCCGAACACGAAAAGTGAGGTTATGCCAACAAAGTGACAGTCGAGAAAAAGACGAAAAGTGAATAGTGTCACAAAAGTGAAAATGTGGAAATGACTCGGTCCTCAAAGGAAGATGTCAATCCAAAGGAATGAGTCTCAGAAACCATTTCCGACCACTCAAGATGACACAAAGTGACGAGAAAAAAAAATAGAATAAAAATAAAAATAAAAATAAAAACTAAACACAGAATAGAAAAGACAACAGAAAAAAAATTATCTGCAAAATTTTAGGAAAAAGGAAAGGAAGAAAATGACCGGGTCATTATAACCTTCCCACCTTAATGGGATTTCGTCCCCGAAATCCAGCCCCAACAAACAAAAGGTGAAACCAGGATAACTATGGAGTACATCTCTGAGTATCCCACACAACATGCTACGAAAACAATCCGAAAACTGAAAGACGACGCACAAACCAATGTCATTCGCACCCACATGCTTACGACAAGACAACCTCTCAAAAGAAAAGTGACCCCACGACCACATGACAAGTCAAAGGTCTCATACATAACCCAAGGTCAGATAACGAAATAGAAGGCAACAACCGTAAACATTCCTCCTGATGAACCATCATACCGATCCAAAAATAACCACCAAAAGAACTCCAAGATAACCACGTATCAAATCAGGGTACAGAACAAAGACAATGTGGCAATACGAATAGTGACCAGAACCCGCCCACGACGAACTCAAATGTGTGGTAGCAATGACAGTACCTAGCGCCCGCCCACACTTACTCGTCAGTAAGGTAGCATCGACGGCAACTAGTACCCGCCCACAACACACAACTTATACGGTAGCATGACAATATAAGGCACTAGTTCATAACCCGCCCCCACTAAGTCTACCCATGAAACCTCTCGATATAGTTGACATCAATGTTGGAAAAGATTATTACCAATTGCACTACGGAAACCAGGCATCTTGTGAGAGTTGGGGTAGCTAATCCCAAAACTCTGACAATAATGTCATAGGCACCGCTACGCTTAAGGCCTTAAACCAACAACTCTAATGCCTCATAACACTTCTATTAACAACATCAAATAAAAAATCCAAAGCCTAACAAGTAATTCAACACCTCTAGAAATCAGAACGAACCTCACAATAAGATATTTCATCGAAAGTCCCTCAAATCTCCCTAAAACAGGTCAACTATAAGACCAATCACCGTGATCAAACATCAGATCCACGGATAACTAAATCCTCGACATACAAGTCCACCAAGTAACACACATATTAAAATCCTGACAACCAAGGTCATAAAATGAATCTCTCAAAATCGTGTTTGGTATCACCCAACTAAATCAAAATTCCTCAATTTCAATCCATAAACCACTACTGGAACTATGATTCCTCAAAACCATGCCTAGTCATGACTAAGACAAGAGAACTCCACAAACAACCCATATCCAACAACGATCCTTCAAACTTCTCCTAAGAGTCGACCACATCCAGGTCTCCAATACCTAAGCAAGTCTCCAAAATACATCCTCAAAATAAATCCCAGTAAAATGATCTTACACAAATCAACTAACTCTGAGCACCACAATTCCATCAATAACCATGGCAAAAACTCCCCAAAGGAAGATATGAAGGAAAGGGACCACCAGTCCTAAGAAGGACAACACCACGACTCTACCTCTGAAACAAAAGACAACAAGGTCAAAGGCTTCGCCCCCGATATGGGAGTAAGTCGACTAAAATCCACCAAATCCTCACCAAGGACTCAAAACAACAATGGCGATCCTCACGGACCAACCAACCCCAAAACTGTGCAAAAAGCGACGAAGAGAAGAGACTCACTCCTTGTGAAGTCCCAAACATGAACCACGAAAAAGAAGAGAAACCCTATTCTCCCACAAGTGTCAACACGGCGAACATGAGAATAGAGCATTCTTCCTACCTTAAAGAAGTAGACAGCTTAAGACAAAACAAATGTGACAACCCCTTTATAAGGAATTTTCACAACGAAACCATTACAGAAATCGGCATACAACTACGTGTGACCGAGGGAAACAAAAAGGGAAAACCAAACATGGAAGTCATGCATCTGACAAGGAATGCAACTACCAAATAAGTAAATCTACTCACATAGATAAGATCAAGGGTACATGCGGCATGTCTCCACGTAATCACAAAAACATGTTATTAAAGCATAGTAACAACATGACATCTCTAAGCATATATGTAAGGTATGCTAAAGTTACACAGCAAGAAGATAAATGTGGACACCTCCATCTACTTATACATCACAATAACATAAATCATACTACTAACATGGTAGTAAATGAAACTGCAAAAGATAGAATGATGTAACAATAAACCCTATGTAGTAAATGAAACTGCAAAAGATAGAATGATGTAACAATAAACCCTATGGACATCGTGTCCTAGAGTGTCTAGGAAAAAGGAAGGCAAGTCCTAGCTATAAACGGACTCCAAAAACTAATGTGACAATAACCTGTCTCAAAACAAACGTGAGCCCTCACCGCAATGGTAAGACTCTAACAATCCATCTCCAAATCTAAAGGTGGCACTATGAGTGACACTCATAATGTAATGCTCTCACCAACCCAAAACATCGATCAATTGACTCGACCACAAAAGTGTCATCATGCAAGGAAGACTCAAAAAAAATGGCAACTATTGCCATACCATCAACAACCAAATCAATCTCAAGAATCGTCCCTAAAACGACCATCAATCACTGACCAAAAGGACTACGCCTAACGGAGCAAAAACCAACGCCGATTATATCCAAACTGCACTTGTAGCTAGCTAGTACAGTAGCATGGCAGTGCCAATCACCCGCCCACAAATGTAACCCCCCACGAAGATTGCAATCTCAGAGGAACCTTCCAAAACAACCAAGGATCCTAAGAGGATAATAACCTCATTATAGCCCAAAACCAACAAATCCAGCCTTACGGCTACGCTTAATGACTCAACTCATGAGAGCCTAAATAAAAGGTGTCCTTCCACCCAACCACAAGGAAGAGTGCCTAAACAAAACCAAACACACCAACCATCGCCCTAAGTGCAACTCACCAAACAACTCAACCTCAAGTCAAACTTAACAAATTCTAAGTCCTGCCAAATACGCAAAACAATCATGCATATACAAATCAAATCCAGCATACATCATAAGTTATACTTTTTACAATAGAATCGAAACAGGCTAAACAGATAGCATACCGCATATAGCATATAAGCATATAAACATGTTATTAAACCAAAACATGTTATCACGAAGTATATAAACACGTAGAGCATCGCAACACAAGCATGATATACACCTAAGCCATCGTCCAAGGTACTCAAACATAGGAGCTCTGATACCACTTGTGACGGCCCTGGTTTTTAAGCCAATGCGTCCTATGATGAACAGAACGTAGACCCGTTGACGAAAATAGAATGCGGAATCAAAAAATAAACATTGGTGTCCAGAGATTGAGCACGTCTCTAGGACACAAATGTGATCCTTAATGAGGTTACAAAAGCCAAGGAATACAAATGCGGAACAACAGTCTCAAAAACGGACAAGAGTGAACCTAGGGGCAAAATGGTCATTTCATAGAGAAATGGAAGCTACCAAGTGTATCATTGGAAAAATAACAAAAAATTAATGAAATTAGTCTTTAGAATCACTTGATTTGAAGTCCGGACGGAAAAGATATAAAGTCTTGAAGTTAAGGAAAGAAAACCTCTTTTCGGTTCAAACCAAATCCAAACACTACCCCACTAAAACTTAAATAACTTGAGTTACAAATGGAATCTGAAGCTCTAATTGGAACCATTGGAAAGCTTATTTCGACGCGGTCAGACTCAAGAATGGACCAATTTAGAGTTAAAACGAGTGATATATGGTCCTCTAAAGGAAGACGTTTGGTATAGGACCTGCTATGGTGGGTGCCCGCCCAAACCATGCACAAATCCTGCGGGCGCCCACCAAATCCCATAGTGGGCTGGAGATTTTTCGCGGGGCCCCGCCAAAACCCGCGAGGGCCCACCAATTGCTATCCGGCGCGGATTTTTGAACCCCAAAACATAGAAACAGAATTTGGAAAACAAGTCTCAAGAACCTAGGTAACTTAACTAATCATTTGCAAGTGTGTGGAACATACTTAAGGGTACAATCTAATCAATCAAGGAAAATAAGCAAAAGATTGCCTTTAAGGCCTCATGGCATGTCATTTACAAAATGTGTTCAATCCTTGAAATTCCATATATTCCATAAACAAACTATGAAGTTAAACCAACATACATGTCACATAAGTGTCTTTGACCCTTAGCCTCATTACATACACATCCAAAGAGTGTCAAAAGGTGCACTTAAGTGCACATTACATAGTTTAGACAACAAATACAAGTTTTGACATATAAGGCTACAAAACGACATTTCATGCTAACAATTGCATGGAATGGAAACTTAAAAGCTACAAGTCATCCAAGGAATGATGAGCATCACGAACCAAGTCTTCGTACCTGAACAAAACCCCAGTAACTTTGGGGTAAGTAAACGAGTTTACTCATAGAGAATGAGCATGTAAAGACACGATTTCTTTAGAGATTTTTACATTAACTTGGAACAATTCAAAAGGGTCATGCCACCTAACGTTTATGTCAAGGTGAGACTCAGAGAACAACCTAATCTACCTTAGATCATTTCTAGCATAAATCGCATCATTCATACAATTTAAACAACATAGAAACATGTTATACAAAGCAATAAGATGTAGGTTCTCAAAAGTATCAACTTGAAATCTAAAACACGAAAGCAACTAGAATGGGTCATGCCACTTAACGTCTATGTTCTAAATGAATCTATAGAATCATTCCTAAGCTACATTTGAACATCAAAATACAAATCACAATACCAATGCAATTTAACCAACATTGGAACTTCTAATACAACACATAAGCATGATTTCTCAAAGTTAACATTTTGAACTTAAAATGGGAGATCAAATAAGAAACAACAAGTTACAACTTCATCTAGTTATCAACTTGAAATGAAATGTGAAATCAAACAAAGTGGATACTTGGACATCACGCCGGATCAGACCGACGCCATAGTTACTTTAGGGTTACTAGCCCATGGGTAACCTCCCTATGTGCGCACTAGACTTGTAAAAGAACAATCCCTCATACTAGAACCATGTCCTAGCCATAGTCAAATAACGACATCCCCAAGTTTCCAAAATCAACAAGTTGTGCAACAACGTATACATATATCAACATGTATATGCAATATAATCCACTATCTACCTTGCACAACCAAATTTGGAAACACATACAATACATGCTCTAAGTCTATAACTACTTGGCATGAAAAGTTGTCAAATACAAAATGTGCAACTCATTACATAAGACAACAATATAATCCATAAAGAAAACATACTCTCATGAATATATATATATATATAACAACAATGTTATCCTATGCTCAAAACACAACCAAGTGAATATACAACAAGTCTAAGTCCATGATTTGAATATAGAAATAACTTCTAAAACATAACTAGGTCCATGGAGCCATTATATAGAATTTAATTAAACAAGAATAATTAAATTCTCTAGATTTCAAATCAATTTCAAATAAACTCAAATTTTTATATGTTAAACAACATAACATGCTCATTACATATATTAAATCGAAAGAGCAAAATGAGCAAGACATCATCATGTAGACTTTAATTAATTTAAATTAATTAAACCTCTAATTTTCAAAAGTTGTTCAAATGATCCCAAATTAATATATAACAAAGATTAAATCATGATAATCACTAATATCAAGTCAAAACTTAATTACATCAATGGAGTAATTAAATACAATTTAATTACATAAAATTTAAATAAATCTCTAGATTTCATTTCTCATCGAAATATGCTCAATTTAATATATGTTGAAGAACTTATCATGATCATTACATATATTCCTTCAAAACCTAATTTAAATCATGGAAACACATGAATAAAAATTAATCAAATTAATTTATAAATTCTTCTAGATTTCAAAACAACTCAAAATGATTTCAAGTTAATATATGTTATGAATCAAGTTATGGCCTTTCCAAAAATCTTTTCCTAGCTTGATTTCATACAAGACACTATTAACTACTCACTTAAAATTTAGATTAGAGACATGCATTTCATTGTTATCAAGATATAAAGCATATAAAACATCAAAAACATAACTTAGAACATCCCCTACCTCACAAGAGGATTGTTCATCTTGAATCCAAGGCAAATCAACACAAAAATGGTAAACCCTTCAAGGGTTATGTAGAGGAGGATGAGGGGAACAAAAAGTGTTCCCAAGTTCAAGCTTGGAAATCAATGGAAGGCCCTCAAAATCAAGGTCAAAGCTTAAGCATCAAGCTTCTCTAACGGTGGCTAGGGTTTTCTTTACAAGCGAGGGAAGAGATAGAAATTAAGTGTGATAGAATGTAAGTGGAGGAAATAGAAATCGTCCGCTCACTATGTGGTCTTACACCAAGGTCAACACACACAAGTCTTGGTCAATTGCACAAAAACCCCTCTTTAAAACCATAATCCCAAAGTAGCCCAAAACTAATTGCAAAACTAAATTATGAGCCTATACTTGTCACAAATCCAAGGCTCCTTCCTAGGCTTAATCTCAAGCGTACACTTGTCAACAATCCAAGCCAACAAGTGCACCTATCCTTGGCCAACAAGTGGGTGAATCTCCACCCTCCATATGTCATCATCCAAGGCATCAAAGTGTTTCCACACAAATGTCAACAAGTGGACCAATGAGAGTGTGACACTTGTCACACTTTCCGGAAATTGCAAAAAGTTCCTTTTTGAAAATATCTTCCAAATTAAATTGCAAAATAGTCCCTAAGATGAAAAATAATTGCTTTACAGTAATTACACAAATGACCCCAAAAGAAAGGAAAATTCCAAAGAAGTGTGCATCCATATCCCTAAGGAAGAAAGTACACAACTAGCATACTTTTCTACAAAAGTAAAAATACACATAGCGTGGGATTTAAATATCGTGGATGTATGCAAAACCGGAATCAAATCCGAACACGAAAAGTGAGGTTATGCCAACAAAGTGCAACCGAGAAAAAGACAAAAAGTGAATAGTGTCACAAAAGTGAAAATATGGAAATGACTCGGTCCTCAAAGGAAGATGTCAATCCAAAGGAATGAGTCTCAGAAACCATTTTCGAGCACTTAAGATGACACAAAGTGATGAAAAAAAATAAAAAAATAAAAAATAAAAAATAAAAACACAGAATAGAAAAGACAACGGAAAAAAATTTATCCGCAAAATTTGAGGAAAAAGGAAAGGAAGAAAATGACCGGTTCATTACATAAATGGCATCCACAAAGCATACAAGGAGTATTGGACTCTCAAGTCAAGCAATTTTTAAATTCTAAATATCATAGTCCTCAAAAGATCAAAATCATGGCTCAAGACTCTCAAATCATACCACATGCATAGAAACTAAGTGCGAAATGTAAAATATACTAACATACCTCTAAACTTAATCTATGCATTGTCCTCAATATGCAAAGAAGCAATAGATAATGTAAAGAGTATACCAAATGGGTGTAGCAAAAGGACCCGACAACAGATGCTTAGCTTTAGAAGGCGCACCCCCATACTTAGATTCTGAAAACCTGTCTAAAAATGGTCACACTAGCAACTGTCAAAGCATATGTATCAATGATATAAATAAGAGGTGAAACTGAGAACTGGGTAAAAACCATGGCATCTAGCAATGTAAAGCTCAGAATATCCAAAACTAATATCAAAATCCCAAAAATCTATATATAGCAAGTAAATCCAAAACCAAATATCGAAAGATCAATGTATAACAAGGCAATGTAAAAATAATATCCAAATTATCCAAAACTAGTGCAAGTGTCAAGATAGTGGAAAAATATCTCAGCAATAGCACTGTATCAAAACAGATAATGAGTAGTCGAGAGAGAAAACGGTATAATCAGGGAGTAGGATTTGGAGTCATCATATCAGTAATGTGCTACAGCATGTCTGACATCTCGTGGCTGTGGCGAGTGAGAGAAGCTGTATGATCGGTTGATCAACTATACATCAACCTTCGCAATAGCACGAATCATTGTAAAATAGGGCTATTGGTCGGGTAAGTCGAACCACTGGGACTGCGCTAGTCTATGGCAACCTAAGAGTCTAGATTACTTTTAGAATGATGAGGGGGTATATAGAGTTTTGTTGGTTTGTCACTTAGTCACTAGAATTGAAATGTGCTTAAAGAAATAAATGCAAGGAATTTAAGAAGAAGAAGTCTAGAAAAGGAGGTCTAGGGAAGTGAATTCACCACCAATCCTATAAACATACTAAATTTCTATTAACTTGGGAAACAATTTCACTACATGGCAATGATATGTAGTAATACTAGATTGCTACATTATCCTCAAGAAAATCATAGGATCAAGATTTAAGTATAATCCCTCAAAGAGCCACATGCTAGAACTACCTAGATTAGGGTGTAGCCATAACATGCTCACTAAGCTAGGGACCATCAAACCCCTCAATCACTATGGTAATAGCACATGAAGTCAAGATACAAGATTAATCCATCAAAAGGAAGTCTTAAGCTATGGATTAACAAATTTCTCATACAACATGCCTTTAAACCCATTTCACAATTTCATTTCCATTCTCACTATGAAGATGCAAGTTATATAATCATGAGAGGATAAAATCTAAGACAAGATAAGAACTCAACATGATCATTTATAGGCATTGAAATCCATTACAACAAGTGTAAGTGCTCTAAATCATGAAACTACCATGTACATGAATCATTCCCCAAATTAGATGAAATTAAAGCATGCTTACAAGAGAGAGCTTCATCACCTCCCTAGATGGAGGTTTAGTTATCCATGGATACAAAAATGGAAGAAGGAAGCTTGGAAGAATAAGCCATTTTCGAGCTCCCTTCCTTTGGCTTCAAGAACACACCCTCCTTGCTCTCTTCTCTCTCCTCTATCTTGTAAAAATGAAGCTTCATGAAATGTGTGGCCTTCCTTGCCTTATCTCCTTCAACAAAGCTCTCTCTCCCCTCCAAAAAAACATCCCCAACCACCTCATAAAGAAGTAAGTAGAAAATGAGGAAACCAATGCACAAGTGGCTGCCAAAATGAGAATTCCCGAAGGCAATTCTGCCCCAAATTCGAGCACTCTAAGCAAGGCCTCGAGTGCTCGAATTTAGTGTAAAAATGCCCATGCTTTACTTGCTCCGCCCAGACCTACTTTGGTTAAACAGCCATAACTTTGCGCTCCGAACTCCGAATGACAAACCGTTTAAAGATTTGGAGAGCTGATTCAGAGCTTTAAAAACTTCATGTTTTGATGAAGACCCAAATCTCAAGTCTGGTTGGTCGAAAATGGGGAGAAAGGCAGTACTTCAGTGCTGCCAGGCAGTTCTGCGCACCTCTGGTAACAAGGCCATAACTCTCTGCTCCGAGCTCCGAATGATGAACCGTTTGAAGATTTAGAAAGCTAATTCAGAGCTCTAAATCTTTCATGTTATGATGGAAGTCCAGTTCTCGAGCTTTCTGGGTCAAAATGGCGAGCAAAGTCCTAACTCCACTGCTGATCTCGTGAAGCAATCTGCCCTAATTTCGAGCACTCGAAATTAGGCCTCGAGCACTCGAAAATTGGCCAGAATGCCCTATGCTTGGTTTGCTCATCCCGGACCTACTTTGGTAAAACGGCCATAACTTTGTGCTCTAAACTCCAAATGATGAACCGTTTGAAGATTTGGAAAGCTAATTCAGAGCTCTAAAAACTTCATGTTTTGGTGGAGATCCAATTCTCAAGGATGATTAGTCGAAAATGAAGATCAAGGCAGAATTTCATTGCTGCCAGGTAATTCTGCGCACCTCTGGTGACAAGGCCATAATTCTCTGGTCCGAGCTCCGAATGATGAACTGCTTGAAGATTTGGAAAGATGATTCAGAGCTCTAAATATGCTATTTTATAATGGAAGTCCAGTTCTTGAGTTTGCAAGGTCAAAATGGTGAGCAAAGTCCTGACTCCACTGCTGCCAGAAATTCAGAATTGTGCCTTTTGATGGCCAAAACTCCACAAAGCCTTGATTTTGCTCCTTTTTTGGCAAATGGACCTGAAAATATATACATACACACAAATGAAGATAATCTACTTAAATAATCAAACGATGGACTTAACTAATGCAATTTAGGGCGCTTGAATATACAATATTCGGCGCTTATCACACCCCCAAACTTACATTCTGCTAGTCCCTTAGCAAAACTACAATGAAAAACTTAATGAAAAGACAACCATGGGCATGCTACTACAAAAATATCATCCATGGTAAAATGAGATAGATACATAGCTCAAATACAACTTGAAACAGACAAAAACTAGAGATGGGGTCATTGGGAAAACTACCTTGCATATATGAAGCATTGATACAAAAATTGGCTAAATACATTTCCATATACATGCATCAACATCAAAGTCTATATAAATAACTCAATTATCATCTCTTGAATGGAAATCAACTCTAGCTTCAGTGAAAGTGAATTGGATTCTCAACATGCAGCTTTTACTTTCTTTTCCAATTCCAAAGCACAAGTTTTCAAATCATTGAATTCCCTTTTAAATGAGGTTCCTAAGGCATGATTTTATTTACAAGACAACTTTTATTGCTTGTTGACAATTTATTGTAACTCATAAGCGAAACATAGAATGGTTGTGCAATGCTGAAGTCCCTTTAGCTTTCTAACCAACTTATGTAGCAAGCGTTAGGCCAACAACTCCCAAACCAGATGGCTTTAGGGTGTTAAGTGTAGAGACACTCCAAAGGGCTTAATAGCTCAAGTTGGAAAGGCTACGAACTCTAGCAAACCATGTTTATTACCAGTTTATTTTTTGAATGACTGTGCAATGTTTAAGTCCCTTAAGCTTTCTAACCAACCCCTGTAGCAAGCGTTAGGCCAACAACTCCCAAACCAGACGGTTTTAGGGTGCTAAGTGTAGAGACACTCCTAGGGCTTAATAACTCGAGTTGGAAAGGCTACGAACGTCAACTGATCATTATATTCTTTCTTTCTAAGTTTTTTTTTTTTTTTTTTTTTTTTTTTTAGATTCATGCCAAAAGTATTCATCCATTAGGTTCATCAAATCAGATTAACTAGGGCAAGGTCAAGGTCAATCAAGTTGCATGCCTCACAGTTAAGTTTCCAATGTGCATCTGTGCATTGTGAAGCTTAAAAGAGTGTCAAATCCAGCGAGAATTTAATTGAGACATTTATACAGACTAATTTGAATCTACATGATCATTTCAACTCAAATTTTCTTTATTTTCAAAAATATCAGCTGCTTCTATACACAAAGTTTTAAACATATGCTTTCATCTCCAACAGGTTTCAAATTCCATTATCATTGCTTAGCAAAAATGTAAAACCAAAAATACATAAATGCACCCCCAAACTTGAATGTCACATTGTCCTCAATGTGAGAAGACAAGTAAATCAAAATAAGCGCAAAGAGGGTAAAAGAACAATAATACCAAGTGGAGTGACGACGACGTAGATGTTCAGCCATGTGAGTGCGCAACGGCGTCCCCCAAACTTGGACATGAAGACCTATCAAGACAGAACTAATGTACACAGGTGAAAGCATAGGTCTCTTAAGAAAAAAAATCAAAACAGAAATGAAAACACTAAGACGAATGTGATTGCAAGGTAAAAATCCATACAAAATACAAATTGGCACACATGAGTCATAAGTGTAAAATGGAAAACAAAACAATGCCAAAAGCCGTGCATTTAGAGAGATAAAGTTGGCTTAGGCAATTCGTCAAACACGTGGTGTGCAAGACAAAAAGGAAGAGGGCCAAAGGTTGATTAGAGATGAGAAAATCCAAAAATTTGGCCCTGCAAATGCAATACACAACTCCCAAACAATCACAAATCCTTCACACAAGCAATCCCATCCTCCATTGATCAAAAATTGAAAGAAAAAGAGGGTAGACACTTACCCAACAATGGAGAACACAAGGCCCATTATTTGTGGTTAATGGAAGATGTGGATGAGAGGTTGATGATGGTGCTTGGGTTAGAGGAGAGTGGGGAAAAAGGTGGAGGAGGTGAAGGTGGGTTTGCATGGGGTGGTGAGGTTGAGGGTGGTTGGGTTGTGAAGTTGGTGGAGGAGAGGGGTTGGCAGCCGAGGAGAGGAGATGAGGTTGAGTGAGAGTGGTGGGCTGGGGTTTTAAAAGGGAGAGAGAGAGAGGCTTGGTTCGAGCACTCGAAGGGTGCCTTCGAGTGCTCGAAATAGGGGCAGTGGCCTCGGCTGGTTGTTGTGTGAGAACTCAAGCAAGTGCGAGCACTCGAAGCTTGGCTTCGAGTGCTCGAAAATATGGCAGAGAGGTGAGGGGAGCTTTGTGCATGAAAATGTAGGTTGTGGGGTGGCTTGGGGTTGGCATGGAGTGGGTTGTTAGAGAGTTGGGGTGGTGGATGGAGATGCCGAGAGGGTGGTGGTTCACATTTAGAGCACTCCAAATGGGAGCTAGAGTGCTCTAAATGAAGGCAGTAGCTTGGGATGAGATTGGTTCACATTTAGAGCACTCTAAAATGGAATTAGAGTGCTCTAAATACAAGCAGCAGCCTCGGAATGATGGTGGAGAAGTTTGGAGCAATCCAAATGGAAGCTAGAGCACTCCAAACTTGGGCAGTGAGCATGCAAAATTGGTGTGGTAATTTGGAGCAATCTGAATGGGATTTGGAGGGCACGAAATTGGCTCAGTAGGCTAGGGGGTGAGCTCGGCTGTGAGGACTGAAGCAATGAGTGAAAGGGAAAACATGCAAGACAGTGAGCACCATAGAAGTTGAATTTGTTGCAATGGAATATGGAATGTGAGCAACATGGAAATGGAAGTTGTTCAAAATGGAGTCCATGCATGGAAATTCAGTGGCTTGGAGATGAAAGAATGCATGCAATGAATGCATGCAATGAAAGAATGCATGCAATGAATTTTAATGTAGGGAAAATTTTTGAAGCCTTGCAAGAGAATTCCAATCCAATGCATGGATGGAAAATTTTTGAAACTTAGCACTTTATCTCTAAAGCATGGAAAAAATTTTAAAATTTGCAAATTCAGTCCATTCCACTGCATGGATGGAAAATTTTTGGAAAAATTGTCGAATTGCTCAACATTTCTAATGCCTAGATGAAAAATTTTCAAACTTTGCATTTCATCTCCAATGCATGGAAAATTTTGGGGAACCATGATCCAACAATGCGTTGAAAATGAGAGGTTGTGCACATGAGTTGCATGCCAAAGATCCTATGAACTTGCTCGAAAGCGATGGAAATTTCCGGGAATGAAAATTAGAGCTGAGAAGGTCTAAGAGGCCAGTCTAAAATTGCGGAATGCAACTGAAGATCATTTCAGAAAAATCAAATTTTTGGCTTTTCTAAACCATTTCCCAGAAAATTTCAAGGCACGAGCAATTTGAGAAGGTAGGGAAGCTTGGAACATCGAAAGAATTTCTTCCCTTGCTTTGCTAAATTTAATGTCGATAGCTAGACGAACCAGGATCAGGATCCATTGGAGAGATGGATCCTTAACGCTTCGTATGCAACTTGCCTCCTTCATATGGTCTCAAACTTAGATCAATGAATGGTGAGGGATATTGATCCTTCCGAAGAGAAACAAGTTTGGCCTTAGAGGATTTGAGCATCGCTTTTAATCTCACTTCTTTTATTTTCAGATTTAAGCAAAGGTGTTGCTTGTTCGAGATTATGGAGGCTCGTTGAATGTCATTGTTTTGACTAACAATGGTAGGATCATGACCTTCCATATTTGCAATCTCCAAGTCATATACCTCATTGTACTCAAATGGTTTGTTCACAGGTTGAGTATCATGGACAATGATTCTAGATTGGGCTGGAATGATTGGAAGAATTTTCAGCAACTTGTCAATATTCTCCTTACCTTTGTCCGGTGGTTCACCCTCAAAATGTTGAGGTAACTCCGGTGAAGAAATGGAAGGAGATGGACAATCCCACGATAGAGATGGATTTGGTGCTTCCCATAAAGGAGAGGAAAATGGTGATGGAATATCAAGCAAGGAGTTGACTTCCCGAATGGATTTGTCCACACCAAAATCCTCAAAATCAAAAGGGACCAAGCAAGCATGTAGGGGATCCTCCGTTGAAGGAGGTGGGATTGGATTTTGAATGTGTTCATCAGCA
This sequence comes from Cornus florida, assembly GCF_030987335.1. NCBI lineage: Eukaryota > Viridiplantae > Streptophyta > Magnoliopsida > Cornales > Cornaceae > Cornus > Cornus florida. The sequence goes on along the minus strand of NW_026775577.1, from coordinate 65,502,344 downwards.
ATAGTGATTTCAAAACACTCATTGTCATCTGAAGGAAGTTGCACAGCATTGAAGATATTGAGCTTAACATTCATATTCCCAAAAGAGATATCCATCAATCCGGATCTACAGTTAATGGAAGCATTAGCTGTAGCTAGAAAAGGACGTCCGAGAATTATGGGAATGTGTTTTCTTGGATCATGGACTGGTTCCGTATCAAGAACCACGAAGTCTACCGGGAAGTAGAATTTGTCCACTTTTATGATCACATCTTCAATAATTCCCCGTGGTTGCTTAATAGATCGATCAGCAAATTGCAACACTATCGGAGTTGGCTTTAGATCTCCCAAACCAAGTTGTAGGTAAACCGAATATGGAATCAAATTCACACTAGCTCCTAAGTCAAGGAGGGCCCTCTCGATTTTGTTGTCACCAATGACACAAGAGATTGTGGGGGCACCCGGATCCTTATACTTCGGAGGAGTGCTGTGCTGAATGATCGCACTAACATTTTCGGTTAACCTCACTTTCTTTGGTAAATGACTTCTGGAAGTGCGCTTTTGAGTGCACAAATCCTTAAGGAATTTTGCATAGGGAGGAATTTGCTTGATAGCATCCAAGAGAGGAAGATTGATCTTTACTTGCCTAAAGACCTCCCACATGTCTTGAATTTTGCAATTCTTATTCCCAAAATGTGTCGACTCTTGAAGACGTTGAGGGAACGGAGCTTTTGGCTCATAAGTAGTTTCCACATTTGGGGTGACATGCGTGGGACTTCCGTGAATGGTATTTGGACAAGAAGAACTTGGATTTGGACTTGAAGAGCTTGAATTTGGATTTTTCAACGGAGGGTTTTTCTCACTTGTGTCTCCATCAACCTTGTTGTCAACCACTCTACCACTCCGAAGGGTGGTGATAGCTTGAACATGTTCATGAGTCGGCCCACTCGGAGGAGGGGTTTCATCAATCACATGCATTCCTCTAGGATTTTCAAATGGTTGAGCGGGAAGCTTACCCTTGTCTTTTTGAAGAAGTTGGTTCACTTGGTTAGCTATTTGTCCCATTTGATTTTCGAGCCTAGCTATGGATTGAGTATGGGAGTGAACCATTTGGAGAGTAGGTTGCAAGGATGTCAAGAGATGCTTGTTGGAATCTATGATTTGCTTGTTTAATGATTCCATCATTTGCACATTTAATGATTCCATCATTTGCTTGTTTGCAGCCACTATCTCATCAATTGGATTCACAGGAGGTTGAGTGGAGACATTTGGATTGTATGGAGGTTGGTAGCTTGAAGAGGCTTGGAAAGGCCTACCTTGATATTGAGAAGAGGGCTGATTTTGAGGCCCTTGATTTTGAAGTTGGGAATTTTGTGGGGCTTGTTGCCTCCACGAAAAATTCGGATGGTCTCGCCAACCCGGATTGTAGGTGTTGGAATATGGATTGTTCCCGGGCCGTGAGAACATGGCATTAGCTTGCTCTTGGTTGGGATTGGGAAATTGCTCCGGTGTGGGGCAATCTTCCGAGAGATGAAATGGACTATTACATGAGGCACAAACCGAACTTGCCGAATTTTGAGACACTGAAGGAGGAAGATGTGGTGCCATCAATTGGTAGAATTTATGAGCTATGGCATCCACTTGAGATGATTCCTCCCTTATTGATTTTTGTTGACAAGGATTGGTGTTCTTTGGAGTGGTTGAGGTCGGAGCCCTACGAGAATTGTGTTGAAGTGAATTTTCACTCAAATTCTCAAGTAAGGTCCAAGCCTCATCCGCATTCTTGGACATGAACATCCCACCGCAAGAAGAGTCAACCATGAATCTATGGGTTTCGGTCAAGCCAGCATAGAAAGCTTGCACTAATTGCCATTTTGGGATCAAATGATGAGGACATTTTCGAAGAAGATCTTGTAGCCTTTCCCAAGTCTCGTGGAGTTGTTCTCCATCAACTTGAGAAAAGCTTAGAATGGAACGCCTCATTTGGTTGGTTTTACTCACCGGATAGTACTTCTTAAGAAATTCTTGTTGCAATTGAGCCCAAGAAGTAATAGAGTTGGGAGCGAGGGAGTTCAACCAATATTTTGCCCTATCCTTTAGGGAGAATGGGAAAAGATGTAGATGAAGTGCATTGTTCGGAAAACCTCTCAACCGGATGGTCGAACAGATTTCAAGGAACTCATCAAGGTGCTTATATGGATCTTCATTATCAAGGCCATGAAATGATGGAAGCATTTGAATGGTACTAGACTTGATCTCATATTGAGCTGCATCGATGTTTGGCATCACTATACAAGAAGGAGAAGCATAGGTGGTAGGAATGAAATGATCTCTAAGAGTCATTGGTTCTACATTAGGAATTTCAGCCCTTTCATTCCCCGGATTTCCTACGTTATCCCCCATTATATTGAATTCAGTTTCAAGGTCCCTTGTAAGAGTGGGTTCCCTAAGGTTCCGTCTAAGAGTTCTTTCAAGAGAGTTAATATCAATGGGAGAATCGATTGTGGGTAGAGAGAGTGACCTATGACCGAACATCAACAGCACAGTATATAATCAACAAAGCAATTCATTATCCACAACTCCACATACGATGTTCCCTTTCTCCTCAATTATCAAGACAGAAAATAAATGGCCACGACAAGGACCGATGCTTATACACAGAATTAAAACAATAATATAGCCTCAACCAGGGCTTGCAAATAAATTAACTACTTCTAAACTTAACACATGCACAATATCTTACAATGTGAAACTAAAAGGTCAAGAAACTTACCTGGGGTCCTCTAGACTTACAATTTGCTAGCAATCCCACGACGAGCTTCGAGTCCCTAGAATCTTACAACACGAAGATGATCAAAACACACAAGGAATATTCACAAGACACAATATTAACAATCAAACTAAAATTAACCCTAGAACCTTGGTCGCTAAACCGTATGCAAGTCCCCGGCAACGGCGCCAAAAATTGATCGGTTGATCAACTATACATCAACCTTCGCAATAGCACGAATCATTGTAAAATAGGGCTATTGGTCGGGTAAGTCGAACCACTGGGACTGCGCTAGTCTATGGCAACCTAAGAGTCTAGATTACTTTTAGAATGATGAGGGGGTATATAGAGTTTTGTTGGTTTGTCACTTAGTCACTAGAATTGAAATGTGCTTAAAGAAATAAATGCAAGGAATTTAAGAAGAAGAAGTCTAGAAAAGGAGGTCTAGGGAAGTGAATTCACCACCAATCCTATAAACATACTAAATTTCTATTAACTTGGGAAACAATTTCACTACATGGCAATGATATGTAGTAATACTAGATTGCTACATTATCCTCAAGAAAATCATAGGATCAAGATTTAAGTATAATCCCTCAAAGAGCCACATGCTAGAACTACCTAGATTAGGGTGTAGCCATAACATGCTCACTAAGCTAGGGACCATCAAACCCCTCAATCACTATGGTAATAGCACATGAAGTCAAGATACAAGATTAATCCATCAAAAGGAAGTCTTAAGCTATGGATTAACAAATTTCTCATACAACATGCCTTTAAACCCATTTCACAATTTCATTTCCATTCTCACTATGAAGATGCAAGTTATATAATCATGAGAGGATAAAATCTAAGACAAGATAAGAACTCAACATGATCATTTATAGGCATTGAAATCCATTACAACAAGTGTAAGTGCTCTAAATCATGAAACTACCATGTACATGAATCATTCCCCAAATTAGATGAAATTAAAGCATGCTTACAAGAGAGAGCTTCATCACCTCCCTAGATGGAGGTTTAGTTATCCATGGATACAAAAATGGAAGAAGGAAGCTTGGAAGAATAAGCCATTTTCGAGCTCCCTTCCTTTGGCTTCAAGAACACACCCTCCTTGCTCTCTTCTCTCTCCTCTATCTTGTAAAAATGAAGCTTCATGAAATGTGTGGCCTTCCTTGCCTTATCTCCTTCAACAAAGCTCTCTCTCCCCTCCAAAAAAACATCCCCAACCACCTCATAAAGAAGTAAGTAGAAAATGAGGAAACCAATGCACAAGTGGCTGCCAAAATGAGAATTCCCGAAGGCAATTCTGCCCCAAATTCGAGCACTCTAAGCAAGGCCTCGAGTGCTCGAATTTAGTGTAAAAATGCCCATGCTTTACTTGCTCCGCCCAGACCTACTTTGGTTAAACAGCCATAACTTTGCGCTCCGAACTCCGAATGACAAACCGTTTAAAGATTTGGAGAGCTGATTCAGAGCTTTAAAAACTTCATGTTTTGATGAAGACCCAAATCTCAAGTCTGGTTGGTCGAAAATGGGGAGAAAGGCAGTACTTCAGTGCTGCCAGGCAGTTCTGCGCACCTCTGGTAACAAGGCCATAACTCTCTGCTCCGAGCTCTGAATGATGAACCGTTTGAAGATTTAGAAAGCTAATTCAGAGCTCTAAATCTTTCATGTTATGATGGAAGTCCAGTTCTCGAGCTTTCTGGGTCAAAATGGCGAGCAAAGTCCTAACTCCACTGCTGATCTCGTGAAGCAATCTGCCCTAATTTCGAGCACTCGAAATTAGGCCTCGAGCACTCGAAAATTGGCCAGAATGCCCTATGCTTGGTTTGCTCATCCCGGACCTACTTTGGTAAAACGGCCATAACTTTGTGCTCTAAACTCCAAATGATGAACCGTTTGAAGATTTGGAAAGCTAATTCAGAGCTCTAAAAACTTCATGTTTTGGTGGAGATCCAATTCTCAAGGATGATTAGTCGAAAATGAAGATCAAGGCAGAATTTCATTGCTGCCAGGCAATTCTGCGCACCTCTGGTGACAAGGCCATAATTCTCTGGTCCGAGCTCCGAATGACGAACTGCTTGAAGATTTGGAAAGATGATTCAGAGCTCTAAATATGCTATTTTATAATGGAAGTCCAGTTCTTGAGTTTGCAAGGTCAAAATGGTGAGCAAAGTCCTGACTCCACTGCTGCCAGAAATTCAGAATTGTGCCTTTTGATGGCCAAAACTCCACAAAGCCTTGATTTTGCTCCTTTTTTGGCAAATGGACCTGAAAATATATACATACACACAAATGAAGATAATCTACTTAAATAATCAAACGATGGACTTAACTAATGCAATTTAGGGCGCTTGAATATACAATATTCGGCGCTTATCACTGTAAGGTTAGTCCGCAATGCTCAAAGCTCACGCCTCACCTCAGCTATATCTGCTCTCAAATCATCATGCCTCTTCAATAAATCATCATGTCTCCTCACCAGATCATCATGCCGCCTAACCAGATCATCATGCCACCTCGTGATATCCTCATGCTGCCTGATCATGTCAACTCTAAATGAAATGAAGTCTGTGTGCAGCTGAGTGACGTCAGATCTGTAACTATAATAGGATGAGATCATATCAATTCCTAGCTAGAATGTCTACAAGTTCAGCAGTTAAGATCAAATGGAGCAGGCAGGATAACATGAAGCATAGAATCAAGGCAGATGTCAACCTAGGACTCAAAAAGCATGTATGTCATGTAATAAAGACTAAGTAGAATGCACGGTTGCAAAACACTTCAATCCAAAGGATGTTATAATAGACAAGTTCAAGAAAGAATCCTCGACATGGTATGTAACTAGATGGTATATATCTAAATCATGCACATATATCAACAAAATCTAGACAAATAAATATCCTGTACTCTAATGCAACAAAATCAACATCTTATGATCACTCATGGCTCGTGACCCTCTCTAAACAATAGATAGGCAGAAAAGTGAATGCTTATGGCTCACAACCCCCTTTAAAACTTAAATGAAGTAAAGACTGGTCAAAAATTGAGAATACAAGAAGCTTACTATGACGGCCTGATTTTTCAAGCTAGTGCGTCTTGTGATGAACCAAAGATTGACCCTATACCTGATCCAAATGTGGAAGCGAAAACAGAAACAAGCCCATGGAGATGCAATCCATCTCTAAGAAGCCAGAGTGACCTTCCATGAGGCCACGGATCTCAACGAGAACAATGAGGAAAGGAATGATCAGAAAAAGACCGAATAGGCCCCCAAGGGCAAAATAGTCTTTTCACATGGAAGCCATGTCCTTGGGAATGTACATCATTCCTAAGACACATCCGTGCCTTTCCATGATGTCACGGGACTCAAAAGAAAGTAGCGGAAACAAATTAAAAGAGAATCGGACAAAATTAGCCCCAAGGGCAAAATGGTTATTTCTGAAAAAATAAAATCGGATGCTACCAAGCACACCACTAGAAAGACAGCAAAAAATTAATCAAGTTAGACCCAAGAATCACTTGATTCGGGGTCTGGATGAAGAAGATATGAAACTCCAAAGTTTCAAAAAAATTAAACTTTTCGAGTTAAAAATCAGTGTGGCAAAGGTAGTTTACAAGGGTTAAAATGGTCTTTTCAGATGAAACTAGATGTAACTGAGCATACCATTAGATATACCAGGAAAAATTAATGAATCTAGACTCAAGAATCACTTGATTCGAGTCCGGATGAAGAAGATATGAAACATCAAAGTTTCAAAAAAATCAACCTTTAGGTTTCAAATCAGTACGGCAAGGGTACTTGACAAGGGGTAAATTAGTCCTTTCAATAGAATTGGATGCAACCATGCATACCGTTGGATAGACAAGCAAAAGTTAATAAACTTGACTCAAAAATCACTTGATTTGGAATCAGGATGAAGGAGATATAAAGCCTCAAAGTTTCATAAAAACCAACTTTTCCGGGTAAGAAATCTGGGTAGGAATAGTGTTTTGATTTTTTTTCCCTGAACTAAGGCTAAAAACAGACCCTTAAACGAATTTTTCTGAAAAAACACGAAGAAGAAACCCCCCTTAAAATCACATTTTCTACTTGGCAATGTGAAAGGAAACAAAAAAAAAAAACACACTATAAAATCCCTAAAATGCCCCTAGATCAGCGAAGTTCAAGAGGATCTAAAAAGCTGCTACATGAAATTTTTTCAGGATCAGTTCACAACTGAGAGCAAAAACGGGCTATCAAACGAATTTTTCTGGAAAAACATAAAAAAGAAACCCCTCCCAAAATCGAGTTTACAGTCTGGCAGCATGTGATAAAGTGAAAACAACACACTGTGAAATGCCCAAAATGCCTCTAGATCAGTAAAGGGTCAAAAACTCAAAAAATACAACTTTGTACCAAGTATGCATTTGACCTTAAATGCATTTCTAGGTTGAAACAAATGTTGGCACAAGTATAATAAATGATTCTAAATGCGCGGGAATGGTCCGCGACTCCCGAGAAGCCCCGACTCAAAATCCGACCCCCCGACGGCCAAAAATGAGAAAATAGACTTGAAATGGAAAATTTGAAATCCAAAAATATAAAATGGAGTCAAATTACCGTTTGGCCCTTGGCCACACTTGAAGCATGATTAATAAGACCCTATAGAAGAATAAAAATGGAATTCCCACACCCGATGCAACCATGGTGAGACAATGACTTAGCATTTTTCAATATTTTCATAATATTTCATGAAGTTAAAAGTTATATAGGATACAAATTAGATGTCATTGGCCTATAGCCTCATCTCATACATATCAAATATAGTGTAAAAAGTGTACTTATGTACACATTACATAAATAGAATCAAATGTACACATTTTGACATATAAAGCTATAAATGGCATTACAAGCCAACATTTACAAGAAATGAGAACTTCAAGTTTACAAATCATCCAAGCATGATGTGAATCCCGAATCTTGATCCTAGTACCTGAAAAATGTCCCCACTACGTCGGTGAGTAACATAAGGCTACTCGTAGGAGATAAGCATGCAAAGACCTAACGTTTTACAAACCTATTAAGTTACTATAATTTAACACAAATGGTCATGCCACCTAGCGTCTATGTCAAAGGTGAGACTCAAGGAGCATTCTAAGCTACCTAGAGTATTCATAGCATAAACCACATCATTCATACAATTTAAACAACATAGAAGCATGTGGTACACGCAACAAGATATTCAATATACAAGTATACGTACATAAGTATACAATCAATATTGAAATGCTCTTAAGACAAGTATACAAGACACAAGTATAATAGGTTATCTAGAAAGTAAATCATCAATATACAAGTGTATATACCAAGTGCGCTAAGAGCATTTTAAGGGGGGTTTTTTCTTCGTGTTTTTCTAGAAAAATTCATTTAAGGGTCCATTTTTAGCCTCAGTTCTGGGAAAAAAATCAAATGATGATTGCTGTCAAAACACTATTCACTGCCCAGATTTTTAACCCGGAAAGTTAGTTTTTTTTAAAAACTTTGACGTTTCATATTTTCTTCGTTCGACTCCAAATCAAGTGATTTTTGAGTCTAAGTTTATCAATTTTTTCTTATCTATCCAACGGTATGTACGGTTGCATCCAATTCTATCGAAAAAGACCATTTTACCCCTTGTCAAGTACCCTTGCCGCACTGATTTGAAACCCAAACGTTGGTTTTTTTTAAACTTTGACGTTTCATATCTTCTTCACCCAGACTCCGAATCAAGTGATTCTTGAGTCTATATTTTTTAATTTTTCCTTGTCTATCTAATGGTATACTCAGTTGCATCTAGTTTTGTTTAAAAAGATAATTTTACCCCCTGTCACGTACCCTTGCCGCACTAATTTTTAACCCAAAAGTTAGTTTTTTTTAAACTTTGACGTTTCATATCTTCTTCATCCGGACTCTGAATCAAGTGATTCTTGAGTTTAGATTTGTTAATGTTTCCTTGTCTATCTAAAGGTATGCTCAGTTGCATCTAGTTTTGTCTAAAATGACCATTTTACCCCTGGTCAAGTACCCTTCCCATTTTATAATCTTTGCTTCTGCATTTGATTCTTTTGAGTTCTGTGACTTCATGGAAGGTCACCTTGGCATCTTAGGGATGTTGTGTATCCCTAAAGACCTTGTTCCTATTTTTGCTTCCATATTTTGGATCCATTTTGGGTTATCTTATGGGTCATCACAGGATGCACTAGCTTGAAAAACCAACGTCGTCACAGCTCTTATGCTGGGCAGACTTCAAATGGACATAACTCAGTCCATTTAACTCTAAATGAGGTGAAATATGAGTCTAAATTTATTTCCTTGAAGTCAGCTTTCAAATGCCACCAGTCTTATACAAAAACACCAACCATAGAAAAGGTTATAGCTATTTTAGTGCAACCTGGTCAGAATTTTCACGGACCAGAGACATGCATTTTGTGATGCTCGTATCTCAGTCAATTTAAATCAAATTCGGGAGAAATTTAAGTCTAAAATCAAAGGCTCAAAGTCATCTTTCTATTGTAACTAGCCTTACTTAAAAAATCCAGTTATAAAAAAAGTTATAATAATTTTAGTACAGGCTGGTCTGGATATTTTTTGGGCTGAAAATAACTTCTTATGAGATAGCCATCTTTCTAGCACCGAGGACTTTAATATATGGTTCAATTCAGTTCAAGTCCAGTTTCTAAGAGTCTAGGGACATATAAGGATGATAAATATCAAGTATATTGTGTCCTAGAGTCATTTACCAAATCATGGTAACAAAGGCTTTAAAGATCAAATATTAAGTTCAATGCCTTTACCTTTACTTTCTAGAGACCAAAATAAATCATATAATTGATGTGCATGGTCCTAGCATTTATAGCTTAAGTGATGAGTTCTTTCAAAGCTTATCAAGCTTGAACTAACTCATTCTTTAGCAACGACTCCATATGTCATATATAATGAAGTTCATAGTCTATTGCTAATTGGTGTTGTCAATACCTAATTGCACTAAAAGTGTGTAGTGTGGCCAAGTTTGAATTTACAGAATGCCACTACTACTACTAACTACTAATATTGCTAGAGTGAGTAGGGATCGTCCCAAGGGAAAATGAACGGTATTTTTGTGGAAACAATGTTGGATTTGTAGGTCGAGTGATCAAAAGATGGTTTGTGGTTGAGTTAAACTATAATTTAAGCTAAACAAATGTAATATAAAACAACTAAATTAAGTAAGGTGTAGAGAGTATAAGAGAGGAGTCTTGGGTCATAGAGTTTACCACTAAGCATTACTTTCCTAGACATTCAATATTTGATGGATTAAGGGGGATATGTGTTGTAAATGAAAGTGTGTGTCATTGATTTAAATATTAGCATGGATGGCCAAGTAAGCATACATTGTCTAACCAATCTAGTACATAGCACAACATATCAAATTAAGCTATTAATCCTTCCATAAGCCCACAATCAATGCACATTCAACAAATTAGGGAAATATACTACTTCCATTCATGAGCATGGAACATCAAACAACAAGAATGGATTGTCCACCTATCTAAGAAAGTAAGGCAATTACACTACAACTAAGCTAGTGATATGAAAATTAAACTAATTAAGCTAAGGTTGTAGCACAATCCATCAAGAAATGAGTATAACCCATCAAATAAACCACAAGAGTATTCCATTTAGGCACCATGCCTTGACCATCACTAGATTCATAATATCAACACACATAGATATGCATCAATGTCACAAAACCTAGAGATAACACATGAACATCCATTTTAGCATACATAGACATATGAATAGAATTAAATGATCATTTGGAAGTATTAAACTACACAAATCATTATAGAAACAAGATTTATAAATATCAAATGTCAAGATAAGAAATACAACACTAATTCCCATTAATTACAAAACATCAAGATCTATGAGGCATGCTTAGGGCTATCTTTATCCCCAAGAGATGGTTTAGCCACTCATTGATGTTGTCATTTAGCCCTCGAGGGCTATCTCCATGGTAGCGCTCATCTTCCTCCTTGGTAAAAACCTAGATAAGAGGAAGAACTTTCCCAATTTGTGTATTCTCTCTCTAATCGCTAGCCAAGCTTCTTTAACTAACCAATCCCCTTACTCAAAATACCCAAAATCCTTATATAGGTAGCTCAAAATGTCACACCCATGGTCAGTCCTCGCACTAGAACCTCCCAATGATTGCACCATGAACACATATTTAATTTGGCTTCAAATTAACCATTCACACAACTTAAGGCAGTTCGATCGATCACGAGGTTGCTTAGATCGATCGAACCTTGGCGGTATACTTTTTGGATAATGACAAGGCTGAGATATTTTTTGAAAGAGGACAAAAGTGGTAGGAGAGGATAAGATCAAAGGGGTTCGATCAATTGAAGGAAATGTTGGATCAATCGAACAAGATATTTTGCTGAGGATAATGACAAAAGGCTCAATCCATCATGGCATGGTTGGATTGATCACTGTGAGATCAATCGGAGCTTGAGTTCGATCGATCATGGAGAGCTTCCTTCACCACTTTGCTTCCACTTTGCTCATTTCTTCCATCAAGCTTGAGATTTCTTCTTTTAAAGCTCTAATTCGGCTGAATTAACTTATTTTGGGGACAAGTACCTAAAAAGGAAAATAACACAAAATTTGACTAAAACGAGAAAATAAGATAGAATACGGTACTAGAACATTCAAGCTTAAGGGGTTTAAATGCACATTTTTCAGTACTTATCACTAATAGATATAGAAATATATATATATATATATATATATACGAATGATAATGATGATATGCATGATCATATAGAGATAAGATTCAAATGGATTTATAAATACTTTGACATTAAATCTTAAACAGACACCAACCTATCTACCCCTTTTTTCATACTTTGTCCAAGATTGTTTAAGCTTTGAGGTACTCTTGCTTTCTGGTGTGTGTCGTAAGGTGCACCAAATTGGTATGATGTGAAATGTAGCAAAGTTTGAATTTATAGAATACCACTACCACTACTAATTATTAATGTAGCTAGAGTGAGTAGGGATTTGTAATACCCCTCAGATCCGAGACACGGGTTGATCAGGCCCAGGCCCAAACCCGAGTGAATATCAAATAATTAATATTTTAAAACAAATACAGAATACAAGGTGATTAAAAGAAATAATATAATGAGTTGAAAGAAATCTAAACTATAAAATCCTTAAGAAATTAAATTCTTAAAATCCCAAATAATAAAGACTTAATAATCCAACTCAAAAACCTCCAAGGGTACAACTCGAGAATCCATCTCTAGTGGACCCCTAATAGTAATCCAAACAGTAATAAAAAATACTGATAAGACATCCAGAAATAAGTTACGAAGAGAAGTCCTACATCGTCGGTAGAGTGAATAGAAACCTCCGCTCAGCACGAACACGTCTAAGTCTGGAACCTTCGTGTACCTGAAAAATAGAAGTGGGTTAGGCCCACGCGCAAGTTCTATACCACTACAATCCAAACAGAGGCCCGATACGCATGTACATCCTAACCAATCCAACAATAACTAAGTAGTCCGTAGATATATATATATATATGGCTAGTGAGAGTCTTTTAGTGTGATTATATATATATATATATATATATATATATATATATATATATATATATATAATCACACAAAAAGACTCTCACTAGCCTACAGGCCGGTCTCAACCTGAATAGAGGTAACATGCTAAAACGCACACGAAGTGGGCATGTATACCTAACCTAAACAGGGTACACCTCCAACCATCGTAGCCAGCTATGTATCCCAATGCATATACGCTCCCTAGCCAATGACTCTGAGACTCAGGCTCATGTCGTGGCACTATAAAAATATATTTAAAAATCTGTTCCAATCCAAAAGTGTCACTCAACCATTTAGTGGTCTGACACAATATACAGGTAGGACTCAACTTTTGTAGTTAATCCATCCTATAATCCAGAGTAGGTAAGACTTAGCATTTTTGAGCTAATCCCCCTAGTACGTCACCGTCCCATACCGGTGCATACAATCCATCCATCCAGTGTTGACAATATAAATTATAGTAAATATCAACATATCCAATATAAGCATTTCAAGATTGTATAAATAGCATGCTTGTTTAATACATCCAGTATATAATTCTCTACAATTTAAAATGCAGAGAAATAAATATAATCATTCTGAAACTCACAATAAGCATAATTGTAACAATAACAGTATACACATGCTTACTTGTAATTACTCCACAACATTCCGTAAGTTGATATAAATAGTTCTTAAGTTGATATAAACAGTTCTTTGTAAATATCAACTAGTTTCTTATTAAGCATTAACTGAATTTATATTAGCTAACAGGCTTAATCCCATACCACTGTTATATGATTTTCAAGTCAAACTCCTATTTCAATTGCTAATTTAAAATTAATGAACTTGAATTGTCTGCAAAATTTTAACCATGTAAACTTCCTTAAAAGTGTCTTACTGTCACTTATAAATATATAATCATTCTGTAATCTAATATGCTTAATTTACATTATAGAAACATGATTAAACAATATTTCCATTCCCAGATAAATTGCAACCCATAGGGTTATGCACTTAAAATCCTCTACCACCAAAAACAATCCATAAGTTCATTTGAAACTATAACGGTTTAAATCTACCAATTTATTTGTAATTTATTATGCATTATCACACCCTTGGAATTTTTAATAGCACTTAGATACTACTGAAACATCCCTGCATAGCTCCTAATAGCATCTAGAAACACCAAATTCTGAAACCTGTAGCTAAAACCAACATTAAAAAGGCGAAAAACTGAAAACTGTTGAAGGAGCCAGCTCCCTAAACATTGGAGCCGCCTCTAGTTGTGGTGGAGCCGCCTCCACTGATCCTTGAGCTGGCTCCACACATGGTGGAGCCTGCTCTGCGTTTTGGTGAACCTGTTCCTCCCCTGCTCGTCGTCTCCTTCCACTCCGGCAGTATTCGGCTACTTTGTTCCTCCAAACCAACTTCCCTACTGGTTAAAACTAAGTCCCAAGGTGCTCTAAAGTTATTTAAATTCATTATTTGTTAATTAAATTCATCCAGAACAAGAACAAGCAAAAACAGTTTCAAAACGAGCAGATTACACATACAGCAACACAAACAGTTTTAAAACTAAATAACGTGGAAACTAAATTAAACCAAATTAATTTTAGTCTATTTCATCCTAGGATTGAATTAAAGATGTAAAGAACACAAGCCAAAGAGATAGAGTTAGATATAAAACTTGCCTTACACCAACAGTTCTGCCCAAGTTCTCCGGTAAAACTCTCTATTTGCTCTTTCCCTCTCTGTTTCCTCTATGCCTCCACAGAAAACCCTACAGTTTTGTTTTATTTTTCTTGAAACCCTAAACAACCGTATAAACCTATTTATAACCTTAAACATTGAACCCTAATCCATGTATAATTCGGCCTATAGGCAAACCTAGGTTATACAATGTCAACTGCCCATGAAAACTATAAACCCCATAAAACTAAAGTCATGTTGCAAACTAACTAAATTCAAATAAATTTAATTTAAATTAAAATAATTAATTTATTAAATCACATTAATTATTTATTATTTCAAATTAACATAATTAAAGAAGTAAATTAAAACAATCAATGACAACCACTAAGTAAAACAATTAATTAAATACAGTAAATCAATTAAAGTAAAACAAGTAAACAAATGCAACTAAAAACAATTAAACCAAGTAAATCAAACCTAAGAAATAAACAAAAGTAATTTTAAACAATAAATTAAATACCAGGACTACCCTTTTGAAATTAGGGGTATTATATTCTTCCCCCCTAACAAAAGGAATTTCGTCCTCGGAATTCGCTCTTACCTTCTTCCAAGATTTCAGGAAACTGCGAGCGAATAACATCCTCCCTTTCCCAAGTGGACTCAGCCTCATTATGGTGACTCTACTGAACACGAACTAAAGGGATAACCTTGTTACGAAGGATTTGATCTCGATGGTCGACAATACGACATAGTGGCTCCAAATAAGTTGCATCCAGCTGTAACTCAATCTCCCTAACATTGATATGCTGATATCGATCCTCATCTCGCAGAAATTTCCATAACATGGAATACGTCGTGTATGCGATCCAAATTATCCGGAAGTGCTAACCGATAAACAACAGCTCCAACTCGATCCGTAATCATGAATGGACCGATAAATCACAGTGACAACTTCCCTTTCTTCCCAAAGCGCATTACACCCTTCATAGGCGACACTTTGAGAAGAACCTGATCCCCAACCTAAAACTCCAAAGCACGTGTACGACGATCCGTATAACTCTTCTGCCTACTCTGGGCAGTGTGCATGTGATCTCTAATAAAAGCAATCTTCTCAGAAGTATCCTTAATGAACTCAGGACCCAAGAATCTACTCTCGCCAACCTCCATCCAACAAACAGGCGATCGACACGGTCAGCTGTATAACGCCTCATATGGTGCCATCCCAATAGTCTTCTGGAAACTATTGTTATAAGCAAACTCTACAAGCAGTAAGTAATCTCCCAGTGGCCCTTAAAATCAAGAACACACGACCGGAGCATATCCTCCATAATCTGATTCACACTCTCAGTCTGTCCATTAGTCTGAGGATGATAAGCAATACTAAGGTGTAATTCTATACCCAAAGCCTGCTGAAAACTCTTCCAGAACCCTGACACAAAGCTTGAATCCCTGTCCGATATAATAGACAATTGAATGCCGTGTAACTTCACAATCTCGGTAATATAAAGTCTCGCCAACTGCTCCGAAGTGAAGTCAATACGAATAGGCAAAAAATGAGTTGATTTCATCAGTCTGTCCATGATGACCCAAATGGAATTGTGTTCCTTGAAGGAATTTGGTAATCCTTTCACAAAATCCATAGAAATGCTCTTCCATTTCCACTCCAGTATCGGCAGTGGCTGTAGAGCTCCTGGCGGTCTCTGATGATCAATCTTGAACATCTAACAAGTACTACACCGAAAAACAAAAAAAGCAATGTACCGCTTCATACCTGCCCACCAAAACTGCCGCTTCATATCTTGATACATCTTGTCACCTCCTGGATAAACAGAGAACTCAGAGTAATGAGTCTCAGTCATCACATCCTTCCTCAAATCATCAGTAGAAGGTACCACTAAATGTCCCTTGTACCTCAAGCCTTCGTCAGTCCCAACATGGTAAAATGGAACCTCCCTAGAAGCTATCTCTGCAATTTTGTCGATACACTGCTGATTGGTGAGTTGTGCTTGTAAAACCTTGCGAATGATGGAAGGTGTAACCACCATGCAAGCCATAAAAGCGTCTGACAACTCATCTACATTCTTTAAAGCATTCCACTCAGTGGTGAATAAGGCAGAAAGACTACCAACAGGTCGACAACTGAGTGCATCCGCCACCACATTCGCTTTCCCTAGATGGTACTGTATAGAGAAGTGATAGTCTTTCACAAACTCCAACCATCTACGCTGTCTCATATTCAGCTCCCGCTGAGTGAACAAATACTGCAAACTCTTGTGATAGCTAAATAATCTGAAAAACTCACTCAACAGATAATGCCTCCAAATACGTAAGGCAAAGACCACAGCTGCCAACTCCAAATTATGTGTTGGATAATTAAGCTCGTGAGGCTTAAGCTTCTGAGATCCATACGAAATCGATCGCTCCTCCTGCATCAAAACACATCCAAGACCCTGCAGCGAAGCATCCGTGTAAACCAGATACTCTATCCCGCTTTGTGGGGTAGACAAAACCGGTGCAGAAGTCAACTTAGTCTTCAGCTCATCAAAAGCTTTATGACAATGTTCATCCCACACGAATCGTACACCCTTCTTAGTCAGATGAGTGAGTGGTCCCATTATCTTAGAGAATCCCTGGATGAACCTCCTGTAATATCCTACCAAACCGAGAAAACTCCGAATCTTGGTAGGTAAAATAGGCTGTCCCCACTCAACCACCGCTGAAATCTTGGCTGGATCCTCTGCTATTCCCATTTCTGACACCACGTGACCCAGAAATTTCACTTCCCGCTGCCAAAATTCACATTTCTAAAACTTGGCATACAACTGGTGCTCACGAAGCGTCTGCAACAGCATTCAAAGATGTCTTGCATGGTCGTCCTCAGACCTAGAATAGATCAAGATATCATCAATGAAGACAATGACAAACTGATCCAAATAAGCCCTGAAGACTCTGTTCATTAAGTCCATGAACACTGCTGGTGTGTTAGTTGTCCCAAACGGCATGACACGTAACTCATAAGAACCATTTCTCATGAGAAACGCGGTCTTAGGAACATTCTGCTCCCTAACTCTCAGTTGATGATACCCAGAACGTAGATCAATCTTGGAGAAGTACGTGGCTCCCCTTAACTGATCAAACAAATCATCAATCCTACGTAAAGGGTACTTGTTACGAATAGTAACATTGTTCAACTCCCTGTAATCAATACATAGGTGAAGCGAACCATCCTTCTTCTTTACAAATAGAACTGGTGCTCCCCAGGGTGATTTACTCCTACAAATGAAACCCTGGCTGAGTAATTGCTGAATCTGATCCCTCAGCTCCGTCATCTCCACTGGTGCCATCCTGTATAGTGCCCTAGCAATAGGTGTAGTACCTGGAGCTAAGTCAATAGCAAAGTTGATCTTGCGACAAGGTGGCAACCTTAGAATCTCCTAAAAAATATCCAGAAAGTCCCGTACAATCGGTATATGATCCAATGACACAGTAACCTCTTCCTTCGTTTCCTCCTCCACATGGAATAAATAGGTGTTACTGCCCCTTTATTACGTGGCATAGCTACAACATACATATCCTGACCAGGTATGGTGAACACAATAGACCTATTAAAGCAATTAACTTGGGCATGGTAGTGAGATAACCAATCCATCCCAAGTATCACATCATAAGTGTGCATGTCTAAGACCAGTAGATTGGTTGTAAATCTGAGTCTACCAATATCTAGTGTCACAGGCCCATCACTCTCATGTAAAGTGGCAGTATCGCCCAACGGTGTAGAAATACCATGTGGTTTAGTGCATACCCTCGTCCTTATCCTAGATAAAGCAACAAAAGTCCTAGCTACAAATGAGTGTGTAGCACCCGTATCAAATAAAACATGTCCATGCAAACCATGAATAGGAAACTTACCCTCAACAGCCTGAGGTGCCTGAACATCCTGTGGCATGAGGTTGTACACCCTGCCATAGTGCAACTGCTGTTGTGCCTGTCCTTGAGTCTACGGCGGTACCGGTAAAGCCAGATGTGTATCTCCCTGATTCCTTGGAACCTGTAGAGCTGGTAGAGGCACTAGCGCCCTCTGTCCCGGCTGCACATGTTGTCCCTGTCCCTGGCCCTCTCCTACTTTAGGACACTGCCTGGTAGTATGACCATACTCTCCACAAGTGCAACAACTACCCTAGAAAGTACCAAATGGCCTCTTCTGTCGGTTAGCTGATGGCTGACCCTGTCCTGCCTGTGGTCCCCAATTCGGCTGCCTTTGAATAGATGCCCCATTCCTGTGAGCATCTGAACCACCCTTGTGCTTCTTCTAAGGTTGTTGTCCCTGGAACTTGCCCTTGTCATTCTGTCGGTGACCATTGCCGCTCCCCTTTTCAGCTGACTGATTAGCAGAGTCTTTATCACCCCGTTTCTCACCACGAGCCTGTCTGAAGTCCACGATCAACTGATACTGCTGTAGAGCGGCGTTTACCACCTAAGCATAGGTAGTATAGGCTAGACTACCTGTAATAGCTCTCTTGATAGACCACATCAGTCCCTTGATGAAACTGTTGCGCTTCTTCTCCTTTGTATCTATCTCCTCCAGTGTAAAGAGAGACAAGCGCGTGAATTGCTGCTTATACTCCACCACTGTCATGTTCCCTTGCTGCAGATTTAGAAACTCAGTCTTCATGGCTGCCCTGACTGCATAAGGGAAGTACTTCTCATCAAAGCGTACACTGAACTGATCATAGGCTAATGACATCCTCTCCTCTACGGTGGTAACTGACTCCCACCATTGTAATGCATCTCCAACTAGCTTAAAGGTGGTAAGCATTTGCTTCTGAACCTCCATACAATGAACCAAACGAAGATGATGCTTAATGTCCTATTTCTATTGATGAGCTCCTCTCGCACCGGTGGAGCCTGAAAACACAGGTGGACTCCCCTTTGTGAAAGAGCTCCTAGCCTTTTCCTAAGAATTCGTCTAAACCACTGGTGCTGGTACAGGTACCTGCTGAATCTGTGGTTGATTCTGGAGTGCAGCCGTAACTCCTACTTCTATAGCCCGAGCAACGAGGTCATTGAGGTAAGGAGGAATCTTTGGATCTCTGACCTGGTCCAGAGTTTACTGAACATTCTCCTGTTCCTCCTGAAACTGACCCATGTTATCCTGAAACCCAGGCATTTGCTGCTCTTCGTCCCTCTGCTGACGCCGTTGGAGATATTGTAGCTTACGTGCCGCTCTCCTTTTCTTTCGTGTTCCTTATATGTTATGTCCTCTTCTAGTGTTATCCATCTGTTAACACAGAAAGACAGACATCAGTACCATTTACTAGGATCGTATAGAATAAAACGAATCCTAAACTTAAGCTCTATTCAAGAGAAAACGCTACGCGGAAGACTTAATACGAAACATCCTAGAGACACTTGAACCTAGAGTGCTCTGATACCAACTGTGATACCCCTCAGATCCAAGACACGAGTTGATCAGGCCCAGGTCCAAACCCGAGGGAATATCAAGCAATTAATATTTTAAAATAAACACGGAATACAAGGTGATTAAAAGAAGTAATATAATGAGCTGAAAGAAATCTAAACTATAAAATCCTTTAGAAATTAAATTCTTAAAATCCCAAATAATAAAGACTTAATAATCCAACTCCAAAACCTCCAAGGGTACAACTCAAGAATCCATCTCTAGTGGACCCCTAATAATAATCCAAACAGTAATAAAAATAACTGATAAGACATCAACAAATAAGCTACGAAGAGAAGTCCTACATCGTCGGTAGAGTGAATAGAAACCTCTGCTTAGCACGAACACGTCTAAGTCTGGAACTATTGTGTGCCTGAAAAATAGAAGTGGGTCAAGCCCACGAGCAAGTTCCATACCACTACAATCCAAATAGAGGCCCGATATACATATACATCCTAACCAATCCAACAATAACTAAATAGTCTGTAGATATATATGTATATATAATCACACTAAAGGACTCTCACTGGCCTACAGGCCGGTCTCAACCTGAATAGAGGTAACATGCTAAAATGCACACGAAGTGGGTATGTATACCTAACCTAAACAGGGTACACCTCCAACCATCGTAGCCAGCTATGCATCCCAATGCATATACGCACCCTAGCCAACGACTCTGAGACTCAGGCTAATGTCGTGGCACCATAAAAATATATTTCAAAATTTGTTCCAATCCAAAAGTGTCACTCAACCATTTAGTGGTCTGACACAATATACAGGTAGGACTTAACTTTTGTAGTTAATCCATCCTTTAATCCAGAGTAAGTAAGATTTAGCATTTTTGAGCTAATCCCCCTAGTACGTCATCGTCCCATACCGGTGCATACAATCCATCCATCCAGTGTTGACAATATAAATTACAGTAAATATCAACATATCCAATATAAGGATTTCAAGATTGTATAAACAACATGCTTGTTCAATACATCCAGTATATAATTCTCTACAATTTAAAATGCAGAGAAATAAATATAATCATTCTGTAACTCACAATAAGCATAATTATAACAATAACAGTATATACATGCTTACTTGTAATTACTCCACAACATTCCATAAGTTGATATAAACAGTTCTTAAGTTAATATAAACAGTTCTTGGTAAATATCAACTAGTTTCTTATTAAGCAGTAACTGAATTTATATTAGTTAACGGACTCAATCTCATACCACTGTTATATGATTTTTAAGTCAAACTCCTATTTCAATTGCTAATTTAAAATTAATCAACTCAAATCGTCTGCAAAATTTTAACTATGTAAACTTCCTTAAAAGTATCTTACTGTCACTTATAAATATATAATCATTCTGTAATCTAATATACTTAATTTACATTACAGAAACATGATTAAACAATATTTCATTTCCCAGATAAATTGCAACTCACAGGGTTATGCACTTAAATTCCTCTGCCTCCAAAAACAGTCCACAAGTTCACTTGAAACTATAACGGTTTAAATCTACCGATTTCTTTATAATTTATTCTGTATTACCACACCCTCAGATTTTTTAATAAGACTTAGATACTACTAAAACACCCCTGCATAGCTCCTAATAGCATCTAGAAACACCAAATTCTGAAACTCGTAGCCAAAACCATCATTGAAAAGGCGAAAAACTGAAAACTGTTGAAGGAGCCGGCTCCCTAAACATTGGAGCAGCCTCCAGTTGTGGTGGAGCCGCCTCTACCCATGCTGGAGCCACCTCCATTGATCCTTGAGCCGGCTCCACTCCACACATGGTGGACCCTGCTCTGCGTTTTGGTGAACCTGTTCCTTCCCTGTTCGTCGTCTCCTTCCACTCCGGCAGTATTCGACTACTTTGTTCCTCCAAACCAACTTCCCTACTGGTTAAAACTAAGTCCCAAGGTGCTCTAAAGTTATTTAAATTCATTACTTGTTAATTAAATTCATCCAGATTAAGAACAAGCAAAAACAGTTTCAAAACGAGCAGATTATACATACAGCAACACATACAGTTTTAAAACTAAATAACGTGGAAACTAAATTAAACCAAATTAATTTAAGTGTATTTCATCCTGGGATTGAATTAAAGATGTAAAGAACACAAGCCAAAGAGATAGATTTAGATATAAAACTTGCCTTACACCGACGGTTCTTCCCAAGTTCTCCGGTAAAACTCTTTGTTTGCTCTCTCCCTCTCTGTTTCCTCTATGCCTCCACAGAATACCCTACGGTTTTGTTTTGTTTCTCTTTAAACCTTAAACCACCATATAAACCTATTTATGACCTTAAACATTAAACCCTAATCCTTGTATAATTCGGCCTATTGGCAAACTTAGGTTATACAATGTCGGCTGCCTATGAAAACTATAAACCCTATAAAACTAAAGTCACCTTGCAAACCAACTAAATTCAATTAAATTTAATTTAACTTAACACAATTAATTTATTAAATCACATTAATTCCTTATTAATTCAAATTAACATAAATTAAAACAATCAATGACAACCACTAAGTAAAACAAGTAATTAAATACAGTAAATCAATTAAAGTAAAACAAGTAAACAAATGCAACTAAAAACAATTAAAACAAGTAAATCAAACCTAAGAAATAAACAAAAGTAATTTTAAACAATAAATTAAATATCAGGACTATCCTTTTGAAATTAGGGGTATTACAAGATTGTCCTAAGGGAAATGAACGGTACTTTGGAATCAATGTTTGATTAGTAGGTCGAATGGTCAAAAAAAATTTGATTGATTAATTAAACTAATGATTCAATTAAAACAATGCAAGTAAATGAAAATCTAAAATTTAGAGAAAGTAATATGAGAGAAAGGTCTTGGGGCTTAGAGTTCATCACTAAGCTTCACTTCACCAAACACTAGCAATTGTAAATTAAGGGGAAAATTTCTGTTGTAAAATGTGTGTGTGTGACACCAATTGAAAACAAAGCATAATGGATTGCAAATAAGTATAGATTGTCTAATCAATCTAGTGAGTAGCACAACCTATCAAATAAGACCATTAATCATTCAATTAAACCACAATTAGTGCACACACAAAAATCTAGAGAAATGTACTCCTTGCACTCATAAGTATAGAACATCAAACAACAAGAATGGATTGTCTACTTATCTATGAAATTAAAGTAATTACACTACAACTAAGCTAGTTACATGAAAATTAAGCTAATTAAACTAAGGATGTGGCACAATCCATTAAGAAATAAGTATGACCCATCAAATAAATCACAAGAGTAATCAATTAATCACTATGGCTTGACCATCACTAGATTAATAACATCAACACATATAGACATGCATTAATTTCATTAAATCTAGAGAAAAGCACACGAACATTCATTCTAGCATACATAGACATATGGATAGAATTAAATAATCAATTGAAAGTATTAATCCATACAAATCATGTAAAAATCATAAGAGTCTTATTTATTCATGGTCAAAACATCTATTACAACTAAAATCCCCAAAAATATACAAAAGCTAGGTTTAAAAAGCAAGCCTAGAGGCTATCTCTAGCCCCAAGAGAATGATTTAACCACTCATTGTAGTGGTCATGGAACCCTCAAGGGCTAGCTTGGAGGTTGACATCATCATCTTCATCCTTGCTTTCTTCCCAAAACCTAAGTTCTAGAGAAAGAAACTATTTCTATAATTGGTAAGAAAAACTAAATGATACTTTTTACAATATATGGTTCAATTAATCTATTACAAGACACTTCGATTAGGCACCAAGTCGAAAATGCAGCCTATGATTGGAGGAAATTCACAGCTTCAAAAGTAGGTAGAGTCCGAGCGCGCTCAGGAATTAAATAGCACACTGCCAGCAACCATTTCGATCGATCGAAGCATTTTCGATCGATCCAACACTTAGCTTCGATCGATCAAAGCTAATGTGTCTTAAAAATATCTTCTTGGCCTGTAATGACCCGGTCAGTTTCATTCCTTTCCTTTTCTTAGATTTTCACGGATATTTTTTTTCGTTGATCTTTTCTTTTCTGAGCTCGGTTTCTCGTCACTTAGTGTCATCTTAAGTACTCGGGAATGGTTTCTGAGACTCTTTTCCGTGGATTGACGACTTCCTTTGAGGACCGAGTCATTTTCATATTTTCACTTTTGTGACACTATTCACTTTCGTCTTTTTCTTGGTTGTCACTTTGTTAGCATAACCTCACTTTTTGTGTTCGGATTTGATTTCGGTTTTGCATGCATCCACGATATTTAAATTCCACACTATGTGTATTTTTACTTTTGTAGAAAAGCATGCTAAGTGTTTACTTTTCTTGTAAAGGGTATAGATGCATGACCTTTTTGTAATTTTCTAAACTTTAGGGGTTTTGTGTAATTACTGTAAAGTAATTATTTTTCGTCTTAAGGACCATTTTGCATTTTAATTTAGAAGATATTTTCAAAAAGGACTTTTTTGCAATTTCTGAAAAGTATAACAAGTGTCACACTCTCATTGGTCCACTTGTTGACACGTGCGTGGAAACACTTTGAGGCCTTGGATGAGGACATGTGGATGGTGGAGATTTGACCACTTGTTGGCCTAGGATTGGTGCACTTATTGGCTTGGATGGCTGACAAGTGTAGGCTTGAGATTTAGCCTAGGATGGAGCCTTGGATTTGTGACAAGTGTAGGCTCACAATTTGATCTTGCATCAGTGTGTGTGTGAGAGGTAGTGTAAGAGCACATAGTGAGTGGAGGATCTCTATCCCCTCCACTCACATTTCATCTTCATCATTTTTCATTTCCTTCCTATCTTGTAAAGAAAACCCTAGCCTCCATGGATGGAGCCTAAAGCCTTAAGCTTTGACCTTGATTTTTGAGATCCTTCATTGATTTCTAAGCTTGAACTTGGGAATACATTTTGTTCCCCTCATCTTCCTCTTCATAACCCTAGAAGGGTTTGCCATTTTGTGTTGATTTTGCCTTGGATTATAGAGAGACACATCTCTAGTGAGATAGGGAATGTTATAAGGTTATATGTTTGTTGTCTTGCATGTTTTTGATGCTTATACAACTTGTATGCATGTAGTGTATTAATTTGAGAAATTATAATTAATGGTAGTTTGCTTATAACTCATTTTAGACTTGGTAAATGGCATGGCCATGAGTTAATCTTTGATATATATTAATTTGGGTTGATTTAGATGAGTTTTCAAATCTAGACATTAAATGGATTGAATTTGATTTAAATTCTAGTAAATTGTGTTTTGCTTATAATCCATCTTAGACTTGATATAAATTAATTTGAGATCATTTGGACAACTTTTGAAATCTAGAGATTTAATTGATTTAAATTAATTAAATTCTATTTGATGATATCTTGCTCATTTTACACTTTTGATTTGATATTAGTAAAGACCATGATATGTTGCTTAACATATATTAATTTGAGGTTATTTGAAATCTAGAGAATTTAATCACCTTGTTTAATTAAATTCTATCTAATGGCTCCATGGATCTATTGGTATTTTAGAAGTTGTTTCTATATTCAAGTCATAGACTTGAACTTGTTATGTATTCACTTGGTTGTGTTTTGAGCATTGAACAACTTTGTTGTTATATTTATATTCATGAGAACATGTTTTCTTTATGAAATATATTGATGCCATGTGTAGTGAATTGCATATTTTGTAATTGACATTATGTATGTCATTTTAGAATTGAAACTCTAAGGCATGAATTGTGTGGTTTCAACCTACTTGTGCATAGAAGGTGTTTTCATGCATTATATAAGTTATGTTAAGTTGTGAGCTTATTTGGTTTAATTTTGGAATCTTGGAACATTGTTGAGTTGAGATGGCTAGGGTTTGGCTCTAGTACGGGGACGTGAGTCCTCTAAGTCATTGAAATAGTGCGCACTTAGGGTGGTCTTCCCTGCAGATTAGTGCCTGGAATAACCATTGAGGTCTCGGCAGAATTCCGAGCTTAGATGTCCAAGTCTTCCATTATTTGTTTTCGCATTCAATTCCAAGTTAACAATCATGTTTATATTGTAACTTGTGGTTTTGGTTATTGGCGATTTTGATGTTGTTAAGTACATCCATACTAAATTGATATATTTAGTTGATTTCACACTTTTAGATTTCTAGTTGATAACCTAGAGAACCTATGTCTTGATATGTGGTATTAGATATTCTAATTATGCTAAACTGTTATATTTAGTTAATGTTGCATTTTAGACTTCAAGTTGATTACCTTGAGAATCTATATGTTGTTGCTTTGTGTAAGCATGCTCCTATGTTGTTGCTTTGTGTAAGCATAACCCTATGTTGCTAAAATTGTATGAATGAGGTGATTGATGCTAGAAATGATCCTAGGTAGCTAAGATGCTCCTTGAGTCACACCTTTGACATAGACGTTAGGTGGAATGAACCACAATAATTAAATCATGCAAACTTATAAAACGTAGGTCAATGCATGCTCATTTCCTACGAGTAGCTTTATGTTACTCACCCCTACGATACTGGAGCATATTTCAAGTACAAGAATCAAGGTTGCGATTCTCGTCATGCTTGGATGATTGGTGGACTTGAAGATTTCCATTTCTTGTGCTTGAAAAGCCACTTGTAGCCTTATATGTCAAAATATGTATATTTGAATTTAAACATGTAATGTGTACAAGAGTACACTCTTTACAATTTATTTGACATGTATAAGTTGAGGCCGGAGGCCAATGACATGTATTTGTATCCTATGTAGTTTTAACTTCATGATATATTATGAAAATATTGAAAAATGTTAACTTATTGTCTCACTATGTTTGCATCGGGTGTGGGAGTTTTGTTTTGATTCTTCCGTACGATCTCATTAATCATGCATGAAGTGTGGCCAAGGGCCAAACGGTAATTTCCAACCATTTGGTAATTTTGGTTTTCAAAATTTCCATTTCAAATTCATTTTCGCCTTTTTGGCCGTCAGGGGGTCGGATTTTGCATCAGTCGTTTCTGGGAGCCGCGGACCATTCCCGCATGCTCAAAATCACTTATTACATTTGCGTGCATATTCGTTTCAGCCTAGAAGTGCATTTGGGGTCAAAAGTATGTTTGGTGCAAACTTATATTTTTTGCCGTTTTGAGCCTAAACTGAGCATAAGGGCATTTTGGGGTCTTCACTTGAAAAATAAAGTTTTTTTTTGGGTTGGTTGGCCAGAAAACATGATTTTGAGGGTAGTTTCTTCTTTGTGTTTTTCTCAGAAAGGCTGAGAAAGTCCTCAAAATTGCATTTCAAGTCTGCATTTCAGGCGCAGCCTACAGTAGTTCGAGCGCTCTAAAGGGGGAGTTCGAGCGCTCTAACTTCGGGCAGAACTCTTAGGGCAATTTTTGAGCACTCGAAGTCTTTGTTCGAGAGCTCGAAGTACTATTTACGGGTGTGTGTGTCTTGGTTCAGCATTGCACCTCCGACTTCAAATCATCATATTTTCTTCGTTTTAACTTCAAATTGGTCCATTCTTAAGTCTAAATTGATCGTGCCAAAATAAGCTTTCCAATGGTTCTAATTAGAGCTTCAGATTCTTCTTGTAGCTCAAGATATTCAAGTTTTAGTAAGGTAGTGTCTGTTTTTTGTTCGAGCCGGGATAGGGTTTCCCTTCCTTCGACTTCAGAATTTGATATCTTTGTCTTCTGGACTCTAAATCAAGTGATTCTTGAGTCTATCTTTATTAAATTTTCTTTGCCTTTCCAATGGTGTGCACGGTGGCACCCATTTCAGTGTGGAATGACCATTTTACCCCTAGGTTCATTTTTTTCCGTTTTTGAAACGTTGCTTCCGCATTTTCTTCCTTTAGTTTTGTGACCTCATTGAGGGTCACATTGGTGTCTTAGAGGAGTGCTGTATCTCTAGAGACCATTGTTTTATCTTTTGCTTTCGCATTTTGGATCCGTTTTGGGTTATCACAGGACACACTGGGTTGAAAAATCCAGGGTCGTCACAGGTGGTATTAGAGCTCCTAGGTTTGAATACCTTGGACAACAGGTTTTGGGTGTATATCATGCTTATGTTGCCATACTCTATATGTTTATATGCTTCATGATAACATGTTTTGGTTTGATAACATGTTTATATGCTTATGTGCTTATGTGGTATATGTAGTATGCCGTTTGTTTAAGCATGATTTTATTCTAATGTAAAGAGCATGACATGTGATGTGTGCTAGATTAGAATTGTATATGTATTGTTGTGTTGCATATTTGGTAGGACTTGGGATTAGTCATTGGATGTTTGAGTTGAGATTGAGTCGTTCGGTGAGTTTTCACTTAGTACGATGGTTGGTGAAATTGGTTTCATTTTGGCATTCTTCCTTGAGGTTGTTGGTGATTGTCCACATGGTTTTATGGTAGTATAGGTTGTTGTCGACCTAGCATTAGTTTGAGGTAGGTGGTGAGACACCTTTTGTTTAGGCTCTCGTGAGGTGAGTCCTTTGGCGTTGCCATGGTGCTGGATTGTTGGTTTTGGGCCATAATGAGGTCATGGACCTCTTAGGATCCTTAATTATTTTGAAAGGTTCCTCTGATATTGCAATTTCCGTGGGCGGGTATGTTATGGGCAGGTGCATGGCACTGTCATGCTACCGTACTGGCTAGCTACAAGTGCAGTTCGGATGGAATCAATGTTGGTTTTGTTGTGATAGGCGTTGTCCTTTTGGTTGGTGATGATGTGAGTTTTGTTTTGGGCGTCTGGTGTTGAGACGGTGATTGATGGTCGTTTTGAGGACAAT
Organism: Cornus florida; assembly: GCF_030987335.1. Classification (NCBI taxonomy): domain Eukaryota; kingdom Viridiplantae; phylum Streptophyta; class Magnoliopsida; order Cornales; family Cornaceae; genus Cornus; species Cornus florida. Next base: position 65,474,061 of record NW_026775577.1, on the reverse strand, counting down.
TTTGGAGATTGAATTAGTTGTCTGATTGTATGGCTAAAGTAGCCATTTTGTTTGAGTTCTCTTTGTGTGATGATGCTTTTGGGATCGAGTCGATTGATCGATGTTTTGGGTTGGTGAGAGCATTACATTGTTAGTGTCATTTATAGTGTCACCTCTAGATTCGGAGTTGGATTGTTGGAGTTTTACCATTGTGGTAAAGGCTCACGTTTGTTTTGAGACAAGTTGTTGTCGCATTGGTTTTGGAGGCAATTTATGGCTAGGAATTGTCCTTCCTTTTACCTAGACACTCTAGGACACGATGTCCATAGGGTTCATTATTGCATCATTTTGTTTTCTGTAGTTTCCCTTACTACCATGTTAGTAGTATGATTTGTGATGTTGTGATGCATAAGTAGGTGGAAGTGTATCTACATTTGTTTCCTTGTTGTGTGGCATTAGCATGCCTTCTTTATATGCTTAGAGATGCCATGTTGTTATTGCGCTTTAGTGACATGCTTTTGTGCTTACGTGGAGACGTGTTCCATGTACCTTTGATTTTTATCTATGTGAGTAGATTTATTTCTTGGTAGTTTCATTTCCTTGTCATATGCATAACTTCCAGGTTTGGTTTTCCCCATTCGTTTCCCTCGGTCGCACGTAGTGTGTATGCGGGTTTCCATGAGGGTTTTGTGTTGATTCGTGTTAGGGACTTCATAAGGAGTGAGTCTCTTCTCTTTGTTGCAATGTGCACAGCTTTGGGGTTGGTTGGTCCGTGAGGATCACTATCGTTGTCTTGAGTCCTTGGTGAGGATTTGATGGATTTTGGTCGACTTACTTCCATGTAGGGGGTGAAGTCTTTGACCTTGCTGTCTTTTATTTCAGAGATGGAGTCGTGGTGTTGTCCTTCTTAGGACTGGTGGTTCCCTTTCTTTCATGTCTTCCCTTGGAGAGTTTTTGCCGTGGTTATTGATGGGTTATGGTGCTCAGAGTGAGTGGATTGGTGTGAGATCATTTTAAGGGGACTTGTGTCCATTTGATTGAGGATATGGTTGACTCATTGTGTGAGTTTGACGGTGATTAGGGATGTCTTTTAGAGACTTGTTTCAGTTTTGGAGACCTTGATGTGGTTGACTCTTAGAAGAGTTTTGAAAGATCGTTGTTGGATATGGCTTGTCTGTGGAGTTTTCTCATCCTAGTTACGGCTAGGCGTAGCTTTGAGAAATCGTAGTTCTGATGATTGGTTGTGGATCAAAAATTGAGGAATTTTGATTTAACTTGGTGTTTCCAAGTACGGTTTTGAGAGATTCATTTTGTGACCTTGGTTGTTGGCATTCTGATACGTGTGCCACTTGGTGGATTTGTATTTGGAGGATTTAGTTATCCATGATAGGGATGCGGATCTAATGTTTGATTACGGTGTAGTCTTGTAGTTGATCTGTTTCAGGGAGATATGAAGGACTTTTGATGAAATGCCTTATTGTGAGGTTTGTTTTGATTTCTGTAGGCATTGACTTGCTTGTCAGGTTTTGGATTCCTGATTAATGTTGTTAATAAGGGTATTTTGAGACATTGGAGATGTTGGTTTTGCTGTGTTGAGGATTTGGGGCCTTAAGCATAGCGGTACCTATAGTATTGTTGTCAGAGTTTTGGGATTGGCCAGGATGGTCCGGCCGGACATCTTTGGACCATATCTCAACTCTCACAAAATGTTGGTCCCCGTAGTGCTTTTGGTAATGATCATTTTTGACATTGATGTCATTAGTATCGAGAGGTTTCATGGGTAGACCTAGTGGGGGGCAGGTTATGAGCTAGTGCCTTATACTGTCATGCTACCGTACAAAGTTGCGTGTTATGGGCGAGTACTAGTTGCCGTAGATGCTACCTTACTGACGAGTAAGTGTGGGTGGGCACTAGGTACTGTCATTGCTACCACACATTTGAGTGCATCGTAGGCAGGTTTTGGTCACTATTCGTACTGCCACGTTGTGTTTGTTCTGTACCCTGATTTGATACGTGATTATTTTGGAGTCCTTTTTGGTGGATGTGTTTTGGATCCGTTTAATGGTTGTCAGGAGGGATACTTTTGGTTGTTGTCTTCCGTTCCCTTGTCTGACCTTGGGTTCTGTGTATGAGTTCTGACTTGTTGTATGGCTGCGTGGTCATTTTCCTTTTGAGAGGTTGTCTTGTCATGAGCACGTGGGTGCAAATGACACTGGGTTGTGGGGTTTCTTTCAACTTTGAGGTCGCTGGTGTAGCGTGTTGTGTGGGATACTCGGAGATGTACTATGTGGTTTTCCTGGTTTCGCCTTTTGTTGGTTGGGGATGGATTTCGGGGACGAAATCCTTTTAAGGTTGGAAGGTTGTAATGACCTGGTCATTTTCATTCCATTCTTTTTCTCAGATTTTCACGGATATTTTTTTCCGTTAATCTTTTCCTTTCTGAGTTTGGTTTCTCGTCACTTAGTGTCATCTTGAGTACTCGAGGATGGTTTCTGAGACTTTTTTTCGTGGATTGACGACTTCCTTTGAGGACCGAGTCATTTTCACATTTTCACATTTGTAACACTATTCACTTTCGTTTTTTTCTAGTTTGTCACTTTGTTAGCATAACCTCACTTTTCGTGTTCGGATTTGATTCCGGTTTTACATGCATCCACGATATTTAAATTCCATATTATGTGTATTTTCACTTTTGTAGAAAAGCATACTAAGTGCTTACTTTTCTTGTAAAGGGTATAGATACATGACTTTTTTGTAATTTTCTAAACTTTAGGGGTTTTGTGTAATTACTGTAAAGTAATTATTTTTCGTCTTAGGGACCATTTTGTAATTTAATTTGGAAGATATTTTCAAAAAGGACTTTTTTGCAATTTCTGAAAAAGTGTGACAAGTGTCACACTTTCATTGGTCCACTTGTTGACATGTGCGTGGAAACACTTTAAGGCCTTGGATGAGGACATGTGGATGGTGGAGATTTAACCACTTGTTGGCCTAGGATTGGTGCACTTGTTGGCTTGGACGGCTGACAAGTGTAGGCTTGAGATTTAGCCTAGGATGGAGCCTTGCATTTGTGACAAGTGTAGGCTCACAATTTGATCTTGCATCAGTGTGTGTGTGAGGTAGTGTAAGAGCACATAGTGAGTGGAGGATCTCTATCCCCTCCACTCACATTTCATCTTCATCATTTTTCATTTCCTTCCTATCTTGTAAAGAAAACCCTAGCCTCCATGGATAGAGCCTAAAGCCTTAAGCTTTGACCTTGATTTTTGAGAGCCTTCCATTGATTTCCAAGCTTGAACTTGGGAATACATTTTGTTCCCCTCATCTTCCTCTTCATAACCCTAGAAGGGTTTTCCATTTTGTGTTGATTTTGCCTTGGATTCTAGAGAGACACTTCTCTAGAGAGGTAGGGAATGTTATAGGGTTATATGTTTGTTATCTTGTATGTTTTTTATGCTTATATAACTTGTATGCATGTAGTGTATTAATTTGAGAAATTATGATTAATGGTAGTTTGCTTATAACCCATTTTAGACTTGGTAAATGGCATGGCCATGAGTTGATCTTTGATATATATTAATTTGGGTTGATTTAGATGAGTTTTCAGATCTAGAAATTAAATGGATTTAATTTGATTTAAATTATAGTAAATTGTGTTTTGCTTGTAATTTATCTTAGACTTGATATATGGTATGACCATGACTTAGTGCTTGCTATAAATTAATTTGAGATCATTTGGACAACTTTTGAAATCTAGAGATTTAATTGATTTAAATTAATTAAATTCTATTTGATGCTATCTTGCTCATCTTGCACTTTTGATTTGATATATGTAAAGACCATGATATGTTGCTTAACATATATTAATTTGAGGTTATTTGAAATCTAGAGAATTTAATCACCTTGTTTAATTAAATTCTATCTAATGGCTCCATGGATCTATTAGTATTTTAGAAGTTGTTTCTATATTCAAATCATGGACTTGAACTTGTTATGTATTCACTTGGTTGTGTTTTGAGCATTGGACAACTTTGTTGTTATATTTATATTCATGAGAACATGTTTTCTTTATGAAATATATTGATGCCATGTGTAGTGAATTGCACACTTTGTAATTGACATTATGTATGTCATTTTAGAATTGAAACTCTAAGGCATAGATTGTGTGATTTCAACCTACTTGTGCATGGAAGGTGTTTTCATGCATTATATAAGTTATGTATAAGTTGTGAACTTATTTGGTTTAATTTTGGAATCTTGGAACATTGTTGAGTTGAGATGGCTAGGGTTTGGCTCTAGTACGGGGACGTGAGTCCTCTAAGTCATTGAGATAGTGCGCACTTAGGGTGGTCTTCCCTGCGGGTTAGTGCCCGGAATAACTATTGAGGTCTCGGCAGAATTCCGAGCTTAGATGTCGAAGTCTTCCATTATTTGTTTTCGCATTCAATTCCAAGTTAACAATCATGTTTATATTGTAACTTGTGGTTTTGGTTATTGGCGATTTTGATGTTGTTAAGTACATCCATGTTTGTGATTTTAATGAATCATTTTGATGTTATTAAGTACATCCATACTAAATTGATATATTTAGTTGATTTCACACTTTTAGATTTCTAGTTGATAACCTAGAGAACCTATGTCTTGATGTGTGGTATTAGATATTCTAATTATGCTAAATTGTTATATTTAGTTGATGTTGCATTTTAGACTTCAAGTTGATTACCTTGAGAATCTATATGTTGTTGCTTTGTGTAAGCATGACCCTATGTTGCTAAAATTGCATCAATGAGGTGATTGATGCTAGAAATGATCCTAGGTAGCTAGGATGCTCCTTGAGTCTCACCTTTGACATAGACGTTAGGTGGAATGAACCATAATAATTAAATCATGCAAACTTATAAAACGTAGGTCGATGCATGCTCATTTCCTATGAGTAGCTTTATGTTACTCACCCCTACGATACTGGGCATATTTCAGGTACAAGAATCAAGGTTGCTATTCTCGTCATGATTGGATGATTGGTGGACTTGAAGATTTCCATTTCTTGTAAAGGCTGGCTTGAAAAGCAACTTGTAGCCTTATATGTCAAAATATGTATATTTGAATTTAAACATGTAATGTGTACATGAGTACACTCTTTACAATGTATTTGACACGTATGAGATGAGGCCGGAGGCCAATGACATGTATTTGTATCCTATGTAGTTTTGACTTCATGATATATTATGAAAATATTGAAAAATGTTAAGTTATTGTCTCACTATGTTTGCATCGGGTGTAGGAATTCCGTTTTGATTCTTCCGTAGGATCTCATTAATCATGCATGAAGTGTGGCCAAGGGCCAAATGGTAATTTCCAACCATTTGGTAATTTTGGTTTTCAAAATTTCCATTTCAAATTCATTTTCGCCTTTTTGGCCGTTAGGGGGTCGGATTTTGCATCGGTCTTTTTCGGGAGCCGCGGACCATTCCCGTGTGCTCAAAATCATTTATTACATTGCATGCATATTCGTTTCAGCCTAGAAGTGCATTTGGGGTCAAAAGTATGTTTGGTGCAAACTTACATTTTCTGCAGCCTAAACTGAGCATAAGGGCATTTTGGGATTTTCACTTGAAAAATAAAGTTTTCTTTTGGCATGGTTGGCTAGAAAACATGATTTTGAGGGTAATTTCTTCTTTGTGTTTTTCTCAAAAAGGCCCAGAAAGTCTTCAAAATTGCATTTAAAGTCAGCATTTCAGGCGCAGCCTACAGTAGTTCGAGCGCTCTAAAGAGGGAGTTCGAGCTCTCTAACTTCGGGCAGAACTCTTAGGGCAATTTTGGAGTGCTCGAAGTCCTTGTTCGAGCGCTCAAAGTACTCTTCACGGGTGTGTGTGTCTTGGTTCAGCACTGCACCTCCGACTTCAAATCATCATATCTTCTTCGTTTTAACTCCGAATTGGTCCGTTCTTGAGTCTAAATTGATTGTGTCAAAATAAGATTTCCAATGGTACTAATTAGTGCTTCATATTCTTCTTGTAGCTCAAGATATTCAAGTTTTAGTAAGGTAGTGTCTGTTTTTGGTTCGAACCGGGATAGGGTTTCCCTTCCTTTGACTTCAAAACTTGATATCTTTGCCGTCCGGACTCCGAATCAAGTGATTCTTGAGTCTATCTTTATTAATTTTTTGTTGTCTTTCCAATGGTGTGCACGGTGGCACCCATTTCAGTGTAAAATGACTATTTTGCCCCTAGGTTCATTCTTTTCCGTTTTTGAAACGTTGCTTCTGCATTTTCTTCCTTTGGTTTTGTGACCTCATTGAGGGTTACATTGGTGTCTTAGAGGAGTGTTGTATCTCTAAAGACCATTGTTCTATCTTTTGCTTTCGCATTTTGGATCCGTTTTGGGTCATCACAGGACACACTGGGTTAAAAAATCTAGGGTCGTCACATGGCCTTATCCAGAATACTGAACTGGCACCACCTTCCTTCGATCGATCGAAGTTCCTCTAGTGCAATTTTCTTGACTTCATTTCGGATTTGCTCCTTAGCTCCAAAATTGAGCTAAATAGCGCTTATTAGCTTTGAACTTTATTGATCTGAAATAGGCAAAAACACAAATAAGTACTAAAACATGAAAGTAAAAAAGATGAATGGACTAAGATACCCTAGCTTAGGTGCTAAAATGGGTCACATTTGAGCACTTATCATCCCCAAATTTAGATATTGCTAGTCCCTAGCATTGAACTACAAGATGAAGAAAGAAATAAACAACTAAGTAACCATACCTAGAAAGCAATAAAATGATAACGCCACTTTCGTAGGGAACACGATTGCATTTAGCGTATGCAACAAGCCTTTTAAACCCCTAGGTTACCCCTAGTGGACGAGTGACGTCTCATGAGGGTTTCCAGAAATGATACCCACAAACATTGAGCTCTTTCTCACTAAAGAGGTACCAATATACTCACTAAAGAGGTACCAATATACAAAACAAGCATTAGGAGAAAACTACCTTAAGTGTGCAATTTTTCAACCCTTTCCAAGCAATCTCCCAAAATCTCAACACCAAGCAAGCATGGTCCTCCACACATTAAGACAATGATCATGCAAATCAAAACAACTCTAGAATCCTTTTTAAGTGAACTAGCATCAAATATGTTGATATCTTAGCCAACTAAAGAAATGATAATGTGATGGCCCAAGTTTTTCAACCCGGTACGTCAGTGATGAATTGAAAGTTGACCCGGTAACGGATCTGAAATGCGAAAGCAAAAGATAAAACCAAAGTCTTTAGAGATATAAACCATCTCTAAGACACCAATGGGACCTTCCATGAAGCCACGACGCTCAAAGAGAATGAAAGAGTAAACAAAGGGTCAAAACGGGCAAAAACCGTGAACCAAGGGGCAAAATGGTCAACTCACAATTACAAGGAGAAACTTGACTCTAAACAAGTCAAACAAGGTGAAAACAACTTAATCTAATCATTTCACAACATTCCAAAAGGTTCCATGAACATTGGGCAAGAATACCACAAAATGCCCTATCCCGATTGAAGTAAAAACTAACACTACTTCACTAAAACATGAATAACTCCCACTGTGATTGGAATATATGAATGGTATTGATACCATTGGAAAGATGACTCAAAATCCATGAATTTAGGCTCCAGAATCACCCCATTTGGATTTAAAATGAAGGAGTTATGGTCGTTTGAAGTCAGAACATCAGTGCTGAAACTAAACTGAAGAGGCTGGGTGAAAGGGGTCATTTCGGTCGACCGAAATAACCCATCGGACCACCAAAATGAACATACTGAGAGCTGAAAACAAGTTTTTAAGGATTGGTTGTTTCGGTAGACCGAAATAATCCATCGGTCGACTGAAATAAGCTTGAACAGTACTTTTGGCAACAGGAAATGGTGTTTCTGAAGTTCAAACAAATACCAAAGGCCATCGGTCAACCGAAATGAAGCTTCGGACGACCAAAATGGCTCGAAAACATGCTGAATGGCCTATTATGAACCAAAAACATTAAGGTTTAACCCAAGCCTTGAACCCCAATATAAATATAGTCCAAAAACATGATTTTAAGCTATATAAACATGCTAACAAGTGTACTTTATATATTGAAATGAATTACAATGGCCTATGGCCTCATTACATGTCATTTGCTCAAATTCACATGCCAAACCTCAAAGTTGGAAAGGTTTACATTTCAAAGGCAAAACTTGGAATTTAAGTACATACACTTGAAATTTAAAGTCTATGGCCCTTGGCCTCATTTCATACATATCAAATACATTGAAAGGAGTGTACTCATGTACACTTTACATGATTAGAATCAAATATACATGTTTTTGACATATAAAGCTATAAAGGCATTTCAAGCCAATCTTCACAAAAATGGAACTCTTCAAGTCCACAAGTCATCCAAGCATACTGAGACTCTCAACTTTAATTCTTGTACCTGAAAAATGTCCCCACTACGTAGGTGAGTAATATAAAGCTACTTGTAGGAAATGAGCATGCATCTACCTACGTTTTACAATTTTATCACCTTAAGATGAAATATGTTAAAGGGGCTCATGCCACCTAACGTCTATGTCAAGATGAGACTCAGGGAGCATCCTAAGCTACCCTAGATCATTTCTAGCATAAATCATATTATTCATGCAATTCAATAACATAAGGACATATTATACAAAGCAATAAGTTATAGATTTTCAAAGTTATCAACTTGAAATCTAAAATACTAGAATAACCAAAGTGGGTCATGCCACCTAACGTCTATGTTCTAAATGAATCTATAGGATCATTCCTAAACCACATTTGAACGTATAAGGCATAATGTACTTAACAACATCGAAGTTCACAATGATTCACTAAAATCATAAAACATAGATGCACTTAACAACATCGAAATGATTCATTAAAATCATAAACATAGATGTACTTAACAACATCAAAATCGCCAATAGCCAAAACCACAAGTTACAATATAAACAAGATTGTTAACTTGGAATTGAATGCGAAAACAAATAGTGGAAGACTTGGACATCACGCTCGAAATTCTGCCGAGACCTCAATGGTTATTCCGGGCACTAACCCGCGGGGAAAACCACCCTAAGTGCGCACTATCTCAATTGGGGAGAACTCATACCTCCCGCACTAAAGCCAAACTCTAGCCATGTCACATGTCACAACAATGTGCCAAGAGAATCCAAAATATACCAAATAAGTTCACAACTTATACTTAATTTATATAATGCACGAAATCACCTTCCATGCACAAGTAGGTTAAAACCACACAATCCATGCCTTAAGTTTCAATTCTAAAATGGCATACATAATGTCAACACAAAGTGTACAATTCCTTACATAAGTCAATCATATATTCAATATTGGAAACAAGTTCTCATGAATATAAATTTAACAACAATGCTCTTCAATACTTAAAACACAATCAAGTGAATACTCAACCAGTCCAAATCCATGATCTCAACATAGAAGCAACTTCTAAAACATGATTAAATCCATGGATAAACAAGATAGAATTTAATTAGATGAAATTAATCAAATTCTCTAGGTTTTAATTCATTTCCAAATGGACTCAATATAATATATATTAAAAGACATATCATGGTCATTACATATATGCATTCAAAAGCTTAATTAGGCCAATGAAACCACAAAATAGATTTTAATTAATTCATTTAATTAAAGTCTCTAGAATTTCAAACTCAACCAAATGCTCTCAATTTAAAGTATGTTAAAAAAACATGCCAAGACTTAATTTAAAAGTATAACACAAGTTCATTTCATGTAAAGTATGGCCATGGGAATTAATCTTTCACAAAGAAAAATATTAAATAAAAGATGCAACTTTTATTCGAACAATCCCAATTAAATATATGTTAACAAACATATTAAAACTAAGCTTTCTAGCATGCTACAATTCAAATCCAAGTTATACATCATCATGAAAATTTAATCTTATAAAAAGAATTAAATATTACTAACTTTCTAGATTTGATACAAGGCATACATATAGGTTGTATAATCATGGGAAACACATAATATAACACACAAATAATCCTAAAACATTCACTACCTCCATTTGAGATGAAATTTCAAATCCCCACCAAAATGAATGTGCTCCGAATCCGATGAAACTTCTAGGTTTTGTCAGGGACAACACCGTGAACATAACCCCCAAGGAAATGGTAGAGCACGTTGAGGGGAACAATAAACGTTAAGGCCGAAGATTTTTCATCAAGGAAAAGTGGACCAAAAGAGGAGAGAGAAGATGGTAGCCATGGCTACCACGGATTCTGGCCAGAATAGAGGAGAGAGAGAGAAAACAAAGAAATTTTCTTGTCTCACACCCTATTTATAGAAAAATCGTAAAAGTGCCCCGAATGGGTCCCGCCGGGTCCGAAAAGTCAAATTTGGGCAGACGTGTTCAAACGGAAAAACTCTGTGAACGAAAAAGATTCAAAATGATAAAATAAGAACAATGGAAGAAACGGTGTCAAAAACTGAGTCTCGAGCAGAAAGTTATGCCCCAAACAAGTTTGGCGCTAATCGGGACCAGAAACCCTGAAACTGGAAAACATCGACCAGGAGGAAATTCTAAGAGTCCACGACTCGACGAAAAGTGAAAATGAATCTCGTACGAGGATCCAGGCTCAAAACAAGACATTTAGCAATAAGGAAAAAGACAAAATAAGGAAAAAGACGAAATAAGGAAAATGACGAAAAGTGAATAATGTCTAAAAAGTGAATATATGAAAATGACTCGGTCCTCAAAGGAAGTTGTCAATCCAAAGAAAAGAGTCTCAGAAATCATTTCAGAGCACTCGAGATGACACTAATCGACAAGAAACCAAACTTAGAAGGGAAAAGACAATGAAAAAAATTTATCCGAAAAATCCGGGTCATTACAGATAACATCCGGCCTGAAACTAGCACACAAATCTAGTACCGATCATCAAAACAAAAACTAGACCTTTTATTAAAGCTTTATTCAACTAGGTGCGCTTATTCTTTTCACTCGATTTTTTTATTTTTTTATTTTTTATTTTTAACCTAGAGGATCAAAGATGGAAATATGGTGCAATGTGTTGACCTATTAAGCTTTCTAACAATCCATGAGGTCGAGCGTTAGGTCAATGACTCCCAAACCGGACAGTTTTAGGGCATTAGGTGTTTAAACACTCCTAAGGACTTACAAGTTCAAATCAAATAGGATACAAATCAAAACAACCTCTATCTAATCATTTCTCACTTTCACCTTTTGGCAAAAGTCCTCACCTTTTTTTTTTTTTTTTTGCTTCTGCAATCTTTTTTTTTTTTTTAACCTAGAATTTGGGCCCTCCACCTTTCGGCATGAGAAATTCAGTGCTTGATAAGGCTAGAATCCCGGCTAGTTAGTGAAAAGGATTTGTTATCCACCTTTATCAAGAATGAAAGCTTTCAATGCACTACTAGCTCAATTGGGATATAATCAAATCAATAGTTAACAAAACATGTAACCCCACAAATGAATGCTAGTGTGTGCCTGTGCCAGTGTAGAATCTTAGAGTGAATCTCAAAATAATCACCAAATCAGGATGATGTGAACCACAAATGTAAGCAAGATATCAATCTTTCAAAAAATTTACTCCTAAATTGTGACGACCCTGGTTTTTAGGCTAGTGCATCCTGTGATAAACCGAACGTAGGCCCGTTGACTAAAACAGAATGCTAAAGCAAAAGATAAACAATGGTCTCTAGAGATTCAACACGTCTCTAGGACACCAACGTGATCCTTAATGAGGTCATGAAACACAAGGAATACAAATGCGGAACGATAGTCTCAAAAACGGACAAGAATGAACCTAGGGGAAAAATGGTCATTTCATAGAGAAATGGAAGCTACTAAGCATGCCATTGGAAAAACAATGAAAAATTAAAGAAGTTAGACTCAAGAATCACTTGATTCGGAGTCCGGACGGAAAAGATATTAAGTCTTGAAGTTAAGGGAAAAAAAACCCATTTCCAGTTCAAACCAAAACCTAACACTAACTCACTAAAGCTTAAATAACTTGAGTTACAAATGAAATCGGAAGCTCTAATTGGTATCATTGGAAAGCTTATTTTGACGCGGTCATTTAGACTTAAGAACAGACTAATTAAGAGTTAAAACGAGTGAGATATGACCCTCTGAAAGAAGATATTTGGTGCAAGACCTGCCATGGTGGGTGCCCACCCAAACCATGCACAAATCCTGCGGGCGCCCGCCAAATCCCACAGTGGGCTGGAGATTTTTCGTGGGGCCCCCCCAAAACCCGGCGGGGCCAGCCAGTTGCTACCCTGGCGCTGATTTTTGAACCCCAAAACGCAAAAATAGAATTTGGAAAACAAGTTTCAAGAACCTAGGTAGCTTAACTAATCATTTGCAAATGTGTGGAACATACTTAAGGGTACAATCTAATAAATCAAGTAAAATAAGCAAAAGATGGCCTTAAGGCCTCATGGCATGTCATTTACAAATTGTGTTCAATTCTTGAAATTCCATATATTCCATAAACAAACTATGAAGTTAAACCAACATACATGTCATATAAGTGTCTTTAGCCCTTGGCCTCATTACATACACATCCAAAGAGTGTCAAAAGGTGCACTTAAGTGCACATTACATAGTTTAGACAACAAATACAAGTTTTGACATATAAGGCTACAAAATGACATTTCATGCTAATAATTGCATGGAATGCAAACTTAAAAGTTACAAATCATCCAAGGAATGATGAGCATCACGAACCACGTCTTTGTACCTGAACAAAACCCCCAGTAACTTTGGGGTGAGTAAACGAGCTTACTCATAGAGAATGAGCATGCAAAGACTCGATTTCTTTAGAGATTTTTACATTAACTTGGAACAATTCAAAAGGGTCATGCCACCTAACTCTGTGTCAAAGTGAGACTTAGGGAACATCATAATCTACCTTAGATCATTTCTAGCATAAATCACATCATTCATGTCATTTACAACATAGAAACATGTTATACAAAGCAATAAGATGAAGGTTCTCAAAAGTATCAACTTGAAATCTAAAACACAAAAGCAACTAGAGTGGGTCATGCCACCTAACGTCTATGTTCCAAATGAATTTATAGGATCATTCCTAAGCTACATTTGAACATCAAAATACAAATCATAATACCAATGCAATTTAACCAACATTGGAACTTCCAATACAACGCATAAGCATGATTTCTCAAAGTTAACATCTTGAACTTAAAATAGGAGATCAAATAAGAAACAATAAGTTACAACTTCATCTAGTTATCAACTTGAAATGAAATGCAAAATCAAACAAAGTAGATACTTGGACATCACGCCGGATCAGACCAACACCATAGTTACTTTAGGGTTACTAGCCCATGGGTAACCTCCCTATGTGCGCACTAGACTTGTAGAGGGACAATCCCTCATACTAGAACCATATCCTAGCCTTAGTCAAACAACGACATCCCCAAGTTTCCAAAATCAACAAGTTATGCAACAACGTATATATATCAATATATATATGCAATATAATCCACTATCTACCACACACAACCAAATTTGGAAACACATACAATACATGCTCTAAGTCCACAACTACTATGACATGAAAATATGTCAAGTACAAAATGTGCAACTCATTGCAAAAGACAACAATATAATCCATAAAAAAAACATGCTCTCATGAATAGATATATATATATATATATATATATATATATATATATATAACAACAATGTTATCCTATGCTCCAAACATAACCAAGTGAATATACAAAAAGTCTAAGTCTATGATTTGCATATAGAAACAACTTCTAAAACACAACTAGGTCCATGGAGCCATTAGATAGAATTTAAGTAAACAAGAATAATTAATTTCTCTAGATTTCAAATCAATATCAAATAACCTCCAATTTTTATATATTAAACAACATACCATGCTCATTACATATATCAAATCAAAAGAGCAAAATAAGCAAGACATCATCATATAAATTTTAATTAATTTAAATTATTTAAACCTCTAATTTTCAAAAGTTGTTCAAATGATCCCAAATTAATATATAACAAAGATTAAATCATGATAATCACTAATATCAAGTCAAAACTTAATTACATCAATGGAGTAATTAAATAGAATTTAATTACATAAAATTTAAATAAATCTCTAGATTTCATTTCTCATCCAAACATGCTTAATTAAATATATGTTGAAGAACTTATCATGATCATTACATATATTCCTTCAAAACCTAATTTAAATCATGGAAACACATGAATAAAAATTAATCAAATTAATTTATAAATTCCTCTAGATTTCAAAACAACCCAAAATAATTTTAAATTAATATATGTTATGAATCAAATCATGGCATTTCCAAAAATCATGTCCTAGCTTGATTTCATACAAGACACTATTGACTACTCACTTAAAATTTAGATTAGAGACATGCATTTTATTGTTTTCAAGATATAAAGCATATAAAGCATCAAAAACATAACTTAAAACATCCCCTACCTCACAAGAGGATTGTTCCTCTTGAATCCAGGGCAAATCAACACAAAAATGGCAAACCCTTCAAGGGTTATGTAGAAGAGGATGAGGGGAACAATAAGTATTCCCAAGTTCAAGCTTAGAAATCAATGGAAGGCCCTCAAAATTAAGGTCAAAGCTTAAACATCAAGCTTCTCTAATGGTGGCTAGGGTTTTCTTTATAAGCGAGGGAAGAGATAGAAATTAAGTGTGATAGATTGTGAAGGGAGGAAATAGAAATCCTCTACTCACTATGTGGTCTTACACCAAGGTCAACACACACAAGTCTTGGTCAATTGCACAAAAACTCCTCTTTAAAACTATAATCCCAAAGTAGCCAAAAAATAATTACAAGACTAAATTGTGAGCCTACACTTGTCACAAATCCAAGGCTCCTTCCTAGGCTTAATCTCAAGCCCACACTTGTCAACCATCCAAGCCAATAAGTGAACCTATCCTTGGCCAACAAGTGGGTGAATCTCCACCCTCCACATGTCATCATCCAAGGCATCAAAGTGTTTCCACACAAATGTCAACAAGTGGACCAATGAGAGTGTGACACTTGTCACACTTTTTTAAAATTGCAAAAATGTCCTTTTTGAAAATATCTTCCAAACTAAATTGCAAAATGGTCCCTAAGACGAAAAATAATTACGTTACAGTAATTACGCAAATGACCCCAAAAGAAAGAGAAATTCCAAAGAAGTGTGCATCCACACCCCTAAGGGAGAAAGTACATAACTAGCATGCTTTTCTACAAAAGTAAAAATTCACATAGCATGGGATTTAAATATCATGGATGCATGCAAAACTGGAATCAAATCCGAACACGAAAAGTAAGGTTATGCCAACAAAGTGACAACCGAGAAAAAGACGAAAAGTGAATAGTGTTACAAAAGTGAAAATGTGAAAATGACTCGGTCCTCAAAGGAATATGTCAATCCAAAGGAATGGGTCTCAGAAACCATTTTTGAGCACTCAAGATGACACAAAGTGACGAGAAAAAAAAATAAAATAAAAATAAAAATAAAAACTAAACACATAATAGAAAAGACAACGGAAAAAAAATTATCCGCAAAATTTCAGGAAAAAGGAAAGGAAGAAAATGACCGGGTCATTACAACCTTCCCACCTTAATGGGATTTCATCCCCGAAATCCAGCCCCAACAAACAAAAGGCGAAACCAGGACAACTACGGAGTACATCTCCGAGTATCCCACACAATATGCTACGAAAGTAATCCGAAAACTGAAAGACGACGCACAAACCAATGTCATTCGCACCCACATGCTTACGACAAGACAACCTCTCAAAAGAAAAGTGACCCACGGCCACATGACAAGTAAAAGGTCTCATACAGAACCCAAGGTCAGACAAAGGAATGGAAGGCAACAACCATAAGCATTCCTCCAAATGAACCATCATACCGATCCAAAAATAACCACCAAAAGAACTCCAAGATAACCACGTATCAAATCAGGGTACAGAACAAAGACAATGTGTGGTAGCAATGACAGTACCTAGCGCCCGCCCACACTTACTCGTCGGTAAGGTAGCATCGATGGCAACTAGCACCCGCCCACAACACACAACTTGTACGGTAGCATGACAGTATAAGGCATTAGTTCATAACCTGCCCCCACTAAGTCTACCCATGAAACCTCTCAATATAGTTGACATCAATGTCGAAAAAGATCATTACTAATTGCACTACGAAAACCAGGCATCTTGTGAAAGTTGGGGTAGCTAATCCCAAAACTCTGACAGTAATGTCATAAGCACCGTTACGCTTAAAGCCTTAAACCAACAACTCCAATGCCTCATAACACTTCTATTAACAACATCAATAAAAAATCCAGAGCCTAACAAGTAATTCAACACCTTTAGAAATCAGAACGAACCTCATAACAAGATATTTCATCGAAAGTCCCTCATATCTCCCTAAAACAGGTCAACTATAAGACCAATCACCGTGATCAAACATTAGATCCACATCCCTATCATGGATAACTAAATCCTCGAAATACAAGTCCACCAAGTACCACACACATCAAAATCCTGACAACCAAGGTCATAAAATTAATCTCTCAAAACCATGTTTGGTATCACCCAACTAAATCAAAATTCCTCAATTTCAATCCATAAACCACTACTGGAACTATGATTCCTCAAAACCATGCCTAGTCATGACTAAGACAAGAGAACTCCACAAACAAGCCATATCCAGCAACAATCCTCCAAACTTCTCCTAAGAGTCGACCACATCCAGGTCTCCAATACCTAAGCAAGTCTCCAAAATACATCCTCAAAAGAGCATCGAGCTCACCTTACGAATCAAACACATCCTCAATGATATGGACATAAGTCCCTGTAAAATGATCTTGCATAAATCAATTCACTCTGAGCACCACAACTCCATCAACAACCATGGTAAAAACTCCCTAAGGGAAGACACGAAGGAAATGGACCACCAGTCCTAAGAAGGACAACACCACGACTCCACCTCTGAAACAAAAGACAACAAGGTCAAAGGCTTCGCCCCCGATATGGGAGTAATTCGACCAAAATCCACCAAATCCTCACCAAGGACTCAAAACAACAATGGTGATCCTCACGGACCAACCAACCCCAAAATCGTGCAGAAAGCAACGAAGAGAAGAGACTCACTCCTTGTGAAGTTCCAAACACGAACCACGAAAAAGAGGAGAAACCCTATTCTCCCATAAGTGTCAACACGATGAACACGAAAATAGAGCATTCTTCCCATCTTAAGAAAGTAGATAGCTCAAGACAAAACAAATGCGACAACCCCTTTACAAGGAATTTTAACAATGAAACCATTGCAGAAACCGGCATACAACTACGTGCGATCGAGGGAAACAGAAAGGAAAGACCAAACATGGAAGTCATGCATCTGACAAGGAATACAACTACCAAATAAGTAAATCTACTCACATAGATAAGATCAAGGGTACATGCGGCATGTCTCCACGTAATCACAAAAGTATGTCACTAAAGCACAGTAACAACATGACATCTCTAAGCATATATGTAAGGCATGCTAAAGTCACACAACAAGAAGATAAATGTGGACACCTCCACCTACTCATGCATCATAATAACATAAATCATACTGCTAACATAGTAGTAACGAAAGTGCAAAAGATAGAATGATGCAACAATGAACCCTATGGACATCGTGTCCTACAGTATCTAGGAAAAAGGAAGGCAAGTCCTAGCTATAAACTGACTCCAAAAACCAATGTGACAATAATCTGTCTCAAAATAAACGTGAGCCCTCACCACAATGGTAAGACTCTAACAATCCATCTCCAAATCTAAAGGTGACACTATAAGTGACACTAACAATGCAATGCTCTCACCAACCCAAAATATCGATCAATCGACTTGACCACAAAAGTGTCATCATGCAAGGAGGAATCAAAGAAAATGGCAATTATAGCTATACCATCAACAATCAAATCAATCTCAAGAATCGTCCCTAAAATGACCATCAATCACTGACCAAAAGGACTACGCCTATCGGAGCAAAAACCAACGCCGATTCCATCCGAACTGCACTCGTCGCTAGCCAGTACGGTAGCATGACAGTGCCAATCACCCACCCACAAACGTACCCGCCCACGAAGATTATAATCTCATAGGAACCTTCCAAAACAACCAAGGATCCTAAAAGGTCCATAACCTCATCATAGCCCAAAACCAACAAATCCAGCCTTACAGCTACGCTCAATAACTCAACTCACGAGAGCCTAAACAAAAGGTTTCCTTCCACCCAACCACAAGGAAGAGTGCCTAAACAAAACCAAGCACACCAACCATCGCACTAAGTGCAACTCACCAAATAACTCAACCTCAAGTCAAACGTGACAAATTCCAAGTCCTGTCAAATATGTAAAACAATCATGCATATACAAATCAAATCCAGCATACATCATATGTCATGCTCTTTACAATAGAATCGGAACAGGCTAAACAGATAGCATACCGCATATAGCACATAAGCATATAAACATGTTATTAAACCAAAATATGTTATCATGAAGCATATAAACACGTAGAGCATGGCAACACAAGCATGATATTCACCTAACCTATCGTCCAAGGTACTCAAACATAGGAGCTCTGATACCACTTGTAACGGCCCTGGTTTTTAGACCAGTGCGTCTTATAATGAATCGAACGTAGACCTGTTGACGAAAATAGAATGCGGAACCAAAAGATAAATAATGGAGTCTAGAGATTCAACACATCTCTTGGACACCAATGTGATCCTTAATGAGGTTACCAAACCCAAGGATTACAAATGCGGAACGACAGTCTTAAAAATGAACAAGAATGAACCTAGGGGTAAAATATCCATTTCATAGAGAAATGGAAGCTACCAAGTGTACCATTGGAAAGACACCAACAAATTAATGAAGTTAGACTCAAGAATCACCTGATTCGGAGTCCGGACGGAAAAGATATCAAGTCTTGAAGTTAAGGAAAGAAAACCCCTTTCCGGTTCAAACCAAATCCTAACACTACCCCACTAAAACTTGAATAACTTGAGTTACAAATGGAATCTAAAGCTCTAATTGATACCATTGGAAAGCTTATTTTGATGCGGTCAGACTCAAAAATGGACCAACTCAGAGTTGAAACGAGTGAGATATGGCCATCTAAAGGAAGATGTTTGGTGTAGGACCTGCCATGGCGGGTGCCCTCCCAAACCATGCACAAATCCTGTGGGCGCCCACCAAATCCCACAGTGGGCTGGAGATTTTTCACGAGGCCCCGCTAAAACCCGCTATGCACAAATACTTGGTCAGGATATGTACGTCGTCGCTATGCCACATTCTAATGGGGTTACTAGCACTTATTTGTTTTAAGTGGAGGAGGAAACGGAGGAGGAGGTTACGGTATCATTGGATAACATACCACTTGTACAGGAATTTCTGAATGTTTTCCAAGAGATTCTGGGCTTCCCACCTAGTCGAGAGATGTACTTTGTGATTGACTTAGCTCTTGGTACTACGCCTATTGCTAGAGCACCATACAGGATGGCACCAGTGGCGATGCAAGAGCTAAGGGATCAGATTCAGTAATTGCTCAGTCATGGTTTTATTCGTAGGAGTACTTCACCCTGGGGAGCACCAGTTTTGTTGGTGAAGAAGAAAGATGGTTCACTTCGGTTGTGTATAGATTACAGGGAGTTGAACAAGGTTATTATTAGGAACAAGTACCCTTTACCCAAGATCGATGATCTTTTTGATCAGTTGAAGGGAGTTACATACTTCTCTAAAATTGATCTCCATTCTGGATATCATCAACTTTGGGTTAGGGAGTAGGATGTTCCTAGGACAACGTTTCTCATTAGATATGGTTCTTATGAGTTTCATGTCATACCTTTTGGATTGACTAACGCACCAGCAGTCTTCATAGATTTAATGAACAGAGTTTTCAGGGCTTACTTAGATTAATTTGTCATCATCTTCATTGATGATATTTTGATTTATTCTAAGTCGGAGGACGATCATGCCAGACATTTTTGCACACTGTTGCAGATGCTTTGTGAACACCAGTTATATGCCAAGTTTGAGAAATGTGAATTTTGGCAGTAGGAGGTGAAGTTTCTGGGTTACGTAGTGTCAGAAAGGGGACTAGCAGTAGATCCAGCTAAAGTTTTAGCAGTGGTAGAGTGGGGACAGCCTACTTCATCTATAGTGATTCAGAGTTTCCTCGGATTGGCAAAATATTATCATAGGTTTATTCAAGGGTTCTCAAAAATAGCATGACCACTCACTCATCTGACTAAAAAGGGTGTACGGTTAGTGTGAGATGAACACTGTCAAAAAGCTTCTGATGAACTAAATAGCAAATTGACTTCTGCACCGGTTCTGTCTACTCCACAGAGCGGGTTAGAATATTTGGTTTACACATACTTCTTTGCAAGGTCTTAGATGTGTTTTGATGCAGGAGGAACGACCAATTTCGTATGGATCTCGTAACTTTTAAGCCTCATGAGCTTAATTATCCAACACATGATTTGGAGTTGGCAGCTATGATCTTTGCTTTATGCATTTGGAGGCATTATCTGTTGGGAGAGTCCTTCAGATAATTTAGTGATCAAAAGAGTCTGCAGTATTTGTTCACTTAGCGGGAGCTGAATACGAGACATGTAATGATCCGGTCATTTTCCTCCCTTTCCTTTTTCTCAAATTTTACGGATAAATTTTTTCCGTTTAGTTTTCTTTTCCAAGTTCTGTTTCTTGTCACTTTGTGTCATCTCGAGTGCTTTGAATTGGTTTCCGAGACTCTTTTGTTTGGATTGACAAATTCTTTAAGGACCGAGTCATTTCCACATTTTCACTTTTTGGACACTATTTACTTTTTGTCCTTTTCCCTATTTTGTCTTTTCCCTATTTGTCACTTTTTGGCACAACCTCACTTTTCATGCTTAGAATTGGTTTTTGATTTCACATATCTTCATTCTAAGTGGTTTCCATGAAATATGTATCTTTACTTTTGTAGAAAAGTATTCTGGTTGCTCCTTATGTCCATAGGAGCATGAATGCACAGTTCTTCAGAAACTTTTTCTTTTCTTGGGGTGTTTTTCATAAATATCTTTTGAAGATATTTTATTTCAGGGGTTTTAAGAAACTATTTTTGGAAGATATTTTCATTATGGGTCATTAGTGCAATCAACCCTTTTTGTAAGGGCCATTGTGCAATTAACCGAAGTTATTGCAAAATACCTCGTTTTGAGCCTAGATCCTCGTACGGGATTCATTTTCACATTTCTTCGAGTCATGTACTCTTAGAATTTCCTCCTGGGCATTTTCCCCAGTTTTAGATATTTTTGACCCCGGTTGCCGCTGAACTTGTTTAGGGAATATCTCTCTGCTCGGGATTCGATTTTTGACGTCGTTTCTTCCATTGTTCATATTTTCTCATTTCGGTTCTTTTTTCATTCACGGAGTTTTGCCATTTGAGCTCGTCTGCTCAAATTCCACTTTTTCAGACCCAACGGGGCCCTTTCGAGGCACTTTTAGGGTTTTTCTATAAATAGGGTAACTTAAGAGAAAAAGTCAGATTTCCCTCTCTCTCCACTCTCTTGGCCAGAATCCATGGTAGCCATGGCTTCCACCTTCTCTATCTTCTTTTGAATCACTTCCCTCGTGTAAAAAGTCGTAGTGCCTTAGTGTTTTATGTTCGCCCTGACAACGCACACATTTCCCCCTTATTAGAACCCATTTCTAGCCATTTTTCAGTTCGAGTTTGAAGCCAAGTTTGGATTTTCATGGTACCTCCTTCATGTTTAATGTTCCTCTCATTGTCCCCGACATAACCTAGGAGTATCGTCAGATTTGGAACACTTTTCTTTCGGTAGGGATTTGAGATTTCATCTCAAATGGAGGTAGGGGATGTTATAGTTTATTATTCTTGATGTATTGCATGCTATTGATATTTATACAACTTATTCACATGTCTTGATATCGAATCTAGAGACTTTATTATTTATTTTTCTTATATGAGATTTGATTTTCCCAGTGGGTTATAGCTTGGTTTAAACATGTGGCATGACATTATACTACACCTTGATATGTTCATTGACATATATTGAATTGAGAACATTTGGACAAGTATTGAAGATTTTATTTAATATTTTTTTTGAATAAATATTTAATTCATGTGGCCCTATCTAGCTTGAAATTAATGTGTGATGTCATATTATATTAGGCCCTAGCATACTCTTCAACATATGTGAATTTGAGAGAAATCGGAGATGTTTTGAAATCGAGTAATAATTAATTAAATTGATTAATTAATTTATTCCAAGTGCACTATTCATTTCATTGAAATTCACTTGATATTATTGATGTGCATGCCATATACTTTCACATATATTTAATTGAGAATATTTGATTAGGTTTTGAAGCCTTTCATTTATTATTTTTCTAGTATTAAAGTTTAATACTCATGGTCGTACCTTGCATGGAATTCGTTTGTATCATGCTATTAAATCAAGTCTTGACATGTTATATAACATACTTTAATTTGAGATCATTTGAATGAGTTTCAAAATTTGGGGATTTTAATTAAAAGAATTAATGAAAACCTATTCAATGAGCTTGATTAAGTTTCTAACTTGGTATTCATGATTTCCTTGACAAGTTCCTTCACGTGTATCAAATTGAGAATAATCAGATAAGTTTTGAAACTTATATTTAATTATTTTCTTTGTATGAAACTTAATTCACATGGTTGTAACTTATATTCCATGGGGCTTTTAGCTTTTTATCATCTATCAAGACTTCTTGTAACTTACCTTTATTAGTGTGTTTAATGAACTAGCACAATTATCTTGGAATGATTTAATTATCCATGTATTGCTTAGTAAATAATTAAATCATTAATCTTATACTTGTGGTATATTTACATCAATGGATTCCTTGTGGTTTAAATCATAGTTTATAGTCTATGTAGATGCATACCATGATCTCTTGACATTTCACATGCCATCATAGTTGAGAATTTAAGGCATGACTTGTGTATTTCCAAAATCTTGGTTGTGCATGAAACGTGGCTAATGCATTACTTATATATTGATACTATCTTGATTTGTACAACTTGTTGATTTTGGAACTTGGGATATCAATCAAGAATTGACATGACTTTGAGTTGGTTCTAGTACGGGAGATAGAGAGCTTCCTATACTATAGTGCGCACTAGGGGAAGGTACCCATGGGTTAATAGCCCTAAAGTGATCCCAAGAGTACGGTTTTAATCCGAGCGATATCCGAGTATCCACATTGGTTGATTTCACTCTTTAAATTTCAAGTTGCTATTCCTTGAAGATTTAAAACTTGTCGTACTATGTGAAATGCTCCAATCTTATTAATTGCATAGATATTATGTCTTATCCTTGATTTTATCTATTATTCTTGACGTGTTAATTGGAATGTTCCAATCATGTTAATTGCATTGATAATATGATCCTTGTATTCAAGTACCCTTCATATCGTGTTGTATGGATCATTCTAAACCTTGTTCAATTTCATTGATAATGCGACTCATGCTAAATTACAAACTTGTTGTGTTCTTTGGATTATCCCAATCTTGTTCAATTTCATAGACATTATGATTCATGTTGCTTCATGTTGATATGACTTAAGAATAATCCTATATAAACATCTTGACTTAGATTCAAGGTGGCATGAACCGTTTCAGTAGTTATCGCATTCTAGATTAAAAGTTGATAACTTTGGATCCTATGTCTTGTTGCGTTACACTATGTGCTCCTATGTCGTTTAAATTGCATGAATGATGTGGTTTATGCTAAAAATACTCTAAGGTAGCTTAGGATGCTCCTTGAGTCTCACTTTGACATAGACGTTAGGTGGCATAAGCCCCTTTAACATGTTTTACCTTAAGGTGATAAATTTCTAAAATGCTAGGTCTATGCATGCTCATCTCCTACGAGTAACTTTATGTTACTCACCTCAAAGTTCGGGGTCATTTTTCAGGTACGAAAACTTGGATCGTGGTGCTCATCATTCCTTGGATGACTTGTAGCTTTTAAGTTTCCATTTCATGCAAATGTTATCATGAAATGTCATTTTGTAGCCTTATGTCAAAACTTGTATATTTGATTCTAAATATGTAATGTGTGCCTAAGCACACCATTTGACTTCCATTTTATGTGTATGACATGAGGCCAAGGGCCAGGCATGTTTATATTTGCACTTGTACTCCTTGGGTGCCATATTTTGTTTAAAAATGTATTTTTATCAACTTTGGAGGTTTGGCATATAAAATCTTGTAAATGAAATGTATTGAGGCCATGAGTCTTTGTAACACACTTCAATATGTAAAGTACATTTGTTGTCATGCTTGTATAGCTTAAAATCTTATTTTTGGACCACATTTATGTTGGGGTTTGAGGCTTGGGTGAAGCCTCAACATTTCTTGTTCATAACAGGTCCTTCAGCATCATTTCGAGTCATTTCGGCCAACCGAAAGGTCATTTCAGTCGACCGATGGCCTTTGGAATTCATTTGAACATTAAAATCTCACTTTCCAGTAGCCATTTTCACTGTTCAGGTTCATTTCAGTCGACTAATGCTTTATTTCAGCCTAGCAAAGTGACCATCCCTCAAAAATCAGTTTTTGGGCCATTTTGGGTTTATTTCGGTCAACCTAAATAGCTCACGCTCAGCTGCCTCTTCAGTCTTATTTTAGTACTGTTATTCCAACTTCAAACGGACATAACTCCTTCATTTCTAATCCAAATAAGATGATTCTTTAGCCTAAATTTAACGATTTTGAGTTAGCTTTCCAATGGTACCGATGCCATTCTCATATTCAAATCACAGTGGGAGTTATTCATGTTTTAGTGAGACAGTGTTAGATTTTACTTGAACCGGGAATGGGAGTTTTGTGGGATTCTTGTCCAAAGTTCTTAGAACCTCTAGGAATGTTGTGAAATGATTATTTTAGGTTGTATAGACCTCATTTTACTTGCTTAGAGTCAAATCTCCCTTCTCATTTGTAAATTGACCATTGTGCCCCTTGGTTAATGGAATTTGCACGTTTGACCTTTGTTTCCGCTTTCTTCCTCTTTGAGTTTCATAACTTCATGAAAAGACACTTGGGTGTCTTAGGGATGATTTATGTCCCTATAGACCTTGTTTCTGGTTTCGTTTTTGCATTTTGGACCTGTTACCGGTTCAACTTTTGGTTCATCACAGGACACACTGGGTTGAAAAATCCTGAGACGACCCTGGATTTTTTAACCCAGCGTGTTCTGTGATGACCCGAACTAGATCTAAGATGTGGAAGCAAAAGAATTGGAATGGCCTCAAGAGATGTACATCATCCCTAAGGCACTGAAGTGACTCCCCATAAGGCCACTAAACTCACATGAGCCAAACAAATGAAGCAAGAATGCCTAATCTGAAAAGAAATGAACCAAGGGAAAAATGGTCATTTCTAAATTGAAAAGGGTGCCACTGAGCACACCATTGGAAAGACAATGAAAAATGAACAAGGTTAGACTCAAGAATCGCCTGATTCTGAGTTCAAACGGACAAGATATGAATTTAAAAGAAGGTAGCCTTCGTGGTTTAAGAATTACCATGAACCTATCTTACTAAAATTGGAATAACTCGCATCATAGATGGAGTTATTATGTGTGGTTAGTACCATTGGATAGCTAACTCTGAGATCTTGAATTTAAAGTCAAGAATGACCCAAATCGGATTCGAAATGAAAGAGATATGATCTCCCAAAGTTGGAACAACAAAGTTGTCCAATAGATGCTGAGAGGGAGAGGGTTCCAGGGAGGATTGGTTGACTGAAATGTAATGGTCAGCCTGCCGAAACTCAACCATCGGTCAGCCGAACCCTAATCATCTACCGGCCGACACAAGGTTTTTCCTAAAAAGCCTACTGGAATGGTCTCAAGAGAATCGTCAGCCGACCAATGGAGCTTTATAAGCCGACCGAAACTCCTGCTGCTGCAATGGTGTATGTGATCTAGGTTCGATTCTAAGGCTTTCTATGCTCTCTACATGGTCCGAGCATGTTTCAAAACATTTCCTAGACCCGTTCAAGCATCTAAAACATGCCGAGACAAGGAGGAACTCAAAATGACACCTACGGATGAATTTTTCATAAAAATTCAATAAATTGCCCAAAAATAGGTCAAAAGTTGAAACTCAAGAGTTTTGTACAATGTGGACATGCACGCAAACGTAAAAAGACATTTAGGACGCGTCCCAATGGTCCGCGGCCTCAAAATAACTCAAATGCAAAATATGACCTCTCAATGGACAAAAATGACTAAAAATGCTATTAATGAAGCCAAAATGCATAACCTAGAACAAAATAGTGATTGGCCCTTGGCCACACCTCAAGAATGATCATAGAAAACCTATGAAAGGGACAGAATGGAATTCCCACACCCGATGCAAAAGTTATGAGGCAAAGACTTGTAAATTTTCAATGTTTTCACAATGACTTGAAAGTAAAAGTGCATAGAATACATAATACATGATATTGGCCTTTGGCCTCATCTTATACATGTTGAATACAATGAAAAGAGTGTGCCTATGCACACTTTACATATATGGTATCAAATAATACAAGTTTTATACATAAGGCTATGACAATGGCATTTTCATGCTAACACTTGCATGAAATAGAAACTGAAAAGCTAGAAGCCATCCCACTGAACAGCAAGCATCACGAACCAAGTCTTCGTACCTGATCAAATCCCCCAGTAACTTCGGGGTGAGTAAACAAGTTTACTCATAGAGAATGAGCATGCATCGACTCGATTTCTTTAGAGATTTTTAGGACCAACATGATATAGTTCAAAAGGGATCATGCCACTTAACGTCTATGTCAAAGATTAGACTCAGGGATCATCCTAAGCTACCATGGAGCATAACCAACAAGAATCATGATATATCTACATATATGAAACGAATCAAGAATGGAACAATCCAATGAATACAACAAGTTTACAGTTAACATGAATCACACTGTTAATGTAATTAAACAAGTTTTACCATAATCTGTATAACACGATAAGGAGGATACTTAAATACAAGTTAACAATAATTACATTATCGATGCTATTAACATGATTAGTACATACCAATTAACACGACGGAAATAACACACGAAACCAAGAACAAAGCATAAAATCTATGCAACTTAACATGATTTGAGCATTCCAATTAACACAATAGGAATAATACATGAAGTCCAGAACAAGACATAATATCTATGTGATTAAACAAGATTGGAGCATTCTAACTTACAAGATATGAATTATACATAGAATCAAGAACAAAGCATAAAATCTATGCGATTTAACAAATTGGTGCATTTCACATAACACGACAAGTTTAAATCTTCAAGGAATAGCAACTTGAAATTTAAAGAGCGAAATCAACCAATATGGAAACTCGGATATCACCCGGATTAAAACCGTACTCTTGAGATCACTTTAGGGCTACTAACCCATGGGTACCTTTCCCCTAGTGCGCACTATAGTGTAGGAGGACAATCCCCCGTACTAGAACCAAGTCCTAGCCATGACAATTCTTGATTGATATCCTAAGTCCCAAAATCAAAAAGTTGTGCACCCAAGATTGTATCAAAATACAAGAGAATGCATTAACCACATTTCATGCACAACCAAGATTTTGGAACACACAAGTCATGCCCTAAGTTCATCAATTATCATGGCATGTGAAATGTCAAGAAATTATAGTGTGCAACTATATAGACAACAACCCAGATACATAGCACATGGAGTTCATTGAAGTAAATATACCACAAGTATAAGATACGTGATTTAATTACTTTCTAAGCAACACATGTGTAATTAAACCATTCCATGACAAATGTGCATGTTCGTTTAGTACATTAATGAGATCAAGATACAAGTGTTCACGATGCTTGATAAAAAGAATAAAGTCCATGGAATTCAAGTCAAATTCACAAGTCTAACAAGGATTCACTAACAAGGCATGATTAACTCGATGGAAGCATATAAGGAAATTTAATCTACTTAAGGATTAAATTATCAAGATTTCAAGGTGAGTCAAAATGTTCTACGAACAAGTTATTTCAAGGATCATGTCAAGGCTAAGTTCATTTTCAAGTTACAAGTCCATTACATACAAGATGCAACCATGTGAATTAAATTTCATACAAGGGAATTAATTAAATATAAGTTTGAAGACTTATCCGATTATTCTTGATTTGATACACGTGAAGGAACTTGCCAAGGAAATTATGAATACAACGTTAGAAACTTAATCAAGTGCATAGAACCATCGAATGGATTTTAATTATTTCATTTAATTAAAATCTCTAGATTTTGAAACACATCCAAATGATTTCATATTAATGTATGTTATTAAACATGTCAAAACTTGATTTAAGAGCATGATACAAGTACATTCTATGCAAGTTACGGCCATGTGTATTAAACTTTAATACTAGAAAAATAATAATTGAAAGGTTTCAAAACCTAATCAAATATTCTAGATTTAATATATATGAAACTACATGCCATGCACATCAAGAATTTCAAGTCGGAATTCCAACGGGATGAATAGTACACTTGGAGAAATTTAATTAATCTAATTAATTAAATATTACTAGATTTCAAAACACTTCCAATTTCTCTCAAATTCACCTATGTTGAAGAGCATGCCTAATATAATATGCTAACACATATTGATTTTAAGCTAGTTAAGGCCACATGATTTAATATTTTATTCAAGATAAATATTAAATAAAATCTTCAATTCTTGTCCAAATGATCTAGATTTAATATGTCAATCAACATATCCAGGGGTAATATTCTATCATGCCACATGATTAAACAAAGCTATGGACAACCGGGAAAATTAAATCCTTTACAAGAAAAATAAATAATAAAATCTCTAGATTTTATATCCAAGCATGTAATCAAGTTGTATAAGAATCACAAGCATGTGATATAGCAAGAAAATAAATTATAACACCCCCTACCTCAATTTGAGATGAAAACCCCAAATCCCCACCGGAAGAAAAGTGTTCTGAATCCGCCGAAACCGAAGGGTTTTGTCGGGGACAACACGATCTACATGAATCTGAAGGAAGCTCCATGAAAATCACAACTTGACTTCAAACCCAAACTCAAGAATTGGTCAAAAATGAATTCTAATAAGGGGGAATGGTAGAACTCGTCGAGGGAAACAAAAAACGTGAAGACCGAAGACTTTTCACTTAGGAAAAGTAAATCAAAGGAGGAGAGAGAAGGTGGCAGCTCCATAGACATCCATGGCTGCTTCAGGTCATGCAAGGGGAGTGGGAAAGATAAAAAAATGAAATATATCATCCCCCTTTTATAGAAATCTCAAAAAGTGCCCCGAATGGGCCCTACCCGTGTCCGGAAAAGTGGATTTTGAGAAAACGCGCTCAAACAAAAAAACTCTGTGAACAAAAAAGATTCAAAATGAGAAAATATGAACAACGGAAGAAACGGTGTTGAAAATTGAGTCCCGAACAGAAAGTTATGCCCCGAACAAGTTCAGCAGCAACCGGGTCCAAAAACTCTTAAACTGGAGAAAACCACCAGAACGGAATTCCAAGAGTCCATGACTTGACAAAATGTGAAAATGAATCCCGTATGAGGATCCAGGCTCCAGACGAGGTATTTTGTAATAACTTTCGTTAATTGCACAATGGCCCTTACAAAAAGGGTTAACTGCGAAACTGCCCCAGAATGAAAATAATTTTCTTAGATACCCCTGAAATAAAATATTTTCAAAAGATATTTATGAAAAACACCCCAAGAAATGAAAAAGATTCTGTAGAATTGTGCATCCATGCCCCTACGGACCCGGGAGCAACCAAAGTACTTTCTTGCAAAAGTAAAGATACGTATTTCGAGGAAACCACCGAAGATGAAGGCACGTGAAGTCAAAAACCAACTCTAAGCATGAAAAGTGAGGTTGTGCAAAAAATGACAAACGGAAAAAAGACAGAATAGGGAAAAGGACGAAATATCGCATAGTGTCTGAAAAGTAAAAATGCAGAAATGACTCGATCCTCAAAGGAAGTTGTCAATCCAAACGAAAGAGTCTCAGAAACCATTTTTGAGCACTCAAGATGACACTAAACGACGAGAAACATAACTCAGAAAATAAAATTAAACGAAAAAAATTCATCCGTAAAATTTCAGAAAAAAGGAAAGGGAGGAAAATGACCGGGTCATTACAAATCCAGGGCATTACAAGTGGTATCAGGGCATCCGAGATGGGTTTATTGAATGGTTAATGGCTTAATTTGATAGGTTGTGCTACTCACTAGATTAATTAGACAATGTATGTTTACTTTACCATCCATGCTTAGTATTTTATATAATGGCACACACACTTGATTTACAACATGGAATCCCCCTAAATTGACAAATATTAGATGTTTAGTCAGGTAAATCCTAGTGGTGATCTCTATATCCCAAGATCCCTCTCTCATTCTCTACATATCATTTACTTTAGTTTGTTTTACATTGCATTGCTTTTAATTGAATCATAGCTTAGTTCAACCAACAAACCAATCACTTTGATCATTCGACCTACTAATCTAACTTTGATTCCATAGTAACTTGAAAATCCCTTGGGACGATCCATTTTCACTCATACTACATAGTATAGTGTTAAGTGGTTTTTATAAATTTTAAATGCGGTGGCCACTTCACACACTCACACTTTTCACATCATTTTAAGCACAAGGTCCGAGACACACCACAGACCTACTCCAAAAGTTGGAGTAGAAAGTTAGCCCGTCATTAACATGATTCATGGTCATCTAAAAAAGGACAAGCAACCAAAAAATTCCTATAGGATTCAACTCAAGCAAGCTCACAAACTGCGAAGAATTGGGGAAGTCAGCACAGTTGGAAGTAGGTTGAGTTCAGCTCAGATTTCCTTCCATGAAGGGGACCTTAAGAGAGTGCAACTTCCATATGAAGACCTCCCTGGTGATCTATCTTATAGCAGCAAACTATTTAGTCTAGAGTGTCCTTGTCAACCCTGTAAGTAGTGCCAATATTACTACCAAATGGACATTCAATCAGCTGAAACTCGATCCAGTGCAGGTCCGTCCCACTGGGAACTTTGGTGGGATTCGACAGAAGAAGAGTAGAACCCATGTGTGTAATCATGCTATCAGTCATTCCAGCCAAAAGAACTCTGAAAGAAAATTTCATGATTACAGACATCTACCCGAATTACAACCTGCTTATGGGTCGAGGTTGGATATATCGAATGGAAGGTGTTCCGTCAACTCTGTACCAAGTTATAAGAAGTATTGGTCCTAATGGACGAGAAATCATAGAAATCTAAGGAGATCTGGTGGCGGTGAAAGAATGCTACCATACTACAATCAGACCAGATAACAAAGGAAAATAACTATTAAAATAGCAATTATTGAGCCCCTCTTCTTCCGAGAAGGACGAGGTGCCAGAAGAAGAGAACCAATGAGCCCCTGAAGGCAGTACAATTGGTCACAGGTGAAGAAAAAAAGGTAACCTATATTGGGGCACTCTAATCACCAGAGAAGAAAGAAGAATTGGTAAAAATCCTGAGGCAAAACATGGACATTTTCATTTGGAACCACTAGGATATGCCTAGAATCGATCATAGGGTGGCATACCCTAGCTTAAATGTAGACCCAAGCTACACCTCGGTGAAGCAAAAACAAAATAGATTCGCCCCAGAGAGGAACAAAATTATTGTAGAAGAAGTTGACCGACTCTTAGAAGCAGGGTTCATCCGAGAAGTCCAGTACCCACAATAGTTATCAAACGTAGTCATTGTTCAGAAGAAAAATGGTGAGTGGAGGGTGTGTATCGACTTTGCCAACCTGAACAAAGCCTTCCCAAAAATCGATCAAATGGTGGACGTTACAACTGGGTATTAAAGATTGACTTTCCTTGATACCTATTTGGGCTACAACTAAATCTCGATGGACCCATTGGACGAGGAAAAGACTTTATTCATCACTGCACGTGGTACGTACTGATACAAGGTAACCCTTTGAACTGAAGAATGCAGGGGCAACTTACCAATGATTGATCAACAGGGTGTTCGAAAGGTAGATTGGAAGAACAATCGAGGCTTATATAGACGACATGGTCGTAAAGAGCAATGAAAAGTAAGATCATTTACAATATCTACAAGATGTATTTGACATTCTCAGGAAAAACAAGATGAGACTAAATCCAGTAAATTATTCATTTGGGGTATCCTCTAGCCAATTCTTAGGACATTTAGTGAACAAGAGGGGAATAGAAGCCAACCCTGCTCAACTGACGAAGCTACTCCAGAACAAAGAACCCCAGACCATGAAAGATGTCCAAGTCCTTACAGGATGAATAGCAGCCCCCTTAGCCATTTCATATCTAGACTATCAGACAAGTGCAAGCCATTCTTCAACGCCATCAAAGTAAGGAAGGAGGAGATATAGGGAACAGAGCAGCGAGAGGCTCTCATAAAAATTAAAGAGTATATAACCAATCCCCCAATCTCGTTTGCCCCTATACCTGAAGAACCACTGTACCTTTACCTAGCAGTATCTCGATCGGCAACCAGCTCGGCCCTGATAGGAGAGGTGGGCAAAAAACAACACCCCATTTTTTACTCCAGCAAAACCATTACAGACTCAAAGAGCAGGTACTCGGTGGCTGAAAAGTTATCCTGGCCTTAATCCATGCAAAAAGGAAGTTTCAACACTACTTTGAGGCTCACCGGATAATAGTCCCCACAATACATCTGATCAGAGCAATTCTCAATAAACTAGATATCACAATAAGAATTACTAAGTGGGTAATCGAGTTAAGCTCTTTTAATATCCGATATGAACCACGCACCGCGAAGAAGGGATAGGTGGTCTTAGACTTTTTCTTAGAAACTGAGCTAGGAGAAGAACAGCAGATCCCAGAAATTTCCCTTTGGTAATTGTATGTAGATAGCTCCTCGAGCCAAAATGGGGCTGGAGCAGGGTTAGAGATCAAAACCCCCGAGGGGACCAGACTCCACCAAGCAATCCGATTAGAGTTCCCAACCATAAATAATGAAGTAAAATATGAAACACTGTTGGCAGGACTAAGATTGGCCAAAGAGCTTCAGGTAAGACACATTCGAGCTTTTAGTGATTCACAACTCGTTACTAGATAGGTGACAGGTGAATACATCCCCAGAGAAGAAATAATGAATGCATACAAAGAAGAGGTGGAAAATTTGGCAAAAGGTTTTGACACAATAGAATTCCAACAAATTCTGAGGGAAGAAAACCCAACTACCGATCGCCTGGCTTGCGCAGCTTCAGCAGCAGACGACTGATTAGACTCATTCCATCAATATCCTAGATACACCAAGCATCATAAGGGGAATTTCAGTGTTAGTCATACCTAAGGAACCCACCTAGATGGACCTAATTCTGGCATATCTAGAAAGGGGAAAACTTCCGAACTCCAAAGAAGCAGCTCGGCATTTAAGGATGAAAGCTACAAAGTACTCCATCATTAATGGATAGCTCTTCAAACGCTCATTTTTTGGACCATAACTCAGATGCCTTACTCCTACCGAGTCAAGAGAAATCATCAAGTAGTTACACAAAGGAGAATGTGGAAATCACTCTAGGGGCAGATCGTTAGCTCACAAAGCCTTGACTTAGGGCTATTTTTGGCCTTATACGGTAAGAGAAATAGAAGAATATTCCAGAAGGTGCGATAAATGTCAAAGGTACGCACCCCTCATGTATCAACCCCTAGATGAGCTGCATACCATGAGCAACCCATAACCTTTCACTCAATGGGGAATGGATGTGGTTGGTACTTTACCTTCAGCTACATCACAAAAGAGGTATGTCCTACTAGCCACTGACTATTTAACAAAATGCATTGACGCAGAAACATATGCAAGCGTAACTAACGTTTAAGTGAGGAAGTTCATCTAGAATAACCTGATATGTAGGTTTAAGATCCCACGATCAATCATTATGGACAATGGCACGAACCTGAGCAATCAATATACTCAGCGGTTCTTCGACAAATATGGGATAAATCAAAGAATGTCAGTCGTATACCATCCACAAGGCAACGGACAAGCAGAAATAACCAACATGACAATTTTTGCTTACATCAAGAAGAAACTTGAAGATAAGAAAGGAAAATGGCTAGACGAGCTGCCAAATGTCCTATGGGCATACATGACCACTCCAAGATGCCCCACGGGTGAAACCCCTTTCTCTCTGGCTTACGGGACTGAAGCTGTAATCCCAACTGAGATGATTGCCCCAACCATTCGAAGCCTAACATTAGGGCATGAATGAAATAACCAACTTCTAGAATATAATCTAGATCTTCTAGAGGAGAAAAGAGATGCAGTAGCCATTCGGCTAGCAACGTACCAATAAAGACTGAAGAACAGCTACAACAAAAGAGTCAGACACAGAAGCTTCAACCTAGAAGACCTGGTGCTCTGGAAACCAGAAAAATATGTCAAAAAATTGGACTAACTGGGAAGGTCCATATCGGATCTCGGATGTGATAGGGAAAGGAGCATACAGACTCCAACACCTGGATAGCACCATGTTAGTTAAACCAAGGAAAGTGATGCAATTGAAAAGGTATTGTGACGACCCTGGATTTTACAAACTCAGTGTGTCATGTGATGACCCGAAATAGATCCAAAATGTAGAAGCAAGAACAAGAACAAGGTCATTAGAGATGTATGTCATCCTTAAGACACAAGAAGGACCTTTCAAGGAGTTTTGAAACTAAACGGAAGCAAAAACAGAACCAAGGGTATCAAAACCCTATAAGAGGAGGACCAAGGGTAAAATGGTCATTTTACCCTAAGAGGAAGGAATTTGACTTCCAACAAGTCAAATAAGATCAAAAATACCTAAAAACATCCTTTGGTAACTTCACATGAAGTCCCAAGGCCAAGAGGAGAGAAAACCCAAAAGAACCTTATCCTGGTTCGAACTAAATCCGACACCCTCTCACTAAAACAAGGATATCTCAAGCTAAGAGAAGAATCTAAATCTAAAATTGATACCATAGGAAAGCTTTCTTTGACATGGTCAATTTAGACTCAAGAACGGACCAATTCAGAGTTAAAACGAAGGAGATACATAAGTTCAAAGTTGGAAGGTCAAAGCTGAACCTTCAAAAAACAACTCTGGAGGACTTGAACCGGTTCAAAAATCTTGAACCAGTTCAACATGGACAGCATGCCTATGCTAGACCAAAAACTTCACCTTGAATGGGTTCAACATTCTTGAACCGGTTTAACCTTAACAGAAACAGTAAAATGCAGAAGAAACAGTAGAAAAGTAGAAAAATGAGTTTGGAACGCAGTTTTTGAGACCAAGATGACATTGTTTAGGAAAATTTTGTGAAGAAACACCCCCTAAAATCACATTTTCTATGTGAGGAGTTGAGATCAGAATTTATTTCCCAAAGGAAAGCCCCAAAATGCCCTTAAGCCGAATTTTTCAACAAAAATGTGAAATGAGTCCATAGGAGGCTCATTTCACCAACGAAAGGGTTTTTCATGAAAACAATAATGCACACAAATGTAAATAGTGATTATAAGCATGTGGGATTGGTCCGCGGCTCCCAGAAATGGCCTAGTCAAAATCCAACCCCCCGACGGCCAAAAAGGCGAAAATGGACTTGAAATGGAAATTTTGAAATCCAAGATTAACAAATGACTTCAAATTACCATTTGGCCCTTGGCCACACTTCATACATGAATAATGAGACCCTATGAAAGAACAAAAATGGAATTCACACACCCGATGCAAAAATGGTGAAACAATAACTTAACATTTTTCAATATTTTCATAATATTTCATGAAGTCAAAATTTACATTAGATACAAAATACATGTCATTGGCCTCCGGCCTCATCTCATACATGTCAAATACAATACAAAGGGTGTAATTATGTACACATTACATAATGGAATCAAATATACACATTTTGACAAATAAGGCTACAAGTGGCATTTCAAGCTAACCTTTACAAGAATTTAAAACATTCAAGTCTACAGTCATCCAAGCAATGATGAACCTCACGAACCAAGTCTTCATACCTGAACAATGCCCCGGTAACTTTGGGGCGAGTAACATAAAGCTACTCGTACGATATGAGCATGCATAGACTCAACTTTTTACAAGATTATAACCTTAAGGTGAAACATATTAAAGGGGCTCATGCCACCTAACATTTATGTCAAAGTGAGACTTAGGACCATCCTAAGCTACTCATGCAATTGAAATTAACAATGGCATACAAGTATACATGCTCAAGTATACTAAGCAATGTTAAAACATGTTATACGACATATAAGCATACATCTCCAAGTATACTAAATAATGTTAAAACAAGTTATACGACATATAAGCATACATCTCCAAGTATACTAAACCATATTAAGACAATTCATGCAATGTCTAAGCGTACTGCACAAGTATACAATTAATATGGAAAGCTCGTGAATCAAGTATACAAACACAAGTATACTAAACCAGATGAGTTGTACATAAAACAAGTATACATAGCACAAGTATACTAAATGGAACCTACATACATGGAATAGCTCAACAAGTTCAAGTACACTAAAAGAGGCTCGAATACACAACCAAGTACACTAGTCCAAGTATACTAAATGAGGTCAAAATACACGAAGCAAGTATACAGTTCCAAGTATACTAAATGAGATCAAAATACACGAAGCAAGTATACAGTTCCAAGTATACTAATGAGATCCAAATACACAAGGCAAGCACCAATTCACAAGCTACAAGTAATCCATGATTAGCAACTTGGAATTGAATGCGAAAACAGATAGTAGAAAGAGTAGGATCCTTGGCTGCAGACCAATCAAGTTATTCCAAGTTACTAGCCCACAAGTATACTAAATAATGTTAAAACAAGTTATACGACATATAAGCATACATCTCCAAGTATACTAAACCATATTAAGACAATTCATGCAATGTCTAAGCATACCTACACAAGTATACAATTAATATGGAAAGCGCGTGAATCAAGTATACAAACACAAGTATACTAAACTAGATGAGTTGTACATAAAACAAGTATACATAGCACAAGTTTACTAAATAGAACCTACATACACGGAATAGGTCAACAAGTTTAAGTACACTAAAAGAAGCTCGAATACACAACCAAGTACACTAGTCCAAATATGCTAAATGAGGTTAAAATACACGAAGCAAGTATATAGTTCCAAGTATACTAAATGAGATCAAAATACACGAAGCAAATATATAGTTCCAAGTATACTAATGAGATCCAAATACACAAGGCAAGCACCAATTCACAAGCTACAAGTAATCCAGGATTTGTTACTTGGAATTGAATGTAAAAATAGATAGTGGAAAGACTAGGATCCTTGGCTGCAGACCAATCAAGTTATTCCGGGTTACGAGCCCACAAGGTACTACCTAGTGTGAACGTATATAAGTTATTCCGGGTAATTACGACCCACTAGGTACTACCTGCTGCACACTTTATATGACTTAGGAAACTCACGAATCCGTACTAGGGCCAAACCCTAGCCATCACATAAACGTGATCCTTACAAGCCTCCAAAAACAATAAGTTCAAAACTTATGCAAAATCAATAAGTTAAACCAAACTTATACATCTCAAATAAAGTTTAGGAATCAATTTACATGCACATGTAAGGTTGAATCCACACAAACCATATCCTAGAGTTCAAGTCTACAATGACATTCACAATGTCAAATCTTCAGTGTGCGATTCGTTGCACGCTATAACAATTTCATTTCAATATCAAAATGTAATATCATCTAAACAATCCCTAATTTATATATGTTAAATAACATGGTATTGCCACTACACAAACCAACTCAAAAACTAAATCGGATCATTGAGACAACAAAATAGGTTTAATTAAAATACGGTAATTAAATCTCTAGATTTTCCAAAACAACCCCAAATTGTAGTGACCGTGGATTTTTCAACCCAGTGTCTCCTATGATGACCCGAACCAGATCCAAAATATGAAAGCAAAAGAAACAAAATGGCCACTAGAGATGTACGTCATCCCTAAGGCACCAAAATGACTCCCCATGAAGCCATGGAACTCAAATGAGCCAGGCAATGAAGCAAGAATGCCTAACCAGAAAAGAAATGAACCAAGGGAAAAATAGTCATTTCACACTGAAATGGGTGCCACCGTGCACACCATTAGAAAGACAACAAAAAATGAACAAAGTTTGATTCAAGAATCACTTGATTCTGAGTCTGAACGGAAAAGATATGAAATAAAAACAAAGTGGCCTTCTCCGTCTAAGAGTTACCACGAACCTATCTCACTGAAATTAGAATAACTCCCACTGTGGAAGGAGTTTTGATGAGTGGTTGGTACCATTAGAAAGCTAACCTTAAGCTCTTGAATTTAGACTTAACAACAACCAAATTTAGATTTAAAATAAAGGAGATATGACCCTGTGAAGTCGGAATAAGAAAACTATCCAAGAAAAACTAAAAAGGGAAAGTCCCAGGGAGGATCGGTCGACCGACGGCAATGGTCAGCTAACTGAAACTCAATCATTAGCCAGCCGAACCCCCATGGTCTGTTGGCCGAAATGCCATTCTCATATGCAAACTCTCTAGAAATGGGTCTCGAGGCTTGTTAGCCGACCGATGATGCTTCATCAGCCGACTGACACATCTGTTGCAGCTATGAAAAGCTACTGCAATGTGTAAAAATGGTTTCCGGTCCATCTCTAAGTTTCTACATGCTTTCTACATGATCCAAACAAGTTTGAAAACACTCCCTAGCCTCATTCAAGCATCAAAAACACGCCAAAACAAAGAGGAACTCAAACGACACCCCCCTCGATGAATTTTCAGGAAAATTCATAAGATCGCCCAAAAATAGTTCAAAAGTTAAAACTTAAGAGTTTTGTGAACTATGGACATGCACGCAAACGTAAAAAGACATTCAAGATGCGTCCCAATGGTCCGCGGCCTCAAAATGTCCCCAATGCAAAATATGACCTCTCAACGGCCATAAATGCCTAAAAATGGAATAAATGGAACCAAAATGCAAAACCTCAAATGAAATGGTGTTTAGCCCTTGGCCACACCTCAAACATGATCATACAAACCCTGTGAAAGAAAAAAAATAGAATTCTCATACCCGATGCAAAAGTTATGAAGTAATGACTTAGCATTTTTCAATATTTTCATAAATAACCTTAAAAATAAAAGTGCATAGAATACAAAATACATGTCATTGACCTCTGGCCTCATCTCATACATGTTGAATACATTGAAAAGAGTGTACTTATGTACACATTACATATATCGAATCCAAAAATACATGTTTTGATACAATAGGTTACAAAATGACATTTCATGCTAATATTTGCATGAAAATGATACTTCAAGTCTACGAAACTTCTATGGCATAGTGTGCATCCCAAATTAAGGTCCCTGTACCTAAAAAATGTCCCCACTACGTGGGTGAGTAACATAAAGCTACTCGTAGGAGATGAGCATGCATCGACCTAGCATTTTACAATTCTATCACCCTAAGGTGAAACATGTTAAAGGGGCTCATGCCACCTAACGTCTATGTCAGAGTGAGACTCAGGAAGCATCCTAAGCTACTCATGCAATTTAAAGTGAACAACAACATACAAGTATACATGCTCAAGTACGCTAAACAATGTAAAATATATTATACGACATACAAGCATACATTTCCAAGTATACTAAACCATATTAAGACAAGTCATGCAATGTCTAAGCATATTTACACAAGTATGCATTTTTTATGGAAATTTCGTAAATCAATCATACGAACACAAGTATACTAAGCTAAAAGAGATACACCTAAAACAAGTATACACGGTACAAGCATACTAAATGAAATTTAAACTCACGGAGCAAGTATACAAGTTCAAGTATACTAAATAGGAATCAAATATCCAAGGCAAGCATAAATTCTCAAGTTACAAGTAATCCATGATTAACAACTTGAAAGTAAATGCGAAATCAAATAGTGGAAAGACTAGGACATGTGGTCGCTAGACCAAGCAAGTATTTTCAGGTAATTACGACCCACAAGGTACCACCTAGTGTGCACTTATGACTTAGAGGACACTTGTCCACATACTAGAGCCAAACCCTAGCCATCACATAAATTATGTCCTCACAAGCTTTCCAAAATCAATAAGTTCAAAACTTATACAAAATCAAATGCAAGTTACCACATTCCATGCACAAATAAGGTTGAATCCACACAATTCATGTCCTCGAATTCAAGTGTAAATAGTATAAGACATGTTATGTCCTCAATATGCAATTTATACACAAAATAAGAATGTTTTACAACAATTGAGCCACATTACCCTCCTAAGCCACAAGTACTAAT
The DNA here is from genome assembly GCF_030987335.1 of Cornus florida. Taxonomy (NCBI): domain Eukaryota; kingdom Viridiplantae; phylum Streptophyta; class Magnoliopsida; order Cornales; family Cornaceae; genus Cornus; species Cornus florida. The sequence continues at coordinate 65,433,493 of NW_026775577.1, read as the reverse complement.
TAGGCTACAATTTAGTATCAAGCTTTCAAGGTAAACAATTGTAATATTCTAACAAGTTATATACCTATACAAGATATATTTAAACAAGCTAATCAAGACAATGGTATCACCTATCATACTAAGTCAAATTACCATCTTTAGAGATTACGAGTACTAATTCTATAACAAGTTAGTAGCATGCTCACAAGGTAATTAAACATATTCTATTTCAAGGGATTATCAACCTAATCATGAAAAGTCTCTAGATTTCAAGTCAGTTCCAACTAGGCTGAAATTAATATATGTTAAAAGTCATAACATGGTCTTCACATACATTATACCCAAAAGCAATTTAAGCGACTACAACACTTGAAAAAAAAATTAATTAAGCTAATTAATCAATTTTTCTCTAGATTTTCAAACATATCCAAATGCCCTCAATTTAACATATGTTAAGGAACTCACCAAGGCCTACTTTAATATCACATTACAAGTTAATTTAATACTTGTTACAACTATGTGAATTAATCTTTCATAAAAGATAAATATTAAATAAGTTTTACAATTCTTATTCAAATGCCCCAAATTTAATATATGTTAACAAGTATACCAAAGCCTAAATTACTAGCATGCCACAATTTAATTCTAAGCAACATACATTCATGTGAATTAAATCTTAACCATAGAGAATAATTAAATTAAATTCTAAAACTTAAACAAAGGCATGCTTACAAGTTTTATATGCTTATATAACAATCAATACAACATTAATATATACCTAAGACATCCCCTACCTCAATTTGAGATGAAAATCTCAAATCCCCACCGAATTGAAACCGCTCCGAATCCGACGAAACTCCTAGGTTTTATCGGGGACAACACGATGAACATGAATCCCAAGGAAGCCCCATGAAATTCACAACTTGAATTCAAACCCAAACGCAAGAAATGGTCAGAAATGAATTCTAATAAGGGGGAAAGGTAGAGCACGTCGAGGGGAACGATAAACGTTAAGGCCGAAGAGTTTTCACTAAGGAAATCAAGTAGAGGAGAAGAAAGAATGAAGGCAGCCCCTTGGGCTCCCATGGCTGCCAGCCAAGAGGGTGAAGAAGATGATAGAAATCTGTATTTTTGACTTAAGTCCCCCTATTTATAGAAAATCCCAAAAAGTGCCCCGAAAGGGTCCTGCCGGGTCGGGAACAGTGGATTTTGAGTAAACACACTCAAATGACAAAACTCTGTGAACAAAAAAGATTCCAAATGAGAAAATATGAACAATGGAAGAAACGGAGTCAAAAATCGAGTCACGAGCAGAGAGATATACCCCAAACAAGTTCAGCGGCAACCGGGTCTAGAAACCTTGAAACTGAAGAAAAATGACCAGAAGAAAATTCTATGAGTACATGACTCGAAAAAATGTGAAAATGAATCCTGTACGAGGATCCAGGCTCAAAACAAGCCATTTAGCAATAACTTTCATTAATTGCACAATGGCCCCTCCAAAAAGTGAAAACTACACTAATGACCCAAAATGAAAATATCTTCCAAAAATATTTCCTTAAAAACCCCTAAAATAAAATATCTTCAAAAGATATTTATGAAAAACACCCCAACAAAAGAAAAAGATTCTGAAGAACTGTGCATCCATGCCCCTATGGACACCGGGAGTAACCAGATTACTTTCTTACAAAAGTAAAGATACTTATTTCATAAAAACCACTTAGAATGAAGATACGTGAAGTCAAAAACTAACTCCGAACACGAAAAGTGAGGTTATGCCAACAAAGTGACAAATAGGGAAAAGACAGAATAGGAAAAAGGACAAAGTAGGGAAAAGGACAAAAAGTGAATAGTGTCAAAAAACGAAAAATGTGGCCTTAAAGGAAGTTGTCAATCCAAAGGAAAGAGTCTCAGAAACCATTTCCGAGCACTCAAGATGACACTAAACAACGAGAAACAGAACTTAGAAAAGGAATTTCAATGAAAAAATTCATCCGTAAAATTCTAAGGAAAAAAGGAAAGGAAAGAAATGATCGGGTCATTTCAACTTACCCTCCTTAAAGAGATTTCGTCCCCGAAATTAAAAACATTCCCAGAAGAACCGAAGAAGGACCATACACAAGGTCACACCAAGGAATAGATCATAAAGTATCCAAGGACAACTCCAAAGATCTCAAGATCAACGAATAAACACGAAACCGCAACTAGTGAGACACCTCTCCAACAAATTGACATACCAACCCAATGTCAACCACCCAAAGGAGATCAAGGCAACTATATAACTAAATAAGGAACACAACCAGAAGTAACATAGTAGCACGAATACTGACTAGAACCCGCCCACAACGTACCCAAGGTGCGGTAGCATCCACAGTGTTAAGTGCCCACCCACACTCACATTACTAGCTTGGTAATGTAAGGTAGCATCAACGGCAACTAGCACTCGCCCACGCACAACCTATATGGTAGCATGACAGTATAAAGCCCTAATTCATCATCTGCCCTCAACAAGCTTACCTGTGAAATCTATCAATACAAATGACATCAATGTCAAATAATCATTACCAAAAGCACCATGAAAACCAAGCATTTTATGAGAGTTGAGATGTGGTCCAAAGATGTCCGGCTGGACCATCCTGGTCAATCCCAAAACTCTAACAACAATGTCATAGGCACCGCTATGCTTAAGGCCTTAAATCCTCAATACTGTAAAAACTGAGAACCCCAAGTCTTAAAACACTGCTGTCAACAACACCAGTCATGAATCCAAAGCCTGACAAGTCTGTGCCCTCAAGCCAATGGATCAGACTTTACGAAATCAAACAACATCACCGTCGTCCTAGTCACAACGACTCCCGACAAGACAATGCACCCAAGAACCTCCATGACATCCTAAAGCTAACCTACTACAAGGCTATGCCTAGGAATCAAGACATCGGATCAAGCTCACACACAGAATCCCGACAACCAAGGTCATACAACCCCAAGCATAGTGCGGAATGAAAAAAATGAATGAACTAGTAAAACAATTAGTCATGAAACATATATATACATATGCAAGTATACATTCACAATATCGAAATGGAAATACAATATATGTGTACAAGTATACATCCACAGGTATACTAAGCAGTACTAAATCCATGGTAAACAAGAATACAGGCTCAAGTATACTAAATCAAAGCGAAATGAAATAATAACGTGCAAGCATACTAGGTACAAGTATACTAAATATAAATAAAAGTCCACGCACCTTACAACTAAACATATAGTATACAAGGGCAATCAAATATGCTACCTATCACATAGGGGTCAAGCATCAGAGACACGCTACACATCACCTATGACGCTAGCATGATAAGAAGATATAGTAAATGAAAAACACATCATCTATATCATCACATAACTACCAAATAGTCACACCCCCTAACATATTTCTAAGGCATGCGCAAAATAACAAGGCATATAAACATGTAGGAATGACTATGCAAATAACAATCCCGTAAAATCACAAGTAAAAAGGGATGAAATGCCTCTCAGAAGGACAAACTCACTAAAGTGAATCCCAAACACCCGGATGAGTCAATCCCTCACAGCAAGGTAGTGAATCATCTCCTAGAATGAACACTAAGGTTCCTGAAACAAAGAGCCTACAAGTCTTTCCTAAGACTGACTCAACCCCAAGGTGGATTCCTCACGCCACACAAAACAAACAATGATATAATGGATTGTCCCAATACTAACCATTACGAGACACCAATAGAAGACACGTCAATAAGTCTGATGAGAACTCTACAGGATCCTATCGGAACCCTAAACGCAAAATCCCAAGTCTCCAAGGACAAGGGAGAATAATTAATTGCACCAATGCAATTAACTATACGAAACCATTCACACCCTAACCTTAGCTCATATGAGTCGTCCAAGGCAAGACAAGAAGAATCACAGGTCACTGCACCTATCAAATCCCTAACCATCACTCTAAGAAGAAAAGACACAAGAATCCCGCTTTTGAGGCTCAAGAAAATAAACATCCCAATCCCTAAGGAAGGACTCGAGTCAATCCGACCTATCGTCCCATGACGCTAGAAACAAGACCCCAATGACGTCATCACATCAAGGTCACCACGAAATCCCAAGAGACGATGCCCTAGCATCAATCTCAACCAACAAAGCTGGAACAACCCATAATGCCTAAACAAGACATAAAAGTAAGCAGTTGACACGTAACATAACAATAGACTACATACTCACACAAGTAGTAAGGTCACATAAGGCATGTCAATGTATGCATCATACAATCAGGCTAAGGATAACAAGCACATGTAATACGCTAAGGCAAACAAGCATTACCATCATGCTAATTACAAGCGTAAATCAACATGCTAAGACAGTCAAGCATATATAGTGTACTAATGCTGATGCAAACAGGCATATATAATGTATAAATATCATGTTGAAACAGTTACAGTAAACTTCTAAACATACGTCCACATAGGCACGTAAACATGTGATCACATTCAGCATGATACCAAGAAGCAAATAAAAACATAGAGCACGATAACACAAGCATGATATTCACCCAAAACCCGTCGTCCTAAGGTTTTCAAACCTAGGAGCTCTGATACCACTTATAGTGACCGTGGATTTTTCAACCCAGTGTCTCCTATGATCACCCGAACCGGATCCAAAATGCGGAAGCAAAAGAAACAAAATAGCCACTAGAGATGTACGTCATCCCTAAGGCACCTAAATGACTCCCCATGAAGCCATGGAACTCAAATGAGCCAAGCAATGAAGTAAGAATGCCTAACCCGAAAAGAAATGAACCTAGGGCAAAATGGTCATTTCACACTGAAATGGGTGCCACCGTGCACACCATTGGAAAGACAACGAAAAATGAACAAAGTTAGATTCAAGAATCGCCTGATTCTGAGTCTGAACAGAAAAGATATGAAATAAAAACAAAGTAGCCTTCTCCGTCTAAGAGTTACCATGAACCTATCTCAGTAAATTAGAATAACTCCCACTATGGATGGAGTTTTTATGAGCGGTTGGTACCATTGGAAACCTAACCTCAAGCTCTTGAATTTAGACTCAAGAATGACTAAATTTGGATTTAAAATGAAGGAGATATGACCCTCTGAAGTCGGAACAAGAAAACTGTCCAAGAGAAACTGGAAAGGAAAAGTCCCAAGGAGGATCAGTCGACCGACGGCAATGGTCAGCTGACCGAAACACAATCATCAGCCGACCGAACCCCTATGGTCAAAACGCCATTCTCACATGCAAGCTCTCTAGAAATGGGTCTCGAGGCTTGTCAGCTGACCGATGATGCTTAATCAGCCGACCGACACATCTGCTGTAGCTATGAAAAGCTACTGTAATGTGTGAAAATGGTGTCCGGTCCATCTCTAAGTTTCTACATGCTTTCTACATGATCCGAACAAGTTTGAAAACACTCCCAAGCCTCATTCAAGCATTAAAAACATGTCAAAACAAAGAGGAACTCAAAGGACACCCCCATGGATGAATTTTCATGAAAATTCATAAGATCGCCCAAAAATAGGTCAAAAGTTGAAACTTAATAGTTTTGTGAACTGTGGACATGCACGCAAATGTAAAAAGACATTCAAGACGCGTCCCAATGGTCCGCGGCCTCAAAATGTCCCCAATACAAAATATGACCTCTCAACGGCCAAAAATGCCTAAAAATGGAATAAATGGAACTAAAATGCAAAACCTAAAATGAAATGGTGTTTAGCCCTTGGCCACACCTCAAACAAGATCATAGAAACCCTGTGAAAGAAAAAGATTAGAATTCCCACACCCGATGCAAAAGTTATGAAGCAATGACTTAGCATTTTTCAATATTTTCATAAATAACCTTAAAAATGAAAGTGCATAGAATACAAAATACATGTTATTGACCTCTGGCCTCATCTTATACATGTTGAATACAATGAAAAGAGTGTACTTATGTACACATTACATATATCGAATCCAAAAATACATGTTTTGATACAATAGGTTACAAAATGACATTTCATGCAAACATTCGTATGAAAATGATACTTCAAGTCTACGAAACTTCTATGGCATAGTGTGCATCCCAAATCAAGGTCCCTGTACCTGAGAAATGTCCCCACTACGTGGGTGAGTAACAAAAAGCTACTCGTAGGAGATGAGCATGCATCGACCTAGCATTTTACAATTATATCACCCTAAGGTGAAACATGTTAAAGGGGCTCATGCCACCTAACGTCTATGTCAGAGTGAGACTCAAGAAGCATCCTAAGCTACTCATGCAATTTAAAGTGAACAATGGCATACAAGTATACATGCTCAAGTATGCTAAACAATGTAAAACATGTTATACGACATACAAGCATACATTTCCAAGTATACTAAACCATATTAAGACAAGTCATGCAATGTCTAAGCATATTTACACAAGTATGCATTTTACATGGAAATCTCGCAAATCAAGCATACGAACACAAGTATACTAAGCTAAAAGAGATACGCCTAAAACAAGTATACACGGCACAAGCATACTAAATGAAATTTAAACTCACGGAGCAAGTATACAAGTTCAAGTATACTAAATCGGAATCAAATATCCAAGGCAAGCATTAATTCTCAAGTTACAAGTAATCTATGATTAACAACTTGAAATTAAATGCAAAATCAAATAGTAGAAAGACTAGGACATGTGGTTGCTAGACTAAACAAGTATTTTGGGTAATTACGACCCACAAGGTACCACCTAGTGCGCACTTATGACTTAGAAGACACTTGTCCACGTACTAGACCCAAACCTTAGCCATCACATAAAGTATGTCCTCACAAGCTTTCCAAAATCAATAAGTTCAAAACTTATACAAAATCAAATACAAGTTACCACATTCCATGCACAAATAAGCATGAATCCACACAATTCATGTCCTATAATTCAAGTCTAAAAAGCATATGACATGTCATGTCTTCAATATGTAATTTATACACAAAACAAGAATATTTTACAATAATTGAGCCACATTACCCTCCTAAGCCACAAGTACTAATTAGGCTACAATTTAGTATCAAGCTTTCAAGGTAAACAATTGTAATATTCTAACAAGCTATATACATACACAAGATATATTTAAACAAGCTATTCAAGACAATGATATCACCTACCATGCTAAGTCAAATTACCATTTTTAGAAATTACGAGTACTAATTCTACAAGAAGTTAGTAGCATGCTCACAAGGTAATTAAACATATTCAATTTCAAAGGATTATCAACCTAATCATGAAAAGTCTCTAAATTTCAAGTCAATTCCAACTAGGCTCAAATTAATATATGTTAAAAGTCATAACATGGTCTTCACATACATTATACCCAAAAGCAATTTAAGCGACTACAACACTTAAAACAAAATTAATTAAGCTAATTAATTAATTTTTCTCTAGATTTTCAAACATATCAAAATGCCCTCAATTTAACATATGTTAAGGAACTCACCAAGGCCTACTTTAATATCACATTACAAGTTGATTTCATGCTTGTTACAATTATGTGAATTAATCTTTCATAAAATATAAATATTAAATAAGTTTTGCAATTCTTATTCAAATGCCCCAAATTTAATATATGTTAACAAGTATACCAAGGCCTAAATTACTAGCATGCCACAATTTAATTCTAAGCAACATACATCCACGTGAATTAAATCTTAATCATAAAAAATAATTAAATTAAATTCTAAAACTTGAACAAAGGCATGCTTACAAGTTGTATATGCTTATATAACAATCAATACAATATTAATATAAACCTAAGACATTCCCTACCTCAATTTGAGATGAAAATCTCAAATCCCCACCGAATTGAAACCGCTACAAATCCGACGAAACTCCTAGGTTTTGTCGGGGACAACACGATGAACATAAAGCCCAAGGAAGCTCCATGAAAATCACAACTTGACTTCAAACCAGAACTCAAGAAATGGTCCAAAATTATTTCTAATATGGGGAAAAGGTAGAGCATGTCGAGGGGAACGATAAACGTTAAGGCCGAAGAGTTTTCACTAAGGAAATCAAGTGGAGGAGAAGAAAGAATGAAGGCAGTCCCTTGGGCTCCCATGGCTGCCAGCCAAGAGGGTGAAGAAGATAATAGAAATCTGACTTTTTGACTTAAGACTCCCTATGTATAGAAAATCTCAAAAAGTGACCCAGAAAGGTCCCGCCGGGTCCGAAAAAGTGGATTTTGAGCAAACGCGCTCAAATGACAAAACTCTGTTAACAAAAAAGATTACAAATGAGAAAATATGAACAACGAAAGAAATGGCGTCAAAAACTGAGTCCCAAGCAGAGAGATATGCCCCAAACAAGTTCAGCGGCAACCGGGTCTAGAAACCCAGAAACTGAAGAAAAATGACCGGAAGGAAATTCTATGAGTACACGACTCAACGAAATGTAAAAATGAATCCCGTACGAGGATCCAGGCTCAAAACAAGACATTTAGCAATAACTTTAATTAATTACACAATGGCCCCTCCAAAAAGTGAAAACTGCACTAAAGACCTAAATGAAAATATCTTCCAAAAATATTTTCTTAAAAACTCCTGAAATAAAATATCTTCAAACGATATTTACGAAAAACACCCCAACAAAAGAAAAAGATTATGAATAACTGTACATGCATGTACTTTCTTGCAAAAGTAAAGATACGTATTTCGTGGAAACCACTTAGAACGAAGATACGTGTAAGTCAAAAACTGACTCCGAGCATGAAAAGTAAGGTTATGCCAACAAAGTGACAAACAGGGAAAAGACAGAATAGGGAAAAGGACAAAATAAGGAAAAAGACGAAAAGTGAATTGTGTCGAAAAACGAAAAATGTGGAAATAACTCGATCCTTAAAGGAAGTTGTCAATCCAAATGAAAGAGTCTCAGAAACCATTTCCGAGCACTCAAGACGACACTAAACGACCCGAAACCAAACTTAGAAAAGGAATTTCAACGAAAAAAATACATCCATAAAATTCTGAGGAAAAAAAGAAAAGAAGGAAATGATCGGGTCATTACACAAATGGCCCCAAATTGATATATACGAATGAACAAGCCCAAGTCACTACCATTATCAAGTTAAAAGCTCAATCAAACTAATGGAACCATTGATTAGATTTTTAATTAATTCAATTAATTCAAAATCTCTAGACTTCTAAACTTATCCAAATGTTCTCAATTTAACATAGGTTAAAGAAAATGCCAAGCCTATTTTAATATCACATTACTAGTTAATTTCATGTTTGCTTTAACTATGTGAATTAATCTTTCATAAAAGATAAATATTAAATAAAATTTACAATTCATATTCAAATTCCCCCAATTTAATATATGTTTCTCAACATATCAAGGCCTAATTTCGTATTATGTCATAATTCAATTCTAAGGTACATACATCCATTAAAATTAAATCCTATACAAGAAAATAATTAAATTCAATTAAAGGATTTATACAAAGCATGCATACAAGTTGTATAAACTTATAAAACAATCAATACGACTCAGATATGAAACTATAACACCCCCTACCTCATTTTGTGATGAAATCACAAATCGCCAATGAAATGAAGCAGCTCTGAATCCGACGAAACTCTGGGGTTTTGTCGGGGACAACAAGGTGATCATTAAACACCAAGGGAGTCCTACCAAAATCCTAACTTGGCTTCAAACCTGAACTCAAAAAATGGCCAAAATGGAATTCCATTTGGTTAGAATCGAAGGCCTCACCAAGACAAACATAAAACAGTAAGGCTTCACCACTTTTCACTCAAGGGAGGAAGTTTAAGGGAGGAGAGGGAAGGTGGCACCCCTTGGCTACCATGGAATCCGGCCAAAAGAGGGGAGAGACAAAAAGAGAGAAAAAATCTGACTTTTCATTTTAGAGACCCCTATTTATAGAAAAACCCTAAAAGTGCCTCGAACCGGCCCCGCCGGGTTCAGAAAAGTGGAATTTGAGCAGACATGCTCAAACGGCAAAACTCCGTGAACAAAAAATAACCAAAATGAGAAAAAATGAAACGACCGGCGAACTTTCCTCCAAAAGTAAAGTTACACCTCTCAAGGAAACCAACAAGAATGGAAGCACGGGGAGTCAAAAACCAACTCCGAGCACGAAGAGTGAGGTTGTACGAAGGAGAATTTCAACGAAAAAAAAAATTAATCTGTAAAAATGGAGAAAAAGGAAAGGAATGAAAATGACCAGGTCATTACAACCTGCCCTCCTTAAAGATATTTCTTCCCTGAAATCAGAAACACTTCCAAAAGAACCAAGCAAGGACCAAACACAAGGTCACACCGAAAGATGGATCCTAAAGTACCCAAGGACAACTCCAAAGGTCTCAAGATCAACGAAAAGATAGGAAACCACGAACCGTGAGACATCTCTATAACGAATTGACTGACTAACCCAATATCAACCACCCAAAGGAGACCAAGGCAACTACACGTCGAAACAAGGAACACAACCAGAAGCAACATGGCAACACGAATAATGACTAGAACCCGCCCACTACGTACCTAAGGTGCGGTAGCATCGACAGCATCAAGTGCCCGCCCACACTCACATTACTAGCTAGGTAATGCAAGGTAGCATCGACGGCAACTAACACTCACCCACACACAACCTGTACGGTAGCATGATAGTATAAAGCCCCAATTCGTCATTTTCCCCCAACAAGCTTACCCGTGAAATCTATCGATACAAATGACACCAATATCAAAGTGGTCGTTACCAAAAGCACCACGGGAATCAAGCATTCTGTGAGAGTTGCAATATGGTCCAAAATGTCTGGCCGGACCATTCTGGCCAATCCAAAACTCTGACAACAATGTCATAGGCACCACTACACTTAACGCCCTAAATCATCAATATTAGAAAAACGAAATGAACTAATTAAGGCAATTAGTTATAAAACATATATATATACAAGAATACATAAGTATACTAAGCAAAATTGAAACAGAAATGCAATATATATATGCACAAGTATACATCCACAAGTATACTAAACAGTACTAAATCCAAAGTATATAAGTATACGGGCTCAGTATACTATACCAAAATGAAACGAAGTAAACAACGCACAAGCATCCATGTACAAGTATACTAAACGTAAATAAAAATTCACGCACCATACAACTAAACACATAGTGTACAAAGTGATCAAATATGCTACCTCACATAGGAGTCAAGCATCAGAGACACGTTACACATCACCTATGACGCTAGCGCGTTAAACAGATATAGCAAACGGAAAACAACCCATCTATATCAGCACATAACACCAAATAGTCACATCCCCTAAACATGTTTCTAAGGCATGCTCAAAACAACAAGATATATAAACATGTAAGAGTGACTATGCAAATAGCAATCCCGTAAAATCATAAACACGAAGGGATGAAATGCCTCTTAAAAGGACCAACTCACAAAAAGGAATCTCAAAAACCCGGATGAGTCCAATCTCTCACCGTGAGAAAAGGAATCATCTCCCAGAATGAACACTAAGGTTCCTAAACTGAAGAGCCTACAAGTCTTTCCCCAAGACTGACTCAAACCTAAGGTGGAACACCAACGCCACTCAAAATAAACCAACGATATAATGGATAGTTCCAAAACTAGCATTACGAGACGCCAACAAGAAAACACAACTCAAGGCACCGATGAGTTCGATGAGAACTCTACAGGATCCTATCGAAACCCTAAACACAAGCCCAAGTCTTCAATAACAAGGGAAAGTAATTAATTACACTAATGCAATTAATTACATGGAAACACCCATACCCCAACCTTAACTCGTAAAAGCTATCCAAGGTAAGACAAGAAGAATCCTAAGTCAACGCACCTATCAAATCTCTAACCATCACTCCAAGAAGAAGCGACACGAGCCATTGAGGCTCGCGAAAACAAAACTTCAAATCCTAAGGAAGGACTCAGGTCAATCCGACTTATCATCCTGCGACGCCAGAATCAAGAACCTAATGATGTCATCACATCAAGGTCACCACGAAACCCCAAGAGAGGATACCAACACCCCAGATGAGTAAAACGGACAAGGGGGTTCCCTGACATGTGGTCCTTACAGAATGAATTTCTCCTACCCAAAGAAGAAACTCTACAACACAATAATACATCCAAGGGATTCGACAAACCCCAAGAGATAATGCCCTAGCATTAATCTCTAACAACCAAGCTGGAGCAACCCACAATGCTTAAACAGAACATAAAGGTAAACAGCTACCGAGCAACACAACAATGAACTACATACTCACACAAGTAGTAAAATCACATAATGCATGTCAATGTAAGCATCATACAATCATGCTAAGATGAACAAGCTCATATAATACACTAAAACAAACAAGCATATCCAACATGCTAAGCAAACAAGCGTAAAATAATAAGCTACGACCGCCAAGCATATATAATAAACAAAAGCCGACAAGCATATACGGTATGCTAAGGCAAACAAGCACATACAATATGCTAATGTAAACAGGCATATTCAATGCACTCAGGCAGACAAGCACATACAATATGCTAAAGCAGTTTAAAATGAACTTCTAAACATACGTCCATATAAGCACGTAAACATGTTATCAACCAAAACATGCTATTAAGAAGCAACTAAAGACAAAGAGCATGGCAACAAAAGTATGATATGCACCCAAAAACCATCATCCTAAGGTTTTTGAACCAAAGAGCTTTGATACAACTAATGACGATCCAGAATTTTACAAACCCAGTGTGTCCTGTGATGACCCGAAATGGATCCAAAATGCGGAAGCAAGAACAAGAATAAGGTCTTTAGAGATGTACGTCATCCTTAAGACACAAGAAGGACCTTTCGAGGAGTTTTGAGACTTAACGGAAGCAAAAACGGAACCAAAGGTATCAAAACCCTACCAGAGGAGGACCAAGGGTAAAATGGTCATTTTACCCTAAGAGGAAGGAATTTGACTTCCAATAAGTCAAATAAAATCAAAAATACCCAAAAAAATCCTTTGGTAACTTCACATGAAGTCCCAAGGACAAGAGGAGAAAAAACCCAAAAGAACCCTATCCTAGTTCAAACTAAATCCGACACTCTCTCACTAAAACAAGGATATCTCAAGCTAGCAGAAGAATCTAAAGCTGAAATTGATATCATTGGAAATCTTACTTCGACACGGTCAATTTAGACTCAAGAACGGACCAATTCGGAGTTGAAACGAAGAAGTTACATTAGTTCAAATTTGGAAGGTCAAAGTTGAACCTTCAAAAAACAACTCTGGAGGACTCAGACTGGTTCAACATTCTTGAACCGGTTCAACCTTGACATAAACAGTAAAATGCAGCAGAAACAGAAGAAAAGCAGAAAAATGAGTTTGGAACACGGTTTTTGAGACCAAGATGACATTTTTCGGGAAAATGTCATGAAGAAATACCTCCTAAAATCACATTTTCTATATGACGGGGTCGAGAACGGAATTTATTTCCCAAAGGAAATCCCCAAAATGCCCTTAAGCCAAATTTTTCAACAAAAATGTGAAATGAGTCCATAGGAGGCTCATTTCACTAACGAAAGGGTTTTTCATGAAAATGATTATGTACACAAATATAAATAGTGATTTTAAGCGCGCGGGAATGGTCCGCGGCTCCCAGAAAAGGCTGAGTCAAAATCCGACCCCCCAACAGCCAAAAAGGTGAAAATGGACTTGAAATGAAAATTTTGAAATCCAAAATTAACAAATGACTTCAAATTACCGTTTGGCCCTTAGCCACACTTCATACATGAATAATGAGACTCTATAAGAGAACAAAAATGGAATTCCCACACCCGATGCAAACATGGTGAGACAATAACTTAATATTTTTCATTATTTTCATAATATTGCATGAAGTCAAAATTTATATTGGATACAAAATACATGTCATTGGCCTCCGGCCTCATCTCATAAATGTCAAATACAATACAAATGGTGTATATAATCAAATATACACATTTTGACAAATAAGGCTACAAGTGGCATTTCAAGCCAACCTTTACAAGAATTTAAAACCTTCAAGTCTACAGTCATCTAAGTAATGATGAACCTCACAAACTAATTCTTCGTACCAGAACAATGCCCCGGTAACTTTGGGGTGAGTAACATAAAGCTAATCGTAGGAGATGAGCATGCATAGACTCAACTTTTTACAAGATTATCACCTTAAGGAGAAACATGTTAAAGGGGGCTCATGCCACTTAACGTCTATGTCAAAGTGAGACTCAGGATCATCCTAAGCTACTCATGCAATTAAAATTAACAACGGCATACAGGTATACATGCTCAAGTATACTAAGCAATGTTAAAACATGTTATACGACATATAAGCATACATCTCTAAGTATACTAAACAATTTTAAAACATGTTATACGACATATAAGCATACATCTCCAAGTATACTAAACCATATTAAGACAATTCATGCAATGTCTAAGCGTACTGCACAAGTATACAATTAATATGGAAAGCTCGTGAATCAAGTATACAAACACAAGTATACTAAACCAGATGAGTTGTACATAAAACAAGTATACATAGCACAAGTATACTAAATGGAACCTACATACATGGAATAGCTCAACAAGTTCAAGTACACTAAAAGAGGCTCGAATACACAACCAAGTACACTAGTCTAAGTATACTAAATGAGGTCAAAATACACGAAGCAAGTATACAGTTCCAAGTATACTAAATGAGATCAAAATACACGAAGCAAGTATACAGTTCCAAGTATACTAATGAGATCCAAATACACAAGGCAAGCACCAATTCACAAGCTACAAGTAATCCATGATTAGCAACTTGGAATTGAATGCGAAAACAGATAGTAGAAAGACTAGGATCCTTGGCTGTAGACCAATCAAGTTATTCCAAGTTACTAGCCCGCAAGGTACTACCTAGTGCGCACGTGTATATGTTATTCCGGGTAATTACGACCCACAAGGTACTACCTGCTGCGCATTTCATATGACTTAGGAAACTCATGAATTCGTACTAGGGCCAAACCCTAGCCATCACATAAACATGATCCTTATAAGCCTCTAAAAACAATAAGTACAAAACTTATGCAAAATCAATAAGTTAAACCAAGCTTATACATCTTAAATAATGTTTAGGAATCAATTTATATGCACAAGTAAGGTTGAATCCACACAAACCATGTCCTAGAGTTCAAGTTTACAATGACATTCATAATGTCGAATCTTCAGTATGTGATTCGTTACACGCTATTACAATTTCATTTCAATATCCAAATGTAATCTCATCTAAACGATCCCTAATTTATATATGTTAAACAACATGGCATGGTCACTACACAAACCAACTCAAAAACTAAATTGGATCATTGAGACAACAAAATAGGGTTTAATTAAAATATGGTAATTAAATCTCTAGATTTTCCAAAACAACCCCAAATGGCCCCAAATTGATATATACAAGTGAACAAGCCCAAATCACTACCATTATCAAGTTAAACGCTCAATCAAACTAATGGAACCATTAATTACATTTTTAATTAATTCAAAATCTCTAGACTTCTAAACTTATCCAAATGCTCTCAATTTAACATAGGTTAGAGAACATGCCAAGGCCTATTTTAATATCACTTTACAAGTTGATTTCATGCTTGTTTCAACTATGTGAATTAATCTTTCATAAAAGATAAATATTAAATAAAATTTGGAATTCATATTCAAATTCCCCTAATTTAATATATGTTTCTCAACATATCAAGGCCTCGTTTCCTAGCATGCCATAATTCAATTCTAAGCTACATACATCTATTAGAATTAAATCTTATACAAGAAAATAATTAAATTAAATTCTAGGATTTATACAAAGCATGCATACAAGTTGTATAAACTCATAAAACAATCAATACGACTCAAATATGAAACTATAACACCCCCTACCTCATTTTGTGATGAAATCACAAATCCCCATCGAAATGAAACCGTTCCGAATCCGACGAAACTCCGGGGTTTTGTCGGGGACAACAAGGTGATCATTAAACACCAAGGGAGTCCTACCAAAATCCTAACTTGGCTTCAAACCCGAACTCGAAAAAAGGCCAAAACGGAATTCCAATCGATTGGAATCGAAGGCCTCGCCAAGACGAACATAAAACACTAAGGCTTCACCACTTTTCACTCAAGGGAGGAGAGAGAAGGTGGTAGCCCTTGGCTGCCATGGAATCCGGCCAAGAGAGGGGAGAGAGTGAGAGAGAAAAAAAATCTTATTTTTCATTTTAGAGACCCCTATTTATAGAAAAACCCTAAAAGTGCCTCGAACGGGCCCCGTCGGGTCCAGAAAAGTGGAATTTGAGCAGACACACTCAAACGGAAAAACTCCGTGAACAAAAAAGAACCAAAATGAGAAAAAATGAATAACGGAAGAAACGGCGTCAAAAACTAAATCTCGAGCAGAGAGATATGCCCCAAACAAGTTTGGCACTGACTGGGGCCGAAAACCCGAAAGCTGTAGGGTTCGACCACGAGGCAATTCTAAGCGTACACAACTCGATGAAATGTGAAAATGAATCCCATACGAGAATTCAATCCCAAAGGAGACACTTAGCAATAAACTTTTATTAATTGCATAAAGGCCCCTACACAAAAGGATAACTGCGCAAGTGACCCCAAATGAAAATATCTTCCAAAAGATATTTTCTTAAAAACCCCTAAACCAAAATATCTTCAAAAGATATTTATGAAAAACACGTCAAGAAATAAAAATGTTTCTGAAGAATCTTTTCATCCACGCCCCTACTGGAAAAAGAAACGACCGGTGAACTTTCCTCCAGAAGTAAAGCTACGCCTCTCAAGGAAACCTACAAGAATGGAAGCACGGGGAGTCAAAAACCAACTCTGAGCACGAAGAGTGAGGTTGTACAAAGTAGAATTTCAATGAAAACAAATTAATCTGTAAAAATGGAGAAAAAGGAAATGAAGGAAAATGACCAGGTTATTATAGGTATTTTCAATAGAGTAATTGTGCAATGTTTTCTAGTGTTTTCTCTGACAAATAAATAAAGTTGTTTTGTTCTTTCTTCAAAAGAGAGTCCCATATCGATTAAAAGATAAACATTTGTGTTATTTTTTAACATACGTGGTTCATTTACAAATCAGCGGCGGGACCCCTTGATAATGGAAGCCCATTGGTAATGATGACCCACTATCAAATGGCTTATTATCAGGGGTCTCCACTTCACCCCCCCCCCCCCCCCCCACCCCACCTTTTTGGGCCTAGCCCACAATATGGCCCCTTTCAAATAAATAAAATAAAAAATCGAACGGCCCCAAGAGCTGATCTTGATAAAAGGCAAAGGCCCAAAGAGTCGAACATCATACCAAATACAAAAAATCTGAACGGCCCCAAGAGCCGATCGTGATAAAAGGCAAAAGCCCCAAGAGCTAAACGCCATACCAAATTTTACCAAAAATTTGGTCAAGTATAAAAAAGCCAAACGGCCCCAAGAGCAAATCGTAATAAAATATAAAGGCCCCAAGAGTTGTACGCCATACCAAATTTTACCAAAACTTTGGCCAAGTACCAAAAAAAAAAAAAAAAAAAAAAAAAAAAAAAAAAAACCGAACACCTCAAGAGCCAATCGCGATAAAAGGCAAAGGCCCAAAGAGCCGAACGCCATGCCAAATTTTATCAAAGAAATTTTGGCCAAGAAAAAGGCAAAGGCCCAAAGAGTCGAACAGCATACCAAAGTTTACCAAAAATTTGGCCAAGTACAAAAAAGCCAAACAGCCCCAAGAGCCGCTCGCAAATAAAAGGCGAAGGCCCAAAGAGCCGAACGCCATACCAAATTTTATAAAAAAATTGATCAAATACAAAAAGCCAAAATGGCACAAAGAGTTGATCACAATAAAATACTAAGGCTCGAAGAGCTGAATGCCATACCAAATTTATCAAAAGTTTGGCTAAGTCCAAAAAAGGCTAGACAGTCACAAAAGCTTATCACAACAAAGGACTCAAATAGTACAACCAGTCACAAAAAGTATGAAGAAAAAAGATAAGTTCTTATTAAAATAAATTTACAAAAAGAGGCAGGACATTCCCCAAAAAAAAAAAAAACTTTTACGTTCACTATTCATTCACAGGGTCCTCCACAATATCGGCTCCAACCTCTACATTGAACTTTTACGTGAAGGCATCAACAATCTCCACTCTAGTTGAGCTAGAGGGAAAAACATCATGGCAAGAGAAGGTACGCCTAAGGAGCTTGAGGGGTACTGAAGAGGGGGCATAACCTCGGGAGCCGTATCACCCTTCAACAAAGCAGCGAATTTGATCTCACTAAGCCCCACAGATGGCTCAACATACTCCCTGGTAATCAAAAGCCCCTGTTCGACGTCATGCTCATCAGCATCGCCATACTCCTTCTCTTCCGAGGGAAGTTGTCCCTGAGCAAAACCAAGCCTAAACCCCTTGGCATAGAAGGTTAGCAATTTGGGAGAAGCGGGAAAACATCTCCAAACCTCCCTCCTTACAAGTTTAGATTAATGAGTTAGCCTTCCTAAGTTGGAACTCAAACTTGGCTGCTTTGTTCTCTAGCTCTATGGCCCTCCTGCTAAAATATTCGAACGACTTCTGTTACTCGGCTTTCTCTTTCTTGGCCTCCTTAAGGGAAGCCTCCAAAAATTCTACCCTCTTCTAAAAGGTAGCAGATTGGTTCGCATGAAGAGAGTCGGCCGAGAGCTTCTTCAGAAGAACGAACATTAGAAAGGAGCTCTGTGGGAAGAACAACAACATGTCACATATATAGAAGACATAAATGATAAGGACGACAAAGGAAAGGCCAAATAATTTACCTCTATGATCAATTGGGGAGCAAGAGAAAGGAAAGCATCAATGCTCATTTGTTGTTGAAGAATCTTATCTCCGGGTGACCACATTCCTCTGGCCAAGCCCAACAAGACCTCCCAATCCTCAACTCTAGAATCACCAAGGGTGATGGAGAAACCATTAGCCTTTAACATCCTTTCAGTGGGTCTCACAAAGTCACCCCCTGTAATATCAGCAGTAGCAAGAACTAGGTCATTTTTTCCCTTGAAAGCCCCAGCCATGAGTTTAGGCCGCTTTGAAGAAGGATCATCCTTTGCTAGATAACATTTAGGCGCCAGCCCAAAAGAAACCCCCTTATGTTTTTAAGGAGAAGGGACTTACTCACCTTAACAAGGATGTTCTTCCTTTCCTTCAGCAGTTTAGCAGCTGCCTCCCTCTCCTTCTTGGTCATACGAGCCTTGGGAGGGGGAATTTCCATCGCTGATTGAGAAAGAAGAAGAGGGGTAGAGGAAGCAAAATCAACTTCAATATCAAAAGCTTCAAGGTCGATGGGCTCCTTAGGATTTTAAACAACCATGGGAGAGTCTCTGGAGATCGTGTCAAGAAGAGAAGAAGAGAGTAGGAACTGAGCAAAAGAAATGTTATTCCAAACGCTTAATCGTAAGTATTCAAGTCGGTTATCTGTAAATTTTGAAGGGAAAAATCAGTCTTATGACCCAAGAAATCAAAAATATAACAAAAATGCTTGACCATACAGAGAAAGCAAGAAGACTTGCCCAAATCGTCAAATATTGGAACAGGGGGAGTATAAAAGCTCATCCGAACGGGGAAATCCTAAGTGAAAGAAGAGTGCCATGCCCCTCCTACCCTAACAATCTTATATTTCTATTCCTTGTCAGAGGTGTTAAGGCCGAAAAAGAGGGACCTACCCGTTCTAAAATGAAAGTGGTACCTGCCCTCCTTACCTTTTATTCTGTTTAATGTATTGCAGAAGAGGAGATTAGCAAGATTAAGTCAGCCCATGAACCCTATTCAAAGCAAGAAAGCAAGAAAGGATGCGGAAAAAATTAGGGTTGACCTAAAGAGGGGCTAAATTCAACACCGACAGAACACGAAGGTAGAAAGGATTTAGGGGAAATCTGAAGGTGGGCAAGTGCAGAGACAATAAAAGCATCTCACCCCCTCTCAAACCTTCACCAATGCTGAATTTGAAGTCATGAGGATGCTTCTCTAGGGTAACATCAGATGGAATACGATTCTTTTTTATAAACTGCGCTGCAGAGATAGACTTCCTCTCTACGATGTCAGAAGGGAGAACTATTTGGACCCTCAACATGACTCAGGGAATTCACACTAACCACCAGCATCCCTGATTCAGAATTGGACGCCCGAGCGCTATAGGTCCGCTCACTACTCTCTTGACTCATAATGAAATAATGAAATAAGAAGAGCGAGATAGAAAAAGAGTGACTACCTTGATGATCAAGGAGAAGACTGAATAGTAGCGGACGAATTTAGCACATAGCCAAGATATGATTGCAAGTGAAGATAGCAAAATAGCAAAACCACAATATATAGAAGATGCAAAGCGGGTAACAAAAAGGCAAACACGAGACCCCAAAAATCAGAAACTGAAGTGGCAATGACGAGCAATAACAGCCGCAAAAACTTCTCCAGTTCCTAAAATAGCTTACAATTCCATACATGAATTTGATTCATAGAAGGAATTGGGAGTAAAGTGTGGAAGGAAATTTCTCCACCAATCATAGTGCACCACGCGTCCATGAAATAAGAAAGCCCAATTATAAAATAACTATCCCAAAACTCCAACATGGTTCAGAAGCCCAAATAAGAAAAACCTTAAGGAATCCAAAGCAGCCCACTTGGCAGAGTGCAACCCATTTAGTAAAACACAGGCCGAGAAATGGCCTAAGCCACTCACATTCAAAACTCCATAACGTCCATAATGAAGAAAATGGCGTGAAACAAGGGACCATGAATGCCTATATCAGAAAACTGTAAAACAGCTCCATGAAAGGCTATGTAAAAGCATATAAATAAAGAAGGAATGAGAAGAGAAAGGCATCAAATTCCAATTACATTTCTTCTATTGTCAAACTTGCTTATATTCAGTCATATTTTCTTGTTTATAATTTTTGCATTTTTCTTAAGTGTTCGGGTGTAAAAATCTGCACCTACAGGCACCAAAAATTGATGTGTGTATTATCAACGAAAAAAATCACTCGCAATAAAATGAATCTTTGTAAGATAGGGATATGTAAAGGGTGTCGAACCTCAAGGACTATGTGGATTGTCAAGTATAAAATTAATCCTAATCTAATTCAATAAAAAGATAATTTTATTGTTTGATTAAATCTAAATTGCATTAAAACTAAAAAAATAAACTAAATTAACAAAGGATGAGATCAAAGTGAAAAGAACTTAGGGATTAACTTCACCGTTAGCCTCATAACATGGTAAATTGCTTCAACTATGGGGAACTTCACATATGTATATCCGGGAATCAAATGGATACAAGCACATTTTAATTCAATAAAGAAGGTTTATATGAATAAATATTAAGCTATAACTCATCTTTGGTTGGCACGAATTGTCTATCTAATTACTCTAATCTATGGTGTAGTACAACTCGTCTTCTCTAGGCATGAATTATCAAAACATTCATTCACATATTCGTTTAAGCACCATTGCATGATAACCACTCCTACCGTTAAGAGAAGCCCTTAGCCGCCAATCTTTCACAATAGAAGGCTTGAATTCAATTATAATAAGATTAATTCTAAGACAATAAATTAATTTCATTAAAAATGATTATAATCATTAAAATCCAATTTCTTAGTACAACTAAGTCAATTGCTCAAAACCATGCAATCAATATACATATAAAAATCCCTAAAGTTAAGAACAATCAAATCATGCTACTCGGATTAGGGTTACATCAATTCCCTAAGGAATGATTTAGCTACTCACGGAGAGGAATGATATCATCATTGTTGGTGTAGAATCCATCTCCATGGACCACAAAAAATTCCTTAGGATCTTCTTCTTCAATCTTCAATGAAAGTCTTCAAAACCCTAAAAGCCGCCAAGAACTCTCTTTTGTATCATCCTCCCTCTTTCTCTGCTGGATATCTCCCTTTTATATCCACATGTTATAGGTTTTCCTCTTAGAGAAGGGAAATAGAAAACGTCTAGCAAAAGAAAAAAGTCCAGACAGGATTCTATATTTTTTGTCAGTTTGCAACACTGTTTTGACCTATTTAGAGTATGAATCTAGAAATTTCAATTATACACAAAACCGACGGGTTTCGAGTTTTATTTCCAGAGCCGCTGAGTTTGCTCAATTCTAAGTTTCGAATAAAAAGTTTTACTCAAAACAGTTCAGAATTTCCTACTAAAGTTGTTTCCTTATTGGAATAGGAAACCTTTTTTTTTTCATATAATGACCCAAAAACAAATTTAGGTTGCTGGTGTTAGGGAAATGGAAATTTTAAAAACTTTTAGAGGGATTTTCAAATAAAAATCTTGATTTATGTGTAGAGACAAGTTTTATGCTTGAAGAAGATGATGAGCCATTCATTTAGAGTTAGTAAACTTACATTATGGTTTGAGTAAACCTTAAATCTCTCATCTAAAGTGAATGTTCTCACTTATTGTAAATCCCCTAACTAGATGTCTTTTCCTTGAATCTCCATCTTTTTGGTAGTGATCTTGCCTTTAGGAATCACCCATAAACCTCCATGAATAACCTTGGAGACAAAGCTTGTGGGACCTCCTTTAGATGAAAACACTAACCCTAAAATCTTAGAAAGAAATAATTTTTCTATCTTCCAAAATTATGCACAAAGACCTAACCCCAAAAAATACATGGACTCCAAGTAAATTTAGTCAAAATAAAAATGAAGACAATATATTTCTCAATCTCTAAAATTCATATGATATCTCAAATCTAATAGGCCTCCAATATCAAGTTGGGCTATGGGTGAGAATCCCTTAGACTTACTATTTTCTTGGCTACAATGAATAATAATTGGCCCGGTCCATTATACCATGGACCTAATTCAATTCATTCATAAATCAATTTCTACTCCACTAAAAGAAATTAATTGAACTCCAATTAAATAGTAAATAACATTTAAGTCAATGTTACATTTGGACCCCTCTATGCATAATTAGTTATCAGATAAATAAAACCATCAATTCGACTACTAAATTAAGATTTCTATTTTGGTACGTTTGATTATTTCCGGCTTGATCACAATAAACATTTGTTTAAAAAAAATTTAAAAATTCAGTAAATAAATAAATAGAAAATCATTTTGTCTAAAACACACGAAGGCCTTCGAATTCACTTTTTGATCAACCATAATCAATACAAAATAAGTACAAGTAGCAATAATGCAAATATTGAGAATATAACCCTCTAACTATTAATTACATAACTACCCAAAGTGCCAGTTTTTGGATTCTGAACCATCTGCCGAATAAATCAAAGTAATTACTAATTAATAAAAGAGTCTAAACTTCTCTCATGCTTAAGAGTCAAATGTCATGACAGTGATATGGAGCAATTACATACGACAGCTCTCGCAATATATCTCAACCTAACGCGGATCCTGTTCAAGTCTTAGTTAATTAAAAGTCCATCTATTATTACCGACTATGAACCATTTATGATTACTATTTATGTTCATGTATTGATCATCATCACATACATATAAATATCTCTTGTAATCAAGTAGACACTATCAATTCAATAATGAATCGAAACATAATATATTAAATTTTTTAATTGTATAAAGCATAAATATATCATTTCAGATTTGCTAGGAACATATGTCACTTTAATCCAAATAGGAATTCGATATGCTAGGGTATACAAATCCCAATAGCTAAAAACTCCTTTAAAGGTCTTCTAGAATTATCCTTGAATTATCTTAGCCATTAGATCACCTTGGATACTCTAGCTCTCGCAGTCTCCATCTATTGATTGATTTCAAATATCCTAAAAGCAACATAATTAATTGAATTTCTGGAAATTAATTAAAAATAACAAAAATTAAGAAAATAAATTAAGTAACATGAAATAAACATTACTAAGGTATTAAAATATGCAAATCTAAGGACTCGAATGTGCAACATTCAGCCCTTATCATATGTGTGTTGTATGACCATGTATGCTAGTTGTTTATGTGTCTCGATTATGTTAAGTATGATTTCGTTTCATTTCGTGTCGAGTGATTCGTGTGAGGACGTAGTTCTCGGGCAGATTATTTTAGAATTTTCATTTATTGATCTGTTCTCTTGTTTTATAGCGCCATGCCACCACGGCCTAGACCAAAAGGTGATGTTGGGGAGAATTCTAACTCCAATCCCGCAAAGTAAGTTAATGGGGAGACGCTTCTTAGGAATTTGGTTCCTCTGAGAGGTGTTCCCTCTAGAAGGGGCAATGTTGAGGCACCAGTTGAAGAGGGTGAAGGTACGGTTAGGTAGATTTCAACCACTCTATTGCAGGATGTATTGCGGGCTACGGTTGCCATATTTTCACAACTGGCGCCCCAACCAGCACCACAACTGGTAGTTCAACCGGAAGAGAATGAGAAGGAGAAACATCTCAAGCTCATATCTAGATTTGTCAAGTTGATGCCGGTAATGTTTGAGGGTGGTCCAAACCCTATGGTAACGGATGATTGGTTTGACCAAGTGGAGAAACATTTGTTTACTATAGGTGTGTCGAATGATCATTTGAAGATCATCTTGGCCACTTATAATTTCTTTAAGGATGCAAACTAGGGTGTCGTACAACTCGTCTTCCCTAGGCATGAACTATCAAATTACTTTCTTATGTAAGCAATTAGAACCATTACATAATTATCATTCCTATAATCACAGAAAATAAGAACAATTTGAATTCAATAATAACGAAATCAATTTCTAAGATAAGATAATGATTTTATTAAAACTGTTTATAAAATTTAAATCCAATTGCATTAGTACTACTAATGCAATTCCCTGAATTAAGCAATTAATATACATACACAGGAAATTCTCTAAAAATATAAATATAATTAAACAATGTTACTTGGCTAGGGTTACATCAATTCCCTAAGAAGGAGTTTAGCTACTCATAGAGAAGGTAGATGGCTTCAAGGATGAGGATACAACATCTCTACAGACTTGAGTTTCTGCTCGGATTCACCTTCTTCAAGCTTCAAAATATCTGCAACTATGGTGAGGACTCTAAGCTGCCAAAACTCTTCTAAGTATTCTCCTATGTAAAACCTCCCTCAATAGTCAATAATCATCCCCTATATTAGGCAAAAATAAACCCTAAACTCGTGTTAGAACTTTTGGAGGAAGTCTGTGTAATGGTTGTAATTTATTTATATATGTATGTGTATGTGGTAGAAATAAAAATTAAAAAGAAAAGAAAAGAGTTTTTATTAGGTGGGACCCACGTGTTGCATTTTGTGGCCTTAAAGCCATTTTTGGCTTATCAATCCTCACTCTTTTTCTCTCACTCACATTGGAATCTCTCTCTCTTCCTCAAATTTTCTTTTTCTTTTCTCTTTTCTACACAAGCTTCAAATCATGATTTCTCTCTCATTTTTGAGAGATTTTTGATGCCATTTGCAGCATATTAAAGAGCAAGCTGAGATCTACGTTTTGATCAGAGCAAATCTTTGTTTGGTGCACTTTGAAATTTTAAATTTCTAGGGCTTAGAGTGGAAAATTGGGGCTTTTCTTCAATCTAGAGGTAGGGGTCTTCTAATCTATGACTTCTTGGATTTTTTATGAATTGTTCTCTTTAATTTGGCCTTAAGCATGCTTAATTTTAATTATCTTGTCCATTGCTATTGTGGTTGTATGTGCTCAAAATGACGAATGTGTTTTACATGCTAATTGGGTTATATACATGGCTATTTACATTATTGTGAAGAAACATGTCTAATTTTGGTTTATTGTGTGACTTGTGAATTTCCAATTGTTATGGAAATTGATGTTGTGGTTGTGAAATAATTGTTAGGAATTTTTATCAAAATAATAATAATAATAATAATAATAATAATAATAATAAAATGATAATGATGTAGAAGAGCATGTAAAATTTTATTGTTGAATTTGGCATTCGGAAGCATGAACCATTCATGCATTCATTGGGAAAATTAAAAGGGAAAGGTTTGTTTTAAAAACAAATGAAATTGTTTTTGGGAAAAAGTTTTTGAAACAGTGTTTGTGAAAACCATAACGCCTAGAAGGCGCCTAGTGGTCCGTGGTATTAGTGTAGTCTAGAGATAACTAGGGATTGAGCTAACTAGGCCGGATGTGACGCTTTGGAAGTACCTTATGGTCATGGATAGTTAGCCAATCCCCCTTTCGTGACGCCTTGGAAGTGCCTTGGGTCGGATTACACTAACGGTTTGGAAGTTGAAACGGAATTGTTTTGGAAATGGGGAGCGACATGGGCATAGCATTGCATTTCATTGGCATATATGGTGTATTTGTGACTTGGGTGACATTGTGTTTATATTTGACGTTGTGGATATAGATTGCATCCCCGGTATAGTATAATCCCATTCTCTTGATTTCTATTTTATACGTGGATTCACGGGGTCATAAGAGGTGTGTCTTAGACACCTCCTACTGAGCTTATGCTCACCCCATTATTTTAACATTTTTCAGGTTTGGGAAAGGAAGTGGCGGACGGCATTCCTCCACAGGTTTTGATGGATTAGTGTACTGTTTAACCTATTTTGTAGCTATGATCTCATTATTATTATTATTATTATTTTTAAAACCCTTCTATGACTCGTATATTATATATTGATGTAGGAAAGGACGTAGTGTCCTTAGTTGACCTCGGGTTTGGATAAAGACCCAGTTAGCGATTCGGACCCTCGGGTTTGGGTCATTACAAATTTAGTATCAGAGCAATGGTTTGAAAACCAGTAGGACGACGGGTAGAGGCCTACCTAAGGTTATGTGGAAGGTGGATTGCATTGTTTATGTGCTTATGTGTTAAAGTATTTGTTATCTAAGAAGCATACTTACTTGGTTAATTGCTTATGTGCTTATGGTTTTAAAAGGCATGCTTAATTGCTAAGTGGTCACATGCTTACGTGTTTAATTGCTAAAATGTGTGTTATATGGCCATGACGATGAAATGTATAAATAATTGAAAGTATATTATATGTGATATAATGGCAAGTACTGAGCGTGGGTTATGAAATGTGAATGGTGCATGGTAATGTGATGGACAGTTGAGCACGGGTCGTGCAAGTGGGTATTATAGGAAATGATGATGGGGATGAACGGGATGTTTAATTTCACTTAATACATTAATGGACTCATTATTTAAAACTTATGTGATAGGACATGGTCGTGTCAAGGTTTATGTCCCTGTTATTATGTATATATATGTATGTCTTGTATATGTACCTATTTTTTTATGTGTATATGCGGTCAAGCGTGAGATGGTTGTGTGAGTTTTGACCTGAGTAAGCGAGGAGCTCAGTTGCTCCAGGGTTATTCGGTGCCAGTTCTTATTGAACGAGTGGCTTGGACTTCTAGCTCGTGGATTTAGCTATTCAGTGTATAGACATTTTAATCTTCTTGTTACATTTTATGTGGTGCTTAGAGCACGACTTTAAAATGGGTTTATATTTCATGGTAGGGTGGCGGTGTTGTGTGTGAGTTTCATGCATCGGTGTATAGGTTCTTGTGACCGTAAGGATCAAATGTGCGAGTGAAGGTTTTATGGGAGAAAGGTGTTACCTTAGGGGGTTAGTGCTTGTGACTTGGGTCACGGTTTGGTGCGGAGGTTCTTTCGAACCAGTTTAAGGTGGGTGTGGCAGAGGTTGCTTGGGTCACGGGTGTAGTCTATGGGTTGTAAACGTGTATTTCAAGTATTCTGGTATGGTCTAGGGAAACGTGTTGGTTCTAGTGGTTGTGGGGACTTGTTGGACTCTATAAGTCTAGGGTAACGTAGGCATTAACTGGAGTCATGCCAGTATTGTGTGATCAACCATTTGATTTGATTCAGTTCGTGGAATGTAAAAGTCTATTTTAGAAACTAGTTTGTTGAGGAGTGATTCTCATTTTGGAGAGCTACAGGAGTGTGTTGCGGGTAATTGACTCTCAGTGAGTTGATTGCGTGGCTCAATGGATGAGCAGGGTTATTGGTTGTCTCGGTTGTCAAGAGAGTCTCGAAGTGGTGTATAGTGGTCAGTTTTAGCTGTGTAGTGCAAGGTTGCACGATAAGGCAGGTAGTATGGGGTCATTGAAGTACTTGATCGTTTGCGGGTGAAGGATAAATGATAAGTATAGTGTACCAAATGTGTTGTGTTTTGGAAATTAGAAGTTGTGGGCTGGAGTTGTATTCCGGGTATGTTTAGAGTATCAGGTGATTGTGCTTGGTGTTTGAGGATTCAAGTGGTAGATTGTTGATTTGAAATGATAAGGATGAGGTTGATCTTGTAGGTTTAATTAATGATTAGTGATGTTGAACCTAGGGCATGAAGTTTTTTTGTTTAGGCATTCTGATTGCCTTAGAATGAGTGGTTTGAGTAACCGGTTAAACGTTAGTGATTGATTGCATCATTGATGGTTTTAAAGAGACAGTTGGGTGTTGAGCATTCTGGATTTTTAGTGTTTAATTTTTGGTTTTGAGGATTTGTCGGCATGGCATTACCATATGGATATTCTTTTCTAATGGTAAATAGTGGTCATTATGGGGGAGTATCAAAAGTAATGCTGATTCTTTTGTTATGGTGATATTGTCTTAAGAATGTGTAAGGAAGAATCCTTTAGTAGTGGTTTGATGGTCCGGTGGGATGATAAGTTTGAACTATTGTTGGAATGAGTGGCAGTAGAGATGTTATGGTGTTTAGCTGATGAGCGGAATGGTTTAAGATATGATCCAAGGGTGGATTAGAGCTTACGAGTTGTTTGTTGTATGTTGTCAGATAGGTGATGGGATTGTGCACTAGTTGAGGCGATTGTGGACGGTTTAGTCATTAGAGTTAGTAAGGACAATGTAGCCGGTTAGGCACTTTTTCTTTTGACGAGTCAGTGGGTTGTTGTTGCTGAGGTCGCAGGTCTTGTGTGCACGGGGATCAAGGTAGTATCATCTGGGGAGGAAAAGATTGAATTGGTGGTAAAGTGTCTTTTATGATTTAGAGGTTGTCATTTGGGAGTGACTGATTCTAGGTTAAACGGGACGCGATGTCCAAAGGGCTGTGATTGTTTATAGTGTCAGTGTGTCGTGAGTGTTGGTGCTCTTATCTAATTGGTCTTGGTTAGCATTGGTGTTGCGGGGTATCGTTTGTGAGGTTTCTGTGTTGATAGGGTGTGACGGGCTATTAGTGGCAAGGTCGCCTAGAATTGAGTTTGTAGTTCCGTGTGGGTATTCAGTTGGTTCTTCACCTTGTGTATAAGGAATTAGTTTACCTCAGGTGAGATTGGGTGTCCATGGTTGGATGAGTGGTGAGCAAAGTGTGACAAAGTGTCGGGTGCATTCAGGTATGAGTTATCAGTCTTTGGTGAGAACAGGGTCGCTACTCTTTCCATTTGTTCTAGTCCTGGCAAGGACGTCGTTTGTTGTATGTCTTGTCCTTCATGTATGAGTGTGTGCGTCCGTGGACGGACGGACACGTGTGTGGTTTGTTGCACTGTTAGAGTTCGATGGTAGAAGTCCTGGTTGGAGGGATTGACTCACTTCCACGGAGGGAGGTGAAGTCTTTGGGTTTTTGTAGTACTTGTTCTGAGAGTGGTCTTGACCAATGGTGTGTGAGGTACGAATTGCCAAATGGAGATTGTAAGTTTCCAGTGTCTGGTACTTTCGGTGATGGCTAAGGGTGTGTTATGAATTGTAAGCTTGAGGATGGTTAGGTGATGTGATGTGATTCATGTACTCGGATGTTTTTATAGGTGTTTGATTCGAGCAGTGTCTTGAGGACAAGTGTCGATATCGCCTTAGAACTACGTGATTAAAAAAAAAGTGAATGTGGGAATTCCGTTGAGGAATAATGGGAATGATTGATTTTAATTTTAAGGTTTTAGGCATGAGACGGTCGTATTATGTGTTTTGAAGAAGTAAGAATTGAACTGAATGATGTTATGGAGTCGTCTACTTGGTATGGGTGCTATGAGATCATTAGAGAGTTTTTACACTGGTCGATGATTCTAACGTTTGGTGTTGTGTTATTACTAGCTTGTTAGGGTTGTATGATTAAAGCATGATTGGGATTTTTCAAGTAAGTATGTGACAGTTTAGCCGTTGTGGTTACGTAGAACGATAAATTGATAGCGAGTGAATCTCATGGTTGTCTTGTGGACTGTGTGAGAGTGTGTTTGAGGTTTGGACCTGAGGATAGGAACGACGTCTGTGTTGAGACCGGATTGATGACGAGAATGGCCTGGCCAACCATTTCTCCTGAATCAGTCCCTCTTTAGCACGATGTCGGGTCAAAGGTCATTAATTGTTTGATTAATCAGGAACAGTGAGAGTACAATATTGCGCGATGTGTCGGTGTGACAGGGTGGATTCAAATGGTTTGTTTTGGGTGACAGAGTGTGTTAGGTAGTACCAAGTGTCTGGTAAAGGGTTTGCGGTATGATCATTGATTATTGAAGATCTTGTTTTGAGTATTTGGGTTTTAGGTACAAGATAGTATATTTTATTGCTCTGGTGACTCATGATTATGCAGTCGTTGGGAGATTTGTTGTTTAGTCATCTTGAGGATGATAAGTTTAGTGATTGCCACTTAGTGTGGTTGGTAGTCATTGTACGGGTATGTAATGGTGTAGTTAAGTGTTAGGTCGTGAGTGTTCGGTCTGACATAGATGTGCAGATTAGAGTTGAGCTTGATTGTGAGATGGACGGGGTTCTTTGTCTAGAGTTTTGTGTGTTCTTTTAGGGAGGAGTTGAGATAGGATATTATCATGTTCGGTGGTCTAAGGACCGTTCTTCTTTCAAGCTTCAGAGTCTTGCGTAGCAGTGTAGAGTAGAATGATATCCATTGAGAGTCGAATGTAGGGCCTAGATGGTCTCGTGTTCTGATGTCATGAGTAATGAGTACCCTCATAGGGTGGTGACTATTGTGTTTTTGTGACAATGGTCAGTGATTGCCTAGTGACGTCCGGTGTCAAAGGTAATAATGTTGGTGAGTTCATGGTTTTGGGGTTTTATGAGGTGTTCTCGGGAAGGTGTGTGATTGTGGGTCTCCTCCTTTAAGGATGATAGATTTCGAGGATGAAATCTTTTAAGGAGGGTAGATTTCGAAGACGAAATCTTTTAAGGAAGGTAAATTGTAATGGTTGTAATTTATTTATATATGTATGTGTATGTGGTAGAAATAAAAGTTAAAAAGAAAATAAAAGATTTTTTATTAGGTGGGACCCACATGTTGCATTTTGTGGCTTTAAAGCCATTTTTGGCTTATCAATGCTCATTCTTTTTCTCTCCCTCACGCTGGAATCTCTCTCTCTTCCTCAAATTTTCTTTTTTTTTTTCTCTTTTCTACACAAGCTTCAAATCATGATTTCTCTCTCATTTTTGAGAGATTTTTTATGCTGTTTGCAGCAAATTAAAGAGCAAGTTGAGATCTACGTTTTGATCGGAGCAAATCTTTGTTTGGTACATTTTGAAATTTTGAATTTCTAGGGCTTGGAGTGGAAAATTGGGGCTTTTCTTCAATCTAGAGGTAGGGGTCTTCTAATCCATGACTTCTTGGATTTTTTGTGAATTTTTCTCTTTAATTTGGCCTTAAGCATGCTTAATTTTAATTATCTTGTCCATTGCTATTGTGGTTGTATGTGCTCAAAATGTCGAATGTGTTTTACATGCTAATTTGGTTATATACATGGCTATTTACATTATTGTGAAGAAACATGTCTAATTTTGGTATATTGTGTGACTTGTGAATTCCCAATTGTTATGGAAATTGATGTTGTGGTTGTAAAATAATTGTTTGGAATTTTCTATCAAAAAAATAATAATAATAATAATAAAATGATAATGATGTAGAAGAGCATGTAAAATTTATTGTTAAATTTGGCATTCCGAAGCATGAAGCATTCATGCATTCATAGGGAAAAATAAAAGGGAAAGGTTTGTTTTAAAAACAAATGAAATTGTTTTTGGGAAAAAAATTTGAAACAGTGTTTGTGAAAACTCGGACGCTTAGGAAGCGCCTAGTGGTCCGTAGTGTTAGTGTAGACTAGAGAGGACTAGGGATTGAGCTAACTAGGCCGGATGCAACGCCTTGGAGGTGCCTTGTAGTCGTGAATAGTTAGTCAATCCCCCTTTCGTGACGCCTTGGAAGTGCCTTGAGTTGGATTACACTAACGGTTTGAAAGTTAAAACGAAAATGTTTCTGAAATGTGGAGTGACATGGGCATAGCATTGCACTTCATTGGCATATATGGTGTATTTGTGACTTGGATGAGTGTTTATATTTGACGTTGTGGATATAGATTGCATCCCCAGTATAGTATGATCCCATTCTCTTGATTTCTATTCTATACGTGGATTCACGGGGTCATAAGAGGTGTGTCTTAGACATCTCCTACTAAGCTTATGCTCACCCCATTATTTTAACATTTTTCAAGTTTGGGAAAGGAAGTGGCGGACGGCATTCCTCCACAGGTTTTGATGGGTTAGTGGACTGTTTGACCTATTTTGTAGCTATTATCTCATTATTATTATTATTTTTAAAACCCTGGTATGACTCGTATATTATATATTGACGTAGGAAAGGACGGTAGTGTCCTTAGTTGACCTCGGGTTTGGATAAGGACCCAGTTAGCGATTCGGACCATCGAGTTCGGGTCATTACAGTCTGTCTCATGTAGGATTAAAAGAGAACAAAACTCAGATTTCCTACATCTTCCAGGATTTCTCCTGATAAACTTGTGATCAATCCCAATAAGGATGCGATTAATCCGTTTGTGGTGCAATCAATCCCTCCAAGCTGGTATCGATCCATTTACTGTAGATCTTCAAGTCATTTTTGTAGAGTTCTGGGAGGAGTGTGATCGATCCCTTGTGCTTAGGAATGCAATTTTGGCCCTTCTTGAGTTCTAACTCAACCCCGAACAAGCCAGTACCTTCCTTGGACCCTTGAAGCATCATTAAAGGCCCAAATAGGTAGAATTGACTGCTTTTGAAGATGAAGACCTAAAAATAACTGAAACCAAGAAAATAGTATAAGTACTACTAAATAAATATTACTAAAGGACTATTATATGCAACTTAGAGGGCTTGAATGTGCAACACTCTACGCTTATCACATATACCTAGGAAATACGGGTACTACTACACCCTAGTTTAGAGTAGTTAGGTAGACAATTTGTGTTAACCGAAGATCAGCTATACTTAGTATTTGATTGTGTGAATCTTCTTGACAGTATCATTGTAAAATGAAGAATAGAATGAAGGGATTGGAAAACAGATTTTTGGAAAATAAAATGAAAACCGAAGGGATTGGACAAAGAAATTCAAAGAGTGATTAAAAAAAATAATAATTAATTAATTAATTAAAATTAAAATTAAAGAATAGAAGAATATATCAACCTTTTGAAAGCAAAATGGACACATGAAATTATTTTACTTCTAAATCCGGTTGCAGAAAGTTTTGAACCATTTTAATAGCCAATGGTTATTGTTGATCAATGCAAACTGTTCTTTTGCAGTAAGTTTAACTTGGAATAGTTGAGCTTTTTAACCAAAAACTGGGTGATCTCTCTGTCTGTGACACCACACCACAGAGGTAGTTAGCTGCCCCTGACCTCCAGCTTGTTAGCATAAAGTTCCCTGGCTAAAAACCTCTTCATAGCAACCACTTTGTCACAATTCAACAAAGTGGGGGGAAAAATAGATCTCTTTTTTTTTTCCCCTCCTTCTCTCTCTTACCAAACAAGCCGAGTAATTCCACTTTCTCTTCTCTCGTCTTTTCTATACTCATTTTCCGTTTCATTTTTTTCCTCCATCTTTCCAACCAACAAGAAGGACATAATGAAAAATTCTCATCCCTTTTTCCTCCATCTTCTTCTACTTTCTCTATTCCAAGCACAGTAGAAAAGAAAGCAACATTGCGATAATACAAAAATGATTTTAAACATAAAGACAGTGGGAAAGAAAAAAATGCTTTCGTTGTTTTCATGCTCTCTATTTACTTTCGTGCCTAACTTGTTTTAAAATTGAAATTATTTTTTGGAAAAAAAGTTCTCGCCTAACCTTTTTTTTTTTTTCTGTGACTTAAGTGATTGGGATTTGTATGAGTGGAAGCATTACTATGACAGATGCCAAACATAATTTTGAAATCCCATTTTGTACGGCTTTCATGTCAGCTGAACTTTGAAGACTCCATTTTCGTTCTTCGTCTTCTGGTTACAGAGTCAAGTTCTTGCCTAACTTTTTTTGTTTTTTTATCCCTGTAATGGCACTTGGCTGCTTACCAGGGCCGACTGGAGCATTAGCGTCCCCAAAAATTTATTTCGGTTTTCATTAGAATTCATCCAATGGAAAAGCCCCAAAAATTTTTATTTCTTTATACTACAACCTTCTTAAATTTTTTTATTTCATTCTATTATTAGACTCCAATAAATAGAAAGGGCCCCAAAATATTCTACTTTCTTATATAAATTTAATTGTTATTTTTTCCTGCCACCCTCTCTTCTCGTTTTCTTTTTTACACCAGCCTTAAATATTGAATATACATTTAATTCTAAATTGGTGAACCTTTCCATATTCTCTTTAACTCTTCTCTTTTTTTTTCTTCTTTTTTTTTCCCCTATTTCTCACATATTTTTCCTAATCTCTCATTACCTATGATTATAGAGAAAAATAAATTAAGAATATTGTAGAATCAATTGATTTTTATAAATAGTCGACCAAGCTATTTCTTCAATACATTGTAGGTTTGAACAATTTAAAAATATGAACATATATATATTTTTTTTTTTGTTTAATTTTAAAAAGTTAAAATCATTAGACGATGATGGTTTGAGAAAACAAGGTCTTAGACTCTTAATTTAGAACTCTTTATAAAACATGACTAGTCTTCTTATATTGATAATTTAGATTTATTTTCAAAATTAAAAGTTCTAAAAGAAGAAAAAAATATATACCTATAGCAAAGGGAGTATTTTAAAGTTATCTAATATAACTATATTACAAGAAATATTGAATGAATTGACTATATCATCTATTAAAAAAAGATACTTTAACAAAACTTGAATACAAGAGTCTAATTAAAAACTTTGCATCTCAAAAAACAAGAGTGTAATTTTTAAAATAAATATTTTTTTATGTTAATATATTACATATTAAAAAATCACTTTTATGTTTTACATAGGATTTTCATTACATATTAAAAGACCACTCCAGGCAAAACAGCATACAACTGCTTGTCTCTGCCTATTAAGAATACTCTACCCATTAGCTCTTTTCACAATAGCTCACACAAAACCATTGAGTACTGAATCAATGACAAAACCCTCGAAATCATGTCTATATATATATATATATATATATATATATAGAAGAGTCTATACAGACTATATATAAACGCGTGCACAAAAATAATCTCTTGCTCATGTGAGATATTTTATTTGCACCAAATATTGTGACCGATGTATATAACCTATCTAATGGTCCTCCAAGTTTTGAATGTGACCGTTAGGATTCATAGTTGTTAAAATTCCGATTCTGAATCTTAAATCTTACAATTTTATGATTCCAAATTGCCAAACCGATCCCAATTCCATCCAAAATCACTGAAAAATAGAATCTCAGTAAAATCAGTTGTAGCATCATAAGATTGCATAGGATTATTTTGTTCTTCTTCTGAATTTATTTGGACTTATAATTAATTTTGGGCTAATAAGTTTAATCATTTTAAATATAAAGTCCAACTCTCTATTCTCTACTTGTATTAAAAAATATTTGATTTAGAAAGTTAATTTGAGTTAAATTTCTACTAGTTTTATATAATCTTATGATTCTCGATTCTAAACCTATGAACCCTCGTTGATCTTCCGTAAAATCTCGATCGCAACAACCATGCATTAGATTATATCCCAATAGTCACAATACTTTATATGGATAATTAAACAACCATGCATTAGATTATATCCCAATAGTCACAATACTTTATATGGATAATTAAAAAAAAAAAATTTAAAAATAAATAAAATTGACCAGTGATCAAGAGATCAGTTATGCACACAAATATATTTATATATAGAGTATATAACAGTCTAAATCTATACATGTATATCTTGTAGATGCAGAGTGAAGAAAAAAGGAGTAAGCTGAAGTGAGATTCTAGTTTAGAGAGTTTTTACATGTGAGAAGGGTACCAAGAGAAAATAATAAAGTAGATGGAGGACATTTTGGTCCTTGAAAAAAATTGTGAAGAGTGTTTTTGTAATTTGAAGCTTGCTGGGCTTTTGGTAATATATGGCCCATGTGTTGGTAAGTAAGTAATTGTCCCTTTCCATAATTCATAATAACTTGAAACACATTAATAGAGACATTCAAATATGGGAAGAGGACCACAAACTAGGGTGCCTTAACTGATGAGCACATGCACGTGTGCTGCAGCTACCAATCACAATCAATGTCCAAATTAACCAAGAATTCACTGTTTGTATGAATGCATCATTCCCCATATCTCTGAATGAGATTTATCACAAATCTGGCACTCCCATTGTGTGTGTGCGCGCGCGCGCATACATATGTGTGTGTGTGTGTGTGTAGTCTCGTGTAAATGGGCAGGTGTAAATTGGTTGGGACCACAATTAAGTATACAATAAAAGAAACCCTTGCAAGATTTCAATTTCCAGGATTTCCCAATATGAGTTCCATCTACCATTTAAATGCAGACATCAAAGCTTGATATAGTAATGCAATAATATGAGTTTGGTTACATTGATGATCTTATAACACTTGCTTCACATATTGCGACTCAAAAGTGTACAAAATATGGGGTTTTAATTATGAGATTACTCAATGGGAAAAGAGAAGTGGGTGGAGAGAGTTAAGCTCGATGACAAATTCCATGGGTGACTTGGACCCTATTCAACAGTGTTCATTTACTCAAATAATTCAAGAACTGAGATTTAGTGCTTTGATTGATATAAAAATTATATTTAAAGAAACAATGTATACCATTATTCCAACAGTTAGGCCGTTATATTTAAAGAAACAATGTATACCATTATTCCAACAGTTAGGCCGTTCTTTAATATAGATTCTCTATTTTTAATTGCGGTGACACGGAAAGGGCCAATAAGGAATGAAAATTCCCCTGGCGATCTATGATACATAAATGGGAGAAAAATAAAAATCCCCTTATTTCTCTTAACCTTAGATCAATTTACTTTGCCAAAAGGGAGCAAAATTAATGTCTAAACCCTTATTCTTGTTATTTTAGTTAGGTTTAAGTCTGACGGGAATAATATTTCAGAACTAGCAATTCATTTATTTTCAAACCGGCCCATTTACTATCTATTATTTGATTGACTAATCCTTTATATTGAAATGAGTGAGCAGTCAAATGTTTCGGCAATTCCTCATAAGGGGATGACTCGAGAGAATTTTGAATCAGAGCTGTTAAAATTGTAAAGTGGCTTCTCAAATCAGCTGCACTAGATGGCTCCCCTATTGCTATATTTCTGTGTTCGATCAAACTAGACCTTTTCGCCAAGCTCACTGGATTCGGATAATCCATACGGTTTCTGAGGTTTGTTGCTTGGGGGGTAGAATTGTTCAAATGGTCCTTTTTCCTTCAGGCTTAGATGAAGCGTTTCCATACCACATCATTCCCACTGCTGAAATGATCATACCTAGAAGGTTAGAACTACTTACAGATTAAGACCCTCTTTACCGAAGAAAATAAATCCTAAAATCAGGACAACAGTCTTCATATGGCCAAGCACTTGGATGGACACCGCCGTGAATCTGCCAATGGAGATGAGTTGGCTGAGATTGGTCCTAATAGCAATGGTGCGCGATATGGCTATAAGCAACTACATAGAACACCGAAATCAGGCAGGCAAGTTGTATACTTTGTACTTATGATGGTCCATTCCAAAATAAAAAAGTATTCGTACATATATAGAAGTACAGTTTATTAAGAAAAAGAAAATTGAACCTAAATAAATCTTTATGTATTTAAAATTCCAACAAATATGAATCTCGTGATATCAATTGTTTGGCCTGAAAAGAGCGGGTGCCGATTCCGATGGAACCGGATGAGCGTGGCAGGAACTGCAGTAGTTCCAAAGAAAGATCCAAACAATATTCCAGAAGGAAGACTGCGGGACCAGGCGATTGTGAAGAGGTCTGGAATGACCACCTCTGGGTTCTTTTTGCCTTTGATAAAGGACTTCGGGATTGTTAACTGGTTAGGAAAAACTGAGAAAGTAATTAGAAATACTGTAAAATTATCTAATGAAAAGTAAAGTGCAGGACTGAAACTAATCATAATGAAAGTGCATTGCAATGAGAATAAAGATTGTATTGAAATGCGTTTTTGGCATTGAGCAGACCTTCTAAGTTACAATATTATACCCTATTTATAGAATTTAGTAATGGTAACTTGCATGTAACCGCTTGCTTTCTAAGCTTCCATGTGTCCCATGACTTTGCATGTAACCGCTTATAACCGTTTGCTTCATTGGCTGCCATGTGTCCTAAGACTTTCCACTGGAACGTCGTAGTACATTTCCATTGGACCGACTAGCTTCTTAGGCTGCCATGTGTCCCATAACTTTGCATGTAACTGCCCACTTCCTAGGATGTGTCCCATGACTTTGCATATAACCACTTGTAACCACTTACTTCCTAGGCTGCCATGTGTCCCATGACTTTGTATGTAACCGCTTACTTCCTTGGCTACCATGTGTCCCAAGACTTTCGACTGGAATGTCGTAGTAACTTTCCATTAGAATCGACCAACTTCCTAAGCTGCCATGTGTCCCATGACTTTGAATGTAACCACCCACTTCCTATGATGTGTCTCATAACTTTGCATATAACCACTTGTAACCACTCACTTCCTAGGCTGCCATGTGTCCCATGACTTTGCCTGTAACCACTTATAACCGCTTGCTTCCTTGGCTGCCATGTGTCCCAAGACTTTCCACTGGAATGTGGTCGTACCTTTCCATTGAAATCGACCAGGGTAATCTCCTACTGGAAAATGGAAAATAAGGGTGTAAACATTGCCCCCCAAATTTGATGTGCCTGATATTCTTTGAAGAATTGTAAGGCATATCAAATTTTAGATGTGAGTGAGAATTTGCCATGTGATATTCCTATTGTTAAGGAATTGAATAAGTAAAACTTTTCAGCCGGAATGTACCATTGGGCTTAAAAACTTGTAAGCAGTTTTATTTAACTAAAACGAAGATTTGAAGCCTCACGTCTAATTTCGTTGCCCCCTGGGGTCTGGAGGTTTACGAGGGGGACGAATTTGTACATCTTCAGGCCAAATACATAGTTGATTAGCCAAGTTTTGTCCCCCAAAATTATGTGAATTTGGGACAAATAAAATAGTAGCATTTTTTTCCAAAATTGGAAGAAAAATACTATAACCGTTATATTCTTTATGTAGAAGAATATACAATGATTGAGAAGCTTGTGCCGTTTCTGAAGGAAAATCTGGTTGTGGAAAATCTTCTTCCAATGGAAGAAGTGATAACGGCTTCTTATGGAAAGGTTTGTCGACCTTCCTCATTACCAAGCCACAGTCTTGCTGGGAGAAGTCAATAAGTTGGCTTGTATTTTCTGGCTAACCTTTAGGTAGGTTGGCCATTGGATGCCCCCCAAACACCACTGGAATTGGGTTTGGGTCTGTCAAAGGAATACTCCTCCGGCGGATTGGATTTATTCCTTGATCGGGAGGTTTCCTTGGAGGGCGTTCAATTTCGAATGCCATTGGAAAGGCCATAAGTGGCCTTGGTGGTGTGCTCGTAGGCTATTGAATGTTCGAAAGTGAAACATTCTGGACCTAAAATTGAACTTTCTGGACTGCTGCTGGTGGAGGGTTCTGCACCTCACGTGGAACCTGCACCTGCGATGGAAGTGGTTGAGCTACTACCGGTGGAATCGACTTCACTGTTGCTGAAGGGTTCTACACGCTAGGTGGAACTTGTATCTGTGATGGAAGTGATGGTGGAATCAACTTCACTGCTGGTGGAATCGACACCATAGGTGGTGGTGGTTGCTAAGCTCGTGGAAGGGTTTGTACTTGAGATTTGGAGCCACTTCCTTCTACCAAGTAAGGCTTCTGTAATTGCTCTCGTAACTGTTCACAGAAGTCATTCCATTCAACCATGCTTGTCTGCCTTACTAGTTGAATTTCTAGAGCAACACGTGAAAGTTCAATAGCTTGTTCCTTACAAATTTCAGCAATATCTTGAAAAGATTTACAGTGTTCCCTAGAATTTTCGGCAAGATATTAAAAAAATTTGCCGTGTTTTTCTCCTTCTTCAAGAACGGCACGTGAACTTTTTCATCAGGAAGTTCAATAGCCTGTTCCTCTTTAATTTCGGCAGGATCTTGAACAGATTTGCTGTGTCTTTTTCCTCCTTCCATAAAAACACTCCGTTCAGAATGTCCCACCAGGCGTGCCACTATGTTTGGCCTGAAAAGAGCGGGTACCGATTCCGATGAAACTGGATGGGCGTGCCAGGAACTGCAGTAGTTCTAAAGAAGATCCAAACAATATTCCAGAAGGAAGACTGCGAGGCTAGGCGATTGTGAAGAGGTCTGGAATGACCACCTCTGGGTTCTTTTTGCCTTTGATAAAGGACTTCGGGATTGTTAATTGGCTAGGAAGAACTGAGAAAGCAATTGGAAATACTGTAAAATTATCTAATAAAAAGTAAAGTGCAGGACTGAAACTAATCATAATGAAAGTGCATTGCAATGAGAATAAAGATTGTATTGAAATGCGTTTTTGGCGTTGAGCAGACCTTCTAAGTTACAATATTATGCCCTATTTATAGAGTTTAGTAATGGTAGCTTGCATGTAATCGCTTGCTTCCTAAGCTTCCATGTGTCCCATGACTTTGCATGTAACCGTTTGTAATCGTTTGCTTCATTGGCTGCCATGTGTCCCAAGACTTTCCACTGGAACATCGTAGTACCTTTTCATTGGACCGACTAGCTTCTTAGGCTGCCATGTGTCCCATGACTTTGCATGTAACCGCTTGTAACCGCCCACTTCCTAGGATGTGTCCCATGACTTTGCATATAACCACTTACTTCCTAGGCTGCCATGTGTCCCATGACTTTGCATGTAACCACTTGCTTCCTTGGCTGCCATGTGTCCCAAAACTTTCCACTGGAATGTCGTAGTAACTTTCCATTAGAATCGACCAACTTCCTAGGTTGCCATGTGTCCCATGACTTTATATGTAACCGCTTGTAACCACCCACTTCCTAGGATGTGTCCAATGACGTTGCATATAACCACTTGTAACCACTCACTTCCTAGGCTACCATGTGTCCTATGACTTTGCATGAAACCACTTGTAACCATTTGCTTCCTTGACTGCCATGTGTCCCAAGACTTTCCACTAGAATGTGGTAGTACCTTTCCATTGAAATCAACCAGGGTAATCTCCTACTGGAAAATGGAAAATAAGGGTGTAAATATCAATATATATATTTAATCAAAGAAATGATAAAAATGGCATCAGTTGGAGCAGAATGGCAAGGTGTCTGTCTCCCACAATTGGTAAAATATTCTTTAGGTGAAAAATAAAAATAAACGTTGTACCACTAACATATCATATATCATATATCATATTCCACACTTGAAAGATGAATTATAGTACACAACCTTATGTATTACACCATGCCAAAAACAATGATGCAAAAAGGCACGGAGCCACCTTATGGCCAGTGGGAAATTTTTTTAGTTTGCATTTTATACTTATAATTTTGTTAAAATCTTAATAATAACGTCACAAATATTTACTAAAACCCCTCTATATAAATCTGCCCTCATAGAAATTTTAGTCTTCACATTCATGACCCCCCTCCCCCTCTCATTTTAGCAATCCCTCATCCTTTGCACCCAGTAATTATAGTCCTTCGACTCTCTCTTATGAAGATCATAATTGCTGACTTCTTCTTACACTATCATACAGCATTTCAAAAAATGAAAACTCGTTGACAACAAATTTAAATGTACTCAATGAAATATCAATTAAGGGTAAAGTGCAAAAAACCCCCTTCAACTATTGGTCATGTGCAAGTAACCCCCCTGAACTACAATTTGCCCCCTTAGACTATTGAATTTGGTGCAATTAACCCCCAATGTCAAATCTCCGGCCAATTGGTGTAAACGGAAATAGTGAAAGACAATTTTACCCCTTATAAAAACTACGTCGTTTCAGTTAAATTTTCAGCAACAAAAAGCAACCTTATGACCATGGTCTGACACTAGCCAACCCTTTGAATATATTTTATGATAGAGATATTTACATACAATTTGATATCGATTTAGAGAGAGAAAGAGAAGATGAAAGGCGAATGCGTAGAAGAAAAGGATCGCCCAAACAACATGTTCACCAAGCTGAACCAGACCCACAATTTCCACCACCACAATCACTTCCAACTCACCCAAACTTTCGAGGAAACCAACAGCCGTAGTCCGGGCAGCGCCATCACACCACCGTAAGAGGCGGCGACGGAGCCACCATCGAGGTGGTTCGTCATGCCAGAGGACAACCTCCTGGTTCCAAAAACAAACCCAAACCACCCATCATCATAACCCGTGACACCGAGCCTTCCATGAGCCCGCACGTGCTCGAGGTTACCGGCGGCGTTGATGTGGTCGATGCCGTGTCGTTGTTCTGCCGGAAAAGGAATATGGGTCTTTGTGTTCTCACCGGTTCAGGCACCGTAGCGAATGTGACTCTTAAACAACCATTGACCACTCCCGAAGCTACAGTCACATTCCATGGCCATTTCGACATACTTTCTCTCTCTGCAACGGTGCTCCCCAATACGACAAACTGGGTTCATTCAGCGATGGAGCCAAAGGTTATTCCGGCGGCGGTGAAGCCGAAGCTGAAGCCGAAGAGGTGACAGTGACTGCGGGTCTTGATCTACACTACGAGACAACCACCACCACCACCAAATCCAAACCCTAAATTGAAAGCCAAGAACGCACAACATGACCACCGG
This sequence comes from Cornus florida, assembly GCF_030987335.1. Classification (NCBI taxonomy): domain Eukaryota; kingdom Viridiplantae; phylum Streptophyta; class Magnoliopsida; order Cornales; family Cornaceae; genus Cornus; species Cornus florida. The sequence continues at coordinate 65,390,398 of NW_026775577.1, read as the reverse complement.
TCTTGATTTGCAGGCGGTTACCAAATCGTCGTCAATAAATCGATCTGCTGCAATGGTGGCAAATGATAATTTCAGGCCGCGCCGCAACCTCACAGTCGAGCTTCTTTTTCCATCGCCAGTCAAACCATCACGGCCGAACCCTCACCGGACGACCTCTTCACAGCCGACCCCTCCATCGCGGACGAGCTCTTCACAGCCGACCCGCTTGCTCGATTTTGGATCTGTATTTTTATTTTTACTTATTTTTTTTTATCATTTTTTGGATTGTATATTGTGTTTGGGCTTTACAATAGGATACAACAGATACTTAGGCCTTATTTGGTTGCAGCTCGAGCACTATTCCAGGACTAGACAATAATAAGGGTATATGTGTCATTTAATTCACTTTGCTTAAAGGGTTGTATGGTCATTTAAAGAAATTTGGGTAGTCACGTGACCCATCATGTGTGTCTTCATGGTCAAATTCAACCGGCTTATCACCGTACAGGGTTAATTGCACCAAATTGGTTAGTTCAGGGAGGTTATATGCCAAATTAGTAGATCGGGGAGGTTTTCTGCTTCATGACCAATAGTTGAAGAGGTTTTTTTGCACTTTACCTATCAATTAATGTTATAGTTCTTTTGTTTATGGTAGTTGAATTTTTTTTAATTTTATCGTTATTCAAGACCGCCCCCTCTCAAAAAAATTCTGGCTCCGTCACAAGATGCAAGTTTGAAACTTAGACAAAATGATCAAATTAGAAGCATTTTATTAGTCAAAATAATAATGGGATAGATACAGTCGAATTCATTTATTGAAATCCAGAAAATGATCTTTTATGTAATTTGAATTCAGTGGCTCTTAATAAAGCTAATTTATTGATTTCCTAAACCTGAAAAGTTCATGCTCCTTTTAGAGACAATTTGATTCTAATAAAATCTTTTTATTTGTTCTCGTTAATGTTTTATCGTTTGATTTTCTACAATATTTGTTGCCCTTTCTTCGGACAGGAATTGTGATAATTGTGACTGGTTTTCCTTCTTCCACTTGCTTTTCTTTGATCTGCAGCAGCCCATGATGATTAACTATGTATATGAAATATTTGGCATAACAATATAAAATCAATAAATGAAAGTTCATGAGCTCACAAGCCTCACATAATATAGCATATTCATGATATATCTTTCTCTTATCAAATACTACGTACTAAAACTCAAAATTGCAAATTTGGGTTGGTCCAGTGGAGTAGAGGCGCGAGGTAGACGCTCTGGAGGAGGAGGAGATCCCTAGTTCGACACTCAGAAAGCGCATTGAAGGATAGCACTCTTCCTGTATTGTTCCTGTTCGTGACTCACCCGGGAGTTGGTGAGTTGGTGTTCGGGTTTCGCCAGTGTCCCCGTAATTTATCTTCTAAGGGTGCCTTAGGGGAGTTCCATGGTTATCAAAGAAAAAATTTACAAATGCAAAGATAAGCTGTTTTTACTTGTTAGAAATCCTTTCAACTAAGTCTAACAAGTTACAAGAATCTCACGCCCAAAATGTTAAAACGTCCCGGAAACCTAGCTAGACAAGGCATAATATATCGTTACATAATAGCTTGACGAAAGAAACGGATGGAAAAATTTGCTTCATCGCCCATAACAAAGGTTATCGAAAGGAAAAGTTTTATCAAGAAAGCTTCATCCACTGCCATAACTTTCTCCCACGCACACAGTGCACCCAATAATCTGAGTTCATGAGTTACACCTTCTTAATAATCTGCACTACATCTTCGTCTTCAAGTTCATGCTCCTGACGTATAAGAAGGACCAATGTTAATCACCATAACTATCCCCAATATGCATGCATAAATAAGCAAAATAAATAATGATAATAATACAGGAAAAGAGAAGAAAAAAATGAACTTAAAATATAGGATCAGTTTTTGGATTCACCTTGCCGACTCTTTGGGGCTTGTGCTTCACGCTCGAACCCCAGACTAGTGCACTGTGTCATTTGGCCAGAACACACGTCAAATATCAGGAAAACAGTAAATCAGACAAAATTATCAACCATCTTGAAAAATAAATAAATACATTCACTGACTACCCACATAGTCAAGGAAGACAATAATTCAGAGATTCCTGTGATGATAAAAATGATTAGCTAAACAAGACAATTTGGATATTACCAATATAAGTGATCAACTATTTGGTCACTAGGGAACACAAAAAAGATGTGCATTGATCGATTAAATGGAAATAATTTACGAAATATGACACATCTGGATACACAAGTTTCATTTCCAACAAATACTTAAAAAGAGAATTTTTGATACTAGGGATGAATCTGTAACTTCGATTTGTTACTGAATTGAGACAAGTGGATTTTCATTTGCACAAGGTACAAAAAGTTCCAGAGTGAAGAAGTGAGTATATGTAAAAACAGAGATGAAGCATTTATCGTTAATAGTTTTGCTGCAGGCGCAATCATTGAATCCATAATCTGAGGATCCCCTAAACAAAATTACTCCTACAATAAACTGCATAGAGAATGCACACCTATCACAGTGGAAAATGCACCTTTCACTTTCAGGTAAGGCTCAAAGATGGTTAAACATTTTTTTGTTGACTGGTTGTCAATATGAAATTATAATCCAATTCAAGAAATCGTTTTCAAATTATTTGGAATCCACGGCATAAAGTCTCTCACTGTCTCAACTCTGTTACTTTTGGTCTTCCCAATCATTGCTTTCAATGTGATCCATGTTATTCGTTACTCTTTCTTGTGCAATTAGAGGTCTTTGTTAATCGCAGCACACAACAAAATCATTTGAACCGCTTTCTACTTCCACCTTTTCGTGATTGCTTTCATTTCTAGTTTCATCTTTTTCTTGATTTACCATACATCCATCTTAATATCTCTGATTTCAGCCATGTTTATATTATGTTTTTTTAACTGTCTAACATTGTCACACAAAAAATTATTGTTCTAAGAATTGCTTCAAATATTTTCATTTCAACTTTATAGGTCACTCCGATGCACAATAAAGCACTCCCCTACTTAACCAATTACGATTTAGTTTTAAGTGTAGCATTTTCTCCAATCTCTTCCCCCATGAGTAGTCGAATGACTCAAACCTAGGAAACAGAACTGTCCACTCTCTGTATCTCTTAAACTTTGGTAACTGTTTGACCTTCAATACTCACTACATCTCTCTGAATGTTCCTAAGTTCTCTAAAATTACATTCCATATATCAATTATCCTTCGTTAAATCTAAAACAATTCTAAACTTCTTCAACAAATGCAAGTTAATATTCAACCCCACTTCAGTGTCTTCCATTAAAGCAATGTCATCCACAAAGAGCATAAAATATGAAACCTCTTCCAAACTGTGTATTCAATCCATCCATAACCAAGACCAAAGATAAGGGGCTTATTACTAATACAAGCCTAAAGTGGTTAAGAATTTACTTGTGCCTCCTGTAATTATTCTTACTACCACCACGATGCCATGTATCATACATTTCCTTTCAGGTCAATATATGTATGTATGTGTGTGTGTGTGTGTGTGTGTGTGTGTGTGTGTGTGTGACTACTTTCTTTTCTAAAACTGACTGTGTTTTATCTCTAGGAATTCTATGTAAACCACATATGAGACTTCAATGGCCTTGCAACTATATGATAATGTCAGATATTTATCGTATTAGCAGCATTTCAAAATATATATATATATCTCCATAATAGCCCAAGTCAATTTGAACAGTATCAACAGACTCATAATATAGATAAGGACCCCCTGACATTGCTCTATGCCACGGGATTTCTCATGTACCTTGTGCAGGAAATTCTCACCATCCTAATTTTGTCTGAAATTGTTATCCATACTATTAAAACTCAAATTCCCATCACTCTTCTAATAGTTACGAAGAGAAGATGGGAAGACAAGCATAATATCAGATAGTTATAGGCTGATTTTACCTAAGGCAAGTGGAATGCAGCAAATTCGATAAAAGAAAACAGGCAACCATTATAATTTATATGGTTAAGATCTATCCGACAATTATGATATCTTTAGGAGGAGGTAAAGAAGAAACATTGACTATCAAACATGAATCCAAAGGAATCCCTTTTTTGTCCCTTTTTTTTTTACCTTCACTCCCACCTTTACCGGAACCATGGATTTACTGGAACCATATTATGGATTTATATTTCTGAAGTACCAAACATGGCTGAGGTTGATTCTTATTGGAACTCACTCTCCATGCATTAACTATCCCATATGAAAGAAAACAAATTTCTTCTTGTTTATTTTCTTTTCACTTTATGTTAAAATGCTTCCTTCCAGGATGAAAATATAACAAAGCTTTTCACTCCACCCAATCACCATCACAACATCAAACCAGTAGATTTAAAGGAACCATATTCTGGACCTACACTTTCTGAAGTACCAAACACAACAGTAAATTGTTTAGGAGAGGGTTACTTACTACTTAAATTGTTTAAGCATATCCTTGTGGATTCGGTTGCAGAAGTCCTCGACTGTCGTCGTCTTTGATGACAGGATAACAGGATCTTCATAATCTGGATTCATACCCTTGGGCTTTGTGTATATGCGAGTCAAATTAAGATACTCCCAAATCTTCTCCAACAAACCATCAAGATTCCATTCCAGATGAGCACTGCAGAAACTCACAACGAATTACATAAGAGATCATAGATCTATTAAAACAATTTGGCAAAAACACCAGAATTTGTCAACCAAGTAATTTTGCTGAGCACAAGAAACAGAGGAATAACAGTTTCCTGTGCTATCAACTAAAAAAGATAGCACCTAATCATGCATACACAGAGGATAACAAGCCAAAAGGATGTAACTAACAAACTGGCACAATATTGTGAAGCTATTATACAAAGTAAAATGGATTCACAGGTAGACAGCCATTTTGTTGCTAGTGTCACTGTAGTTAAGTACAATGAAATGCAATACATGTTTGGCATCCATGTCCTATGCTTTGACAGGTTAGATTGCAAACTATTAATTTCTAAGTTTTCAAATGCTTGGGCAAGAGAATACAACAAATTCCACATCTTTCTAGCTATCTTGGAATTTTTCAACAGAAATACTATTTGTGCAAAGACAAGAAAATTGCCAGGCGGGTATGTGATCGAATTGTTTCTCATTAAGTAATTGATGTACATATCGTGGAAACAGAAATATTTCATGATTATTGAGAGAAGGAGAAGCATCTTCTCCAAGAAAAGAATTCAATTCTGTGCAACTATGGCTACAATTACCGGCGACCAACCACCGCACTTATGGTTCCATAATCAACTCTCTATGGATTGCAAAACTAGTGTATTTTATAACATGAAACAAAGCAAATTTTGCTCTGTGATGCCTCAATTGGAATCAAGATTCATGATCAGTGTGAATGAAATAATAAAAGCCAGCAGTTAATTCCAGTAAAATGCAAAAAGGAATGGGAATTAGCGAGGGAAATTCTTGCACATTTGATTTCTTTTTACAACAATTTCATGATTCTGAGGGAAAATATTAGTAGTAAAAAAGACATATTAGTAGTAAAAAAGACATATGGTAGGATGCTTTCAGAAATTTTGATTTATTGCTATATTTTTCTAAGATGAACAAACTAAAAAAATGATATTTTCACAACCTAACCATGTAATTGAAATTTATACTTTAGAAACGTGTATTTTCGAGATTGACGAAAAATAAGCCCTTATCACATATATTTTTATGAATGTAAGGGATTACCTGACAGGACAGTAATGTGGAAGTTTATCCAGAATCTCCAGCTCCTCAAGTGTTATCTGATCAATCTTGTTGACAGCATATATGCATGGCATATATACCCTACTGCCCTCAATGACATCTATGAGGTCATCAGCAGTTGCATCATACCTAAGAGAAATATCAGCATTGTGCATTCTGTATTCACTACATATTGCCTTCACAGTTTCAAGGTCCAGATGTGTGTTGGTAACTGTTGATGTAAAATTAATCCCACCCTTGTCTTTCTTCCTGAACGTCAGGTTAGGTGGTTCCTTATTCAACCTATTTTCAAGGGAATAAACATAACGAAATCAAGAATTTCACCATTACTAGGAAGAAAAGAGAGTATGAGCAAAAGAATTAAATTCCAGTAAGCAATTATGAATAAAAGATGTGGACAGGTAATGTAAGATCTAAAAAGTTATTGACGCATTAAACAAGATGAATTGCCTCCAAACACCAAAATGGTAAACAACCCATTATTTAATTATAAATAATTATCTCTACAGTAAGGGTAGAAACAATGTTCATATTCATCTAGTCCGACGTAAATCAGTTTCCGGATTTTTTTGTGTTTTCCAGTGCTTCATTTTCCGTTTTCCCTACGCGACCATCCTCTGATTCCCAAGTGATCAGCCATCGTTGTTCATCTAAAGAATCTCAATCAGATTGAAACGCAAATGTGACAAAGTATCTTTTCAAAGAATTTTTTTTTTTTTTTTTTTTTTATAAGTAAAAATATATTAGAAAAACATTCAAAAGGGGAACGCATCCCTAATACAAGGAGAAAAAATATCTAAGGACCAATAGAATCCAAGAGATCAAAGAAATCGTCAATCGAGGAGCATGCATTTCCTCTTACATAACAGAACAAAGAACGAAGAATATGAAATTTTAAATTAGCCAAAGACGATTCTTTTCCTTCAAAGGATCTGTTATTTCTCTCACGCCACAAACACCACCAGACACAATGTGGAACAATCCTCCAATAATCACGAGCTTGTTCTTTAACAGGACACCTTCTCCAAGGGTTAATCAATTGTGAGGAGTGCTTAGGCATTACCCATAAAAGGCCAAACATGCAAATAATAAAACTCCAACAATCATATGTCACAGGACAATGCAAAAGAATGCGATCCACGGATTCACTATCAGCTTTACATAAACAGCACCAATTAACAATGATGTTGCCTCTCTTTCTCAAATTGTCCAATGTCAAAATCTTTCCCAATGCGGCAGTCCAAACGAAGAATGCGATTCGAAGAAGAGCTTTAGAACGGCAAACAGACTTCCAAGGGAACTCGTGACCAACGAAATTGGACAAACACAAGAACATGGATTGGACACCAAACTTACCATGAGCTAAAGAAACCCACAAAATATCATCACACCCTCTGCCAATATCCTTCTGCCTATACAACGTACCCAAAAAAACACAAGCTTCCTCCATTTCCCAATCCTGAAAGGAGCGCCTAAACCGCACATCCCACGTAACTCCATTGTTATCAAGTTGATAACAATCAATCACGTAGACATGCTTATTGGCTGCAATACTGTAGAGTCTAGGAAAGGAGTGAGACAACAATTAATCTCCGTGCCAAAGGTCCTCCCAAAAACAAACATGTCTGCCATCACGAACTTTGAATATAATGTGTGGAGAAAACATCCCAGCCCTTCCGAATGAATTTCCACACACCAACACCTCCCGTAATAGTGACTGGAAGAGATGACCAACCCCCACTCTCCTTACCAAAACGACCCGAGACAGCTCTTCTCCACTGACGATGGCGTTCCCTTCCAAATCTCCATAACCACTTTCCCAAGAGAGCACGATTAAAAGGAACGATTTTTCGAATGCCTAACCCGCCTAACCTCAACAGTTGGCACACTTGATCCCAATTAACAAGATACTTAAACTCCTCTCCCCTTCCATCCCAGAGAAAATCCCTCTGAATTTTTTCAATCGTTTCAGCAAAAGAGCATGGAATTTGAAACAAAGATAAAAAAATAGGTAGGAAGGGATGAGAGAGTACTCTTAATGAGTGTGACTTCCCCCCCCCCCCCCCCCCCCCCCCCTAGATAGATACTGCTTTTTTCATCCTGCCAATCTTTTCTCATATCTATTAATCATAGGATCCCAATTCCCAACTCGTGTAAAAGAAACTCCCAAAGGCAATCCTAAGTAAGGAAGAGGAAAAGCACCAACTCTACACCCTAGGACAGCAGCTAAGGAGGAAATATCTGGAACATCCCCCACTGGGACAAGCACACTCTTTCCGACATTAATCTTTAACCCAGAAACCGCTTAGAAGCAAGCAAGAATGCACCTCATATATCTGAGTTGAGAAACTTCAACATCACAAAATACCAAAGTATCATCCGCGAACAACAAATGGGAGATCTACATCTGATGTTCAACATCTCTGCCAACTCTGAACCCCTCATGTAACCCAAATCTTCCTATTTTCTCATTAATCTGCTCAGACCTTCCATGACAATAAGGAAAACAAAAGACGATAATGGGTCTCCTTGTCGCAGACCACGCGAGCAAGCAAAAAAACCCGCAGGTGAACATTCACGAGCACAGAAAACATAACTGACGAGATACAAGTTTCAATCCATTTTATCCACTTGTCACCAAAACCCATCCTCCGAAGCAAATACAAAACAAACTTCCAATTAACATAATCATAAGCTTTCTCAATATCAAGCTTACACAAAACGCCAGGAACCCCACTTTTTAATCTAGAGTCAACACATTCCCCTGCAATAAGAACAGAATCCACAATTTGCCTCCCACCAAAAAAAGCATTCTGTGATTCTGAAATGAGACCATCCAAAACATTACTCATCCTGGAGACAAGAACCTTGGCAATAAGCTTATACAAACATCCAATTAAGCTAATTGGCCGAAAGTCCTTAATATCAGAGGCACCGCCCTTTTTGGGAATGAGAGCAATAAAATATGCGTTCAGAGATTTCTCAAATGTGCCATGAGAATAAAAATCCTAAAAGGTGCCCATCACCTCAACTCGCACCACCTCCCAACTCTCCTTAAGAAACCGCATAGTAAACCCATCTAGCCTGGAGTTTTGTCCCCATTACAACTAGAAAGTGCCTTAAGTACTTCCTCCTCCGTGAATGGCATCTCAATCCTATCACTATCCAACGCAGAAATAGAATTAAAAGGAAGACCATTAAGAGTAGGTCTCTAATCCAAAGTCTCAGTGTAGAGCTGCTGATAAAAAGAAACGATTCCCCCGCGCACCTCGTCCTCCCTCCGCAATTCAGAACCATTAATCCGGATACGCCCGATGTGATTACATCTTCTGTGAGCATTGGCAAGTCTATGAAAAAATTTTGTCTTACAATCCCCATCTTTTAACCACAAAGCCCGAAACTTCTGGCACCACGAAATCTCCTCCATAAGAGCAATCTCAGCAAAAACCGCTTGGCAAGAGGCTCTTTTAGAGCGTAATGATTCCCCCCTCTGTCCCACCTCATCAAGACGATCGAGCTAAGCAATATCAGCAAGAACTCTAATCTTCTTCCATTCAAGATTCCCAAACACTTCTTTATTCCAACTCTTTAGCTCAGTTTTAAGGAACTGAAACTTTCTAGCTAACACATAACTAGCAAAGCCTGTGAAATTCACTTCCTCCCACCAAGACTGAACCTTCCCTTGAAAATCCTCGGATCTAAGCCACATGTTTTCAAAGCGGAAAGGAGTGCGTCTAGAACTCAAACCACCACAATCAAGAACTAAAGGCACATGATCAGATGTGACTCTAACCAACACAGCCTGAGAGACATCCGGGAAATGCTCTTCCCACGCCCCATAAATCAGAAAACTATCCAACCGGGAAAAAGTAACTGGTTCCCTACCATTAGACCAAGTAAAGGCCGCTCCTTCCAATGGTAGGTCAATGAGGAAATTACTATCAATGAATTCTGAAAACATGGTCATTTTTGAAGACCACCTGCCCCCTGTGGACCTCTCAAATGGGGACCTAACAAAATTAAAATCCCCACCTAAACACCAAGGCAATGACCATAAATCCTTAACATAGCAAAGCTCGTCCCACAGGACTGGTCTATCACTATCAATAACAGGCTCATAAACACCTGAAAACACCCACCTGAAATTGTCTTCCTCCATCTGAAACAGACAAGACACAGAGAAAATACCCTTCCAACAATTCAAACTTGACAACCACCTTCGATCCCACATGAGAAGAATACCACCTGAAGTGCCTGTTGCGTTCAACACTTCCCATTCCACAAACCTACCTCCCCAAAGACTCCTAACAATCTCAACGGTGATATCAGCCATCTTAGTTTCCTGTAAACAAACAACATGAGCACTCCACTTCCTCAAAGCTACCTTGACAACTCTTCTTCTTTTCGGATCATGTAGAGCATGAACATTCCAAATTATAAGTCGTAGCTTCATATAGAACCAAAAACGATCAATTCTCCTCCTCCTCCCCCGTTTACTACTTCTGGTTCTTCCCCTTTCTTTGGTCGTCCCATTCCTCCCGTCATAATTAACACAAGAAATCAGATTCTTCACTTCCTGTTCACCTTTCCGATGTGAATTTCTGACTTTGACTTCTTTTGTGCCACAATTAGGTTCAGTACAACAATTTCGTGAAGAATAGACAAGGTTTGTTCCTCATAACCTTCTGCAGAGACACCCTAAGCTTCACTTATTGCTCCAATATTCTCAATAACCCATTCCATACCCAGATCACTGGTCGTCTCCAAACAATCTGGCCGCACAACTGCCAGAGGTTCCATTAAAACCACTTCAGATTGATCAAAATCCGTCCCGGAAAAAGAATCTTTTGAACAGTGCTGCTGAGTAGGAACATCAACCACTCCTAACTACATATTCCCCTCTGTTTCCGAAGCATCATGTTAAGTTGACAAAATCACCTCTTCTCAGATGATTGACTGTTCAAACCTTCAACTGCAGCAAAGAGCCGAAGTTCTTTGAGCAGAGCTACAGCTAAATCATTATTCAATTTGAAATGCAGATCTTTCCCGATGCAAACTGTCACTCCATTGAAAAAACCCACACTCCCAGTTGTGACTTTTGAGACATCTAACTCTGACCCATCACACCATGAACCTGAAGACCCAATAAGACTCCTCTGTTGATTCGAAACATCCTCCACAACATCCCTATTACTTACCACTCCACCCGAAGAAGAAGAAGTAGAAGTAGAGAGAGCATTTTGAGAATGATCAGAACTTAAACCTGGAAAAGAAGTGAGAGATCGTGCAACCCATTTCGGTTTTTCAGTCCGAGTCCACCGAGATCTATGGCAACCAACATCCATCATTATCTGCTCGGGTTTCAACAAATGAGTCGAAGGCTTAGCATGGGCTTGTACCTCTTGAAATGGCTTAGAGCCAGGTTTGGTGTTTGGGAAAGAGATAAATAAAGAGTTTGGTCCTTTTCACACCCTTCTATTAGGCCCAGATCTAATAGGCCCAACCTGAATCCGCCCACTTGGCCCGAATCTAAGCGGCCCTTTCTGTACCCATCAAAAAGGCCCAGAACCAAAATTTGCTCTATTGGGTTTAGGCAGAATGAGCCCAAGATTAAGACCAGGCCCAGTCCTCCTGGCCTGTCTTGGCATCTTCTGGCCCATCACACCTCCATCCTCAGCCCAAAAAGACAAATCCTCCCCTACCTTATCATCAAGAGATAAGGATAAGGCCGAATCTGAAGGAGCACCCCGTCGATCTCCACATGTACTCCTTTGCTCAACAACAACGCGTTTGGCTGGCGCGTGAAGATCACTTTGCCATCTACCCCCTATGAACTTCACTGCTTGCTGAATTTCACGATCCTTCAGCCACTGCTGAATTCCAAGAACCCCCTCTTTTCCTTTACTGAGAATCTCATTCCATTTCTCTTCCGACATAAGATGAGATCCGTCACTACCTTCAAGACTCTCTGTTGAAGGAACAAGCTCCGGAGAGATTTCTTCCCAAATTGCGACCTTGTAAAAGAAGGTGTCGTTGTTGATAAACACGAACTTCGGACAATCACGACCGGATCACACTGTTATCCGAACACGATAATCTCTTACTTCCCTTCTGTTTTTTTTTTTTTTCTTTCTTCTTCTCCTTTTGTTGTCATCTTTTCACAAATTCAAACAAAAACATGCTTCAATTGAGGCCATTTTATTGTAATTAGATCAATTGTTCATCATCATCTTCTTCAAGTTGGAAGATGTTGTGGTTGTGCCATTGAAAACAATGACATGGATAATCAAGATGTGAACTGTGAAGTCAGGGTTGCAATGCCATCGAGGACAACCCTAATTGTTGGGATTAGGGTTGCCCTGAGACTGGGATGATCAGAGATTGGTTTGGAAAGTATGGTCATTGCTCAGAAACATCATTTACATCACAGTCTTGAGTTTTCCATTTCAATCATTCCATCGCAACATCAGGATTAGAAATCCAATCACGCTTGTATAAGATGCAAAGGGGAGAGATTAGAAATTCAATCACGCTTGTATAAGATGCAAAGGGGGGAGAGAGAGAGAGAGAGAGAGAGAGAGAGGAGGATAATATTTTAGGATTTTCGCGGAGAGGAGAGGATATTCACAGTTAGAATTTGATAAAAGGAAGGGAACTAAAGAGACGACTTCCTTTTTTCTGATAATATTTTAGGATTTTCGTGGAGAGAAGAGAGGGTATTCACTCTTAGAATTTGATAAAAGGAATGGAACTGAAGAGACGACTTCCTTTTTTCTGATAATATTTTAGGATTTTTGCCGAACACCGAAAAATAAAAGGAAAAAATTATTTTACATGTAAAACGTTTTCTAAGAAAAATATTTTACGTTGCATAAAAAATCAGAAAGAAATTAATTTTTTCCCAATAAACCACTAAAATATGCATTGGAATCCATAGCATGCATTATCTTCCCTAATATGTAACTACATGTTTCAAGTAGATAAGAGGCCGCGAACAGTAAAGTACAAAAATAGCAACATCAATCTTCATGCAATAACATCTGAGAATTTGACAAGAGCAGATTCACAATAAAGAACAGAACAGAAGAATGTAAATGCAATATATTATTTAGAGCTAGTTTTCATATTATCAATTGAACAAGAAAAAAAAAAAAAAAAAAAATTTGATTTCCATTAAACAAATAATTCTAAAACTTCATGCAATCAAGATCTACAAATGTGACATGAGCAAGAATAAACACGACTTCCTCATTAAGTTGAATATGTTTATTTCCAGGAAGAGATTGCTGTTTTCATTTTGAAAAGAAAAAAATTGATGTTTTCATTCTTATACTCCAAAGTTCCAGATCAACATGCAATAAGAATTTTTTTATACAGTAGTGTGATAGAAACAGTATTGCAATCACTAAGGACATGTCCATAAAAGTATACTAATCCCCATCTTCTTTACAATAAAATCCAGAAGGAAGCAACAAAGGCTCCATTTGACTGGGAGCAATGGGTGCAAAACGTAACAAGTAAGAAGATACTGTAATGCATTTTCCAATTACATCATGGGAACGATTTAACAGAAATCCTTCCCGCATCAACACAGGTACCAGTGGAGCCCACACTTCTCTGAAGCAACCAAACATACTAAAAGGTGAAGGAAATAGATTTTACTTTCCTTTTCCATCACCTTCTTGTCAATCAAACACACAGCCCAAATGTTCTTCCCAAAAATTTAGATTAGTGTTACCACAAAATTTTAATCCTAGTTTAAGGATTTACTAGTGGAAGCTGACGATCAATAGAATGGACACGGATTTTATACTCTCATAAGTAGAGATAGTGGATGACCTAAGCTTTCTGCACTAGTTGCCATATAAGTCACAGTTTTTCGTAGTACAAAGATAGATATCTAAGTAAATACTGAATGACCTCAGTGAAGGCATGAAATTAAAGAAGAAAAATGGATGTGAAGGTAGAAGCCGGATATGAAACCCCACGTACAGAATAGCAGCTGTAAAGATGAAGTAGAAATTAAAATTTTAAAAAATAAAAAATAAAAAAATGAAATTACCTTATACCAAATCCCTCAAGCTCTTTCTCTATCAGACGCTTATGAGTTATTGGCTTTATTGCATCAAGAACAATTAAAATAACATTGCATGTCCTAGCTGTACTGATAACCTGGAAAATTGTACATGAACTGTAACCATCTAAAACAAAGAATATTGATCTAAAACTGGAAAATTGTACATGAACTGTCACAATGTTTAAGAATATTGATCTAAAACTAAGCACATGAAAGTTGTACATGTTCCTGTAACCATCTCAAACTAAGAAGTTATGTTTAATATTCAATCTTTCACATGCTGAAGAAAACGTCTCCAAAACAATAATTTAATATATAATAAAATAATTTCCAGTCATTACAGACACATATGATCCAACAGTTCTAGTATCCCATTAGGAATATAATGCTAGCATAGTTACAATTAGTGATAGTGATCTTTCTCAAAATATGGCAGTTGGATGAATAACTAACTATTTAGACCCAAATTTTCACCAGCCTATCAATTTTACCTTTTGGTACCAAATTATAAACCATTAATGAGTAACTGATCTTTAAAAATTCCGGGACAGCTGGACATTATATTCAGAAATAGTATTTATCAATGATAATGTGCAAAGACACCACACCACTTTCCTGTCTCAAGTACAAATATTTCTTACAAGGACTAGCCATGCATGTTTAGCTGCCAGTATGCATTGTGCTAGATATAACCAAAAATCTTACAACAACATTATGGCACTGTTAATTGTCAAAACATTCTTTGTCGGGTTCTAGGGAGAATTGTAAATCAATAAAGGAGTTTGTTGATCTTTTGGGTTTTTTAAGGGTTTAGAGGCCCTATTTGGCCTTGTGTAGCTTTTGAGGTATGCATTCCCCTTTTGAATGCTGTTAATACAATATTTACTAATCAAAATAATAATAATTCTATGTTACATATACTCTTCTAAAGTAGGCAAAGTACTCGTATCCAACACAATGCACGAACATGGCTATAGAATGTGTCTGACACTTTTGTTTGGACATGTATCCAAAAAAAATATCCAATAATTCAATTTCATTATATTACTCTTCAAAACAAGTGGAAATGCCTATATTGAGCACTATGTTACATAAAGACATTACTTTACTCCAGAAAATAAAATAAAAATATAAAATTTTAGCAGTGCCTGATTGTCCTTCTATTTGGAGATTTGACATGTACAACGTGTGGATACATACTCGCACCCAACACAAATACCTGAATCCATGTAACTTAGAAAACATCTACTTCCTTTTCTTCCTAACCTTCATAGAAGAAAAAGTGTATGCAATATGACATACTCAAGTGTTTCGATAGATTGTTTCATCCTAGAAATACTAACTATAGAATGACTGTGGCATTAAGATAGCAAATCTGTTGTTTAAGACAAAATTTATATGATGAGCAGGTAATTTATCCAAATAATTGAACCATAAGAAATCTTGAGAACATTACAGTGTTTGCAGATTGGGAAAACGTACTTTCAACAAATGAAATAAATATCACTCCAGACTTAGCTACAAGGCCAAGAAAACAGAAAGAAACGAAATTTAAGGTAAATTAATATTCATAGAAGACCTCACTAATTATGCTATCTTGGATTTAGACTTCATTGACCATTTAATGGGTGTGTATTTTGCAGTATTGCCAGCAAGGATGGGGAACATAAAATTTTAAGATATGATAGCCGGGAAAAAAGTAAGTGCTGTTAGAAAACAATATTAAAACTTTACCTGCCTTCCTCTACCCTTTCCATCCTTTGCACCCTCAATGATACCAGGGAGATCCAACAACTGCCAATCAAAAAGAAATATATAAATGGCAATATTGCAAGCGAAGAAGCAAACATGAGGAGACTGCAAATTATTATAAAATAAAATTAAAAAAAAAAAAAATTAGTAACAATTTGTGCCTTTCATGACATTCACTACATTATCATTATATGTAAACAAGCAAAAGAAGTTATATGACCATCTCACCATATTCCCTTAACTAGCATTTCCCTTTATGTCTCCCTTAATTAATAATCCCCTGCTTTAACTTTTTAAATTCTTATTATTTTCATTTATTTATTAACTTATTTATTCGTATTCCTGGTAAGTAACAATCCCTTTCCACTCTTCCTTAAAAAATTAAAGCTCTTAATCTTTTTAAGATCTGGGAATGTAACTAGAAAGCATAAAAGTATAATTATTTCATATAAAATTTATTTAATTGCATCATTTATTACACATTATACACAAAATGTGTGCCAGGCTTCCAGCAACTAATTGTTTTGACATAAAATAACAGTGAATGAAGAGCTGCCAAGAATTAGAAGAAACAAACAAAAACACAGAAACTACCTAGAGATTTTTCTTTCCTGGAGCCACAACCACAACTAAGATTATTCAGCCCTAATTAACTTCTGGGGAAAAAAAACACTAAGATTATTCTGCATTAATCGATCCCACTAGCTGAGCCTACAAGAGTACAGTTAAATTGAAATGTAATATTGTTACACTCTTGCTCATTTGTTGGCTCTTCTTATACACACTACACTTCAGCATATACTTTTGCCAAACACCACAACCACACGGGAAACAGAGGGGAACTAAAGCAGCATAACATGTCCTGACTTGAAACAAACGGCTTGGTTACCAGATATCAATGAAACAACAAAATATTAGGACAGCATGGTTTAATTTTTTTTCAAATAAAGATTGATCAACAAACAAAAATAGGTGCAAGACAGAGTTATAATTGTGTCAGATGATGCCTAAGAATTAAAAGTTTTAAGTAGCAAGACCAAAGAAAAATAAAAATCAAGTGTTTATAACAACTGAGCAGAGGATACCCAACATATAATCAATAATGTCCACATTCTCTTTTTATATTCTTACTGCCTTTTTATGAAGTTGTAAAGAATATTGCAGTGTAAACTCATGAATCTAACCAACGGGCCAGTGGCCTAGAGGTATCAGCCTCTTACTTCCCAAAGGGAGGTCAGGGGTTCAAGTCTCAGAAGAGACAAGTGTGTATGAGTACCAACTAGGAGGAGGAAAGGGAAAAAAAAAAAAAAAAAAAAAAAAAAAAAAAAAAACCTCATGAATCTAATATCATGAGTTTAGTATTCAATTGAATTTAGTAATATCTATTATAACATCTATTATAACAAGATGAACTGTAAACACATTCATGGGCAGACAAACATAGATAACAAAAAAAGTATATGAATTCATTTTTAAAAAATTCTTACTACCCTTGAAGAGCAGACAAAACATAAATAACAACAAAAGAGTACGAGTGATTCATTTTTTTAATTTTTACGAGATAGGAAACATTAAAGAAAGAAGGACAAAGATAAATCATTGTTTTTGTATATAGAAAACATTTTTCCGAACGATATATACAATTATATAAAGCCAACAAGGTGACTTCATGATCCCTTCATTTTGAAGCCTTGTCATACTTTGTTTTCACAAAATAACCTCAAGAAACAAGGAACACATGATATATACTCTCCCTTGTTATTAAGTTAAGGGTAAATAAGGAATATTGCATCTTGGTGCATCAGCATCACAATTACTAAATCAAAAACACCTCCCACAACTCTTAAAACTCTCTCTGCAAAGACTAACAACTATTGACAAATTTTCATCTAAACTGTTTGCAAGATGTAAGAAAAATTATAGGAGATAAGGAGCATCTGCAAATTAAGATGAAAAGGGTTACATAAACTATTGCATCTATAATCTCATTTGCATATTGATAGATGTCATCTTCATATGAATCATACACTCAAATGACTAAAGCAGAAAAATACTTCAAATTCCTGGCAGTTAAATCTACTGAGGATGATATTACCTGAATTTTAGCTCCCCGATACATGATCACACCTGGGATGCAAGTTAAGGTAGTAAATTCATATGAAGCAACCTGTAAACCATGAAAAAAAGATAAGGATTTCAGGAAAACCTCAATAGAAGCTTTCACAATAAGCAGGTCTTACATGATGAGTTTGAAGAATTACAACCATCCAAAAACAAGAAGTTTTACAATTTTTTTAATAGATTAAATAATAAAAAGGCAAAAATTTGTATTTAGATCAACCAATCAAACTTCTTTAGATTCTAGCAGGCATATTTAATGGGTATTTACTACAAAAGCTGTTCATTTTAGGGGTCAAGTTTGAGTTTGAGTTTTCTCCATCCTAAACTGAACATCAAAATAGCTTCTATCTACCACCCAATTATAAGATATCACACTGACCTATTGTTACTGTCAGAAGTGGATCTATTCATGCATTTTTTTGACAGATGGAACTGAACATCTTTGTTGAGTTCTCAAGAAGTTCCTGATCACATTCATCGGAGATTTGCTGTGGAACCCTAAGATTGAAGATTCAGCTGCAAACAGGCAGTTCTTTTAAGGAATTGAACATCTTGGTTCCTTTCGTTCACCCTATAGAGGTTAGGTTCAATGGAATTCCTCCTTATGTCTAATGCTGAACTGATGGTTGTATGACATAGAGGTGATGACACATGATCTCATGTTTGATTGTTGGTATTGTCTTCATGTCTGTGGAGAAACAAAAACCATTCCTGATTTTTTGGTTAATTGGTTTATACATATCATTAGATTAGTAGTTTTCCATTTGATGTACAAGGCTGAAGGCTGTACATGATATTTCTTCCAACTTTCAACATAATAAAAAATAAAATATATTAATAATTTTGCAATTTTACAAGTTTATGAACATACAAATCAAATCTCAAGTATGGTGATACAGGCTGTTAACACGATCTTAAATTGGTATGCTTCTGAAGTGGAACTGAGCAGCTAAAATCATGGCAGTGGTATCGTCCATGACATTTATACACTACAGGTCTCAACTTTAACAACATCACCAAACACTGTTTAGTAAGATAACAAGTAACCTCAATTTTTATTTTCTATCACCAAACACTGTTTAGTAAGATGACAAGTAACCTCTATTTTTATTTTCTTTTGCTGAGAAGCCACCTTAGGCATCAAAGTCTTTGGCATGAACACCTACCAATTATTAGTAGAAACAACGGAAGGAACATCAACAAGAGGGGGTGTAATAGCCTCACGGCTCTAAAAGAAAACTTGACATGAAACCATTTCTCCCAAACCAAAACCAAGGGGACAAGTTTAAACTTCAAAGAATAAAAGTTGAATTTAAATTGGTAATTTTTTGAATCAGAAAGTCAATTCGAGTCTTATTGGGTCTTCAGGTTCATGGTGTGATGGGTCAGAGTTGGATGCCTCAAAAGTCACAACTGGGAGTGTGGGTCCTTTCAATGGAGTGACAGTTTGCGTCAGGAAAGATCTGCATTTCAAATTGAATAATGACTCAGCTGTAGCTCTGCTTAAAGAGCTTCGGCTCTTTGCTACGGTTGAAGGTTTGAACAGTCAATCATCTGAGAATGAGGTGATTTTGTCAACTGAACATGATGCTTCAGAAACAGAGGGGAATATGCAGTTGGGAGTGGTTGATGTTCCTACTCAGCAGCACTGTTCTAAAGATTCTTTTTCCGGGACGGATTTTGATCAATCTGAAGTGAATTTAATGGAACCTCTAGCAGTTGTGCGGCCAGATCGTTTGGAGACAACCAGTGATTTGGGTATGGAATGGGTTATTGAGAATATTGGAGCAGTGAGTGAAACTTTGGGTGTCTCTGCAGAAGGTTATGAGGAACAAACCTTGTCTATTCTTCACGAAATTGTTGTACTGAACCTAATCGTGGCACAAAAGAAAGTCAGAAATTCACATCGGAAAGGTGAACAGGAAGTGAAGAATCTGATTTCTTGTGTTAATTATGACGAGAAGAATGGGATAACCAAAGAAAGGGGAAGAACCAGAAGTACTAAACGAGGAGGAGGAGGAGGAGAATTGATCGTTTTTGGTTCTACATGAAGCTACGACTTATAACATGGAATGTTCGTGGTCTAAATGATCCGAAAAGAAGAAGAGTTGTCAAGGTAGCTTTGAGGAAGTGGAGTGCTCATGTTGTTTGTTTACAAGAAACTAAGATGGCTGCTATCACCGTTGAGATTGTCAGGAGTGTCTTTGGGGAGGTAGGTTTGTGGAATGGTAAGTGTTGAATGCAACAGGCACTGCAGGTGGTATTCTTCTCATGTGGGATCGAATGTGGTTGTCAAGCTTGAATTGTTGGAAGAGTATTTTCTCTGTGTCTTGTCTATTTCAGATGGAGGAAGACAATTTCAGGTGGGTGTTTTCAGGTGTTTATGGGCCTGTTACTGATAGTTATAGACCAGTCCTGTGGGACGAGCTTTGATATGTTAAGGATTTATGGTCATTGCCTTGGTGTTTAGGTGGGGATTTTAATTCTGTTAGGTCCTCTTTTGAGAGGTCCACAGGGCAGGTGGTCTTCAGAAATGACCATGTTTTCAGAATTCATTGATAGTAATTTCCTCATTGACCTACCATTGGAAGGAGCGGCCTTTTCTTGGTTTAATGGTAGGGAACCGGTTACTTTTTCCCGGTTGGATAGATTTCTGATTTCTGGGGCGTGGGAAGAGCATTTCCCGATGTCTCTCAGGTTGTGTTGGTTAGAGTCACATCTGATCATGTGCCTTTAGTTCTTGATTGCGGTGGTCTGAGTTCTAGACGCACTCCTTTCCGCTTTGAAAACATATGGCTTAGATCCAAGGATTTTCAAGGGAAGGATCAGTCTTGGTGGGAGGAAGCGAATTTCACAGGCTCTGCTAGTTATGTGTTAGCTAGCTAGGAAGTTTCAGTTCCTTAAAACTGAGCTAAGGAGGTGGAATAAAAAAGTGTTTGGGAATTTTGAATGGAAGAAGAATAGAGTTCTTGCTGATATTGCTGAGCTCCATTGTCTTGATGAGGTGGGACAGAGTGGGGAATCATTACGCTCTAAAAGAGCCTCTTGCCAAGCGGTTTTTGCTGAGATTGCTCTTATGGAGGAGATTTCGTGACGCCAGAAGTCTCAGGCTTTGTAGTAAAAAGATGGGGATCGTAATACAAAAAAATTTCATAGACTTGCCAATGCTCACAGAAGATGTAATCACATCGGGCATATCTGGGCTAATGGTTCTGAATTGTGGAGGGAGGACGAGGTGCGCGGGGGAATCGTTTCTTTTTATCAGCAGCTCTACACTGAGACTTCGGATTAGAGACCTACTCTTGATGGTCTTCCTTTTAATTCTATTTCTATGTTGGATAGTGATAGGATTGAGATTCCATTCACGGAGGAGGAAGTACTTAAGGCACTTTCTAGTTGTAACAGGGACAAAGCTCCACGGCAGATGGGTTTACGATGCGGTTTCTTAAGGAGAGTTGGGAGATGGTGCGAGTTGAGGTGATGGGCACCTTTCAGGATTTTTATTCTCATGGCACATTTGAGAAATCTCTGAACGCATCTTTTATTGCTCTCATTCCCAAAAAGGGCGGTGCCTCTGATATTAAGGACTTTCGGCCAATTAGCTTAATTGGATGTTTGTATAAGCTTATTGCCAAGGTTCTTGTCTCCAGGATGAGTAATATTTTGGATGGTCTCATTTCATAATCACAGAATGCTTTTGTTAGTGGGAGGCAAATTTTGGATTTTGTTCTTATTGCAGGGGAATGTGTTGACTCTAGATTAAAAAGTGTGGTTCCCAGCGTTTTGTGTAAGCTTGATATTGAGAAAGCTTATGATCATGTATATTAGAAGTTTGTTTTGTATCTGCTTCGGAGGATGGGGTTTGGTGACAGGTGGATAAAATGGATTGAAACTTGTATCTCGTCAGTTATGTTTTCTGTGCTCGTGAATGGTACACCTGCAGGTTTTTTTGCTAGCTCGCGTGTTCTACGACAAGGAGACCCATTATCGTCTTTTGTTTTCCTTATTGTCATGGAAGGTCTGAGCAAATTAATGAGAAAAGCGGAAGATTTGGGTTACATCAGGGGGTTCAGAGTTGGCAGAGATGTTGAACATCAGATGCAGATCTCCCATTTGTTGTTCGCGGATGACACTTTGGTATTTTGTGATGCTGAAGTTTCTCAACTCAGATATCTGAGGTGCATTCTTGCTTGCTTCCAAGCGGTTTCTGGGTTAAAGATTAATGTCGGAAAGAGTGTGCTTGTCCCAGTAGGGGATGTTCCAGATATTTCCTCCTTAGCTGTTGTCTTAAGGTGTGGAGTTGGTGCTTTTCCTCTTCCTTACTTAGGATTGCCTTTAGGAGTTTCTTCTACACAAGTTGGGAATTGGGATCTAGTGATTAATAGATATGAGAAAAGATTAGCAGGATGGAAAAAGCAGTATCTATCTAAGGGGGGGAAAGTCACACTCATTAAGAGTACTCTCTCATCCCTTCCTACCTATTTTTTATCTTTGTTTCAAATTCCATGATCTGTTGCTGAAAGGATTGAAAAAATTCAGAGGGATTTTCTCTGGGGTGGAAGGGGAGAGGAGTTTAAGTATCATCTTGTTAATTGGGATCAAGTCTGCCAATCATTGAGGTTAGGCGGTTTAGGCATTCAAAAAATCGTTCCTTTTAATCGTGCTCTCTTAGGAAAGTGGTTATGGAGATTTGGAAGGGAACGCCATCGTCAGTGGAGAAGAGTTGTCTCGTGTCGTTTTGGTGAGGAGAGTGGGGGTTGGTCATCTCTTCCAGTCACTATTACGGGAGGTGTTGGTGTGTGGAAATTCATTCGGAAGGGCTGGGATGTTTTCTCCACACACATTAGATTCAAAGTTCGTGATGACAGACATGTCCGTTTTTGGGAGGACCTTTGGTGCGGAGATCAGTTCCTGTCTCACTCCTTTCCTAGACTCTACAGTATTGTAGCCAATAAGCATGTCTACGTGATTGATTGTTATCAACTTGATAACAATGGAGTTACGTGGGATATGCGGTTTAAGCGCCCCTTTCAGAATTGGGAAATGGAGGAAGCTTGTATTTTTTTGGATCCGTTGTATAGGCAGAAGGATATTGGCAGAGGGTGTGATGATATTTTGTGGGTTCCTTTAGCTCATGGTAGGTTTGGTGTCCGATCCATGTTCTTGTGCTTGTCCAATTTCGTTGGTCACGAGTTCCCTTGGAAGTCTGTTTGGTGTTCTAAAGCTCCTCTTCGAATCGCATTCTTCGTTTGGACTGCCACATTGGGAAAGATTTTGACATTAGACAATTTGAGAAAGAGAGGCAACATCATTGTTAATTGGTGCTGTTTATGTCAAGCTGATAGTGAATCCGTGGATCACATTCTTTTGCATTATCCTATGGCGTATGATTGTTGTAGTTTTATTTTTTGCATGTTTGGCCTTTTTTAGGTAATGCCTAAGCACTCCACATTATGTCTAGGGGTGTTTGTGGCGTGAGAGAAATAACAGATCCTTTAAAGGAAAAGAATCGTCTTTAGCTAATTTAAAAATTCATATTCTTCGTTCTTTGTTCTGTTATGTAAGAGGAAATGCATGCTCCTCGATTGATGATTTCTTTGATCTCTTGGATTCTATTGGCCCTTAGATCTTTTTTCTCCTTGTATTAGGGACGCGTTCCCCTTTTGAACGTTTTTCTAATATATTTTTACTTATCAAAAAAAAAAATTGTAAACAATTCAAAGGTCTTCAAAAATTAGCACCGAAATAAATCTGAGACCAAGCAACATCAGGTGGGTTGAAAAATGTCTTAGTTATGCTAGGAACCATAAATTTGAGAATGGAAGGGGTACTAAGTATCATTTGAGACCGAGCACATTGGGCTGG
This sequence comes from Cornus florida, assembly GCF_030987335.1. Taxonomy (NCBI): domain Eukaryota; kingdom Viridiplantae; phylum Streptophyta; class Magnoliopsida; order Cornales; family Cornaceae; genus Cornus; species Cornus florida. Next base: position 65,366,826 of record NW_026775577.1, on the reverse strand, counting down.
TTCTTTGAGTACTTATGTTATGCTTGGAATTGTGATTCTTAAAGTACAATTTTATAGAAAGTGCTCAAAGGGTAGCGTAGCTCAAGAACGTTTGGAATTGTAATTCTGATAATAGAGGGGATCTAAATTGATATTGTTGAAGGATATAAATATTAAAGTTACACCTTCTCTAACAGCTTAAGCTTTTGAAGTAGATGGTTGTTAACATGATATAAGAGCCAAAGGTATTGAGTTCAAACCTCACCGTCACGCTAATTAAAAAATTGAAAAGCACGTGTTGGACAAAAAGAAGGCCACACATGAGGGGGCATGTTGAAGGATATAAATATTAAAGTTGCACCCTCTCTAACAGATTAACAGATATATTGATAGGATAGGAACAATTTACCACCAAGGTTATATATCCAAAGGAAGAAATGACCTGACTTGATAATAGTTTTTGACATGCTACAGCAACCAGTAGCATATTACAAACTCATATTCTCAAATAATCAGCCAACAAGTACATTGCACCAATGATTAGAAGTCTCTGTGTTCCCCTTCTGATCACTCTTTAATACAATTTTACTTATTAAAAAACAAAAAGGTATCTATAAGAGACACAACAGAACAAGTTTAAGGAAATAGTAGGTGACCCCCTATCATTGAAAACATTAATCAATAGGCAAATTAGCCCAAAGCAGACAAGAACATTCCAGATCCAAAAGAAGCTTCATGGTATACCATCATCCAGTGCCACTCCCACCTAAGAGGTTTCCTGATATTCTTGCTTATATTTATTTGTTAAGTGAATATTTTGAAATGAGATTAGCGTCCATATTTGGCATGCAAATTACATAAACTCCATTTTAAACCAAGTTATAGCAGAAAAATCAGTGTATAATATGTATCAATGTACGCTTATTCTATGAATTAGATGTACAGCACAGACACGTGCCCAACAGGCACGTATGTACAGCCGTACAGGTTAGGCATTCATATAATGCTACAATTAGTCATTAGAAAAGAAATAACAGAAATATTGCAAGAGCTATAACATATAAGTGGTGAAAATAATAAAAAAAATAAAAAACTACTCACACTGATACTTCCTTTACCAACATGACTGCCAAGATCAAAGTAGGTGATAAGGAACATGCCCCCACGAAGGGCCAACATAGGTATCCTGGGTTTAAGAAAATTACTAATCTTGAACTGTGTCTGATGGGTCACAATATGTTTTTACCCCTTTGATCTCCCTTTGCCAGTTTAACAAAAAATTGTCACCATTTAGTTGGTCCATTTAACTGTTAACATGATGTTTTGCTTTTAAGTCAAAATAAAATTTTTATTAACGATATCTCTAAATCACAAGAAACAAGAAACATGGGTTTAAAACTTATAATTAAGGGAATTCCTCCGACATGAGAAGCTTACTTTCCACAAACCAAGACACAGGTTAACCCTTCCAAAAGCGAGATCAGAGATGCTTCTAGATTTGCAATCTATTCCAGCACGAAGGCCTAAATATGTAGTCGGAACAATTTACTATACTACACTTCCCAAACAAGGAAGAACGTAATAAACCTAGCTTGGATTCTCAAAGAGAAAAAACATTAATATAAGATAAATTAGCCAGGGTTATAACATATAAGTAGTGACCAACAACACTCGGACACATATTTTCCTCACTAACATGATTCCGGCAAAGCCAGAGTAGGTAAGGAGAAACATTTGCACACAAAGGAGTAACATAGGAACTTTGCATTTAAGGGACTTACTAGTCTTTATCAGTGTTAAATGAGTCACATTAGTTTTTTTTTTCTTTCTTTTTTTCTTTTTCTAATCTCCCTTTCAATTTAACAGTTTAGTTGGTTTGTCAAGGTGTCAACATGAAGTTTTGCTTTTAAGTCAAAATTAGATTCAAAAGTGATATGTCTAACTTTCACAGGAATAAGAAACATGGATGAAAATTAAGTATAAGCAGAGCACTTCTAGTTTAAGTGAATTTAATCTCTGACAGAAGAAGCTTACTTTCCACAAAGTAAGACGTTGGTCAACCTTCCCAAAGATAAAGTACAGATGCTTCTAGATTTGCATCATATTCCAACAGGAACACCTAAACATATTATATAATTCACGATATTATTCTTGCCAAACAAGGACAAAAAAAATAAACCAAGTTTGGATTCTGTGAGTGTCTGGTCAAGAATTTGAATACACTCCACTACAAAATCCTAGTGTCCCTGACAAGCAAAGAAACAGGCTTCTCCACCAATAGATATTTTGATTGTGATACGTTTGCAATGATATAGATGTTGCAAACAACAATGGAAGGGAAAATTGTGCTGAGAGTAGACCTTATTGAGGCTTTCCACATTTCTGTCTTGAATACATATCCTAGATTGCAGGGAAAAATTGTAGAGACTTGGTGCTTCTAATTCCACCCTTAGAGTGGGGTAGGGTATACAACAAACAGATGATGCCTTAAATCTCTGTTGTCATGCTTCCATTTTCTTTTTCTTAGTTATTGTATTAGGATACTATTATTTCTATATTGATGTTGTTCAGATTATTATAAAGGGAAAGATAAACATGAAACAACAATGAAGTTACATTTTTTACTTTCTTCTCAAACTTGTGGACCTCGTGGTCTATGTGATTCAAGATTGTTCCCATTGAATCATTTTAAGTAAAACTGAAAAGAGATTGATGAATCAACCTAATTTTCAGTCTTTTCTTTTTTATTTTCATTGGCCAACCTAATTTTTATTCAACATTTAAGGTATTAGGAACTGTCACCACATTAAGAACTTCAAGATATACTATATGGAGATTGCATGCCTGTATGATGCATCCACATGGCATTGCAACTCCTTACTCTCCCCCCAACCCCACCCTTCACAATTTATCTAAAGCTTCTATAACAAAGTCTGGAACATCCTATTCTCAAGAGGAATAATAAGTGAATGTTGACAAATCTAAAAATCGATCTGATACTAGTCCACCTAACAATTAGTAGTTAATACTTGGTTGACCTTGCAGAGTGTAGGTGATGAGTCACAAAATAATTTCACATTTCGAGCATCAAAGTTAGCCATGATTGATGTTTATTTCATAACCATCTAGAAATTATATTCATTACAAAAGTAACTTGGTAAAATTGGCATACTCAATTTGAGAGCCTGACTATCATTATATACAAGCGGAAAATTACAAATATGGAAAAGAGAATAAAATCAAATCAAAATAAAGAGAATAAAATAAAATCAAATCAAATCAGAATAAAAATAAAATCCCTAAAAATTAGCCTATATTGAAGACCCAATAAATCTGCCATAATCGTTGAGTCAACTTATAGATAAGATTTCCAACACTCCCCCTCAAGCTGGAGCAAATATGTTGACTAAGCCCAGCTTGACGATGGAAGACTAGAGAAGAGAAGGCCCAACAGACTTTGTGAACACATCTGCAGTCTGTTCTAAAGAAGGAACAAAAATAGGATTAATGATACCCGATCGAACCTTCTCTCGAATAAAGTAAATGTCTACCTCAATATGTTTCGACCTTTCATGTAAAACAGAATTAGAAGCAAGCATAATGACTGATTTATTGTCACAAAACAGCCTTGAAGAACCTTTTTGTATAAGACCCAACTCTCCCAAAATTGATTGAAGCCAAAGGAGCTCACAAGTACCTTGAGCCATAGCTCGGTATTCAGCTTCAGCAGAGGATCTAGAAACAACAGCCTGCTTCTTACTCTTCCATGATATGAGATGATTACCATAGAAAGTACAAAAGCCAGAGGTAGAACGTCTATCTGTCTTACATCCAGCATAGTCTGCATCAGTAAAGCATGAGAGTCCAGACTGATTTCCTAAGGCATAGAACAGACCAAGACCAGGGCACAACTTAAGGTACCTCAAAATATGGTAGACTGCATCCATATGAGCTGAGCGAGGGGCATGCATGAATTGACTAATCAGCAAATGTCAAATCGGGCCTTGTGTTAGTCAAATAGATAAGACGACCTACTAAACGTTGATACACAGATGGATCTAGAAGTAATTCCCCTGACTCAACAGAGAGTTTAAGATTGGGGTCCATAGGAGTGAAAGCGGGTCGACACCCAAGCATGCCAGTATCTTGAAGAAGATCCAAAACATATTTTCTTTGAGATAAAGAAATTCCACGACGGGATCTAACAACCTCAATTCCAAGAAAATATCAAAGAGGACCTAAGTCCTTCACATCAAAGGACTTTTGAAGATGAAGTTTCGCCTGAGCAATCCCTGAAACATCATCACCTGTGATAATGATATCATCCACATATTAATAACATAATGCAACGACCATCAGAGCGACGTCGAATAAAACAAGTATGGTCTGAGTGGTAGCGCACAAAGCCCATGGATAAAACAACATTGCTGAAACGACTAAACCAAGCTCTAGGAGATTGCTTCAGACCATAAAGAGACTTCCGTAGCCTACAGACTTTCCAAGCATACTCCCCCCTCAGCCCGAAATCCAGGGGGTGGATCCATATATATAGTCTCAAGTAAGTCTCCATTAAGAAATGCATTCTTGACATCTAACTGATGCAGAGGCCAAGAATGGGCAGCAGACAAGGAGACAAGCAGTCGCACAGATGTCAACTTAGCCACAGGAGCAAAGGTAGCACTAAAGTCTTTGCCCGGAATCTGAGTAAAGCCTTTTGCCACCAACCGAGCCTTATATCGATCAATAGAACCATCGGCTAAGTACTTTACATTAAAGACCCACTTGCAGCCAACCATTTTCTCCCCAGAAGGTAAAGCAACAAGTTCCCATGTATTATTATGGTGCAAAGCATCCATTTCTGTTGTCATGGCAGACACCCAATTGGGATCCTGGAGGGATTCTGACACAAATCGAGGAATAGAAACGGTCCCAATCTTGCCCAGGAAGGATTTATATGCACCTGAAAGACCATCATAGGAGACATACTGGGAAATAGGATGGTTAGTGCTATTAGAAAAACCATACCAATTAGGAGGATGACGATCACGGGTAGGATAACGGGAGATACGCTCAGGAATTGTAGGAGCAATAGGAGAAGGAGAGTAACTTGGACCTGGGTCGGAAGATGATTCTGGCAGGGGAGGTTGAGTGCGATAGCGACGAGAGTAGACCTGCAAAGGTGGAGGGGAACCCTGCTTGGATGGAGAAGGATATTCCAGGACAATGTGATTTTCAAAGAGAGGAACAGGACGGGCAATAGGAGAAATCTCCTTCTCCAGATCACAAGAGAGAGAATCCTGTACCACAGAATTAGTACTATAAAAAGGAACAGTTTCATGAAATGTCACATCAAGAGAATGAAACATATGTTTAGTCACAGGATCATAACAACGATAGCCCTTTGACATAGCAAAATACCCCAAGAAAATACACCTAATAGATTTATCATCAAGTTTATGACGAGAAGGACTACGGTTATGAACAAAACAAGTACAGCCAAAAACACGAGGCAGAAGGTGAAACAATGTATAATCAGGCTGGAGAATCTGAAGTGGTGGCTTACCACCCAAAACTCGACTGGGAGTACGATTAATCAGAAAAACAGCTGTAAGAACAGCCATGTGCCAATAGAATTTAGGCACATGCATACCACTCAGAAGACATCGAACCATAGACATAAGATGACGGTTTTTGCATTCAGCCATGCCATTTTGCTCAGGAGTATAGGGGTAAGTGAGTTGATGTAAAATCCCCTTTTTATTAAGTTCAGACCGGAACTCATTCGAAACGTATTCTCGTCTATTATCAAAACGAATATTACGGACAACAGTGTTATACTGGGTTTTGACCATTTGAAGAAACTAGGTAAATAAAATAAACACATCAGATTTCTTTTTCAATAAATAGACCCAAGTACAACGAGAATAATCATCAATAAATGTCACATAATATCGATGTCCAGAGAAAGCAGTAACTGGGGAAGGGCCCCAGACATCAGAATGAATAAGATCAAACATACTAGGAGCACGACTCATATGAGAAATATAGCTAGTTCTAGTATGTTTAGAAAGCTCACAAACTTCACATTGAAACTTATGGTCCTTACATGCTTTATTTAACGAAGGAAACAATAGACATAGATATTGAAAGTTTACATGCCCCAAACGTGCATGCCACAGACTAAAAGTGCAAAAAGAAACATCATAAACACTAGAAGTAGGTAAGACAGAAGCTTGAAGACTCGTTCCTGGTGGTTCCCCAAAGTAGTAAAGCCCATCACGCTCATAACCCCTGCCAAAAATCCTCTTCGAACAAAGGTCCTGCAGCAAACAGTGATCTGGTAAGAATATAACTGCACATTGGAGGTTTTTTGCAAGCCGGCGAACAAATAAAAGGTTAAAGGCAAATTTAGGTACATGAAGGACAGATGAAAGAGTAATATCAGGAGACAGACAAACATCACCCTTACTGTGAATGTAAGATGTAGAGCCATCCGCAAGATACACAGATTGGGTAACAGGTATGACATTAGAAGAAAAAACTGATAACTCACCAGTCATGTGATCATTGGCCCCAGAATCCAGAACCCAAGTGGGCTGCATGGCCTTAACATGAAATGCAGTAGGAGTACCTGTAGCAATAGTTGCAATGGGAGCAGTTGAAGGAGCACAAACTCTAGAAGCAAGGGAGCCAAGCTGGTCTTGGATATGCCCAATCTGAGACTGAAGCTGGCTCAGTCCAGGAAATACAGTAGATCCACCAGTAGTAACAGGAGTTTCTGCAACAGCCGCAGTACGAGAAGAACCAGTTCCAGATAAACGGTTCCTAGAAAATTTTTGCTTCAGTTCAGGATGAAGTTTGAAGCAACGAGCCTTAACATATCCAACCCCTCCACAATGGTGACAAATAATCTGACCTCCAGAAGCTCGTGATCTAAAGTTGGCTGCAGAAGCCATACTATCCCCGGCAAGCTCAGACACTGGTACAGGAACAATTGAGGGCTGAATTAAACGGTGCCTGTGTGCTTCACCATCAACAGTAGCAAAGGCTTCCAACAAGGATGGCATTGGTGATGCATTCAAGATCTGAGACTTTAGTGGTTCAAATTCTAGGCGTAATCCCATCAAAAATTGATAGGTATGCTGACGATCAAGACATTTGACAAGAAGAGAGGCTGCCTCAGAAGGAAATTCACTGAGAGGCTCATATTGAGCTAGTTCCTCCCAACGAGATCTCAAATACCCAAAATAATCAGTTACAGACAAATTCAGGCCTTCCTGCGAGGCCTTAGCAATATCTTGATATAATTCAAAAATACGAGCATCATTCCTAGAATGAGCATACATTTGATTCAAAGCAGTCCACAAGTCATTAACAGAGTCATAAAACATGAATATATTATAAATGCGTTCCTCCATAGAATTAAACATCCATCCTAAAATGGTGCAATTGTCCATATCCCACTAAGCATATTTAGGATCTTTAATATCTGGCCTATTTTCAGTACCCAAAATCCACCCTGATTTGCCTTTTCCACCAACATAGAGGCGGAGGGAACGAGCCCAGGATGCAAAATTACGGCCATTCAACAGCACACTAGTAACTCGTTGAGCCGGTGTGTGTTGCGCCGAAAAGAGAGTTTCTTTATTATTACTTGATTCAGCCATAATATTAAATAGATCAATTCAACAGATTACCAATAATTTCAAATAAAGGAGGAATAGACCTGATTTTGATCAAACCAAGAAGCCGGAGACACGGCGGTCTGATCCGAAAATGCTGCTAAATATCCCGGCAGCCCCAAAAAATTACAAACACGTCTTCTAACCCTTAGTGCATGAAAAAGACTAAGGGAATACCCCTACAGGGGTCGAACCTAGAGGAGATTGACTCCCCCTAGGACTGTCGCAACAGCGACCTAAAAAAGAGAGAAGGTCTGTGAGGAAAAAAAAAAATAGGGAAGGGGCTATAACGAGATAGAGAGAGATATTAAAAGAGGCGGTGAAAGAGGGAGAGATGGGGGAGGCGTAGGTTTGAGGCTCTGATACCAAAAAGTAACTTGGTAAAATTGGCGTACTCAATTTGAGAGCCTGACTATCATTATATACAAGCGGAAAATTACAAATATGGAAAAGAAAATAAAATCAAATCAAAATAAAGAGAATAAAATAAATCAAATCAAATCAGAATAAAAATAAAATTCCTAAAAATTAGCCTATATTGAAGACCCAATAAATCTGCCATAATCGTTGAGTCAACTTATAGATAAGATTTCCAACAATTACTAATTTTACTGAAGTTCGCGTAAAGCCAAAGTTTTTAACCTACTCAACGAAAAAGAAGTTGACACCTGACCCAACTTACATTTTTTTTTTATGCAAGTACAAATGCATTAGAAAGCGTTCAAGAGGGGAACGCAACCTGCAAACAACAAAAAGTCAGAAGCCAAAAAGGAGTCCTACGAACCCAAGGAACCCAAAAAGACAACCATCTCCTCTATCGATTTACAATATATCCCCGTCACCCAACAAAAAAGAAAGCTAATGATGCTAAATTTCAAAGTCCCAATGGGAGATTCCTCCCCCTCAAAGGATCTTCTGTTTTGCTCCTTTCAAACGCACCACCAAACACAAAAGGGTGCCACCTTCCAAAAAACACAGGCATTGGATCCCACTAAACATCCTCTCCAGACGTTAATAAAACCTCTAGAAGACTGAGGCATCACCCAGCTCCAACAGTCGTGAGCCATGGGGCAATACAAGAGGAGGTGATCCACTGACTCTCCAACCTTCTTGCACACATACGAAACCTCCAACGAAGTTTTGTAGACCAAAAATTCAGGATTACGTGAAGACTTTGTATCATAGAAAAGTGAGCTTCTCTCTAGAACTTGAGCTGAGATTTGAAGTGTCCAAGGAGAATTTCATAAAAGAAGACGTAGATTTGTTAATGTATTTTAGAATTCAGTTGGAATTCCTACAACTGCAAGGTTGGAAGCTGATATTCTACTAAAAGGAGAGCTACAACCTCAGAAGATTTTTGTGGAAATCCAGTGCCTCCAAAATTACATTGATTCAAAATCACAGCTTAGCATGATACTCTATTTATTGGTAGCAAGAATCAAATTTCAATTTTGGTTCCAGCGAAGAGCTAAAACATTTCTGTTCTTTTAGTGAATAACAACGAAACATGGATGAAAGACCAAAATTCACCGGTTTCAATCAAAAGGTTGTTTCTGTTGAAAAATACTGGAAAATGGTGGAAAATTAACCAATAAGGGCAAATCTTGCCAAACTAATCAAAATATTTCATCTATATCAACAGCGATCTCGAAAACGGGTAAAAGTATCTAACAATTTTAGCAAAAAAGATTTTGATTTCTTTGAGAATAGCAAATAAGGAGATGACATAGAAGAAAACGATGAAAAAGAGGATATAGGAAGAGCTTACTGTATTGCTTAGTTGAAAAAAGGGTCTAGGGAGGTTCAGAAGTACGCAGCCTTACCTCCACATGTAAAGAGGTTGTTTCCAAATTCGAACGAATCCGTGACCTTCAGGTCACAATGGAACAACCTTACCGTTGCACCAATATCTACTTCATCTATATTTTATAGTTCATGCCACAATATTTGGTATCATTTATACTTGTTCGTTTACTGGTAAGTGTTGCTTGAAATCATTTTGGCACTTATCCACGTTTCCTTTTCCTAATCAATTCTACCCAATTGCTCTATTATGCGGATTAAGATGTGGTAGACTTGAAATATATTCAATTAATCAATTGTTTGGTTAATATTTACTCAAGGATAGATATTATTTTTTGTATCCAAGAATTTCTACGTATTTTCATTTTTTTTTTCACTATTCCCACTCTGTTTACAAAACAGAGTTGTTAGTTCCCTTGAAAGAAAATATTTCCCATCATTGTGATCTCCTTTTAGTTTAATAAAAAAAAATTCTTATAAAAATAATATATATATAAAACAACTAAGACCCCTTTCCAGAAAAGCTTTCTATAAATATAGAAGGGTATAATGTCAAATCACATAATACCCTCTCCCCTCCACCCACCCCACCGCCCCCCACTCTCTCTCTCTCACCCTTTTTCAAAAAAAGCTTCCTATAAATATAGGTCATAAGAGAAATAGGAGATCCTTTGAGGGGGAAGAGTCTCCTATTTGGTCTCTCAAATACAATATTTTGTCATCTTTATTCGTTTGGATTAGTGGGCGAAATTGTATATCCTTGGATAGTCTCTTGGATTTTGTTGATAGTTTAAAGATGTAATGTCGCTGGTAGCAGCTTTTTGTTCTCTTGGGAGCGCTTCCCTTTAGAATGCCTTTAATGAATTTTACTTATCAAAAAAATAAATAAATATAGGTCATAATGTTTACTCAAAGGAAAATATATATATATATATATATATATAGGTCAAGTCAAGTTTTCATGCCTCCTACCATACATCAAATTTTCACACTAAAATACCAAACATACATAGATGCGGCTGCATAAGGAACAACAGTACTCCAGCATATATCATACTGCTATAGCACAATGACAGGTTCCTCTAAAAAAGAATCATGATATCACAAGCAAGGATTTCACACCTCTGAAAAAGTGCCTGTTAATTTATTTAGAAGCGTTGATTTCCCAACTGAAGGGAAACCCACTAGACCAACTCTTGCATCTCCACTTTTTGTAACATCAAAACCTTCTCCAGCACCACCACCTCCCTTTGTCGGGGGCGCAATTAGATCTCTCCGTAGCTTTGCAAGTTTAGCCTAGCATCAAATTAGCAATCACATGCATGTTAGTTTGCCTGAATAAATCAATAGTACAAATTAGATACAATGCATGCAAGCAACAAGCTTACAAAACAATAAGAAACAGATGCACTGAAGTAATACCACTAATGCATTAAGAACATCAAAAAATACTCAGAGAAAATTTAAATCTAATTTTCTAAAAACAGTGATTCTAAGCACATTACATTAAGAAATAAAGCTCAGAAAATTAGTTCCCCTCTTAATTATGTCAGAAACTTCAAATGAAGAATATTCACTTCATGATTTACCCACACAACAATTGGTAATGAAACAAGTGCCATAACAAATGAGGTAGCCCACAATTTACAAAGGTGGAAAACCCTCATCTATGTTCAATTTGTAAACGTCAAAGTAGTAAACTCTTCAACAGCAATTCTAAAAAGAAAAAATGGAATACAAATTAAAGAAATAACATATACTAATAGTGCCACAGCGGCACTGCCTGGTTCAGCAGTAAGACAATTAAGTATTGGTGCCACTGGCACAGTTCATTTGGTTGTGAAAAAATCAAAGTCTATGGCTTGATTGGTTCAGTTTTCTGAGAAGAGTTTGTTGCTATCAGAGAAATGAAAATACAAAAAATTGTTTGGTTGACAGTTTTGCGAAAACTGTTTTTTGAAATTCAGTTTAAAAAAGGCTTCTTCTTTTTTTTTGTAATAAGTAAGAAATGTATAAAAAGCGCTCAAAAGGGGAGCGCATCCCAAGAGAACTACACAAGGACAAAAAGAGCCTCTAAGCCTTCAAAGAGGCCAAAAAATCGACAATATCCTCTAAAGATCTATAATCTCTTCCTGAAACCCAACAAAAAAAAGTGGAAACATTAGGGAATTTAAGAATAGAAATAGGCATCTACTTTCCATCAAAATATCTCCTATTCCTCTCTAGCCAAATACACCACCACACACAAAGAGGCGTAGCCCTCCAACCATCCTGAATATGAGCCCCCACAGAACAACCTCTTCAAGCCTCAATCAACCCTCTAGAGGATCTAGGCATGACCCAAAGAATCCCAAACAGACCAAGCATCAAGTCCCAACAATCCTTGGCCACGGTGCAATGTAAAAGAAGATGATCCACAGTCTCCTCATCCCGACGACACATGAAACACCGATTGACCACCACCGGATTTCTCCTTCTCAAATTATTCTTGGTTAAAATCTTTCCCAAAACAGTCCAAGAAAAGAAGGCCACCTTGAGGGGAACTTTTGAACGCCAAACAAACTTCCATGGGAAAGGACCTCCAGGCTCTTCTGTAAGACACCTGAAGAAGGACCGAACATCAAAACGACCCTGAGCATTGGAAGCCCAAATCCAACTATCAGAATCTCCAACCATAACTCCCTGACGATACAACACCTCCAAAAGACGAGTGGCATCCTCAATCTTCCAGTCCTGAAAAAGACGCCTGAATCGAACATCCCAAACCAGTCTCCCGCTATTAAGATCATAACAGTTAACCACCATGGCCTGCCTATCCGTAGCAATCCTGAAGAGCCATGGAGAGCAAGAGAAAGGTCCCCACACCAGACATCCTCCCAAAAACTAATCCTCCTACCATCCCTAAAGTCTAAAACGAACATGATTGGAGAAGTCAGCCAAACCCTTCCGAATAAACTTCCAAACCCCCACACCCATTGGACCATGCACTTCTAGAGAACACCACCCTCCTCTGCTCTCCCCATACCTGCTCGCAATGACCCTCCTCCAAAGCCAATGGCTCTCCACCCCAAACCTCCACAGCCATTTCCCAAGGAGAGCTTTATTGAAAGGCACCAATCTTCTAATCCCCAACCCTCCATTCCGAATCAGCCTGCACACTTGCTCCCAACAAACTAGGTGAAACTTAAACTCCTCCCCTCTTCGCCCCCACAGAAAATTACGCTGCAAACGCTCAATTCTCTCAGCCACAGAGGAGGGAATTTGGAAAAGAGAGATAAAATAAGTTAGTAGGAAGGTATGAAAGGATACTCTTAATCAGAGTAACCCCCCCGGAAAGGTACTGCTTCTTCCAACCTGCCAGCCTCCTCTAAAACCTATTCACAACTGGATTCCAAACCCCCACACACCTCGAAGGAGTTCCCAGGAGCAACCCTAAATAAGAGATGGGAAAGGAGCCAATACGACAGCCAAGAATACTGGCAAACATCGTGATCTCAGGGACCTCCCCAACCGGCACCAAAACGCTCTTTCCAACATTCACCTTAAGGACGGAAGCAACTTGGAACCAGATCAAAACGCATCTCAGATATCTAACCTGGGACACATCCGAATCACAAAGCACTAAAGTATCATCCGCAAACATCAAGTGGGAGATCTCCAACAGACTAACGGCATCCCTGCCCACCCGGAAACCTCTCAGAAAACCCAACTCAACAGTGCTCCTCATCAATCTACTGAGGGCCTCCATCACAAAGAGGAACAAGAAAGGGGAAAGCGGATCCCCCTGTCTCAAGCCCCTCGAGCTAGTGAAAAAACCCATCGGAGCTCCATTCACAAGAATAGAAAAGCGAACACTGGAAATACAAAAATGAATCTATTTCCTCCAACGCACTCCAAACCCCATCCTCTCCATCAAGCAGAGAAGGAAGCTCTAACTCACACGGTCATACGCCTTCTCAATGTTACATAGAATGCCCGGAACCCCACTTCGCAATCTGGAGTCCACACACTCGCTAGCAATAAGAACTAAATCCAGAATCTGAAGGCCTCCAACAAAGGCATTCTGAGAGTCAGAAATAACGCCATCCAACACTTTCCTCAACCTATAAGCAAGGACTTTGGCAATCAACTTGTAAATGCACCCCCACCAAATTAATAGGGCGAAAATCCAGAACATCCCAGCTCTTCTCAAAAGAGGCCTAAGCGTGGAAAGCATGAAAAGTGCCCATCACCTCCCCTTTAACCACCTCCCAGCACTCCAAAAGGAATCTCATGGTAAACCCATCTGGACCTAGGCCTTTATCCTCGTTACAACTCTTCAAAGCGACCAAAACTTCCTCTTCAGAAAAAGGCTCCTCCAGACCAGAGCACTCCTCACTAGAAATAGAGTCAAACTGAAGCCCCTCAAGCAAGGGTCTCCACCCAGCAGACTCTGTGAACAACTTCGCATGGAACTCAGGAGTACCTTTGCATACCTCTTCCTCCTTGCACAATAACTCCCCTTCCACCCGAATCCTCCCAATATGATTGCCCCTTCTATGGGCATTGGCCAATCTATGGAAAAACTTCGTGTTCCTGTCACCCTCCTTAAGCCACAAAGCTCGAGACTTTTGCCTCCACGAGATCTCCTCCACGATAGCACTCAGCAAACTCAGCCTGACACTCCACCCTCCTAACCTTCAAGGAGTCCACCAGGAACCCTGACCCTTCATCTGGTCAATATCAGCAATCTCAAAAAAAAAAAAACCCAATTCTTCCTCCAAGCAAGATTCTCAAAGACCTCTTTGTTCCAAATGTTGATACTTTCCTTAAGGAGGCGCAAGTTACCTGCGAGCTTATGACTTGGGGTACTAACCACCCCAAACCCTTCCCACCAGAATCGGACCCTATCCAGAAAGTCCTCAGCACGAAGCCACATATTCTCAAATCTGAAAGGAGATCGCCTTCTAATCAGCCCACCACAATCTAACATCAACGGAACATGGTCTGAGATAAGGCGAGCCAAAGTATTTTATATTTCTCCTAAAATGGTTTGTTATTTTCTGATTTCTTGGAATTGTTTTCAGAAAACTGAACCAAATATGCCCTAGGTTTGTCTCAAGTCCTCCCTCCCCAGGACCACGCCGTGGCATGACCTGCACTGGATAATGCCCTTTAGCACACTGGGAATTGAAATTCTAGGACTACAAATGAGTTGAACATGTGAATATCCAAGTGCTTAGGCTCCACTTAGCTGATACAGTTACCAAGCTCGAGCTCCGCTTGAACTTGTCCTAAGCTCAAACTTAATAGGATCCAGAGAAGTACGGGATTGGCTCAGCCTAGCTCGCCAAAATGAACCAAATTCTGAATCTGCTTTTCAGACTCAAATTAACAAGGAAGAAGAGATTGAAACATATATTTGAATTTGGGGCCAACAATTAGATCCAAATATCACAAAAATAGATGCAAATGACAGATAAGTTATGCAGGACAATCCTATTTGGACGTTGAAATTCTCCACTATTAACACCCTTTTTTGTTGGGTTCTAGGGAGAAATTGTTAATCCATAGCGGAGTTTATAGATCTTTTGGGTTCATTAAGGGTTTAAAGGCCCTATTTGGCCTTGTGTAGCTTTTGAGGGATGCATTCCCCTTTTGAACGCTCTTTATATAATCTTTACTTACCAGGGAGACAAAAAAAAAAAAAAAGGGGGGGGGAAAGGAAACAGTGAACTGGGTGAATTTGGATAAGTACGATAAAAAAATTAGTAATCTGAGAAACCCTATGACACAGCTCAAAGAATCATATTTGTTTACCTAACTGAAAATTGAATCAAATGAAAAAATTCCGTAGAATTTTTTTTTTTTTTTTAAATAACAAGATTTCTGTTGTGTTCTTTTTTTTTTTTTTTTTGATAAGTGATTTCTGTTCTGTTCTTTAACAGATATTACGAGAGGGGGTTTGATTTTCTTTCTGGACTTTTAATGGAGAGACAGAGGAAGAGAGAGAGAGAAATAAAAAAAATAGAAGCCCAGATTTCATTGTTGTGGATTCGTGAAGGACACTACAGTATGAATGATTATCTAGTTCTGTTTGGATAATGAAAATTTAATGGCTGAGATACAGTTGATGTGGAAAATCTACGGCCAAGAATTATGTATAATGATGTAGGGGAACCCATGTTCACCAGCCTACCGAGCTAAGCTCTCAGCTTCTTCAGCTTGGGTCATCAAGGTAGCGGGCTTAAAACTAGAGCTATTGTTCAGTTCATTTACTTCGGGAACAAACTTGAACAAGCTCAAAAGGAAGCCAAGGGCCCAAGACGGAGTTGTTCATAAACAGCTCACTTCTTAACAGCTCTGATACAGTTGATGTGGAAAATCTACAGCCATGAATCATATATAGTTATTTAGTGGAATCCATGTTCACCAGCCTACCGAGCTAAGCCCTCAGTTGCTTAAGCTCGGGTCACCAGCTCTTATGCTTGGTTTGTTTGCTTCAGGAACAAACTTGAACAAACTCATAAGGAAGCCAAGACCGAGTTGTTCATAAACAGCTCACTTCTTGTACAAGGAATGCTCATACTGAAACAGAATCTTACACTGAGATTCTGAGATTGACTAAGATCTCTTCCAGAAGGTAAGAAAAACTAAACAAGACAATAATATCCTTGGTGCAGAACTACAAGAACATGAACTTCACAACTGTTGTTCTATCATGCATGCATTGTTGGTCCAAGACATGACAGTAACATATTGTAACCATGAAATTTATTTCAATTCAACTGTCCACACACTACTTATTTTGCAATGAAATCATCACTGAGGTCAAACTGCCCCCAAAACCAAAAGTCAGGGTCACCATATGTTTCTTGAAAAAAAACTAGAGCACAAACCTTCAAGCTTCAAAGGGTCAGTGTCCTCTTTTGTTGGATTTCACGATGCCAACGCATTATAACAATGTTTTTTTTTTTATATAAGTAAAAATATATTAGAAAAACGTTCAAAAGGGGAACGTGTCCCTAATACACAAAAACGAAAGAGCAAAACCAAATCTACGGACCAACAGAGTCCAATAGAACAAAAAATCATCAATCGAGGAGCAAGCGATGCCTCTAACATAACAAAAAAAAGAGCGAAGAATAAGAGACTTAAGGTTTGCAAAAGACGATTCCTTCCCTTCAAAGTTTCTGTTATTTCTCTCTCCAAATACACCACCAAACACAGTGTGGGGCGACCCTCCAAAAATCACGAGCATGACCAGAAACGGGGCAACTTCTCCAAGCGTTAATTAATTGGAAAGAGTGCTTAGGCATTACCCACTGAACGCCAAAAATACTGAATATGAGATTCCAACAATCAGATGCAACAGGACAATGCATAAGAAGATTGTCCACGGACTCACCATCAGCTTTACAGAGACAGCACTAGTTAACAATGGTATTACCTCTCTTACACAGATTATCCAATGTTAGAATTTTTCCCCAGGTAGCAGTCCAAACAAAGAAGGAAACTCTGATAGGAGCTTTAGAGCGCCAAATACACTTCCATGGGAAATTATGTCCAATAAAATTAGACAAACACAAGAACATGGATCGAACTTCGTATCTACCATGAAGAGAGGGGGTCCACAAAATATCATCACAACCTCTGCCAACATCCTTCTGTCTATACAACAGGTCCAAAAAGACGCAAACTTCTGCTATCTCCCAATTCTGAAAAGAACACCTAAAACGCACATCCCATGTAACTCCACTGTTATCAAGATGATAACAGTCAATTACATAAGCATGCTTATTCTCGGCAATGCTAAAGAGACGGGGAAAGGAAAGAGACAACAATTGATCACCATACCATAAGTCTTCCCAAAATCTAACATTCATACCATTACGAACCTTGAACCGAATATGGGTGGAAAACACATCCCAACCTTTCCGAATGAACTTCCAAACGCCAACGCCCCAGTAATAGAAACAAGACGAGAGGACCAACCTCCACTCTCCTCTCCAAAACGACACAAGATAACTCTTTTCCATTGTCGATGACGCTCTTTACCGAACCTCTATAACCACTTCCCCAATAAGGCTCTATTAAAAGGGACCAACTTCCGGATACCTAACCCGCCAAACTTCAACGGTTTGCAAACCTACTCCCAATTAACAAGATGATACTTAAACTCCTCTCCTTTTCCACCCCAAAGAAAATCTCTCTGAATTTTTTCAATTCGTTCAGCAACAGAGCATGGGATTTGAAGCAAAGATAAGAAATATGTGGGAAGGGACAAGAGGGTGCTCTTAATAAGAGTGACTTCCCCCCTTTCGAAAGATACTGTTTTTTCCATCCCGCTAATCTTTTTTCATACCTATTAATCACCAGATCCCAAGTCCCCACTCTACTGGAGGAGATTCCCAAAGGTAATCCCAGATAAGGGAGTGGAAAAGCACCCACTCCATACCTAAGAACAGCAGCTAAAGAGGACATATCGGAAACCTCCCCCAGTGGGACAAGCACACTCTTTCCAACAGTAATCTTAAGACCAGACACTGCTTAGAAGCATGTAAGAATGCACCTCAAATACCTGAGTTGAGAAACATCAGCATCACAGAAAACCAAGGTATCATCTGCAAACAACAAATGGGGAAATCTCAATCTGGTTAGCAACATCTCTGCCAACAGTGAACCCCCTTATGTACCCCAAATCCTCTGTCTTTTTCATTAATCTACTCAATCCCTCCATGACAATAAGGAAAAGAAAAGACGACAAAGGATCTCCTTGTCTCAAACCACACGAGCTCAGAAAAAAACCAACAGGAGAGCCGTTCACAAGCACAGAGAACATAGATGACGAGATGCAAGATTCAATCCATTTTATCCATCGATCCCCAAACCCCATTCTCCGAAGCAAGTAAAGAAGAAATTTCCAATTCACGTGATCATAAGCTTTCTCGATGTCAAGTTTGCATAAAACACCAGGAACTTCACTCTTCAACCTGGGGTCAACACATTCTCCTCCGATAAGAACGGAGTCTAAAATCTGTCTACCACCAACAAAAGCATTTTGTGACTCTGAGATAATTCCATCCAAAACATTTCGCATTCTAAGAACAAGGACCTTGGCAATAAGCTTATAAATACACCCCACTAGACTGATTGGCCGGAAGTCCTTAATGTCAGAGGCGTTGCCCTTCTTAGGAATAAGAGCAATAAAAGATGCATTTAATGATAACAATGTTCTTAGAATGATAACAATGAAAGATGCATTTAAAGATGCATTATAACAATGTTCAAAGGCTTGATAAAATACCAAGAAAATTGTTTATGTAGTAATTTACATACATGCAACATTATTGACTCCTACACCACAGTGAGGGCTATAAATTGACAAACATCAAGAGCCCAACGCAATAAAAGAAACTGGAGCTAATATTCAACAGCATTAAGTCATCTAATATATTTTCTGATCAATATAGTAGATAGATGACATGTACATGTAAAAGAATTACTTTTTTGAACTTTCTATTGGTAATTATAGACACCCCATTTTGCCCCCACCGTTTTTAATTCCATACCCTTACCACACATTTTAAAATCAGCCTTCCTTCGTCTGGATTTCATAAAATTCGACAACCTATACAATCAAGGAGTTCCAAAAGGCTCTGAATTCAGCCCAAAGGTATTCATCATCCTCCATGCATTTCAAGGTACGATCACCTTTCGATCATAGGTTTGATCTAAAGACTGAATACCAATTCAAAACACGATATGACCGATTTTTATCCCAGTCATTGCAATCATCTTTGCAAAGCCCTAATCAAGCTTTTAACTCAATTTGAAGGTTTCAAAACATATTTCCGCATAATAATTTATCAGACACAACTTTCGATTAGATAAGCGGACCTATTTGATAGATCCAATTGTCAATTACGCAAATTAAGGTTTCAAGCCCACACCAATCCCGATTTGTTCCGCTCATCATTGAATTTCAAAAAATTCTCAATCAACCCTTTCATACTAATATTCAAATATTTTGATTCCTAATCAGCCATTTTCACGAAATGATCGAGCTGATCTTGTCACACGATATGTATGAAAATCGCCAGACCTTCTGATTTAAAAAAAGAAAGAAAAAGAAACTCAAAGAGATCAAAACACAGTCCAAAATAGCATTTTTACCCTAGAAGACAGGATAAACATAAAAAAAAAACAGGAATGTCGCATGTATACCGAATGCCGTAGGGGAAGGGGGTATTTATAGACATTTCAGGCCATAACAATATATATATGTATATATACATATATATATATATATAAACAAAAACAAAAAAAAAGGTACGTCGTTTTAGTACATAGATTATGTGACTTAATAATCTTTGTACTAAAATGACTTATTGTGGTCCATAGCCTTTCCATTGGTCAGAATTGTTTATAAATAACCCCTTAATTCCAAAATTCATTACAAGTGCATCTCTCTCTCATTTGAAAGAGCTTTAAGCCTCTTTTACATTCTTTTCACTCTTTCTCTCACAAACATAGCCTTCAAGGTTCCAAACCAACCTTCTTGTGCTCCAAAATTAGTCTACAATCAGCCATTAAACAAGTCCAGAAGGAACCTTCTTCTTTTTCTTTTTTTTTTGATAAGTAAAATGTATTAGAAAGCGTTCAAACGGGGAACGCATCCCAAGAGCTAAACAGAGGCTAAAGCCAGAGACCAGGTCCTAAGGACCCACCCCAAAAAATCAATAAACTCATCAATGGATGTACAATTTCTCCCCAAAACCCAACTAAAGAGAGAGCTAATAATCTAAAACTTCAAGACCCCTAAGGAAGATTCCACCCCTTCAAAAGATCTTTTATTCCGCTCCTTCCATAAGCACCACCAAACACAAAGGGGAACCACCCTCCAACACTCACGGGCGTGGTCTCCCACACTACAGCCTCGCCAAGTATCAATCAACCCTCTCGAGAACCGAGGCATAACCCAATGGACGCCGAAAATGCCAAAGATAAGGCTCCAACAGTCGCGAGCTACAGGGCAATGCAAAAGAAGGTGATTCACAAACCCGCCACTCCTCATGCACAAACAACACCAATTGAATGTAATCTGTCTTCTCTTTCTCAAATTATCTAGGATCAAAATCTTGCCCCAAACAGCAGTCCATACAAAGAAGGTCACTCTGAGAGGAGCCTTGGAACGCCACACCGTTTTCCAAGGGAAATTAGAACCATGAAAATCAAATAGACAACGGAATAAGGAACGAACCTCGAACCTTCCCTGAGAGGAAGGCACCCAAACCAGAGAGTCCGTGCCACTACCATCAACCTCCTGTTCGTACAACAACTCCAACAAACCTGCAACCTCCTCCAACTCCCAATCTTCAAAGGAACGCCGAAAACGCACATCCCATGCCCAAACCTCCTACTGTTATCGAGCCGATAACAGTCAGCCACCAAAGCATGTCTATCCACGGCAATCCGGAAAAGTCTGGGAAAGGAACGAGCCAACGAGTGATCACCACACCATAAATCCTCCCAGAACCGAACTCCCCTGCCATCCCATAATCTGAATCTAATATACTTAGGAAATTCATCACATCCCTTGCAAATGAATTTCCAAACACCCACGCCTCTAGCAAATCTGACTGGATTTGAGGACTAACCGCCTCTCTCCTCCCCGTAGAGACACACAACCACCTTCCTCTAAAGACGATGGCGCTCACTATCAAATCTCCACAACCACTTTCCCAAAAGAGCCCTATTGATTAATGTGTGGAGGGGACGCTATGTGCGGGGTCTTGCTCGTGACTCTTGGAGGATAGTCCCACATTGTGTGTGGTGGTGCACTTGGAGAGAGCGGAACAACATACTATTTGAAGGAAAGGAATCGTCCACGGCGACTCTAAAACTTTTTATTCTTCGCTCCATTTAAAGTCGGGTGAAGAGAAGTTATTGTTCTTCTAATGATGATTTCATAGATTTTTTGGACCTTCTGGGTCCTTAGGTTTCGGTTCTGTTTTTGTATATGGGACGCGTTCCCCTTTTGAACGCTTTTTTGTTTTCTATCCACATTTGCTTATCAAAAAAAAATACCCAGACCTCCCAATGGAATTGGCCTGCACACTTGATCCCAACGAACAAGATGATACTTGAACTCGTCCCCCCGTCCACCCCAAAGGAAGTTTCGTTGCAGTCTTCCAATCCTTTCAACTACCGAGACGGGAATTTGAAAAGGGGATAAAAAGTAAGTAGGTAGACTCGACAGTGTACTCTTCAAAAGAGTAACCTTCCCACCATTCGAAAGATACTGCTTCTTCCAACCAGCCAGTCTCCTTTCAAATCTCTCAATCACAGGATCCCAACCTCCCACCTTCCTTGACGGAGCACCCAACGGCAAACCCAAATAGGAGAAAGGAAAAAAGCCCACCCCACACCCAAGAACTGCAGCAAGAGATGCAGTATACTGAACCTCCCCTACAGGGACAAGCATGCTCTTTCCTACATTAATATTCAACCCAGAAACTGCCTGAAAAAAAACCAAGACACAACTCAAATATCTCAGCTGGGCTACATCAACATCACAAAAAACCAAGGTATCATCCGCAAACAGTAAATGAGAGATCTCCATCTGATGATCCAAGTCTCTACCGACCCTAAAGCCCCTGATAAATCCCAGATCCACTGCCCTTCCCAACAAGCTACTGAGAGCCTCCATAATAATAAGGAATAAAAATGGAGATAGAGGATCATCCTATCTCAAACCCCGAGAGCTACCAAAAAATCCGTAGTAGATCCGTTCACCAGCACAGAGAATCTAACAAAGGAAATACAAACCTCAATCCACCTCCTCCATCTCACTCCAAAACCCAACCTCCCTAGCAGATACAACAAAAAGCTCTAACTGACATGACCGCCTTCTCGATATCAAGCTTGCACAAAACTCCCGGTTCACCGCTGCTCTGTCTAGAATCCACACACTCACTAGCAATAAGAACAGAGTCAAGAATCTATCGACCACCAATAAAAGCGTTCTGAGACTCGAAAATAACCCCATCTAGCACCACCCTCATTCTCAAAGCAAGGATTTTAGCAATAAGCTTATAAATACACCCCACAAGACTTATCGGTCTAAAATCCTTAATATCAGTAACTCCACCCTTCTTAAGGATGAAGGCAATGAAAGAAGCATTCAACGACTGCTCAAGCCTCCCGTGAGAATAAAACTGCTACAAAGTGCCCATAACCTCACTCCTAACCACTTCCCCAACTCTCAAGCAGAAATCTCATAGTAAACCCGTCCGGTCCCGACGACTTATCACCATTGTAGCTCTTCAAAGCCCCCAACACTCCTCCTCAGAGAAAGGAATCTCTAGCCCATCCCTCTCCAACACAGAGATAGAATCAAAATGAAGACCACCAAGCCTGGGTCTCTAACCGACAATCTCAGAGTAGAGCCTCTGATAGTAGGAAACAATCCCCCTACCCATGTCCTCCTCCCTACACATCTCCACTCCATCCACATAAATCTGCCCAATATGGTTGCCCCCTCCTATGGGCATTAGCAAGCCTATGGAAGAATTTCGTATTGCGATCTCCCTCTTTGAGCCATAAAGCCCGGGATTTCCGCCACCATGAAATCTCCTCCATAATGGCAATCTCTACCAACTCCGCCTAACTTTCTACTCTCCAGGAACACTGAAAATCCACAATACCATCCACCCCTTCCAACCTATCAATCTCAGCAATATCGGCTAGCGCCCTGTTCTTCCTCCATTCTAAGTTCCCAAACACCTCCTTATTCCATCTTTTGATCTCATTCTTCGGGAAGCGAAATTTCCCAGCTAAAACAAAACTCTAAAAACGGACCACCGGAGCCTCCTCCCACTAGGACCGAACTCTATCCCGAAAGTTGTCAGCTCTGAGCCACATATTCTCGAATCTAAACGGGGATCTTCGAGCTCTCAATCGCACACAATCCAAAACCAACGAAATGTGATCTGAAGTCACCCTAGCCAAAGCTGCCTGAACAACATCCATAAACTTCTCCTCCCAATTCCCTGTAATCAAGAATCTATCCAACCTAGAAAGAGTAGGCGAAACCCTGCCACTAGACCACGTGAAGACCGCTCCCTCCAAGGGTAAATCGATAAGATGATGACCATCAATAAACTTCAAAAATTGGGCCATAGTCATTGTCCAACTCCCACCAGTAGATCTCTCTATCAGGGACCTTACAACATTAAAGTCACCACTCACACACCAAGGAAGTGACCACAACCCTGTCAACCCCTTCACAAAACTAAGCTCCTCCCAAAGCAACTGTCTCTCGCCATCATCCACCAGCCCATACACCCCAGAGAAAGCCCATCTAAAACCGTCCTCCTCCAAATTAAACACGCAAGAGATAGAGAACGTCCCTCTCTAAATACCCACACGCGTCAACCATCTCCTATCCCACATGACAAGGATACCACCAGAAGACCCTAAAGCATCCAACGCCACACATTCCACAAACCTACCTCCCCAAAGGCTCCTGGCCACCCTATATGACATAGAAGCAATCTTGGTTTCTTGTAAGCACATCACATGAGCCCCCCACTTTCTCACCACCAACTTAATCACCTTCCTCTTGTCCTGGTCATTTAGTCCACAGACGTTCCACGAAATAAATCTGAGCTTCATAAGGAAACAAAGTCATTCACCTCCCCTCCACTCCTCCCTCTTCCTTTCTCCCTCACCGACCCCTCCTTCCCCGCATAATTCATGTAACAAATAAGATTCTTCACCTCCCTCTCCCCTTTCCATGAAGGGGGGTTCAAGAAGGAACCTTCAAATACTTTAATCGAAGAAAAAGCATCCAAAGGTTAGAGGTCCAAGCAGATCTAAAAGAGTAGATAGCATAAAACTTGGTAATTTGAATGAAAACACAAGTTAGGATCTTCATTTCCCCTTCCTTTTCTTTCTAGACATGAATCATGATCAAGTTTTATTTTCCTCTTTTCTCTATTTTGCATGCATAATCTTTGCTTCTACTCCTCTTTTTATTTTTCTATCTTTTAAGACCATGCATGTGTGCAAAACCCCCATTCTCCGGACTCCAACCAAAGCGACTCTGGAGACTCTCGCTGTGAGTAACTATGGGAGATTGAAACACATGCTAAGTGAAACAAAATAGTTATACCTAGCCTACCTGATTTCAACCTTAGAATCATTTAGATCACTTTTTACATTTTCAGATTCCTTGTATTTTTTTTTTTTTTTTGATAAGTAAATTGTATTAAAAGCGTTCAAAAGGGGAACGCGTCCCAAACTATACAAAGACAAAACGGAGCCTATGAACTCAAAGAGCTCATAAAATCAACAATATCCTCAAGAGAGGAGTAGTCTCTCCCCTGACCCCAACAAAACAAATTACAAATGATAGAAAATTTTAACACCCCAATGGAGGATTCCTATCCCTCAAAAGATCTTCCATTACGCTCTCTCCAAAGGCTCCATCAAATACAAAAAGGGATCACCCTCCAAAAAACTCTGGCCTGAGCCCCCACCCATTGGCCCCTCCATATATCTAACAACTCCCAAGATGACCGAGGCATGACCCAATGAATACCAAACAGGCCAAACATCAAACTCCAACAAACATGAGCCACAGGACAGTGCAACAAAAGATGATCCACCGACTCCCCATTAATCTTGCAAAGACAACACCTATTAACAATGATATGCCTTCGCTTCCTCAAATTGTCCAAAGTCAAAATCTTACTTCAAGCTGCAGTCCACACAAAAAAGGCCACCCTAAGAGGCGCCTTAGACCTCCACACCGTCTTCCATGGGAATGGATTCCTTGTATTTTTTAGACCATTTATTACATCGGAACATCCGTCCCTAAGCCAAAACTCTGCCGGATTTTTGATAGACTTAATTTATGTATGATCATGGGTACTGTGTGTGTGTGTGTGTGTGTGTGTGTGTGTGTGTCAAATTTTGGTAGGAATTCCAGAATACTTAAGAGTAAGTTTAATTTTGGGGTTTTGGCATATTTAGACTCTCCACGATGCCAATGACCTTATGCCGTAACCAAAACTCTGCCGGATTTTTGGTAAAGTGTATAAAATAATCAAAATTGGTCAAACTGCGTATAGTAGGAATTCCCATATATTTTGGTATATTTTTATAAGCTTTTTAAGTAGATGTTCACTTCTGCGTTTTAGATTCTGTCCCCATTACAGTTTAAGAATTTGACATCAAGACAAAGCTCGGTGACTCTGTCGGAATTTCGGTAGAGTCTTTAAGAATTGTCAAAATTGGCATTTTAGTTTTTATTTATTTATATTCATCAGTGTTTTAAGGACTTTCAGCATTTATAAAGTCAATTTTTCCTATGAAAAAATCACTTTTATTGCTCTCACCAATCCTTTAGGATGTTCCTTACTTCAAAAGTCCACCAGAATTACTGTAAAGCACTAGGCTCGCCATTGCAACAGCTTTTGGCTATGTTACCACGACTCTCCTATTTTCCTCAACGTACCTGTATCGAGACAACACATCATGTGTATGGATATGGAATATGTGTCCGACAGACTACCCAAATCAGACACCTAGAGCCTTGTATTGTGATGGCGGAAGAAGAAAAGCTCAAATTTGATAGAAACCATTAACCAGGAATTAAAGATTTCAAGCGCTCTTAAACAAGCCACAATATTTAATTTTCCACATGGAACTTGTGGGGGAAAAAAAAAAGAGAGAGAGAAAACTACTAGTCTTCTCTTTTCTACTCACCACAAATGTTCAACATTAGAAAGAGATGAGAGGGACAACAAAAGAAGTCAATAACTAAAAGTTTCAAATATGATGCAAACACTTTTATGAAATAAATGGTGGTAAAAGAAAAAAGAAAGGGGAAATTAAAATAAATAAATAAATAAAACCTAGAGCCTTACGTGAACATGGAAAAATAATTTACACGTGTGATTCCCCACAAAAGCAGCATTTCCAACACAAATTGGAGAAAAAGAAAATAAAAAAAAGGGAAGAAGAAGAATGTGTACCTTGAGCAAGCCCAGGTGATGGGCAGTAGCTTTGTTCTTTTGAGTCCTTGCCATCTGGAACAAACAACAATGTAAAATTCAGATTTATACTTGAATAATTTAAGTTAACATTGTTACCTAGGATCCAAATATGTTTCTCTTAAGAATTCAATTTTTCAATTCAATGATAGATTGTGTGATTACATCATCAATATGGTTCCTTTCTATTGGAAGCGTGAGCATGAGAAACACAACTTCAAAAAATTAAGACTGCTAGGTTCTCAGTAATAATGATAAAAGAAGTATCCTAAAAAAGTTGGGAAGCATTTTTGCGAATTTCTTTTTTGTTTCTAATTTATTCAAATAAAAGAAGATAGGTAGAAGAAACTTTAGTTTCTTTGTTCTCTAATATAACAATCCAAACACTTGTACTGAATAGGTTACTATGTATGCTACAAAAAGCAAAAATATATAATTACTCAATATGTATACTTACATCAACCACTATGATTGCACCATTTACGGTATTGAAATGGAGCCCACAATAAATGCTGCAATCATAGGAAAAAAAAAAACCAACAAACATCCTGACTTTTCCTCCCAAGAACTCAAAGTGAGCTTTGGGTGGCTACTGGTTAGCATACAAATTCTGCTAACTTTTCCTATGATAGGCGTAACTCCATACAATTGCAGAATATTCAGGTAAATCTGTAATACTTGGTAGAACGATGTGCCAAAATTCATGTAAATCTGTAATATTGGCTAATGATCTCACTTCTTCACTTCTTAATGCCTAGTACAATTCGTGTGTGGGCATGTTTCTAATGAGTAGACACCTACATGCCTCATAAGAAACTTAAATATTTTCAACATTTAATTTCGCTGAATTGGACAGGAGAAGAATGCCACAAAACTCATATTTGAGTTAGAAACTTCATTTTAGAGTCTGCGTGTTCCGTAACATAATATATCTAGGAAAAAAGTTCGCAAAAAAGTATAAATTTCTGGTTTTCAGTCCATTTGGTTAGTTAGAACGAACAGAAAGCAGAGAAATCTCATATTTTGCAGTGTCTTGGTTCACGACATTGACACAAGAAATTCCCCTACAATCACGAAATAAAAGCAGAAAATGTAAGAGTTCATATATTCTTCCCTTCTTCACCTCAGTTTCTCAGCAACCAACCAAAAAAATATGAAGAAAATCTTCCAAGTAACCATTTTCTAAGACTCCATGTATATTAATCCAAACTAAAACCAAACGTTTGTGAGCGCGAAAGCAATTAGGGCTTGAAATTGAGAATCGAATTAATCTGTGTAGAGAGAAATTAATTACCTCATCTTCGATGTCTTTGATTTTCTGCATCACAGTCGCCATTGTTGAAGGAGGAGGAGAGCTTCTCGATCTCGAAGTACGGACGTTGATAGATTGGCTTTCGAAAGAGAAAGAAGATAGGAACGGAGTGACGAATATTTTATATAGACACGTATATATAGTATCATTATATCAACAATGCAATTGGGTTTGCGAACAGAGGCGGCAATCTTGTGGGTAAAGCCCAACAGTTTCCCATCCATACCCACTTAAATAGGGTTTTACCTTTTCCAATTTTTATTTTTTCTCTTTTTAATTTTGATTCTGATTTAATTTTTATTTTTTAACAATTTAAGGAAAAGTATTGAAGCTAATAAATATTTAATCCTCTGCTGTCTTTTTTCCTGCCCCTGTAGTCCACATTCTCGAGGCCACCTATTTTGTAGTTATGCTATAAGAGGAAGGTCCATTTTAACGATAGAAATGGTTTTTTCGGTTATTTTTAATGGAGCAAACTTTTTATTTAAAAAATAAATAAAATAAATAAATAACAATTGATAAGTCATTAACACAATCCCTAAACAAAACAAAAGGCTAAACTCATCAAACAAAGCAAAAACCCCTCTTCTATCGTCCAAAGAATCCTAAACTCAAGGGGAGACAGAACCTTGAAATTGGAAGCTTTAGGGAAGAAGAATGTCCAATTTCACAACAAGGGTTGTTTAAATCTTTGTTTGCTATATCAACTTCAGCAACCCACAAATCCTAAATTCAAGCAAGAGTTTCGAATAAAGAGCAACAAAACCATAAAGCAAGATTTTAGGAAGAAAAAAAAAAAAAGGTCCAAATTTGTAACAAGATTACAGGTGAGTCCCTTCTAACATTGTTTATGTTTAATTTTATTTAATCAAATTTAATTAGATTTTTGATGCATATCATAAGCATACAAAAGTGTGTTCGTATGTATATATACTCTCCTCTAGTGTAACCTTAAAATCTTGGCGCATTAGTTTATTAGTTCTGCTATTTAAAACAAAATTCTAACTGACCACATTTGATCCAATTTTCAATGATATAAAACATAAGTCTCTTTTAGCCCAAAATATGTATCACTATCACAAGATCATAGCCCACTGAAGTCTAGGATAATGTCCCCATTGTGATTACCATCTATGTCCACCATGCACCATGTCATACCCTCTCTAATCTTTTCCTATGTCCTACTAAAAAGCCATCTCCTATAAAGATTTTTCCCTTCGTATGGCATACCTTAAATAAATTCATCCACATTTCCTGAAATTGCAATTTATCAGTGTTCATCTATTTCCATTTGGACCTGGATGCATTAACACTAATTATAATAAATATATTTTCTCGCATTATAAATTATAAATCTTATGGGAAAAAAACCCTTAATGTAGTATTTAACTTAGAATCATTGGTTGGATGGCTTGAGCGGAATTATCAATATTAGTAGTATTTAACTTATAATCATTGGTTGGATGGCCATTAAAGAAATCATATGCCAACTGCTTTGGTGGCTGATTTCGTCCCATATAGATGTATCGAATAAATAAGATCATAGCAAGAGCTATAATCAACACACCTCCTGACCACTTCTTCATCTTAAAAAACTTCTTGAATCTCAAATATTATGTATAACAAACTGTTCTCTCTTCAATTGTATAACTAACAAATAAGCATAGCATGTAATAAATCCAATGATTTATCATTTTCCGCAATCATCTTCTTTTTTCTAGTCTAAATACAGATAATCCCTGCCATGATATTTCTTCAAAAATTTAAAAGAAAATCACAATGTTCATAACCCATAAGTAACCAAGCAAAAGGAAGTAAGAAAATGCTAATTTTTTTTCTACATCACACACACACACACACACACACACACACACACATATAAACACAAATAAAAGCATGGACATAATTAGGAATATTCTGAAAAATCATAAATGCACAAAATACATAAACACACACACACATATATATAAAGCATGGACATAATTAGGAATATTCTGAAAAATCATAAATGCATAAAATACATAAATATAGTTAAGGTTAACCTGAAAGCATAGAACTTTGCAATTATTCAAAAGCTAAATCACTAGGATTACAGTAAAGATTCTTCCAAGTCTATGCAATGTCTTCATTTGCATAGATGTTGAAAGTACTTCTCTTAGCTTTTGGAAGCAAAATCTTTGTAGAAAGCAAAAAATAATAAATAAAAAAGTTTTGCTTTGAAAAAGTAAAGAATTGTGTTTGACAATTACACTACCATTTATTAGTAACATTTCACCACCATTTATAAGTAACATCATAGGAGTCTAAAAAGTAATATCACCATTTGTAAAAGGATAACATCACCACTTAGCTAATATATAAGTATATATATATGTATATGTATATATATATACAAGAACGCTTTGAGACTAATGTACTGAATATATATAACATCACCATGTTTAATTGAGTTAGATTTATGTGTGATTATTAGTTTTTCAGCACTATGTGAATACCTTTTTTTGATGGTGAAGGTGGTGAGTGTGACAATAAATATTAAACTTTACCAAATTTGCTCTTTTGATGGTCAAGGTGGTGAGTGTGGCAATTAATATTAAACTTTGCCAGAAAAATTTCAAAGATATGTTAAATAATTTATACCTAAGTGTATGTTTTTTTTAATATTCAGAAGAAAAAATAAAAGATATGGCTCGTTTCATTATTTTTTGAAACATCAAGTGTTTTGTTTGTTGTCTAAAGTTAATCCAAGTGACTTTAATTTTGGTTTAAATTCTTTAAATTAACATATTAAAGTATTTTTAAGACATTACTTAAGTGGTGATGTTACCCTCTTACAAATGGTGATGTTACTTTTTAGACTCCTATGATGTTACCTATAAATAATGGTGAAATGTTACTTATAAATGATGGTGTAATTGCCAAACGCGGTCTCAAGAGCTGTTAAATGAAGAAAGACGTGGCCAAATATAGACCACTTAGGAGCTCACTGCAGAGGACCGCATGGGAATCCACTTATGAGGATTCGCGCTCTATTTCAGGGCATAACATGGCAACCTCACTTCAGAGGATTTGTGCCATGTCCATTTGTGTTTAAGAGGGGAGAAAATCCTCTAAAGTGACTTTGT
Source organism: Cornus florida (assembly GCF_030987335.1). Taxonomy (NCBI): domain Eukaryota; kingdom Viridiplantae; phylum Streptophyta; class Magnoliopsida; order Cornales; family Cornaceae; genus Cornus; species Cornus florida. The sequence goes on along the minus strand of NW_026775577.1, from coordinate 65,335,883 downwards.
CATGCTGTCCCATATATGCGCTGCACAATTACTTGGCTTATATTTGGCCACGTCCTAATTTGTTTAAGTGTCATTGGGACTGTGTTTGGATGCGAAAATTCCACAAAGTAACTTACTCCCTCACCACCATCTTCACCTTCAAAACAAGATATTCACATTAAATTGACTAAATAATATCACACATAAATGTAACTCATTTCAACATATTATTTATGTTATTATTTGAAATTAAATTTTACCACAAAAAAATAGAGCATAATAAAAATCATTGCCATACGTTAATTTAAAGAGTTTCATTCCAAGGTTAATGTCGCTTGGGCTAACTTTAGAAAATATACAAAATACACGATGTTTAGCAGGATAATGAAAATAGTCATAGCCTTTTTTTTATTTTTTATTCCCATGTATCAAAACAAATAATAAATTTAGTTATTCTCTAAAAATGAATCATGGAATTTTGTTATAGTGTTCGCATTACTTTCGTACCAAACAAAATACTTTATATTTAAAAAAATAATAAAAAGAATCACATCTTTTCTTTTCTTTTTTTTCTTTCTTCCAAATATTAAAAAAGCAATTACACAAAAGTGAAAATTGTTGACAGTTAAATATCTCATAATCCCTTTCAAAATCCTCTCTAAATTAACATGTGAGTGTGTTTTTTTGGATGCTTTTTTTATATGATAAAATTTAACTTTTAACTTTAAATAAAATATAAATAATATAATCTTTTAAGCTTGTAACTTTTAACTTTTTAGCTTATAAATTTATTTAAAGTCTTTTTATGATATCTGTTTTATAAGTACAACTTCTCATTATGAACTCATAAACTAGGAACATCAAATGGGAAGGATTAAGCATGTGGCCAAGCACGCTGAAAAAAAGAAAAAAAAATGCAGCGAAAGCCAAAGGAGATGAACAAAAAAAAAAAATGTGGTCAAATGCGGTCTAAAAAGGTAGACTGATGTGTCCAAACGCGATGGAAAAAGAATTGCTTTGGATAGTGAAAGTAATTCTGATGATTCGTCATACTCTCCTTTTGCCAGTTCTCTATCTCAATCATCAAGTAGTACCGATGAGATTGAAGGTGGAGCTCATTTAAAGCGTAGAAAGGTTATTTGTGGATCGAGACAGAGTGAGAGTCTGAAAAACAATGTAGGAAATTCAAAATCGAAGCAGAAGGGAGGAACTACAAGCCATCATGGACCTTACTTCTTCAAATTTAGGTATATATTCAAACCCTTAATGACAATGGGATCAAATTATTATAAATTTCATGTATTCTGTCATTATTTAAAAAAATTTCTTTTCCTAATGATAAATAATGTTATTGATATATATTTTTTTATTGAATTTATTGATTTTACTCATACAAAAATTAATTAGAAAGAAATGGAATAAGAAAATATTGAAATGAACCACGATCCACAAAGTTTTAGGACATATCCTAATACTTTAAAAATAAATAAGATAAGTTACTTAAAAAAATACTTACAAAATTGTTTGTGCTAGACTTATTTTGTGGAGTGTGATATTATCAAGTAATGTTATGAAGATCCTTGCTACTGATTTTAACTTCTTCTTTTTTTTTTTTTTTTTTTTTAAATTTTGATTTAATTATATATTTTTTTAAAGTGATGTATTGCACCAATGTTCTTGCCTTAGTTATATATATGTTGATGTATGGAAAACAAGTGGCAATGTAATTAAATAATAAAGTTTAGAAAAATTTAAATGTATTGAATTTTGTAATTATTCATTGTGTTTATAATTTTAGGAAATATTATCAAGATAAGTTCCTTCCAAGGATTGGGGAAAACTTGATTATACACAAATCAGTAAAGATGCCGGAAAGCTTTGGAATAAAAGAGTGAAAGTGAAAAGCAACCTTTCAAGGAGTGGGAAAAGGAACAAGCGGAAAGGAAAAAAAATGCACCAAAACAAGCCCCCAAACAGAAGATATTATGCCATTTTTCCTTCCCTCCTATTATTTTTTAATTATTTGAGGCTCACTCCCTTGTTTATATTATTTTTGTTTTGTAATTTATCATTTAATTGAACTTTTATCTGTAGAAAAATCAGAATCATTGGCACAGATGCTCGATCGATCAATTTGTTAAATGTGTATCCCAACTTGGTGCTGAGAAGATGAAGGCAATTGAGGAAATTGGCTTTGGGCAGTTGCTGAACTTGAAATGCTCGCATCTGGATCGTAACCTTTTTCGTTATATATTTAGTAATTTCGACTACCACACCGGTCTTCTTAGAGTTGGCCATAATGAATTTATCTCTATATCGGCACATGATGTCAATTTTATCTTTGGCTTGCCTTGGGTGTGGATTTGATTGTCTCATGGGTTTTTCAAATTTGGTTTTTGGGTCCTCATTTGATATCTGCTAATTTCCTTTTGGTTTATTTGCTTTATCTTCATGGTCACATAAAATGATCATGATTTTGTTTATTTGTTTCATCTCATGATTTTGTTTATTTGTTTCATCTCATGATTTGGTTTGTTTGCTTGAGTGGTAACATCGTTTTAAATTTGGAAAGTGAGCACTTGAATTGATATACATTTCTATATACATTCAAACAGAGATCTATATACATCGTTTTGCTTACTTGGGCTGGCATTTAAGTTGACAAAATCCATCTTTGCTTAGTTACATAAAAGAAAATATTTTGCTTGCTTCACATATGAAACTTAAGTTAACTAAAAACTTCTTCAGTGCTGCTCTATGCCAAATTTGGAGGGAGAGGTATATGAAGATTACATGAAGACGAGTGAAGAGAAGATGATGTAATTGATAGGGAATTTGTATGGAATGTCTTCTTTTTTTGGGTCTAACTCATACAGATTTTGATGTAATTTTCTCGAGTTGTTAGCGGCTGCTATACCTTTTTTTTTTTTTTTTTTTTTTTGTAGGATAAGTATGTTTTTGGTTTTGGTATTTTAATTGTGTAGGTTTCTTCCACTTTTCATTGTAATTTTATTATATATAATTAATTATATTACTCATTTAGGGGGATTTTTTTTTTCTTTACTGTATTTGACATGATTCCATGGGCGCTTAGATGTGACAAAAAAGATGAAAAAATTTGGTAATAAATGTAATAACCCTGTCATTTTCCTTCCTTCTTTTTTTTCGGTAATTTCTTTTTTCGTCTTTTTCCCTATTTCGTCTTTTTTTCGTTTATCGTTTTTCCTTACATAACCTCACTTTTTGTGCTCGGATTTGATTCTAGCCTTGCATGCATACATGATATTTAATTTCCATGATATTTACTTTTTTACTTTTGTAGAAAAGCATGCTAGATGTTTACTTTTCTTATAAAGGGCATGGATGCATAATTTCTTGAAAATATTCTTGACTTTTGGGGTTTTAGTGTAATTATGTAAAGTAATTATTTTTCATCTTAGGGACTATTTTGTAATTTAATTTGGGAGATATTTTGGAAAAGGACCTTTTTGTAATTTTTGAAAAGTGTGACAAGTGTCACACTCCCATGGAGCCACTTGTTGGCATTGTGGTGGAACCACTTGGAGGCTTAGTTTGATGACACATGGAGGGTGGAGATTCACCATTTGTTGCCCTAGGATAGGAGCACTTGTTGGCATGGATGGTTGACAAGTGTAGGCTTAATATCAAGCCTTGGATGATTACTTAGGATGGTGACAAGTGTAGGCAACATATTTTGTTTTGCATTTGTGTGTGTGTGAGAGGTAGTGCAAGAGCACATAGTGAGTGGAGAATCCCACCGCATTTAGTTTAGGGTTTGTGTTTTTATTTCATTTTATCTCTTTCCTCTCAAACCCCAACCTAGCCACCATTGAAGCAAAGCTTAGTTTAGGCTTCATTTTGGCCTCCTTCCACTCACCTTAGAACCTAAAACTTGGAGTACTTTAGCTTCTTCTCACTCTCCTCTACAAAACCCTAGATTGGTTTACCATTTTAAGCTTGGTTGCTTTGGATTATAGAGATTCAATTCTCTATTGAGGTAGGGGTGGTTGTATGTTTATCCTCTTTGGGTTATATATATATTGGAGCTTAATATATATTGATTACATGCCTTTTAAATTCTTGTACTTGCATGTAAATAGATATTTTATATGCTTGACTTAGGATTTGTGAATTAAAGCATGTATATGACTATTAAATTGTATAGGTAAGTTATTGTTTAATGATTTGCCTGATACTTGTGATTTCATTGAGGGTTTATTATGAATATCTTGAAATTGCACTTATGTGTTAAGTAATGGAAATTTCATTGAAAGTCTAGTATGAAAATCTTGTATGTAGCACTTGTAATTACTTGTAGGTAAATTACTATATTGCATGGTTAGTATTTGTGGCCTACATTAATATTAAATTCATATAGCATAATGTGTAGTATCATTAGCTTGCCACTTTAGACATGCAACCTTAGGGCATGGTTTGTGTGGTTTCACCCTACTTGTGCTTGGTAGGTAGTTTCATGCATTGAGATTATATAAATGTCATGGACTTGTTGATTTTTGGAAGCTTGTAAGGATATGAAATGCTTGATGGCTAGGGTTTGGCTCTAGTATGGAGGGTAAGAATTCTCCTAAGTCATAGTGCGCACTAGGTTGTACCTTGTGGGTCGTAATTACCCGAAATAACTTGTATGGTCTCGTGGCTACATATCCTAGTCTTTCCATTATTTAATTTTGCATTACTTTCTAAGTTGTAAATCATGGATTTCTTGTAGCTTGTGATTTGGTAATCTTAGTTTAAATGCGGTTAGTGTACTTGTTTATGTATACTTGAATGCTATGTGTTTATCATTTCAACCATTTGTATATCTTGAGATGATCCCTTAGAGTACCATGGAAACATAGACGTTAGGTGGAATGCACCCTTGTGATGGTCTATGTTTGGTTCACATTATACTTGAAACTATAGGGTATGCGCATGCACCACATCCTACGAGTAACTTGATTACTCACCCTAGTTGTATGGGTTATTTTGCAAGTAAAGAAACTTTGTTTTGGGATGCATCACATTCCTAAGTTACCTTGATACCTTGAAGTATTTTGATTTATTTTGAAAAATATGCAAGTGTTAGCATGTAGCATCTTTTAGTTGTAAAATGTTATTTATTGCCTAGAAATATGTAATGTGTACCTAAGTACACTTTTTGGATGCTTATTTGGTATGTATGACATGAGCCGAAGGGCCATTAATTCTAAAGTTAAAAAATATGTTTTAAAACTTGAGATTTTAGTACTTGGTACTATTCATCAACTTTTTTTAAAAAAAATATGTCGACCTATCTGAAACTTCCGGGGGTCTTGTGGGTGTATTTTAATATTGCATTTTCAATTTAAATAATTTAAAAACCTCCCGAAGTCCCATTTTCTTTCCTTTGGCAGCAGCTCGGAAGGATTTTTACCCTCTTGACATGATTTTCTTGGGGGCATTCTGGGCATTTCACAATGCATTTTTTTTTTGTTTTTGTTCCCATAGCCGGGTAGAAAACTTGATTTTAGGGGGGGTTTCTTCTTTGAGTTTTTCCAAAAAAGTCCGTTTAGATACCCGTTTTTACTCTCAGTTGCAGCAGTAGTGGGTTGGCAGCACTGTAGCTGTCATGACCCTCGTCGGGCCGCCGCGACATTGTTTTAGTTTTTGACCTTTCTCCCACGTCCAGACTCCAAATCGAGTAAAATGTTTTTTGAACTTGACTAATTCTTCGTCGTCTATTCAACGGTGTGCTCGGTTACGCCCAGATATTTCTAAATAATTACCAGTTTAACCTTTTTGCTTTATATGTCCGTTTTTCTTTGTTTTGCTGTTTCTCCTTCGTCCGGATTTCGAATCATGCGATTCTTGAGTCCATTATGATTAGTTTTTCATTGTCTTTCCAGCGGTATATTTGGTAGTACCCGAATCCGTATTTTTACAAAATGACTATTTTGCCCCTTGGGGCTTATTTGTCATATTTCTCATCTTTTGCTTCTGTGTCAGTTCTCATTGAGTTCCACGACCTCATGGAAGGTCATCAAAGTGTCTTAGAGGGATGTTGTACTTTGGGGGACCGTTGTTTAATTTCTTGCTTCTGCATCTAGATCCGTTATCGGGTCAATCTTCAGTTCATCACAGGACGCACTGGCTTGGAAAACTAGGGCCGTCACAGGTGGTATTAGAGCTACTAGGTTCGAAAACCTTAGGACAACGGGTTTTGGGTGCATATCATGTTTTTGTTGACTTGCTTTGATATGTTTACTTGTTCCTTGATAACATGCTTTGATTTAATAACATATTTATGTGCTTACGTGGTAGTATGTTTAGGAGTTTTCCTTAACTGTTTTAGTATGTTGTATATGCTTGTAGGCCTTAGCATGTGTATATGCTTGTCTGGCATTAGCATGTTGTATATGTTTGTATATTTTAGCATGACCTTTATGTTGCATACATTTCGTGCTTTTATTATGTGTTACTTGTTTCGTGCATTCACGGCGTGAGTTGCCTTAGGTCTTAACGACTTGCATTGTTATTGACCTTATTCCTTATATGTGTAGTGTCATGGTTTTGACTCGCGGAGAGTCTTCTCGTCACGTCGGAGTGGATGAGTAGGTTGAGGAGTAGGTTGCAGACACCGGGCTGGCATGGGGTCCAGGGAGGCCCAGGGCTCGACCTTGTGGCGTGACGTAAATAGCTCTCACTCAGCTGCCTCTTCAATTTTGGTTCAGCACTGTTGTTCCGACTTCAAATGGTCATAACTTATTTATTTCTAATCCAAATGTGGTGATTATTGAGCCTAAATTTAAGGATTTTGAGTAAGTTTTCCAATGGTACCAAAGCCATTCTTAGATTCAAATCACAGTAGGAGTTATTCATGTTTTCGTGAGATTATGTCAGATTTTGCTTGAACCAGGAATAGGAGTTTTGTGGGATTCTTGGCCAAAGTTTTTAGAACCTCTTGGAATGTTGTGAAATGATTATTTTAGGTTGTATAGACCTCATTTTACTTGCTTAGAGTTAAATCTCCCTTCTCATTTGCAAATTGACCATTTTGCCCCTTAGTTAATGGATTTTGCCCATTTTGACCTTTGTTTCCGCTTTCGTTCTTTTTGAGTTTCATGACTTCATGGAAAGTCACTTGGGTGTCTTAGAGATGATTGATATCTCAATAGACCTTGTTTCTGGTTTCACTTCCGCATTTTGGACTCGTTACCGGGTCAACTTTTGGTTCATCACTGACACACCGGGTTGAAAAACCAGGGCCGTCACATATATCATATGCTAAGACAGTCAAGGTAAGCTTTTAAACAAGTTACCACATAAGCAAATAGACATGTTATCAAATCAAAATATGTTATCAAGAAGTATTTAAACACGTAGAGCATGGCAACACAAGTATGATATGCACCCAAAACTCGTTGTCCAAGGTATTCAAACTCGGACGCTATGATACCACCTGTGACGGCCCTGGTTTTTCAAGCCAGTGCGTTCTGTGATAAACCGAAGATTGACCAGATAACATATCCAGATACGGAGGCAAGAAACAAGATAATGGTCTCCTAAGGCACAACACACCTCTAAGACCCTAAGATGACCTTCCATGAGGTCACGGAACCCAGAGGAACAAAGTATGGAAGCAAGATAAAAAAAAATTACAAATAAGCCCCCAGGGGCAAAATAGTTATTTTTGAAAATATGGATTCGGATGCTACTGAGCACACCGCTGGAAAGACAACAAAAAAAAAATCAAGATGGACTCAAGAATCAATTGATTCGGAGTTCGGATGAAGAAGATATGAAACTCCAAAGTTTCCAAAAAAAAAAAACTTTTGGGTTTCAAATCAGTGCGGCAAGGGTACTTGAAAAGGGGTAAAATGGTCTTTTCAGTTAGAATTGAATGCAACCATGCATACCATTGGATAGATAAGGAAAACTTAATGAACTTAGACTCAAAAATCACTTGTTTCAAAGTCTGAACGAAGAAGATATGAAACCCCAAAGTTTAAAAAAAAATGAACTTTTGGTTTTCAAATCAGTGCGGCAAGGGTATTTGATAAGGGTTAAAATAGGCTTTTTAGATAGATTTGGATATAACCAGGCATACCATTGGATAGATAAGGAAAAATTAATGAACTTAGACTCAAAAATCAATTGATTCGGAGTTCGGACGAAGGAGATATAAATCTTCAAAGTTTCATAAAAATAAATCCAAAATGGTGCTCGTGTTGCTGGGCAAAAAAAATAAATAAATCTGCTGGCCTGGGATTTTTCTGAAACAGCTACAACAAAGAGCTAAAGCGGACTAGTAAATGAATTTTTTTTGAAAAACATGAAAAAGAAAACCCTCCCAAAATTGAGTTTTCTACCCGGTTAAATGAGAGAAAATGAAAAAAATACACTGTGAAATGCCCAAAATGCCCCTAGATCAGTAAAGGGTTAAAAACTCATAAAATGTAACTTTGCACCAAATATGCATTTGACCCTAAATAAATTTCTAGGTTAAAACAAATGTGCACGCAAGTGTAATAAATGATTCTAATCGCGCAGGAATGGTCCGCGGCTCCCGAGAAGCCCCGACTCAAAATCCAACCCCCCGACGGCCAAATATGAGAAAAATGGACTTGAAATGGAAAATTTGAAATCCAAAAATATAAAATGGAGTCAAATTACTGTTTGGCCCTTAGCCACACTTCATACATGATTAATGAGACCTTATAGAAGAATAAAATTGGAATTCCCACATCCGATGCAACCATGGTGAAACAATGACTTGTGATTTTTCAATATTTTCATAATATTTCATGAAGTCAAAAGTTACATAGGATACAAAATAATTGTCATTGGCCTCCAGCCTCATCTCATACATGTCAATAAATTGTAAAAGGTGTACTTATGTATACGTTACATATATGAAATCAAAGATACAAGTTTTGACATATAAAGCTACAAAATGACATTTCATGTTAACATTTGCATGAAATGTAAACTTAAAAGCCACAAGTCATCCAAGGAATGATGTGTGTCTCGAACCAAGTTATCTGTACCTAAAAATAACCAGGTAACTTCGGGGTGAGTAAACAAGTTACTCGTAGAGAATGAGTTGATAAGCACCGAATATTGCATATTCAAGTGCCCTTATTTGCATTAGTTAAGTCCATTAGTTGGTTTTATTGTATAGATTTTCTCCAGTTCCTCGTTTTTGTGTATTTTTTAGTTTTCCTCCCAAAAAGAAATAAAGTGGAGGTTTTGGAAGCTTTTTGAAGAACAAGTCATCCTGGGCCTTTGCTTCCTATGATTTCCAAGAAGAAATTGCCAAATTGGGCTCATAAATGCTCTCTACAAGACAAAAGGGCAGAAGATGGACTCAATGACTCACATCCAAGATCAAAAGGAAAGTGAATCAATAGCATGGAGAATTGATAAAAGTAAAAGAAGTTTAAAGAAGGAGAAAAGAAAAATAAAGTCTAAGGCATAAACGAGCGCTCGTCCAGTGCCTTACGAGTGCTCGTCCGGCATTCGTGAGCAAGCAGACATAGTAAGCCATATCATACGAGCCCTCGTCCTTCTTACGAGCGCTCCAATTCGAGGCAGAGTAAAATAAGGCATTTACAAGCGCTCGTGCAGCGTTCTACGAGCACTCGTCTCTGCAGCCCGGACCACGAAATTTCTAAGGCATTTACGAGCGCTCGTGTTGTGCTCTACGAGCGCTCGTCCCAATACTGCAGACCCACTTGGCTTTTTTGATCCTTTCAATTGGATTCCCTCCTTAATGGGGTTGTTGGTAAAACACTTATGAGGGGACATGGACCTCGTTTTTTGGGGGGTTTTGGTAGACTTATTGTCTATATGAGTGGCTTGTATCAAGATGAAGGGCATCTCTCATTTGTGTAAGGTTTTAGAGAGAGATATATTGTAAGCTTGAGTTTTGGTGGGTCTTGGAGCTTTAGCTGCGAAAATGGAAGGGTTTTTCATCATTTCTCCTTCCTCTTTTGCATCCATGGGTAACTAACTCCCTTTTTAGGGAGGTGATGAAGCCCCTCCTTGTAAGCATGCCTTAATTTTGGTTTAATTCTGGGGAATGATGTCTATAAGTGGGTTTTTCATAATCTAGAGCATTTTACAATGTGTAATGACTATTAATTTATATAAATGATTATGTTGAATCAATTATCTTGTCTTAGATTGTTTGTTCTAATGGTTGTATGGCTTGCATTTTCATAGTGACAATGGAAATAAGATTGTGAAAATGGTTTTAATGGCATGTATTTGGGAACCTTGTTAGTTCATGGCTTAGGGCTTCCCTTTGATGGATTAATCTTGATTCTTGATTTCATGTGCTTGTATCATTTAATTGAGGGCTTGATAATCTCTAGCTTAGTGAGCACGTCTAAGGCTACACCCTAGTGTAGGTAGTTCAAGCATGTATAACTTCGATAGGTTATTCTTGCCTATTGATTTCATGAATTTCTTGAAGGTAATGTAGCAATTTTGTGTTGTTGTATTCCATGGTCACATATATATATTGTTTCTCCAAGTTAATCATATTCTAGCATGTTTAGAGGGTTGGTAATGGATTCACTTCCCTAGTCCTCTCTACCTAAGTCTCTTTCCTCTCAATTTCCTTCACTTTATTGTTTAATGCACAATTTAATTCCAAGTATCAAGTAACAAACAAAACAAAGCTCTATACCCCTTTCATCAAACTAAAAGTGAATTTAAAGACCTTTGTTGCCATAAACTAGCAATCCCAGTGGTTCGACTTACTTGTCCAATAGTCTTATTTTACAATGATTTTTGTTATTACAAAGGGTTGATTATTATTGATAGTCGACGAGACCGATTAATTTTTAGCGCCGTTGTCGGGGATTGCAAACGGTTTTGTAACCTAGGTTCAAGGAGTCACTTTGGTTTGATTGTGAATATTCTGTTTTGTGAAAATTTTCTTGTTCGGTTTTGATTATCATTGTCTTTTAAGTTTTCTAGTGAGATTCTAGGTACTCAAGGCTTGCCAAGGGAAAATTGAAAAATTGTAAGTCTAGAGGACCCCAGGTAAGCTTTTCAAAGTTTTAGTTATTTCAATTGTGAATATTCTTGCATGTGGTTAAATTAGAGATATTGAATTATGAAGCCCTTGTTGAGGCTATTCCTGCTTTACTGTTTTAGAAAGCATCGGTTCTTGTCGTGGCCTTTATTTTTCTGTCTTGTTGATAATTGAGGAGAAAGGGAACATCGTATGTGGAGGTTATGGTGATGAATTGTTGTAGTTGTTGTAAATTGTGCTGTTGATGTTTGGTCGTAGGCCATTATCATTACTAACTCTTGAATCTCCCATTGACATAAGTTCGCTTGAAAGGACTCTTAGAAGAAACCTTAAGGAATCTGCAAACATAAGAGGAATTGAACTTGAATTTAATACAATGGCCAATAATGGAGAAAATGTCGGGAATGAGGAAATCAATAATGATAGGGCCGAAATTCCAAATGTAGTTTCTATGACTCTTAGGGACCATTTCATCCCTACAACTTATACCTCTCCTTCTTGCATAGTGATGCCAAACATCGAGGCAGCCCAATATGAGATCAAATCCCTATAAGCATCTTGATGAATTCCTTGAAATATGTTCTACCATCAAGCTTAGGGGTTTCCCTGAAAATGCTCTCCATTTGCATCTCTTCCCATTCACCTTAAAAGATAGGGCGAAATATTGGTTGAACTCTCTTGCTCCAACTCCATCACTACATGGGCTTAATTGCAGCAAGAATTCTTAAAAAAATACTATCATGTGAGTAAGACCAACCAAATAAGGTGTTCTATTCTTAGTTTTGCACAAATCGATGGGGAATAACTCCATGAGACTTGGGAAAGACTTTGAGACCTCCTTAGAAAATGTCCGCACCACCTAATTCCAAAATAGCAATTAGTGTAAGCTTTCTATGTTGGTTTAACTGACCCCCATAAATTCATGGTTGACTCATCGTGTGGAGGGATGTTTATGTCTAAAAATGCGGAGGAGGCTTGGACCTTACTCAAGAATTTGAGTGAAAACTCATTGCAACATAATTCTCGTAGTGCTCTAACCTCAACCAATGCAAAGAACACCAATCTATGTCAACCAAAGACACTGAGGGAAGAATCTTCTCAAGTGGATGCCATAGCTCACAAATTTTATCAATTAATGGCACCACATATCTCTCCTTCCTTGTCTCAAAATTCGGCAAGTGCAGTGTGTGCATCATGCACTAGCCCTTTTCATCTCTTGGAAGATTGCCCTACACCAGAGGAATTTCCTAATAGCAATCAAGAGCAAGCAAATGCTATATTTTCCAGAACCGGAAATAATCCTTACTCCAATACCTACAATTCGGGATGGAGAGATCATCTGAATTTTTTGTGGAGGCAACCCGCCCCACAAAATTTGAATTTTCAAAATCAAAGGCATCAAAATCAGCCCTCTTCTCAGTTTCAAAATAGGCAATTTTAGGCCTCTTCAACTTACTGTCCACCCATAATCCAAATGTCTCTACTCCACCTCCTGTGTTTCCAACTGATGAAATTCTTACTGCAAATAAGCAAATGATGGAATCTTTAAACAAGCAAATGTCAGAATCTAACAAGCAACTGTTGACATCATTGCAGCCCACTCTCCAAATGGTTCATTCTCATACTCAGTCAATAGCTAAACTTGAGAATCAAGTAGGACAAATAGCTACTTCAATGAACCAACTTATTCAAAGAGATAAGGGAAAATTTCCCACTCAACCATTTGAGAATCTTAGAGGGATGCATGTGATTGACGAAGCCCTCCTCCAAGTGGGCCTACTCATGAACAAGTCCAAGCAATCACCACCCTTAGGAGTGGTCGAATTATGGACAACAAGGTTGATGGAGGAAAAGAGGAAAAAGTTCTTCCTCCCAAAACCCCAAATCTCATCTCATTTAATCCAAATTTCACTCCTGAAAATCCCAAGTCTAGAACTGAAAGTTCCAAGCTTGTGCCTCCAAATGTGGAGACTTCTTATGAGCCTAAGGCTCCATTTCCTCAACGTCTCCAAGAGTCAACACATTTTGGGAACAAAAATTGTAAAATTCAAGACATGTGGGAAGTCTTCAAGCTAGTAAAGATCAACTTGCCTCTCTTGGATGCTATCAAGCAAATCCCTCCCTATGCAAAATTTCTCAAGGATTTGTGCACTCAAAAGCGCACTTCCAAAAATCACTTGCCAAAGAAAGTAAGATTAACTAAAAATATGAATGCAATCATTCAAGATAGTACTCCTCCAAAGTATAAGGATCTGGGTGCCCCAACAATCTCGTGTGTCATTAGTGACAACAAGATAGAAAGGGCCCTCCTTGACTTAGGTGCGAGTGTGAACTTGATTCCATATTTAAACTTCCTTACAACTTGGGTTGGGAGATCTTAAGCCAACCTCCGTGGTCTTACAACTTTCCGACAGATTGGTCGAGAACCCGCGGGGCATTCTTAAAGATATCATAATCAAAGTGGACAAATTCTACTTCCCGGTAGACTTTGTAGTTCTTGATACGGAACCGGTCCATGATCTAAAGAAGCATATTCCCATGATCCTCGGTAGGCCATTCTTAGCTATAGCTAACGCTTCAATTAATTACCGAACCGGGGTGATGGATATCGCCTTTAGAAATATGCAAGTCAAACTCCACATTTTCCATGCAACTCAACATCCTTCTGAAGAGGATGATTATTTCCTCATTGGTGTGGTAGATGAAGTGGTTGAAGAATCTCTCCCCTTCATTCTAAGCAAAGATCTGCTTGAAACTTGTATGTCTCACTTTGATTTTGCAAACTTTGATATCAACTAATCCATTCGAGAAGTGAATTCTTTGCTCGACATTGGTGCTATCATGGACTTTCCTCCTTGGAAGGTGCCAAGAGAACCACTTCTTCAACTTTCCACTACTCCTCCGGTCCCTTCCTTGAAATCTCCACCACAACTTGAGTTAAAGCCGTTCCCGGCCCACCTCAAGTATGTGTTTCTTGGTGCAAATCAAACTCTTCCAGTCATTATTGCATCGAACCTTTTAAAGGACCAAGAATATAGCCTTTTAGCGGTGCTACAAGAGCACAAAGAAGCTATTGGCTGGGCAGTCGCTGATTTGAAAGGAATCTACCCTTCTATTTGTATGCATCGCATTCATATGGAGGACGACGCTAAACCTTCTAGAGAGGTGCAGCGCTGGTTAAATCCCAACATGAAGGAAGTGGTCATGAAAGAAGTGATCAAGCTACTAGATGCGGGAATCATCTACCCCATCTTTGATAGCAAGTGGGTGAGCCCCACTCAAGTTGTTCCCAAGAAATTCGGTTTCACCATTGTTGAAAATTCAGCGGGAGAGCTCGTGCCACAAAGCACCACCACTGGGTGGCGTGTGTGCATTGACTACCAGAAGCTAAATTCTACCACTAGGAAGGATCATTTCCCACTCTCATTCATTGATCAAATCCTAGAGAGGCTAGCTGACTAAAGCTATTACTGTTTCCTTAATGGTTATTTTGGCTATAACCAAGTGGCAATTGATCGTCAAGATTAAGAGAAGACCACATTCACATGTCCCTTTGGAACGTTTGCCTATAGACGCATGCCCTTTGGGCTATGCAATGCATTGGCAACCTTCCAAAGGTGCATGATATCCATATTTTCTGATATGGTTGAAAAGTTCTTGGAAGTATTCATGGATGACTTTTCCATCTTTGGATCTTCCTTTGACTCATGTCTGCACAATCTATCCCTTGTGCTTCAAAGATAGAAGGAGACAAATCTGATTCTAAGTTGGGAAAAGAGCCATTTTATGGTCCAAGAAGGCATTGTCCTGGGACATGTTATTTCAAAAAGGGGAATTAAGGTCGACAAGGACAAAGTTGAATTGATCTCTAATCTTCCTCCTCCAATTTCTGTCTGACAAATCCGTTCCTTCCTGAGTCATGCCAGCTTTTATCGCCGCTTCATTAAAGATTTTAGCAAAATATCCCGGCCTCTGTGTAATCTTCTCGTCAAAGATATTCCTTTTAATTTTGATGAAGCATGTTTGGAAGCTTTCATGAAGCTCCGTACTCTTCTCTCATCAGCCCCAATCATGAAACCGCCCAACTGGTCCCTTCCAATTGAGATCATGTGTGATGCATCCAATTATGCATTAGGTGCAATTTTGGGCCAGCATGTAGACAAGCTACCGCATGCTATCTATTACACTAGCAAGACTCTCTTTGATGCTCAGTTAAATTACACTACCACTGAAAAGGAATTGTTAGCTGTGGTGTATGCCTTGGATAAATTCCGTTCTTATCTTTTTGGATCCAAGGTCATTGTCTTTTCAGACCATGCCACTCTTAGGTATTTGCTCACTAAAAAAGAGACCAAACCCCATCTTATCCGATGGATACTCTTACTCTAAGAGTTTGATATTGAGATTCGGGATAAAAAAGGAACAGATAATGTTGTCGCCGACCATCTTTCTCGCTTACTCATTGAGAAATCTTCTGAATTTGCTGCAGTTCGTGATTCCTTCCCGGATGAGCAATTGTTTCAGATTTCTCATTCAAGACTTCCTTGGTTTGCGAATATTGTCAACTACCTTGCGGTAGGAAAAATTTCATCCAAATGGTCCAAACAAGAGAAAGACCGGTTCTTTTCCCTAATCAAAAATTTCTTTTGGGAAGATCCGGAGTTGTTCAAATATTGCCCGGACCAAATCATCTGGCGATATATTCCCAAAAATGAATTCACAAGTGTCCTAAATTTCTGCCACACTCTTGCTTGTGGGGGTCACTTTAGTGCCAAGAAGACCGTTGACAAAGTCCTTCAAAGCGGATTTTATTGGCCTTCTTTATTTCGGGATGCTTACAATTTCTGTAAATCTTGTGAGCATTGCTAAAAGCTCGGTTCCATGTCTAGAAGAGACATGATGCCCCTCACTTCCATCTTAATCATAGAAATTTTTGATGTGTGGGGGATTGACTTCATGGGACCATTTCCATCTTCTTATGGCTATGAGTATATTCTTGTAGTGGTGGATTATGTGTCTGAATGGGTTGAGGCCGTGGCTACCAAAACCAATGATCATAAAGTTGTGGTCAAGTTCATTCAATCGAACATTTTCAGTCGTTTTGGTATGCCCCGAGCACTCATCAGTGACGGCGGATCTCATTTTCGAAATCGCTATCTCAAATCCATCTTTCTTACTCCATCATTCATAAGGTTGCCACACCTTACCACCCTCAAACGAGTGGTCAAGTGGAAGTATCTAATCGGGAAATCAAGCATATCCTGGAAAAAATGATGCGACTGGACCGCAAAGGTTGGTCATTGAGACTAAACGATGTGCTTTGGGCCTACCGAACAACGTATAAGATGCCCATTGGCATGTCACCATATCGACTTGTCTTTGGCAAAGCTTGTCATCTCCTAGTTGAACTAGAGCACCGTGATTAATGGGCCATAAAAAGGCTCAACTTTGATCTTAAACAAACCGGCTCTACCCATAAATTGTAGCTCAATGAGGTTGGGAAAATTCGAAATGATGCGTATGAAAGTGCCAAAATCTATAAGGCAAAGACTAAAGCTTTTCATGACAAGCACATTGTCAACAAGTCTTTTGCCCCTGGATAAAAAGTTTGGCTTTTCAATTCTAGATTGAGACTTTTTCCCGGTAAACTCCATTCACGGTGGGATGGTCCATATGTCATCACATCCGCCTTTTCTCATGGTGTAATCGAACTTCAAGATCCTACTGATGGATCTCTCTTTAAGTTTAATGGCCAACGGCTTAAGCCTTATGTTGATTACATAGTCCTGATCCGAAAAGTTGAGAAAGTCCTATTAACGGACCCAGTTTACGTGGACTGATGCGCCATCATGCTTTGTCTAGTTATCGACATTAAATTTAGCAATCTTGGGAAATAATTCTTTCAACTTTCAAGCTTCCCTCTTCCAAGTTGCCTTAGGCAAGAATTTTCTAGAAATTAGCTAAGTATAGCCAAATTGTGACCTTTTCCGGAATTGTCTTGAATTACGTTCCAAAAGTCACATTCGGTTTTCTTAGTCATTCTAAGGTCTCGGTACCTTTTTCGGAATTTTTCAAGGACATTCCGGCAATTTTCTCAACAAATCCACAAATCACGGGCAATTTGGACCCCACAAATTAGTGCTTTTGCAAATAAGCTCCGAGTCCCGTTCCACAGGTTTTTCGAGATGTCCCGGGTCCATAGGAGCTCAAGTTCTAATTGGCAAATTCTTAGACCCCGGTACTAATCCCGTTCGGCTAAGAATGAAAATCAAGCATTAAAGGGGTTTGAAAATTTTTCCAAGGCACGTACGAGCGCTCGTCCATCCATTCACAAGCGCTCGTAAATCCAAAAAGGAGCACTGCCACGTTTTCGAGCGCGCGTCCAGTCCGATGAGCGCTCGTACGTCGAGGCCCGTCGCCCCTAATACCTCATGAGCACTCGTAACCTCATTTTCGAGCGCTCGTATTTCCCTAAAATGTTACTGACCTATTTTCGAGTGCTCGTCCAGTTTCGTCCCCTTCTTAAAATGACCTTTTCTTTTTGACTTTTCATATTCCCTTGTTCTCTCTCCTTGCCTCCCACGACCCCCCATGCATGCATCCTCCCATAACTTCTCCAACCCTTCCTCTTCCTCATTCATGCTCTCATCTTCCTTAAATACCCAACCCCTTCAACCCTTCCTTCTCATCCCCTTCAAGCTTCTTTGAGTCTTCTTGGTTCTTCTTCGAAGTTATGCTCTCCTCCAACTTTTATTTTTCTTTTCCTTTATCTTGATATTGAGGGTGTGGGGATTAAATTTTTGGAGGCTTGTGGGTAGTTGTTGATGTTGATTGTTGGCAAAGGCTCCATTCTCGCACAAAAATTTTGGGTTTTTCTTCCCCTTTACTAACCTTATTTCTCTTCTTATTTCTCTGTGCACACCAGGTGTTCACTGAAATTCCCCATCCAATTTTCCATCTCCGAATGGCTCGTGGGGAATCATCTCGCCGTCCTAGAACATCTGAGGATGCCCCTCCTATAGTCCGAGAGCAACCACGAGCTCCTTGGCTCGCCAAAAAGCTCAACTATGAGCTCCTATTCCATCTTGAGAATGTCTTTACCGACCACCCTACGTTCTCTTGGGCTGTCACTGAATTAACCAACCAGCATCTACATGGCATATGCAAACCGGTTGCCAAGGTTGCCTACCTGCGAGTGCTACGGCTATTTTATCAAAACCTCTATTCCCCGGACGAGCCGGCCAACACTCTCGCCACCTCAATTGATGGCACTCTCTATTCATTCACCATTGAGGACACTATGGCTGTTTTCGGCTGTTCTCTGCAGTGCCCCGATGATCTTTTGGATCGTACGGGTCGTACATTATATGAGCAGGTTAATGATTTGACTGTAGAGCAAATTGTAGCCGCCATTTGCAACGTCGTTGATCCTCATCGGCCAGGCAGTTACACTCTCAAATCCACTCTCCCCGAGCGGGTTTGGTTCCTTGATTCGGTTCTTAAGCATAATGTGTGCCCTTTGGTCCACAACACCGAGTGCCGTGGTTTGATGTTAGATGCTTTGTATGCCGTGGACTAAGGATTTTGGATTTCTATTCCGGAGATGATTTGGAATCAGTTCATGAAATTTTGGGACGAATGCATTAATTCGAGGCATCAAAGAGCCCAAACCTGGGCTTTGCCATTCCTATTCTTCATTACCAAGCTCCTGAAGCACAAATGTTTCATCATTCCTCCCGATAAAGAAAAGGGCAAAAAGATTCAGGCATTTTCCATCAAGCAATGGAACAATGTGCTTAGCCATCTCCCACCCAATTAACCCGCTGCTGCTATGCCACCACGAGAACCATCTCCTCCTATCCACGAGGATGATCCTATGGCCGAAGATTTTGGTTGGGAGGAGTCGCCTATTGCACCTCAGCATGACCATGCTTTTCTTCGGGCTAGCATTGTTGGTATCCATGCTCGGATGGACAACTTTGAAAGTTCCCTAGCTGACTACAATAGGGCCGTGCAGGAAGACTACCTTGTTGCTACAGAAGACCGTCGAGCTGCTGCGGAAGACCGTCGGGTTGCTTATGAAGAAAGGCGTGAAACTAGATCCCTCCTTAATGCACTCCTTGCCTGTTTCCCTCTTGCTCCATAGCTAGCCCCGCTTGCCCTGTTCTAGACTATGTTTTGTGTTTCTCATCGTATGTGGTGATTTATGTTTTTTTGAACTTTAGGAATCTGTTTTTGCTCTAACTTGTTAGGTTGAACATTTTGGCACTTCACTATCCCTTGTAAAAATGTCAACCTCATTTTTAATAGAAATTCCCTCTTTTATTTTTATTGTTTGCTTATTACCTGTGTTCATTTTTCAATGTTATTTCTGTCCTTCGCACTATTTTTGTTTCTCTCAGTGTCTCTTTGCAGGTTCTCCATTCCAAGTTTGGGGGTGTGACTTTTGGAATTCGCATGGTAGTCTGTTTACACCGCCACTGATTTTTTCTCCATTTGGTATTATTACTCTTTGTACCTTCCTTTTTCAATTCCAATTCCATTCTTTGTCTTCTCACATTGAGGATAATGTGACATTCAAGTTTGGGGGTACATTATTGCATTTTTGGTATTACATTTTTGTTTGTATGCGCTAATTGTTCATGTAAAGTAATAAAATTATTTTTGGAAAACAATGATAGTGTAATCTTGGAACTTGTTGGAGATTGAAGCATATGTTTAATATTTTGTGTATAGAGGCAAATGATAATTTTGAAAATAAAGAAAAATCTGAAATGATCATGTTGATTCAAACCGGTTTGTATAAATGCTTCAATTAGATTTTCGTTTATGCTTCACACTGCATAGATGCATACCGGGAACTCAATTGTGAGGCACGTAACTTGATTGACCTTAACCTTGACTTAGTTGATTTGAATTGATGACCCTAATGAATGGATATCTTTGGTAATGTCATAAAAAATAATAATAATAAAAAAAGAATAAAGATAATGACTAGTTTGAGTTCGTAGCCTTGCTAACTCGAGTTATTAAGCCCTTGGAGTGTCCTTACACTTAGCACCTTAAAGCCATCCGATTTAGGAGTTGCTGGCCTAACACTTGCTGCATGGGTTAGTTAGAAAGCTTAAGGGACTTCGACATTACACGACCATAATATGTATCATATATATATAAAAAAAAAAAGAAAAAAAGAAGAAAGAAAGAACAACAAAAGTTGTTTTATAAATAAATTCATGCCTTAAAAACCTCATTTAAAAGGGAAATTCGATGATTTGAAGACTTTTGTTATTAAATTAGAAAAAGAAGGTAAAAGCCACATTTTGGGAATTTGGTTCACTTTTAATGAAGCTTGAGATGATTTCTTTTATAGATATGACAATTGAAGTATTTATATGGATTATGATGTTAATGCATGGGAAAAAGAAGGATGTTTAGCCATTTTATTGTTCAAGGCCTCATATACACACGGTAGTCTTCATAGTGATTCCGTCTCTAATATTCTCCGTTTGAGCTTCGTGCATCTTCGTGCACCATGGTCGATATTTTTGGGTAGCATTCCAATTGTTTTCATTTCATTGAGTACCTCATTTTGGTTTTGCTATGGGACTAGCAAAATGTACGTTTGGGGGTGTGATAAGCACCAAATATTGCATATTTAAGCACCCTTATTTGCATTAGTTAAGTCCATTAGTTGGTTTTATTGTATAGATTTTCTCCAGTTCCTTGTTTTTGTGTATTTTCAAGTTTACCTCCCAAAAAGAAATAAATTGGAGGTTTTGGAAGCTTTTTGAAGAACAAGTTATTTCGAGCCTTTGCTTCTTATGATTTCCAAGAAAAAATTGCCGAATTGGGCTCATAAAGGCTCTCTACAAGACAAAAGGGTAGAAGATGGACTCAATGACTCACATCCAATATCAAAAGGAAAGTGAATCAATAGCATGAAGAATTGATAAAAGTGAAAGAAGTTCAAAGAAGGAGAAAAGAAAAATAAAGTCTAAGGCATGAACGAGAGCTCGTTCAGTGCCTTACGAGCTGTGACAACCTTGGATTTTTCAACCCAGTGTGTCTTGTGATGACCAGAACTGGATCCAGAATACAGAAGCAAAAGATGAAACAACGGTCTCTAGAGAAACAACGCGTCTTTAAGACACAAATGTGACCCTCAATGAGGTCACGAAACCCAAAAAAAACAATTGCGGAAGCGGCGTTTCAAAAATAGACAAGAATGAACCTAGGGGTAAAATGGTCATTTCTAACATGAAAGTGGGTGCTACCAAGCACACCATTGGAAAGACAACAAAAAATTAATCAAGTTCAAAAAAAAGTTCACTTGATTTGGAGTCCGGATGAAGAAGATATGGCTAACGGAAGAAAGAGGGGCAAAAAGGTCAAAAGAAGCAAACCCTAGAACATCTAACCGGTTAGGAGGCAAAAAATCACGACCACTACACTGCCCAAGCACATATAACCGGTTACGAGACCCCTTCTAACTGGTTACGAAATAAAAAACAAAAGGGTCAATAAGGAAACCTGGCAGCTGGGGTTTTTCGGCAAAAATTGGGATTTTGAGGGTTAAGATGACATTTTTTGGAAAAATACAAAGAAGAAACTCTACTTCAAAATCAAGTTTTCTATGTGACTATATGAAAGAAATAAAAAAAAACTCAATGTGAAATGCCCAAAATGCCCCTCCATGAAATCAGGTCATGGAGGTCAAAAAGCTGCTAAAATGAAAAAACAGAAAGTTGAACCTTGCAATGGATTTCTGGTACCAAGATGACATTTTCTGGAAAAACACAAAGAAGAAACCCTCCCTAAAATCATATTTTCTAAGAGATCATGTTAAAAGAAGAAAATAAAACCATTGTAAAAAGTCAAGAATGCCCATAAATTAGATTATGCAATAAAAACGCAAAATGAGTCCATAGGAGGCTCAAATCACTAAGGATTGGGTTTTTCTTGAAAATGATCATGCACGCAAACTTAAATTACCAAATAGGATGTGCTACAATGGTCCACTACTTAAAAATATCGCCGATGCAAAATCCGACCCCCCAACGGCCGAAATGACAAAAATAGAACTTGGAATGAAAACTCGGAATTAAAAATTTTGAAATGTGTGACGGCACTGGTTTTTCAAGCCAGTGCGTCCTGTGATGAACTGAAGATTGACCCAATAACGAATCCGAATGTGGAAGCAAAAATAGAAAACAAGACTCTGAGAAGTCAAAGTGACCTTCCATGAGGTCGTGGAACTTAATGAGAACTGATGCGGAAGCAAAAGATCGAAAATATGATAAATAAGCCCCCAGGGGCAAAATAGTCATTTATAAAAACTATTGACTTAGGTGCCACCGAGCATGTAACGACCCGGTCATTTGCCTTCATTTCCTTTTTCCTGAAATTTTACGAATGAATTTTTTTCGGTTAATTTTCCTTTCTGAGTTCTGTTTCGTGTCGCTTAGTGTCATCTCGAGTGCTCGGAATTGGTTTCTGAGACTCTTTCATGTGAATTGACAACTTCCTTTGAGGACCGAGTTATTTTCGCATTTTTCGTTTTTCGGACACTATACGCTATTTCGTCTTTTCCCTATTCTGTCATTTTCCCTATTTCGTCTTATCTCCGTTTGTCAGTTTTTGGCACAACCTCACTTTTCAAGCTCGGAGTTGGTTTTTGACTTCACGTATCCTTATCGTGAGTGGTTTCCACGAAATACGTATCTTTACTTTTGCAAGAAAGTACTCTGGTTGCTCCCGGTGCCCATAGGGGCATGGATGCATAAATCTTTGGAATTAATTTCATTTCTTGGGGTGGTTTTCATAAATATCTTTTGAAGATATTTTATTTCAGGGGCATCTAAGAAAATATCTTTTGAAAGATATTTTCATTCTGGAGCAGTTTCGCAGTTAACCCTTTTTGTAGGGGTCATTGTGCAATTAACGAAAGTTATTGCAAAATACCTCGTCTGGAGCCTGGATCCTCGTATGGGATTCATTTTCACATTTCATCAAGTCGTGGACTCTTAGAATTCCGTTCTGGTCGTTTTTCTCCAGTTTCACAGTTTCTGGACCCGGTTGCCGCCGAACTTGTTCGGGTCATTACTTTCTGCTCGGGACTCAGTTTTTGATGCCATTTCTTCCATTGTTCATATTTTCTTATTTTAAATCTTTTTTGTTCACGGAGTTTTGCCGTTTGAGCGCGTTTGCTCAAAATCCACTTTTCCAGACCCTGCGGGGCCCTTTCGGGGCACTTTTTGAGATTTCTATAAATAGGTTGCCCTAATTTTTAAAATCAGATTTTCAGACCTTCTTCCTCCTCTTGGCTGGTAGCCATAGGAGCCCAAGGGGCTGCCTTCACTCTTTCTTCTTATCCACTTGATTTCCTTGGTAGAAATTCTTCGGCCTTAGCATTTGTTGTTCCCCTCGTCGTGCTCTACCATTATTCCTTATTAGAATTCATTTTTGACAATTTCTTGAGTTTGGCTTTGAAGTCAAGTTTGGATTTTCATGGGGCTTTCTTTGGATTCATGTAGATCGTGTTGTTCCCGGCATAACCCTTTGATTTCGGCGGATTCGGAGCACTTTTTTTTCAGTGGGGATTTGAGGTCTTCATCTCAAATTGAGGTAGGAGGTGTTATAGGTTTAATTCTTGTTATATAACATGCTTGTGATGCTTATACTACTTGTTTGCATGATTAAATATAAAATCTAAAGATTTTATTATTTATTTTTCTTGTACGAGATCTAATTTTCTCGATTGCTCGTGCCTTGGTTTAAACATGTAGTATGATATTATGTTGCCCCATGATATGCTCATTGTTGTGTATTAAAATTAGAGCATTTAAATAAGTAATAAAGCTTTTATTTAATATTTATCTTAGGTGAAAGATTAATTTACATGGTCTTAACTTGCTTGAAATAAATATGTGTTAGCATATTATATTAGGCCCTAGCATGCTCTTTAACATAGATTAAATTGAGAGAAATCGGAATTGTTTTGAAAATTAGTAATTATTAATTAACTTGATTAATTAATTTGCCCCGAGTGCACTATTCACTCCATTTGAATTCCGACTTGATATTCTTGATCTACATGCCATATAACTTTACATATATTTGATTTAGAATATTCGGTGAGGTTTTGAAACCTTTCATTTAATTAATTTCCTTGTTTAAGATTTAATCCTCATGGTGATATACAACTTGGAATTGAATTATGGCATACTAAAAAATTAAGTTTTGGTATGGTTGTTCACATATATTAAATTGGGATTAATTGTATGAAAATTGTAACTTTTATTTTATATTTAACTTTAGTGAGAGTTTAATTCACATAGTCGTAGATTGAATGAAATAAACTTGTAATGTGATATTACATTAGTTCTTGGCATGTTCTCTAAGATATGTTAATTTGAGAGCATTTGGTTAAGTTTGAAAATCTAGAGATTTTAATTAAAAGAATTAATTAAAATCTATTTTGTGGTCCCATTAGCTTAATTAAGGTTTTAACTTGCTATTTGTATTGATCATGACTTGTTTACTTGCATGTATTAATTTGGGACTATTTGAAGTTATTTTAGAACCTTGGGATATAAATTAGCATGATTTAATAAAAGTTCTACCTTGTTGTTGTATTTAAGCTCACGAGCTTATGTTTTCAATATTGAATATATTGTTGTCTTGGGTAATGGTTTGCACACTTCATATTTAACATCATTCACGCATAGCATGTAATGAATCGCACACTGAAGATTCGACATTCATCATATCATATTAGTTGTGGACTTAGAGCATGTATTGTATAGGTTTCCAAAATTGGTTGTGCACGGTAGATAGTTGATTATCTTGTATATACATGCTGATATATACGTTGTTGCACAATTTGTTGATTTTGGAAACTTGGGGATGTCGTTGTTTAGCTATGGCTAAGACGTGGTTCTAGTACGGGGGATAATCCCTCTATATAGTCTAGTGCGCACATAGGGAGGTTACCTATGGGCTAGTAACCCTAAAGTAACTATGTTGTCGGTCTGGTCCGGCGTGACATCCGAGTATCCACTTTGTTTGACTTCGCATTTCATTTTCAAGTTGATAACTAGATGATGTTATAACTTGTTGTTCCTTATTTGTCGTTCCATTTTAAGTTACATGATGTTAACTTTGCGAAATTGTGATTTATGCGTTGTATTGGAAGTTCCAATGTTGGTGTAGGATTGATCCTATTGATTCATTTAGAACTTAGACGTTATGTGGCATGAACCACCATTGTTATTTTGTGCTTTAGATTCTAAGTTGATGGCTTTGAGAACTTATACCTTGTTGCATTGTATAACATGCTCTTTTGTTGTTGAATTGCATGGATAATGTGATTCTTGTTAACTTGTATTCAAATATGCTTTTGTCATGTTGTATGGATTACTCTAGACCTAGTTCAATTGTATTGAAAATGCAATTCATGTTAATCTATGCTCAAGCATTCTTCTTGTCGTGTTCTTTGGATTATCCCAACCATGATTCGTTTCATACACATATGTATATCATGATTCTTGTTGCTTAGACTCTAAGGTAGCTTAGGATGCTCCTCGAGTCTCACTTGGACATAGACATTAGGTGGCATGAGCCCCTTTAACATGTTTCACCTTAAGGTGATAAATTTGTAAAATGCTAGGTCGATGCATGCTCATCTCTTACGAGTAGCTTTATGTTACTCACCCCTACGATACTGGGGCATATTTCAGGTACGAAGACTTGGTTCGTGACGCCTAGCATTCCTTGGATGTCGTGTAGCTTTCAAGTTTCCATTTCATGCAAATGTTAGCATGAAATGTCATTTTGTAGACTTATATGTCAAAATATGTATATTTGATTCCATGTATGTAATGTGTACATAAGTGCACTCCTTTCAATGTATTTGACATGTATGAGATGAGGCCAGAGGCCAATGACATGTGTATTGTATTCTATACAACTTTTTAACTTCATGAAATATTATGAAAACCTTGAAAAATCACAAGTCATTGCTTCACCATGGTTGCATCGGGTGTGGGAATTCCATTTTCATTCTTTCATAGGGTCTTATTAATCTTGTATGAAGTGTGGCCAAGGGCCAAATGATTATTTGACTCCATTTTACATTTTTGGATTCCATGTTTTCCATTCCAAGTCCATTTTTGCCTTTTTGCCCGTTGGGGGGTCGAATTTTGCATTGGCTATATTTTTAAGCCATGGACCATTTTAGCGCGTCTAAATAGGTAAGTTACGTTTGCGTGCATAGTCGTTTCTGGGCAAAACCTTATCGTTTGTGTTTTGAGCTTCCTATGAACTCATTTTGAAGTTTTGTTGCATAATCTGATTTTAGGGCACTTTGGGGTTTTCCTTCGGGAAATAAATTCCGTTCTTGATATGGTCACTTAGAAAATGTGATTTTAGGGGGGGTTTCTCTGCTATGCTATAGCAGTTTTTTTTTTTTTAAACTTCTTGCCCTTTCCTGATCTAGGGGCATTCTGGGTACTTCATAGTGTTTCTTTATTGTTTTCGTCTGTATTTCGGGTAGAAAACGTGATTTAAGGGGGGGTTTCTTCTTCGTGTTTTTACAAAAAAAATCATCTTGATGCAGAAAACAACTCGCAGATCTGGAAAATCTGGTCGTTCCAGGTTTTTCCGGAAAAAGTGCTGATCTAAGGGGCATTTTGGGTATTTTACTTGTAAAATAAAATCTTCTCTTGACATGGTCATGTAGAAAACATGATTTGGGGGGGGGGGGGGTTGTTCACAACTTTTTGCCAAAAAATGTGATTTAAGCCCTCAAAACCACATTTGAAGTCCAAAAATCTGTGCAGGTCCTGCCCAGATTTGAACCCAGAAAGTTGTTTTTTTTGAAACTTTGAGGCTTTATATCTTCTTCGTCCCTACTCCAAATCAAGTGATTTTTGAGTCTAAGTGTATTAGTTTTTGTTGGTCTATATAACGGTATGCACGATTGCATCAAATTATATCTTAAAAGACCATTTTACCCCTTGTAAAGTACCCTTGCCGCACTGATTTTAAACCCAAAAGTTGATTTTTATGAAACTTTGACGTTTCATATCTTCTTCATCCGGACTCCGAATCAAGTGATTCTTGAGTCTAAATTCTTTAATTTTTCTTGGTCTATCTAACGGTATGCTCAGTTACATTCAGTTTTTTCAGAAAAGACCATTTTACCCCTTGCGAAGTACCTTTGCTGCATTGATTTCAAACCCAAAAATGTGATTTTTATGAAACTTTGGAGTTTCATATTTTCTTCATCTGGACTCCGAATCAAGTGATTCTTGAGCCCATCTTGATTAGTTTTTCGTTATCCTTCCAGTGGTGTGCTCTGTGGCACTTGAGTCCACAGTTTTCAAAAATGACTATTTTGCCCCTGGGGGCTTATTTGTCATATTTTTGGTCTTTTGCTTCCGCGTCAGTTCTCATTGAGTTCCACGACCTCATGGAAGGTCATTTTAACTTCTTAGAGTCTTGTTTTCTGTTTTCGCTTCCGCATATCGGATTCGTTATTGGGTCAATCTTCGGTTCATCACTGGACACGCTGGCCTAAAAACCAGGGTCATCATAAAGCATACCGCTGGAAGGAGAACGAAAAATTAATTAAGATGGCCTCAAGAATCGCATGATTCGGAGTCCGGACGAAGGAGAAATGGCATGACAAAGAAAAACGAGCACTTAAAGCAAAAAGGGTAAACTGGTAATTATCCAGAAAGATTCGGGTGCAACCGAGCACACCGTTGGAAAGACAACGAAAAATTAGTCAAGTTCAAAAAAGAGTTCACTCGATTTGGAGTCCGGACGAGGGAGAAACGAGGGTTTGAAGTTGAGACGTCGCGGCGGCCCGACGAAGGCCATGGCGTGCCTGGCGCCCATGCGCGAGCCCGCCGGCGCCCAATGGCATGCACATGATGACAAAAAAAAAAAAACAAAATTGAGTGTCCAGAACTTAGGCTTGAAACGGAGGTCGAAATGAGTTTTTCTAGAAAAACATGAAGAAGAAACCCCCCTAAAATCGAGTTTTCTACCCGACAACGCGGACGGAAATGAAAAAAATTTACTATGAAATCCGCAAAATGCCTCTAGATCAGAACTGGACAAGAGACAAAAAGCTGCTACAGGATTTGAGAGCCGAAACGGGCTAGAAGATGAATTTTTCTGAAAAACACGAAAAAAAACCCTTCCCGAAATCAAATTTTCTACCCAGACACGAGAGAGAAAATGAAAAAAAACTCACTACAAAATGGTCAAAACGCCCTCTCAAGAAATCTAGTCAAGAGAGCTAAAAAGTTGCTAAAATGACAACTGGAAGCAGAAACTTCACAAGGGATTTCTAGTACCAAGACGACATTTTCTGGAAAAACAC
Source organism: Cornus florida (assembly GCF_030987335.1). Lineage (NCBI taxonomy): Eukaryota > Viridiplantae > Streptophyta > Magnoliopsida > Cornales > Cornaceae > Cornus > Cornus florida. The sequence continues at coordinate 65,307,468 of NW_026775577.1, read as the reverse complement.
AAAGAAGAAAACCCCCTAAAATCACATTTTCTAAGTGACCATGTGAAGACCGAAATTTATTTTCCGAAGGAAAACCCCAAAAGGCCTTAAAATCAGATTATGCAAGAAAATTTTAAAATGAGTCCATAGGAGACTCAAATCACAAAGGAAAGGGTTTTTCTTAAAAATGATCATGCACGCAAATGTAAATGATAATTTTGAGCGCGCGGGAATGGTCCGTGGCTCCCAGAAATGGCCAAGTCAAAATCCGACCCCTCGACGGCCAAAAAGGCGAAAATGAACTTGAAATGGAAATTATGAAAACCAAAATTAGGAAATAGTTTCAAATGACCGTTTGGCCCATGGCCACACTTCATACAAGATGAATGAGACCTAGTGGAGGTGCCAGAACACACTTTACACGACCCGATTTGAAAATGAACCCTTAGAGGCTCGGTTTCTACTATTTTAGCCCAAAAATACAATATGTGAACTAAAATGCAATGATGAAAACTAAATGGTGTTTGGCCCTTGGCCACACCTCATACATATTAAATGAATGCTAGATATTGAATTTTATACATAAAGCACACTCCGGTGCAAAATAACATACTAAAATGAATGTTTTTTCACATATTCTCATTAAAGGCAAAATACAACCATTATGAATAAACATAGACTTCAAATGAAATTTGGCCCTTGGTCTTATATCATATACATAAAATGAGAATCAAAAAGTGTGCTTAGGCACACATTACAAGTTTAGAATCAAATATACACATTTGACAAAGAAGGCTACAGATGGCATTTCAAGCTAACCTTTACAAGAATGGAACCTTCAAGTCCACAAATCATCCGAGCATAATGAGAATCTCAACCTTGATTCCTGTACCTGAAATATGCCCCAGTAACTTTGGAGTGAGTAACATAAAGCTACTCGTAGGAAATGAGCATGCATCGACCCAACATTTTACAATTTTATCACCTTAAGGTGAAACATGTCAAAGGGGCTCATGCCACCTAACATCAATGTCAAGATGAGACTCAGGGAGCATCCTAAGCTACCTTAGATCATTTCTAGCACAAATCACATCATCCATGCAATTCAAACAACATAGGAGCATGCTATACAAAGCAACATGATATAGATTCTCAAAGTCATCAACTTGAAATCTAATATACAAAAACGACAAAGGTGGGTCATGCCGCCTAACGTCTATGTTCCAAATGAATCTATACGATCATTCCTAAGTCACATTTGAACAATAAAACACGAATCACAATATCTATGCAATTTAACTAATATAGAAGCATGCTATACAAAGCAACAAGATATAGATTCTCAAAGTTATCAACTTGAAATCTAAAAGTGCGAAATCAACTAAATATAGCAATTTAGTATAATTAGAATTTCTAATACCACATATCAAGACATAGATTCTCTAGGTTATCAACTAGAAATCTAAAAGTATGAAATCAACTAAATATAGCAATTTAGTATAATTAGAATTTCAAATACCACACATCAAGACATAGATTCTCTAGGTTATCAACTAGAAATCTAAAAGTGCGAAATCAAATAGTGGAATACTCGGACATCTAAGCTCGGAATTCTGCCGAGACCTCAACGGCTATTACGGGCACTAACCCGCTGGTAATACCGCCCCTAGTGTGCACTATCTTGACGGGGAGAACTCATACCTCCCGCACTAGAGCCAAACTCTAGCCATATCGTAGTAACAATGTCCCAAACGACTCCAAAATAAATAAGTTTACAACTTATATACGAAATATATATAAAGCACGAAACTACATTCCATGCACAAGTAGGTTGTAAGCACACAGCTCATGCTCTAAATCCACAACTACTATAGGGTGACAAATGTTGAATCTTCAGAGCGCGATTCTTTACGCGCTATAATAACATCACATGTCGAATTTTTAGTATGCGATTCGTTACATGCTATAACAATATAATTCAATATTGAAAACATAAACTGAAGAATCTAATACAAATCCAAAATCATGATTTAAATATACTTCCAATGCCAAATTCATGATTAAATCAATAATGCAATAGAAACGGAATTAATCAAGTAAATTAATTAATTTATCTAAGTTCCAAATCTAAACCAAATGGTCCCTAATTAACACATGTTAAACAACATAGCATGGTCATTGCATATACCAATTCAAAAACTTAATTAGGCCATTAAAACAATAAGATGGAATTTAATTAAACCAATATAGTCAAATCCCTAAATTCTAAAACAACATCAAATGGTCCCAAATTAACGTATGCTAGTATACAAGCCCTAGTCATCACAAATATCAAGTTAAAAACTTAATTAAACCAATGGACCTTTAAAATAGATTTTAATTAATCATTTTAATTAAAATCTCTAAATTTTCATACTCATCCAAATGCTCTCAAATTAAAGTATGTTAAATAACATGCCAAGACTTAATTTAATAGCCTATCACAAGTTAATTCCATGTAAGGTACGTCCATGATAATTAAACTTTCACAAAAGATAATTATTAAATAAAAAGTGCAATTCTTTATCAAATACTTCCAATTTAATATATGTTAACAAACATACCAAAGCCTAATTTACTAGCATGCCACAATTTAATTCTAAGTTGAATATCATCATGAGAATTAAATCTTAAACATAGAAAATAATTAAATTAAATTCTAGATTATGAACAAAAGCATGCATACAAGTTGTATAATCATACAAAACACTCAATACAACACATATATAATCCTAAAACATCCCCTACCTCAATTTGAGATGAAAATCTCAAAAGCCACCAAAATAAAACGGCTCCGAATCCGACAATATTTAGGGGTTTTGTCGGGGACAACGTCGTGAACATTAAACTCCAAAGAGGACCTACCAAAATCCTAACTTGACCTCAAACCCGAACTCAAAAATTGGCCAAAAACGGGTTCTAATATGGGTGAAAGAAGTGCGTAGTCAAGACAACCACAAAATGCGAAGGCACTATGACTTTATAACAATGGGAAGGACGTTTAAATGAGAGGAGAAGGGTGGCAGCCCCCCTTGGGCTGCCATAGCAGGTTCTGGTCGTGCATGGAGAGGGGGGAAGATGACTTTTTGACTTTAAGTCCCCCTATTTTTAGAAAATCTCAAAAAGTGCCTCACCGGGTTCGAAAAAGTAAAATTTGAGCAGACGCGCTCAAACGGCAAGAGTCTATGAACAAAAAAGATTCAAAATGAGAAAATATGAACAACGGAAGAAACGGCGTCAAAAACTGAGTCCCGAGCAGAGAGATATGCACCGAATAAATTCAGCGGCAACCGAGGCCAGAAACTCTGAAACTGGAGAAAAATGACCAGAAGGCACTTCTAAGAGTACATAACTCGACGAAATGTAAAAATGAATCCCGTACGAGGATCCAGGCTCAAAACGAGGCATTTTTGCAATAACTTTCATTAATTGTACAATGGCCCCTCCAAAAAGTGAAAACTGCACTAATGGCCCAGAATAAAAATATCTTCCAAAAATATTTTCTTAAAAACCCCTGAAATAAAATATCTTCAAAAGATATTTATGAAAAATACCCCAAGAAATGAAAAAGATTGTGAAGAACTGTGCATCCATGCCCCTATGGACACTAGGAGCAACCAGAGTACTTTCTATAAAAGTAAAGATACGTATTTCGTGGAAACCACTTAGAATGAAGATACGTTAAGTCAAAAACTAACTCCGAGCATGAAAAGTGAGGTTGTGCCAAAAAGTGACAAATGGGAAAAAGACAAAATAGGGAAAAGGATGAAAAGTGAATAGTGTCGAAAAATGAAAAAATGTGGAAGTGACTCAGTCCTTAAAGGAAGTTGTCAATCCAAAAGAAAAGAGTCTCAGAAATCATTCCAGAGCACTCAAGACGACACTAAGTGACATGAAACCGAACTCAGAAAGGAAAAGAACAACGGAAAAAAAATATCCGTGAAAATCTGAGAAAAATGAAATGAAGGAAATGACAGGGTCATTACAACCTACCCTTTTTAAAGGGATTTCGTCCCCGAAATCAGGAATAGACAAAAGAGAACCAAATAAGATCAATGTAAGATCAAACTAAAGGATAAACTATAAGGTGCTAAAGGACAACTCCAAAAGCCTAAAGGTCACCCGAAAGAACGCAAAAACCCAGAACTGGGTGACACTTCCTAAACGAATCGGCATATCAACTCAAAGTCAATCACCGAAAGAATCCCCAAGACAACGGCAAGTCAAATCATGACAGATGGCTAAGAATGATATGGCAGTACGAACAATGACGAGAACCCGCCCACACTTACTCGTCAGTAACATGCCCTCAACAGATCAACTCAGAAGGAAACTTTTCGATACAAATGACATCAATATCGAAAATGATCATTACCAAAAGCACTACGAGAACTACGCATCCGCGAGAGTTAGGGTATCTAATCCCAAAACTCTAACAACAATGTCACTGGCACCGTTATGCTTAAAGCCTTAAATCCTTAACGCTAGCGTAACTAAAGACCCCCGCATTTGAAAACACCATAACAACAACACTAGTCCCGAATCCACAGCCTGACGAGTCTGTGCCCTTAAGCCAATGGATTAGACCCACAAAACCAAAAACCTATGCACCGATCTAAAGTAGACCTACCGTAAGGCTACACACAGAAGACAAAACATTGGATCAAAATCTCAATCATGGGCAACTAAAACCTCAAAACACAAGTCTACTACGTAGTTCGCTTATGACAATCTCGACATCTAAGGTCATAAAACCCTAACATAAGTGCAAGAAAGGATGAAACAGTATAAATCAAATACTCACATAGTATATGCTTGCAAAATTTAAATGACATAAATCTAATAATATCGTAGTACTAAGCACAGTACACATAAGGTAAACCAAATAAACCACCTATCACATAAAGGTTAAACAAATAACAACGCGCTATACACCACCAACGGCACAAACATGATAAACAGATACAGTATAAGCAAACGTATCATATACATCCTCATACAACGATCACATAGTCATACACCCTAAACATGTTTTTAAGGTATGCTCGTTAACAATGGAGCTCATAAATATGTAAAAGTGATCACACAAATGGCAAGTTCATAAAATCAAAAGAATGAATGCAATGCCTCTCTAAAGACACCACACAGAAAATGTACAACCGAACCTAGATGAGTCCAATCTCTCATCACAAGGAAAGGAAACATCCCCCAAACCAAGATGCCAACGAGTTCGGTGGGAACTCTACAGGATTCTACCAGAACCCTAACACGATGCCCTAAAAGGAAATAAGATCAATAATAACACGAGTTATTATGATCGAATGCAACTCACGCCATGAATGCACGAAACAAGAAGTAAGGCAATGTATGCAACATATAGTCATGCTAAAGCAGATAAGCATATACAATATGCTAAAATGAATTAAGTAAGCTTCAAAACAATTTGTCAATTAAGCATGTAGACAGGTTATCAAACCAAGCATGTTATCAAGAAGTACGTAAACATGTTATAATACTAAAACATGTTAACAAATAGCATATGTACACGTATAACATAGCAACAAAAATGTGATATGCACCCAAAACCCGTTGTCCAAGGTATTTAAACCTAGGAGCTCTGATACCACCTGTGACGGCCTTGGTTTTTCAAGCCAGTGCATCTTGTGATGAACCGAAGATTGACCTAATAACGAATCCAAATGCAGAAGCAAAAATAGAAAATAAAACTCTAAGAAGTCAAAGTGACCTTCCATGTGGTCGTGGAACTTAATGAGAACTGATGCGGAAGCAAAAGATCGAAAATATGACAAATAAGCCCCCAGGGGCAAAATAGTTATTTCTGAAAACTGTGGACTCTGGTGCCACCGAGCACACCGCTGGAAGGACAATGAAAAACTAATCAAGATGGACTCAAGAATAGCATGATTCGAAGTCCGAACGAAAGAGAAACGACATGACGAAGAAAAACAAGCACTTAAAGCAAAAAAGGTAAACTGGTAATTATCCAGGAAGATCAGGGTGCAACTGAGCACACCGTTGGAAAGACAGCGAAAAATTAGTCAAGTTCAAAAAAAAGTTCACTCGATTTGGAGTCCGGACGAGGGAGAAACGAGGGTTTGAAGTTGAGACGTCGCGGTTGCCCGACGAAGGCCACGGCACGCCCGGCGCCCATGCACAAGCCCACCGGCACCCATGCCAGCGCCCAATGGCATGCCCATGATGACAGAAAAAAAAAAAAAAAAAAAATTCGAGTGTCCAGAAGTTAGGCTTGAAACGAAGGTCGAAATGAGTTTTTCTGGAAAAACACGAAGAAGAAACCCCCCTAAAATCGAGTTTTCTACCCGACAACGCGGACGGAAACGAAAAAAATTCACTGTGAAATTCCCAAAATGCCTCTAGATCAGAATTGGACAAGAGGCAAAAAGCTGCTACAGGATCTGAGAGCCAAAACGGGCTAGAAGATGGATTTTTCTGGAAAAATACGAAAAAAAACCCTTCCTGAAATCAAATTTTCTACCCAGACACGAAAAGAAAATGAAAAAAACTTACTGCAAAATGGCCAAAACGCCCTCCCAAAAAATCTGGTCAAGAGAGCTAAAAAGCTGCTAAAATGAAAACTGGAAGCTGAAACTTCATGAGGGATTTCTGGTACCAAGACGACATTTTCTGGAAAAACACAAAGAAGAAACCCCCTCTAAAATCACGTTTTCTAAGTGACCATATGAAGATCGAAATTTATTTTCTGAAAGAAAACCTCAAAAGGTCCTAAAATCAGATTATGCAAGAAAATTTTAAAATGAGTCCGTAGGAGGCTCAAATCACAAAGGAAAGGGTTTTTCTTAAAAATGATCATGCACGCAAACGTAAATGATAATTTTGAGCGCACAGGAATGATCCGTGGCTATCATAAATGGCCGAGTCAAAATCCGACCCCCCGACGGCCAAAAAGGCGAAAATGAACTTGAAATGGAAAATATGGAAACCAAAATTCGAAAATGGTTTCAAATGACCGTTTGGCCCTTGGCCACACTTCATACAAGATGAATGAGACCTAGTGGAGGTGCCAGAACACACTTTACACCACCCGATTTTGAAAATGAACCCTTAAAGGCTTGGTTTATACTATTTTAGCTCAAAAATGCAATATGTGAACTAAAATGCAAAAATAAAAACTAAATGGTGTTTAGCCCTTGGCCAGACCTTATACATATTAAATGAATGCTAGATAATGAATTTCATACATAAAGCACACTCCGGTGCAAAATAACATACTAAAACGAATGCTTTTTCACATTTTCTCATTAAAGGCAAAATACAACCATTATGAATAAACATGGACTTCAAATGAAATTTGGCTCTTGGCCTTATATCATATACATAAAATGAGAATCAAAAAGTGTGCTTAGGCACACATTACAAGTTTAGAATTAAATATACACATTTGATAAAGAAGGCTACAGATGGCATTTCAAGCTAACCTTTACAAGAATGGAACCTTCAAGTCCACAAATCATCCGAGCATAATGAGAATCTCAACCTTGATTCCTGTACCTGAAATATGCCCCAGTAACTTTGGGGTGAGTAACATAAAGCTACTTGTAGGAAATGAGCATGCATCGACCTAGCATTTTACAATTTTATCACCTTAAGGTGAAACATGTCAAAGGGGCTCATGCCACCTAACGTCAATGTCAAGATGAGACTCAGGGAGCATCCTAAGCTACCCTAGATTTTAGCACAAATCACATCATTCATACAATTCAAACAAAATAGGAGCATGCTATACAAAGCAACATGATATAGATTCTCAAAGTCACCAACTTGAAATCTAATATACAAAAACGACAAAGGTGGGTCATGCCGCCTAACGTCTATGTTCCAAATGAATCTATATAATCATTCCTAATTCACATTTGAACAATAAAACATGAATCACAATATCTATGCAATTTAACTGACATAGAAGCATGCTATACAAAGCAACAAGATATAGATTCTCAAAGTTATCAACTTGAAATCTAAAAGTGCGAAATCAACTAAATATTGCAATTTAGTATAATTAGAATTTCTAATACCACACATCAAGACATGGATTCTCTAGGTTATCAACTAGAAATATAAAAGTGCGAAATCAACTAAATATAGTAATTTAATATAATTAGAATTTCTAATACCACACATCAAGACATAGATTCTCTAGGTTATCAACTAGAAATCTAAAAGTGCGAAATCAAATAGTGGAATACTTGGAAATCTAAGCTCGGAATTCTGCCGAGACCTCAACGGCTATTACGGGCACTAACCTGCTGGTAATACCACCCCTAGTGTGTACTATCTTGACGGGGAGAACTCATACCTCCAGCACAAGAGCCAAACTGTAGCCATATCATAGTAACAATGTCCCAAATGACTCCAAAATAAATAAGTGTACAACTTATATACGAAATATATATAAAGCACGAAACTACATTCCATGCACAAGTAGGTTCTAACCACATAGCTCATGCTCTAAATCCACAACTACTATAGGACGACAAATGTCGAATCTTTAGAGCGTGATTCGTTACGCGCTATAATAACATCACATGTCAAATTTTCAGTGTGCGATTCGTTACATGCTATAACAATATAATTCAATATTGAAAACATAAACTGAAGAATCTAATACAAGTTTAAAATCATGATTTAAATATACTTCCAATGCCAAATTCATGATTAAATCAATAATGCAATAGAAATGGAAATTAATCAAATAAATTAATTAATTTCTCTAAGTTCCAAATCTCAACCAAATGGTCCCTAATTAACACATGTTAAACAACATAGCATGGTCATTGCATATACCAATTCAAAAACTTAATTAGGCCATTAAAACAATAAGATGGAATTTAATTAAACCAATATAGTCAAATCCCTAAATTCTAAAACAACATCAAATGGTCCCAAATTAACATATGCTAGTATACAAGCCCTTGTCATCACAAATATCAAGTTAAAAACTTAATTAAACCAATGGACCTTTAAAATATATTTTTATTAATCATTTTAATTAAAATCTCTAAATTTTCATACTCATCCAAATGCTCTCAAATTAAAGTATGTTAAAGAACATGCTAAGACTTAATTTAATAGCCTATCACAAGTTAATTCCATGCAAGGTACGTCCATGATAATTAAACTTTCACAAAAGATAATTATTAAATAAAAAGTGCAATTCTTTATCAAATACTTCCAATTTAATATATGTTAACAAACATACCAAAGCCTACTTTACTAGCATGCCACAATTTAATTCTAAGTTGAATATCATCATGAGAATTAAATCTAAAATATAGAAAATAATTAAAATAAATTCTAGATTATGAACAAAAGCATGCATACAAGTTGTATAATCATGGGAAACACTCAATACAACACATATATAATCCTAAAACATTCCCTATCTCAATTTGGGATGAAAATCTCAAAAGCTGCCAAAATAAAACGGCTCCGAATCCGACAATACTTAGGGGTTTTGTCGGGGACAACGCTGTGAACATTAAACTCCAAAGAGGACCTACCAAAATCCTAACTTGGCCTCAAACCCAAACTTAAAAATTAGCCAAAAATGGGTTCTAATATGGGGGAAAGAAGCGCGTAGTCAAGACAACCACAAAACGCGAATGCACTATGACTTTATAACAAAGGGAAGGACGTTTAAATGAGAGGAGAAGGGTGGCAGCCCCCTTGGGCTGCCATAGCAGGTTTTGGTCGTGCATGGAAAGGGGAGAAGATGACTTTTTGACTTTAAGTCCCCTTATTTATAGAAAATCTCAAAAAATGCCCCGCCGGGTCCGGAAAAGTAAAATTTGAGCAGACGCGCTCAAACTATGAGACTTCATGAACAAAAAAGATTCAAAATGAGAAAATATGAACAGCGGAAGAAACGGCGTCAAAAACCGAGTTCCGAGCAGAGAGATATGCCCTGAACAAGTTCGGCGATAACCGGGGCCAAAAACTCTGAAACTGGAGAAAAACGACCTGAAGGAAATTCTAAGAGTACACAACTCGATGAAATGTAAAAATGAATCCCGTACGAGGATCCAGGCTCAGAACGAGGCATTTTTGCGATAACTTTCATTAATTGCACAACGGCCCCTCCAAAAAGTGAAAACTACACTAGTCTCCAGAATGAAAATATCTTCCAAAAATATTTTCTTAAAAACCCCTGAAATAAAATATCTTCAAAAGATATTTATGTAAAACACCCCAAGAAATGAAAAAGATTATGAAGAACTGTGCATCCCTATGGACACCGGGAGCAACTAGATGACTTTTCTACAAAAGTAAAGATATGTATTTCGTGGAAACCACTTTGAATAAAGATACGTGAAGTCAAAACTAACTCCGAGCACGAAAAGTGAGGTTGTGCCAAAAAGTGACAAACGGGGAAAAGACAAAATAGTAAAAAAGACGAAATAGGGAAAAGGACGAAAAGTGAATAGTGTCGAAAAACGAAAAATGTGAAAATGACTTGGTCCTTAAAGGAAGTTGTCAATCCAAAGAAAAGAGTCTTGAAAATCATTCCAGAGCACTCAAGACGACACTAAGTGACAAGAAACCGAACTCAGAAAGGAAAAGAACAACGGGAAAAAAATATCCTTGAAAATTTGAGAAGAATGAAATGAAGGAAATGACAGGGTCATTACAAAATGGTTTCAAAATACCATTTAGCCCTTAGCCACACATCATACATCATTAATGAGACCCTATGGAAGAATCAAAATAGAATTCCCATACCCGATGCAAACATGGTGAAGCAATAACTCAATATTTTTTTAAATTTTCATAATATTCCATGAAGTCAAAAATTACATAGGATACAAATTACATGTCATTGGCCTCCAGCCTCATCTCATACATGTCAAATACATTGTAAAGAGTGTATTCATATACACATTATATATATGGTATCAAATATACACATTTTGGCATATAAGGTTATAAGTGGCATTCCAAGCCAACCTTTACAAGAATTAAAAACCTTCAAGTCTACAATCATCCAAGCAATGATGAACATCACGAACCAAGTCTTCGAACCTGAAACAGCCCCCAGTAATTTCGGGGTGAGTAAACAAGTTTACTCGTAGAAAATGAGTATGCATGACTCGATTTCTTTAGAGATTTTTATATTGACTTGAAACAATTCAAAAGGGTCATGCCACCTAACGTCTATGTCAAATGTTAGACTCAGGGAGCATTTTAAGCTACCTTAGATCATTTCTAGCATAATTCATATCCCTCATGCAATTCAAACAACATAGAAGCATGTTATACGGTGCAACAAGGTATAGATTTTCAAAGCCATCCACTTGAAATCTAAAATACGAAAATAACAAAGTGGGTCACGCCACCTAACATCTATGTTCCAAATGAATCTATAGGTTCATTACTAAAGTACATTTGAACATTTAAAACACAATTCACCATATTAATGCAACTTAACCAACATTGGAACTTCCAACACAACGCATCAAGCACAAATTCTCGAGTTAACATCTCGTAACTTAAAATAGGAAATCAAATAAAGAATAACAAGTTACAACATCATATAGTTATCAACTTGAAATGAAATGCGAAATCAAACAAGGTGGATACTTGGACATCACGCCGGATCAAACCGATACCAAATTTACTTAGGGTTACTAGCCCACGGGTAACTGCCCTATGTGCGCACTAGACTATAGAGGGATATTTCCCCGTACTAGAACCATGTCATAGCCGTAGTCAAACAACGACATCTCCAAGTTTCTAAAATCAACAAGTTGTGCAACAACGTATATAGTAACATGTATATACAAGATAACCAACTATCTACCACGCACAACCAAATTTGGAAACACATACAATACATGCTCTAAGTCCACAACTACTATGGCATTAAAGACGTCAAATACAAGGTATGCAACTCATCACATAAGGCAACAATATAATCCATAATAAAAACATGCTCTCATGAATATAAATATAACAACAATGTTATACTATGCTCAAAATATAACTAAGTGAATATACAACAAGTCCAAGTCCATGATTTGAATATAAAAACAATTTCTAAAACACAACTAAATCCGTGGAGCCATTAGATAGAATTTAATTAAACAAAAAATAATTAAATTCTCTAGATTTCAAATCAATTTCAAATAACCTCAATTTATTATATGTTAAACAACATAACATGCTTATTACATATATCAAATCAAAAGAGCAAAATGAGCAAGACATCATCATGTAGAATTTAATTAATTTAAATTAATTAAATCTCTAATTTTCAAAAGTTATTCAAATGATCCCAAATTAATATATAACAAGGACTAAGTCATAGTCATGCTATATATCAAGTCTAAAATGGAATACAAGCAAAACACAATTAACTAGAATTTAAATCAAATTAAATTCATTAAATCTCTAGATTTGAAAACTCATTTAAATCATCCCAATTTAATATATAATAAAGGTCAAGTCATGGCCATGCCATATATCAAGTCTAAAGTAAGTTTCAAGCAAGCCATAATTAATCATTAATTCCTCAAATTGATATAAAGTATGCATACAACTTGTATTTCACTATAAAAGCAATTAAAAACCACTTGAAAAAAATAACTATAACACCCCCTACCTCACTAGAGAAGTGTCTCTATAGAATCCAAGGCAAATCAATATAAAATAGCAAACCCTTCAAGAGTTATGTAGGGGATGATGAGGGGAACAAAAAGTATTCCAAGCTTCATGGTCAAAGGTGAGTGGATGGGCCTCAAAAATCGAGGTCAAGGCCTAAGCATCAAGCTTCTCTAATGGTGGCTAGGGTTTGTGGTGAAGAAGAGAATAAAATAATATAATTAAGTGTAAGTGGAGGAAATAGAAATCCTCCATTCACTATGTGCTCTTACACTACCTCTCTCATACACATAATACAAGACTAAATTTTGTAATGACCTGATGTAATACCCTTAATTTCAAAAGGGATAAAAATGGAATTTAAATTTTATTTTTGTATCTCTATGCTTATGTGTCCATTTGTTTGCTTATTTTAATTCATTATGTTATTTTTTTTAATTGTTTGTTTATTTTAATTAAGGGTGTCATTCTTTAGTTGTTTGTTTATTTTAATTAATTGTTTTATTTATTTTATGTGTTTTAAGTGATTTGTGGCTTGCTTATTTGATTTAATTAATGAGTGTTATTAAATTAATTATTTATTAAGTATTTAATTTTTTTTTAAACAGGGTAATTATGTAATTCTCATTAACTGGGGTTTTAGATACGTTTTAGTTAGGGTTTTTGGAGCCGTCTCGTAAGCATCTGATATGTATCTAAACTGGGTTACTTTGTGGGCCGACGAAGTTAGGGCTCTGTGGATTAGGGTTTTAATCTTGCAATTATAAATACCTCAGTATATGTTAAACCTAGGGTTACATATTGTCGTAGCTTTTACACGGAAAAGTCTCCCAAATAGAGAGAGTTACACAGGGAGTTTTGGTGAGAACAGAGCTGTTTGTGAGAATTTCGACTGGGGTTCCAAGGTTTAACCAAGGAGAAGGAAGGAGCAGAGGTTCTAGGAGGTTAGACAAGTTTCAGTGGATGTCGGAAAAACTGAGACCAACGGCAACAAGGGTTTGTTCGCAAACCTATTCAGGCAAGTTCTATCTTCCTCTTTCCCTTTGAGCCGTGTTCTGTGCACCTAGATATGCTCTAGGGTTTTAAGGAAATTGACAACTAAATCATTCATGTATGTTATACATCAAATTAATCATATGTATGCTTTGAATTATTTCTGTGATGATTTCTGCAATATCTGTTACAGTGCATGCAAGTTGGTTCAGTTTTATGTCCTTTAAGCATGAGGGTTCTTGTCGTAGTTTTGTCTCTGTTTTTTTATTGCAACTACTGTAAACTAAGTATGGAAAGACTATGGGAGTTATGTAAATCTCATAGGAAGGTTGCTATTTCTATTTTAGATCTCTGTTGCATTTAGCTTCGTTGTAATCTATGCATGAGGTTTCAGTTTTTGCACAAGTTTACTTCTGTTAATTGATTTAAATTGCTATAATCAAACCTTGGGGATGCTATTAGGAGGGTATTAGATCCTTTAGATCAGTTTAAGAAATAAGCAGAGGGGTAGGAATTGATCGGAGAAGGAGCAGATTGACGGAAACGGAGCAGGGATGAACTGGAGGCTCTCAAGAGGGAGAGAGCCGGCTCTAGAAAGTCAAGAGCCGGCTCCCCTTCAGCAAGAGCCGGCTCCTAGGGAATTGGAGCCGGCTCCAATAGGAGAAGAGCCGGCTCGTCCATTCCAAGAGCCGGCTCCAATTTGTTTTTACGTCCAGGAAGGGTTTTTAGGGCTCTGTTTGGTGTTTTGAGCACTGTTTGAGCTTCTGAGTGATTCTAATGAACTGTAGGGACTTAACAGAGGATCTAAGTAGTTAATTCTAAGTGATATTAAACTTATTGTTGCATAGTTTAAGTCTCTAAGACAAAGGATATAGCAGTGTAAAAATATACAACGGTGTATGCTACTAACAGAGAAAGGAACTAAATGGCTTGATTAAATTTTAGAAATTTAATGAGACTTCACGGAGGGGTTAAATAGTTAATTTTTGGGTGTTATTAAGACCCTAAATTGATTTAAGGTTAATTCTAAATTAACGGATCAAACTGTATAACACTTATGTACATTGTATACGGTTAGTGGATAGATGAAGTTTTAAATACTTAAGCTTATTTTTAGGCATTCCAGTGGGATTTAATATATTTATAAAATGGTTTTAAATATATTATAGGGTCATTGATGTGTTAGATGTGATCTATGCAGGCTCTGGATGTTAGTTGTTGATTTATTAAATCATCTCCTGCAACTGTATGGTTAATTGTTTGGATTTAAATTGCTGAAACATTTAAAAATCTTCGGTAATTAATTGGATATTGGTTTTAGATTTTAAATTGCTGTACTATCATTCATAGTCTGTAATTTACATGGTTTTGGTTTTAAGTTGTTGAAATACTAAATACTATTCTGCAACGATGTGGATGGTTGGTTTTGGACTATAAATTACGTGCTTATTATTTATGCCTTGTAATTTACCTGGAATTATGTATTGGAACATAATTGCTGAATTCTTATACTTAATTCGGTCAATTATTTGGAATCATATATTGGATTATAATTGCTGAATTCTTATATTAAATTTGACCAATTATTTGGAATTATGTATTGGATTTTAATTGCTGAATTCTCACATTAAAATTCTGTCAATTATCTGGGTTTGGTTTTGCATTGTAAATTACTTGCTTATCATTTGAATGTTGTAATTTACATGGATATGGAGGATGGTATGCACCGGTATGGGACGGTGGCATACTAGGTATGGTTTAGATCAAAATGCTAATTCCTACCTTATGGATTTTAATTGGTGAACAGTATGACTGGTTCTATCAATTATATGGACTTTGTGGATTGTATGCACCGGTATGGGACGGTGGCATACTAGGGACAGACTGATTTAAAATACTCAGTCCTACCTATTTTGGAATAAGGGAACGGGTTGTTAAATAAATCCTCCTTATATATATATAAGTCGGTACGGTTGAATACGCCGAATGACTTATTGGATTTCTTATGAATGGTTAGGAACGGAGTTTAGATATATATGTTTATGGTACCACGAGTTGAGCTTGAGTCTCAAACTTGTTGTTAGGGTGCGTATATGCAGTGGATGTGTAGCTGGTTATAGTAGGTTGGGTGTACCCTGTTAGGTCTAGGTACTCATGCCCACCTTTGGGTGCGTATTCCCATGTTGCCTTCTATTCAGGTTGAGATCCCTACTGTAGTTCAGTGAAGGTCCCATAGTGTGGATATATATATGTATAGACTAGATAGATATTGTGAGGTATCTATGGTGTATCTGCGTATCGGGTCATTGTATGGATTGCAGTTAGATTAGAACTTGCTTGTGGGCCTGACCCACCCTTTTATTATTTTTTTTCAGGTGTTCGTCAGTTCTGGGCTGTAGAGCTTGATCGTGCTGAGCAGATACAGTTATTCACTCTACTTATGGCGTAGGATTTTATTTCATGTTAAGACTTGGGTTTTGTTCCAATCTTTTGAGTACCATTGGATATTTTAGGGGTCCACTAGATGGATTCCTGAGTTGTATAAACTGGAGAACGATTTCCATTCGTGGTGGATCAGTTGTATCAAAATAGTTTTAATTATCGATGAAATTATTTATTCTGAGGTTTTCAATTATTGGATTATCATTCTAGGTTCTTTTCAGCAAAATTTTATTCATTCTTGTTTTTTATATTGTATTTTGTGTTCATTAAATTGCTAATTGTTTTGATATCCTCGGGTAATCGGGCGTGGGCCTGGCCAACCCGCATCCGGAAATCCGGGGGTATCACAGTTGGTATCAGAGCACTCCAGGTTCTAGTGTCCTTAGGAGTGTTTTCGTTATAAGACTTCCGCGTTGCGTCTCTTAAAACTTAGAGCCATGTTAGGATTCGTTGTACTCTTGTTACGGATTGTTAGGAGGAACGGATGTCAATTATATTCCATAGTTATGGAATGGTTGGCACTAAGAGGAGGATGGGGTCCAGGACGAAAGCAATACGGACCTAACGGAGTAAAGGAGTATGTTGTCGAGTTCTTTGCAAGAAACAGAACTTAGGATCAAAGGTTTAGTTCTAAGATTGGCATTGCTTAGAAAGTATACGCCATGGAAGGATTAAGGTGTAGGTAGTAGGTCACCGTTTATTGGGACCAACACAATTTCAGTTGTGTTCAAAGAGGAGAGAAGCGAAGAGTGGGATTCTGAAGAGGATTCTGAGGAAGAAGATTTCGGCGTATCCAAGAAAAGGGATATTGAAATTTGAGGATGACGAATCGCACAAATGTGTTTTCATTCACAAGTAGTATAGTGAATGATACTGGTAGAGTTGGTGTGAACCAACCTACATATGGATGAATTGGTGTATCATGTCTTCAGGAGTTAATTGAAAAGTACTCTTTGGGAGTTTGGGAATCGGATGGAGTTCTTGTCAGAACAAAGACGTGATTTATACCACATTCTGGAGCGTACGGGAATTAGGATGTAACGTGCTAAGTCGCTTTAATAAAGCCACGATAGACGGTTTGCGTATTAGGTGGATGAGGGGTAAGCCATTGGATATTTGCTTAAGCAAACGATTGTGCAGTTAATCTACGGTTAATGGATCAGTTTCAGGGTTGGATAATTACCAACGAAACTATGGAACAGACTTTTGCGAACTTGAATTCAAAGGAGGTTTTCTTCTTTGGAATGGAGGATATCTTAAAAAAAAAAAGGATTATATTTTGGTTGTTTTATGTGTTGTGTGTATCTACATGTTTCATCTTGATTGTTATGTGTTTTGGTTTTGTTATTACATGTTTTATTTTTGTTAATTAGTTCGGATTGGGAGTATGGATTGGTTAGGGACACAAGTATGTGATTAATTAACTATTATTTTAATGACATGGGTAATAGCGCTATGTACGCTAGGATTTAGGAAGGTATGGTCATAGGATTAGGTAAACATGCAAATTTCTAGCCAATCTATTAGACCTGGATCTGCATCAGTATGGGATGCTACTTGGGATGGGATAGTTAACCTATCATTACGTGTTGGTTAGTTTTTGTGTGTCCTTTATATCGGACATATATATATATATTTTATTTTTGGAATGTGGTGGAACCTATACATAGAGGCAAAGTCCACAACGGAACGGAAATGAATTTTAAAATATAATTCAACATTTCGTGAATTCCGAGGACGGAATTCCATTTGTTAGGGGGGAAGAATGTAATACCCCTAATTTCAAAAGGGATAAAAATGGAATTTAAATTTTATTTTTGTATCTATATGCTTATGTGTCCATTTGTTTGTTTATTTTAATTCATTATGTTATTTTTTTTAATTGTTTGTTTATTTTAATTAAGGGTGTCATTCTTTATTTGTTTGTTTATTTTAATTAATTGTTTTATTTATTTTATGTGTTTTAAGTGATTCGTGGCTTGCTTATTTGATTTAATTAATGAGTGTTATTAAACTAATTATTTATTAAGTATTTAATTTTTTTTAAACAGGGTAATTATGTAATTCTCATTAACTGGGGTTTTAGATACGTTTTAGTTAGGGTTTTTGGAGCCGTCTCGTAAGCATCTGATATGTATCTAAACTGGGTTACTTTGTGGGCCGACGAAGTTAGGGCTCTGTGGATTAGGGTTTTAATCTTGCAATTATAAATACCTCAGTATATGTTAAACCTAGGGTTACATATTGTCGTAGCTTTTACACGGAAAAGTCTGCCAAATAGAGAGAGTTACAGAGGGAGTTTTGGTGAGAACAGAGCTGTTTGTGAGAATTTCGACTGGGGTTCCAAGGTTTAACCAAGGAGAAGGAAGGAGCAGAGGTTCTAGGAGGTTAGACAAGTTTCAGTGGATGTCGGAAAAACTGAGACCAACGGCAACAAGGGTTTGTTCGCAAACCTATTCAGGCAAGTTCTATCTTCCTCTTTCCCTTTGAGCCGTGTTCTGTGCACCTAGATATGCTCTAGGGTTTTAAGGAAATTGACAACTAAATCATTCATGTATGTTATACATCAAATTAATCATATGTATGCTTTGAATTATTTCTGTGATGATTTCTGCAATATCTGTTACAGTGCATGCAAGTTGGTTCAGTTTTATGTCCTTTAAGCATGAGGGTTCTTGTCGTAGTTTTGTCTCTGTTTTTTTATTGCAACTACTGTAAACTAAGTATGGAAAGACTATGGGAGTTATGTATATCTCATAGGAAGGTTGCTATTTCTATTTTAGATCTCTGTTGCATTTAGCTTCGTTGTAATCTATGCATGAGGTTTCAGTTTTTGCACAAGTTAACTTCTGTTAATTGATTTAAATTGCTATAATCAAACCTTGGGGATGCTATCAGGAGGGTATTAGATCCTTTAGATTAGTTTAAGAAACAAGCAGAGGGGTAGGAATTGATCGGAGAAGGAGCAGATTGACGGAAACGGAGCAGGGATGAACTGGAGGCTCTCAAGAGGGAAAGAGCCGGCTCTAGAAAGTCAAGAGCCGGCTCCCCTTCAGCAAGAGCCGGCTCCTAGGGAATTGGAGCCGGCTTTAATAGGAGAAGAGCCGGCTCTTCCATTCCAAGAGCCGGCTTCAATTTGTTTTTACGTCCAGGAAGGGTTTTTAGGGCTCTGTTTGGTGTTTTGAGCACTGTTTGAGCTTCTGAGTGATTCTAATGAACTGTAGGGACTTAACAGAGGATCTAAGTAGTTAATTCTAAGTGATATTAAACTTATTATTGCATAGTTTAAGTCTCTAAGACAAAGGATATAGCAGTGTAAAAATATACAACGGTGTATGCTACTAAAAGAGAAAGGAACTAAATGGCTTGATTAAATTTTAGAAATTTAATGAGACTTCACAGAGGGATTAAATAGTTAATTTTTGGGTGTTATTAAGACCCTAAATTGATTTAAGGTTAATTCGAAATTAACGGATCAAACTGTATAACACTTATGTACATTGTATACGGTTAGTGGATAGATGAAGTTTTAAATACTTAAGCTTATTTTTAGGCATTCCAGTGGGATTTAATATATTTATAAAATGGTTTTAAATATATTATAGGGTCATTGATGTGTTAGATGTGATCTATGCAGGCTCTGGATGTTAGTTGTTGATTTATTAAATCATCTCCTGCAACTGTATGGTTAATTGTTTGGATTTAAATTGCTGAAACATTTAAAAATCTTCGGTAATTAATTGGATATTGGTTTTAGATTTTAAATTGCTGTACTATCATTCATAGTCTATAATTTACATGGTTTTGGTTTTAAGTTGTTGAAATACTAAATACTATTCTGCAACGATGTGGATGGTTGGTTTTGGACTATAAATTACGTGCTTATTATTTATGCCTTGTAATTTACCTGGAATTATGTATTGGAACATAATTGCTGAATTCTTATACTTAATTCGGTCAATTATTTGGAATCATATATTGGATTATAATTGCTGAATTCTTATATTAAATTTGACCAATTATTTGGAATTTTGTATTGGATTTTAATTGCTGAATTCTCACATTAAAATTCTGTCAATTATCTGGGTTTGGTTTTGCATTGTAAATTACTTGCTTATCATTTGAATGTTGTAATTTAAATGGATATGGAGGATGGTATGCACCGGTATGGGACGGTGGCATACTAGGTATGGTTTAGATCAAAATGCTAATTCCTACCTTATGGATTTTAATTGGTGAACAGTATGACTGGTTCTATCAATTATATGGACTTTGTGGATTGTATGCACCGGTATGGGACGGTGGCATATTAGGGACAGACTGATTTAAAATACTCAGTCCTACCTATTTTGGAATAAGGGAACGGGTTGTTAAATAAATCCTCCTTATATATATATAAGTCGGTACGGTTGAATACGCCGAATGACTTATTGGATTTCTTGTGAATGGTTAGGAACGGAGTTTAGATATATATGTTTATGGTACCACGAGTTGAGCTTGAGTCTCAAACTTGTTGGTTATGGTGGGTATATGCAGTGGATGTGTAGCTGGTTATAGTAGGTTGGGTGTACCCTGTTAGGTTTAGGTACTCATGCCCACCTTTGGGTACGTATTCGCATGTTGCCTTCTATTCAGGTTGAGATCCCTACTGTAGTTCAGTGAAGGTCCCATAGTGTGGATATATATATGTATAGACTAGATAGATATTGTGAGGTATCTATGGTGTATCTGCGTATCGGGTCACTGTATGGATTGCAGTTAGATTAGAACTTGCTTGTGGGCCTGACCCATCCTTTTATTATTTTTTTTCAGGTGTTCGTCAGTTCTGGGCTGTAGAGCTTGATCGTGCTGAGCAGATACAGTTATTCACTCTACTGATGGTGTATGATTTTATTTCATGTTAAGACTTGGGTTTTGTTCCAGTTTTTTGAGTACCATTGGATATTTTAGGGGTCCACTAGATGGATTCCCGAGTTGTATAAATTGGAGAACGATTTCCATTCGTGGTGGATTAGTTGTATCAAAATAGTTTTAATTATCGATGAAATTATTTATTCTGAGGTTTTCAATTATTGCATTATCATTCTAGGTTCTTTTCAGCAAAATTTTATTCATTCTTGTTTTCTATATTGTATTCTGTGTTCATTAAATTGCTAATTATTTTGATATCCTCGGGTAATCGGGCGTGGGCCTGGCCAACCCGCATCCGGAAATCCGGGGGTATCACGCCTGATCTTTTTCCTCCTTTTCCATTTTCGGTTTTTTTTTTTTTTTTTTTTTTTTTTTTTTTTTTTTTTTTTTTCCTATATCGTCTTTTTCCCGTTTATCATTTTTCCTTGCATAACCTCACTTTTTGTACTCGGATTTGATTCCTGTCTTGTATGCATCCATGATACTTGGTTTCCATGACATTTGTATTTTCACTTTTGTAGAAAAGCATGCTAGTTGCTTTCATTTTCGTAAAAGGGCATGGATGTATACTTTATTGTAATTATTCCTTATTTTTGGGGGTTTTTGTGTAATTACATAAAGTAATTATTTTTTTATCTTGGGAACCATTTTGTAATTTATTTTGGAAGATATTTTCAAAAAGGACCTTTTTGCAATTTTTGAAAAATATGACAAGTGTCACATTCTCATGGTGCCACTTGTTGGCAATGGGTTGGAGTGACTTGGATGTGTAATCTCTTGACATTTGGTGGGCGGAGATTCACCCACTTGTTGGCCTAGGATTAGTGCACATGTTGGCTTTGATTGTTGACAAGTGTAGGCTTAAGATTAAGCCTTGGAAGGAGCATTGGATTAGTGACAAGTGTAGGCTCATGGTTTAGTCTTGCATTGTGTGTGTGTGTGAAGTAGTGTAAGAGCATATAGTTAGTAGAGGATTACTAGACCCTCCACTCACCATTTTCACCTTCACCTTCTTCATTTACATTTGTTCTTCAAAACTCTAACCTATCCACCATTAGAGGAAAGCTTAGTTTAGAGCTTCTTGGTTCATTTTGACTTCCTTCCACCCACTTTAGACTGAAAACCTTGGGAGAGAAAAGATACCTCTCACTCTTCTCTTCATTAACCTTAAACTTGTTTTCCATTTAGAGCTTGGTTGCTTGGATTATAGAGATTCAATTCTCTATTGAGGTAGGGGTGGTAGTATGTTTATATTTTAAGTGTTTTATAATCCTTGGGGTTTAATATATATTATATACATACTTTTAATATAATAGTCTTGCATATTATAGGAAACCCTCACATCTTGACTTAGGGTTTATTGATTTAAGCATGTATGATATATATATAACCATGTGTAGAAGGATTATATAATTTAGTAGTATGCTAAATTCTAGTAAATACACATGTATTGTGATATAGAACTCTTGTAGAATTATTAATGTTATATGCAAATACTATTGACTTGAATTGCTATATTGTTGTGATAATAATTCTATGTTCTTGCGGATTACTAATTGTAATTATCGTAGAAGCTTATTGCTTTAAATGTTGATATTTAGTGTATAAAGCTTATTGCTTTAAATGTTGATATTTAGTGTATAAAGCTTATTGTTGAGGCATGATTGAAATTGATAAGTTGGTGGTATTATATTGTGCATAATATCATGATGATGACTTGTCATTTAGCATGCCATTCTAGACTTGGAACCCTAAGACATGGTTTGTGTGGTTTTAAAGTACTTGTGCTTGTAAGGTGGTTAATATGCCTTATTATCTATGTATAAGTTTTGAACTTGATATATTTTGGATTCTCTTGGGACATTGTTAAAGTGACATGGCTAAAGTTTGGCTTTAGTGCGGGAGGTATGAGTTCTCCCCAATTGAGATAGTGCGTACTAGGGTGGTCTTCCCAGCGGGTTAATGCCCAAAATAACCATTTTGATCTTGGTTTAGTCCGAGACATGATGTCCAAGTCTTCCACTAATTGATTTTGCATTAAATTTCAAGTTGACAACCAATGCTTAATTGTAACTTGAAATTCTTGTTATTGGCAAATTGATGTTGTTAAGTATATCGATATTGATATGTATTGTTAAAGAATCATTTAAGTTAGCTTAAGATGATCCCTTAGAACACCTTGAACATAGATGTTAAGTGGAATGATCCCTTGTATTCGTCTATATTGATCTTACAATGATACTGAAACTTTAGGATATATGCATATGCTTCTTCCTACGAGTAACTTGTTTACTCACCCTAGTGGTTTTGGTTGTTTTTCAGGTAAAAAGACTATGTTCTTGGATGCTCATCATCCTTATAGGCTTAGAGCTATTTGAAGCATTTTTGTGTATTGACATGCAAGTGTTTAACATGCCTTTCTTTTGATGTCACATTTTGTATACCATGGGTGTATGGTACTTTAGAAGCTTATGTGGTTTTCTTGACATGTAATGATACTTAAGTATTTACATTTGACATTATAAGCATGTATGTAAAGAGGCCAAGGGCCAAGCATGTTCACTTTTGTAGTTGTACTCTCTTGACATCAAATCTTTGCTTCAAAATGCCTTTTACCAAATTTTGGAGGTTTGACATATGAAAATTTTGTAATTGATATGTATGAGGCCATGGGCCATTGTTTTACATTCAAATATTCATATCAAAGTTGTTGACATGTTCATATACTCAAATCTCATTGAAAAATCAGTTTTCAACATTCATTTTGAACCATTTCATCATGGGTTTCAAAGTATAGATTGAACCTTAGCACCTTGGACTCATAACAGGTTTTCCAGTAGCATTTTGAGGTGTTTTGGTTGACCGAAACTCCATTTCGGTCGACCGATGGCAAATGGAAACATTAATGCACAGTAATTCATCATTCCAGTAGCCAACTCTACTGTTTAAGGCCTATTTCGGTCGACCGAAACTCTATTTCGGTCTACCGAAACAACTAGCACTTAAATTCATATTTTCAGCAAAATTTTTGGTCATTGCGGTTGACCGAAACTCCATTTCGGTTGACCTAAATAGCTTTCATACTCCAGCTCATTCAATTCAGTTTCAGCACTGCTGTTCTGACTTTGAATGGCCATATCTCCTTCATTTCTTATCCAAATGGGGTAATTCTTGAGCCTAAATTCATGGATTTTGAGTCAGATTTCCAATGGTACCAATGCCATTCTCAGATTCCAAACACAGTGGGAGTATTCATGTTTTAGTAAAGTAGTGTCAGTTTTCACTTCAACCGGGAAAGGGTATTTTGTGGGATTCTTAGCCAATGTTCTTTAAACCCCTTGGAATGTTTGGAAATGATTAGATTGGGTTCTATTCACCCTGTTTGACTTGTTTAGAGTCAAGTTTCTCTCTTTAATTATGAATTGACCATTTTACCCCTCGGATAACGAATTTTGTCCCTTTTAACCATTGTTTCCGTTTTTGCTCCCTCTAAGTTTCGTGACCTCATGGAAGGTCACATTGGTGTCTTAAGGGTGAATCCTATCTCTTGAGACCTGGTTCACCTTTTTCTTCCGTATTTCGGGCCCGTTACCGGGTCAACTTTCGGTTCTTCACTGACGCACGGGTTGAAAAACTTGGGCCGTCACAAGTGGTATCAGAGCTCCTAGATTTTAATACCTTAGGATGATGGGTTTTAGGTGCATATCATTCTTTTGTTGATTTACTTTAATATGTTCACATGCTTTTGATAACATGTTTTGGCTTTATAACATGTTTGTGTGTTTCGTTATAACATGCTTGGTAGTATGACATGTCTTTAGGTTTATATGCTTATATGTTTAAAAGCATCTCTGTTTGACATGTATGCTTCATTGCTTAAGTGCTTAAATATTTACATAGCTTTCCTTGATTGCTTTAGCATGATTGTATGTTGCATACCTTGTCTTGCTTCGTGTTTCGTGCATTCATAGTGTGAGTTGCACTCGGTCATAATAACTTGGGTTATTGTTGACCTCTTTCCTTGTGTACGTTTAACACCATGGTTGTCATGCGTGGAGAGTCCTCACGTCAGGGCACTGAGGAATAGGTGGCTGACACCAAGTTCACGAGGGGTCCGAGGAGGCCCAGGATTCCAGTTCGTGGCATGGATGCTAATCCGCCATGGGCACTAACTTATGAATAGCGGGTTACTCAGGGAATCAATCAGGGGATCGCTGAATTCTTACAGGAGTTGATACACAGGCAGGTGACAGGGATACAATTTCCTGCACTGGCACCGGCACCGGCACCGATAGTCAATGAGGCACTAGAGTACTTTATGCGACTACAGAGGGTTAAGATTGATCCATTTACAGGGAGTTCAGATCCGCTAGTCTCAGAGGCTTGGTTGGACCTTATGGTTCGTAAGTTAGACAGTATGGCGGTACGCACGGACAGGTTGGGGATTTCCTTGACTGCTTCTTTGTTCATGGGGGATGTAGATATCTGGTGGAGGTCTATGACCAATGTCCACAATGTTGAGTTGGTGACTTGGAACGAGTTTAGAGATTTGTTCTTCGAGCGCTTCTTTCCTAGGGCTATGAGGCGGGAGATGAGGACACAGTTCTTAGGTCTCTATCAGGGCACTATATGTGTCATTGAGTATGAGATACGATTTACTTCTCTCTCTTATTATGCCGAGGATATGGTAGCAATAGATGAGGCTAGGGCAATGAAATTTCAAGATGGGCTAAATCTTAACATCAGGCCACGGGTCTCAATTCTTGATTTGAGGACTTAGAGAGAAGTGGTCCAGAGGGCTACGCTAGCTGAAGTAGAGGAACGGGATCAGTTAGGATCAGGGGTTCACACAAGCAGCCTCGCAGAGATAATCCATTATCTTCCGGGAGTCAGTGGAAGAAGGCCAGGGCAGGGAATAATACTCACTCACATGGGGCATCACAGCAGAATCGTTCTGCACCTACAGTTCCTGTATCTTCGGGATTAGCCCAGGGAGTGGTTTGTTACCATTGTCAACAGCTGGGACACATCAAGCCTCGCTGCCCACAGCTTCGGGCACAGGTCAGTCAGACTTCAGTTTCTACAAAAACAGGGCAGGGAGTTTACTTCTATTGCAAGCGGCCAGGTCATCTCAAGAAGGATTGTCCAAGGTTGTTGAATAAGTCACGTGGTGGCACAGATTCACAGATAGTACCGGCACAGTCTGGTTTCAGAGTTCCTCAGGCACCACAGCCAGTGGCGCCAATTGGCACTTATCCAGCCAGGGGTGCTACACCTACTATTTTTACACATCAGTTAGGCTATCATGGCAGTTCACAGTAGGGCTCAGGGACTCAGGGATGAGCTTATACCCTTTCATAGATGGATGCTTCCACAGGCACCTCTTCAGTTCGAAGTATCTTTCTAGTTTTTAGTTCTTGGGCACGAGTTCTCGTTGACACGGGTGCATCACATTCTTTCATTTCTGCATCATTTGCACATTCATTGGGTTTGGAGGTCACACTTTAGGACATTCTTCTTTATGTTAGCACACTAGTTGGGGGTTCAGTGTCTTTGGATCGTGTTTGTCGAGGTTATGCTATTGAGATAACTGGGCGGACCTTAGAGTTTGATTTCGTTGTTCTCAACATGACAAACTTTGACGTCATTCTTAGGATGGATTGGTTGTCATTCTTTTGGGCTAAGATTGATTGCTTCCGCGGGAGGGTGTCCGTTTGCACTCCCAAGGGAGATTGTTTCCATTTTGTGGGAGATCGGAGCAATTCCCATTAGGTAATGGTTTTCAGTATTGGTGACTGGAGTCGCCACAGATCCTACTTGGCTAGTTTGCTAGTTGACGAGGATAGCAGTTTGGGCCGTGTTTTTCTGACAGTTGTTGAGGATTTTGTTATTGTTTTTTCCAGAAGAACTGATAGAGTTACCTCCTTTAAGGGAAGTTATTTTTGCCATTGATGTCATTCCCGGTATAGCGCCCATCTCTATGACACCGTACCGTATGGCACCGGTAGAGCTTGTTGAGCTGAAAAGTCAGTTGGATGATTTGAAAGCTAAGGGCTTTATTCGTCCTAGTGCTTCACCATGGGGAGCACAGGTTCTTTTTGCGAAAAAGAAGGATGGGTCTTTGAGACTTTGCATCGATTATCATAAGTTGAATCATCCTACGATCAAGAACAGGTATCCCTTGCCTAGGATTGATGACTTGTTTGATCAGTTGAAGGGAGTGACATGTTTTTCGAAGATTAATTTGATATCAGGTTACTATCAGTTAAGGGTTAAGGATGAGGATATATCCAAGACCGTTTTTCGCACACGGTATGGCCATTATGAGTTTCTGGTGATGCCATTTGGTTTGACTAATGCTCCAGCAGCTTTTATAGATTTAATGAACCATGTATTCAGTGACTATTTTGACAGATTTGTGGTGTTGTTCGTTGATGACATCCTGGTATACTCGGCTTCGGTAGAGTAGCATGAGTATCATTCGAGGACAGTGTTGCAAATCCTTAGGGATTATCAGTTGTATGCCAAGTTCGAGAAATGCGAATTTTGGCTACCGAAAGTGAAGTTCCTTGGACACGTTGTGTCAAAGGGCAGTGTTGCAGTGGATCTGTAGAAGATTGAGTCTGTGATGGATTGGTAGCGTCCAAAGATAGTGTTTGAAGTTCGGAGTTTTCTTGGCCTAGCCGGCTATTACAAGAGGTTTGTTCGGGATTTCTCTCGTTTAGCGGCACCTATGACTCGGCTTACTTGCAAGGGAGTCAAGTTCATACGGAATGAGGCTTATGATTTTGCTTTTTAGGAGTTGAAGGTTAGATTGACATCAGCTCCAGTTTTGATCATACCTGAATGTGGTTTGGGTTACGTGGTCTATTGTGATGCTTTGCGAGAAGGATTGGGTTATGTCTTGATGCAGACATAACGGGTAGTTGCTTATGGGTCTCAACAGTTGAAGACTCACGAGTTAAACTATCCGACATATGACTTGGAGTTGGCAGCAGTTATCTTTGCCCTGAAAGGGTGGAGACATTATTTGTACGAGGAGAAGTTCGAGGTTTTCTTCTATCACAAGAGTCTCAAGTATCTTTTCTCTCAGAAAGATTTGAACTTGAGACCGCACAGATGGGTTGAGTTTATGGAGGACTACGACTTTGAGTTGCAGTATCATCCAGGAAAGGCCAATGTGGTGGCCGATGCATTGAGTAGGAAGTCATGGGGTACTATTGCTAGCATTTCCATTCATAGATGGAAGATGCTAGAAGAGCTTGCAGAGCTTGGTTTGCAGTTGTATGAGGATCTTTCACCGGCAATTTTGTTTAGCCTTGTGTCTCAACCAGCTCTTGTTAGAAGAGTTATTGAGGTATAACAGGAGGATGGGGAGATGAAGTCCATCCACGATCGGATTTTAGGCGGCGAGAATGTAGAGGGTTGGACCTTGCATTCAGACAGTGGTCTCAGGTACAGAGGGAAGATGGTTATTCCTCTATCTTGTCGTAACGTTGTTCTTTGGGATTTTCAGCATTCTCGACTCGCAGTTCATCCTGGTGGCACGAAGATGTATCACAATTTGCGGAGACAGTTTTGGTGGAAAGGCATGAAACGGGATGTTTCTTAGTTTGTGGCTAAATGCCTTACTTGTCAGCAAGTGAAGGCAGAGCACCAGAGACCGGCAGGTATGTTGCTACCACTGCTAATGGCAGAGTGGAAGTGGGAGCACATCACTATGGATTTTGTAACGGGACTTTTGAGATCCAAGGCAGGGAATGATGCTGTTTGGGTCATTATTGACAGATTGACTAAGACGGCTCACTTTTTGCCTATGGCAGTGACAGATGACGCATAGAGGCTTAGTGGACTATATGTGGGGTAGATTGTCAGACTTCACGGGGTTCCAGTATCCATTGTTTCGGATAAGGATCCCAGGTTCACGTCTCACTTTTGGCAGAGTTTTCAGGAGGCTCTTGACACAGGGCTTCATTTCAGTATGGCATTCCATCTTGAGATTGATGGTCAGTCAGAGCGTACCATTCAGATATTGGAGGCTCTTGACGCAATTTCGGACTATAAGGAATCCAAGTCCCTAGAGAGAGAATGTTTCTCGAAAAACATGAGAAACTATTCGGTGGCAATATACAACTCAGATGTATCTGTAGGCATGCAACTCTCCAAAGGCAAATTCTCAAAAGTAGACATAAAAAGTATAGCAGTTACTGTTCGAAAGCAACACAAATATTGTTTCAGAGCAGGAATTATACAAGATCACTTCCTTTTGGGATCAAAAGGGGCAGAATCAAAAGCATCCACTACATTCGGACTTGAGGCTGGAGGAATTAACAGGTTAGAAGATAGGCGAGCAGACAAGCCTGGAGTTGGATGGTCTTCCTGATGAGATTTCACCATAACAACAAATAGCACCTCAGCTTCTTGGGCCTGTAGGCCCTCAGCATAAGGGAAGGACACATTCATGTCAACATCAAATGCCTCTAGGTCCTTCGTTTTTTTTACCTGAAGGCTTTTGCGCTGGATAAGCATACCAAGGTGGAATAACATCCTTGTATCTATTTCCCAACAGTGATGCTGGTGCCAATTGCATCATTCAAGTGCTGGACCTCAGCTTCTAATGTCTCTACCTTAGCTTCAGACGTTACCAAACGATTCTTGTAAACATCCCTTGCTTCAGAGGCAATCTTTGCATTCAGGGCAAAACTCAAAGCCTTCTTTTCAGCATTGCCAAGGTCTCTTTCCAATTTCTTGATGGAAAGAGATTGAGCCTCAGTAGTAGCGCACAGCGCCATGGTATAGTACAAGCTCTATATAGTTAATAATAACAATGGCATTGTAAATGGAGTGGAAAGAAATCTGAAGAATTATCAAAGAAGGGAAAAGGACAAACCTTCACAGCATGAACTAGGGCATATGGTAGTAGTTAGTCTAAACCCATGTTCCCAATGATTTTTTCATCCTTGGGTAGCCACATCCCCCGGGCTACTGCCAAAGCAGCAGAGGGATCATTGACTATCGAGTCCCTAGAATGGAGAACTGATTTGTCAACCCTTGAGAAGGTAGGTCTCCAAAGTTCTCCAGCCTCGTCTTGGACATAAGCCCTAACCTCCTCTTCAGGGTCAGTTTCTCCAGCCTTCTTTCCCCTACCTTTGGGGATATTTTTGCCCTTGCTGGATAAAGGTGGATTCGGCTTTGTTTTCTTTAGAGGAGGCTCATCAATCTCCTTTTCATGCTTAGTAAATCTGATGACAGCCAAAGGCTACTCTTCAGCAGCTTTCTTCTTTAGAGCTTCAACTCTCTGTTTTTCTTCCTTAGTCAATGGGAAGCTGTCAAAGGATGGAAGGGCCAAATCCATAAGGTCTGTAGCTACGGCACTGGAAGCAATTTCTTGGGGGTTGGATGAAGTGAGTAATTCCTAACAGATGAGGGTTCGCTCCAAACTTGTCCTTTGAGAAAGGAGAGCCTATTCTTAGCTGCAGAAAAGGGGAAGGTTGATGAAAAAACACCAAGAAACTCATAAGTAGATGAAAAATTAAGACTTAACATGGGAAGCAGCCAGAGCACTTGGTATGAAGGGAGGGTAAGCATTATATACCTAACTTCCCAAATTTGCGAGGGATTGGGATTGCGTTTGATTGAGGCACAAACCATTTCCCTTTAACTACAATCATCCTCTCTTTCCATTTCTTCTCGGAGGAAGGGAGGTCCATGCATATCCTTTGCTGAAGGTTATAGGTGAAATAAAAACAACTAGGCTCAGTCCCATGCTTAGAGATGGTGTAAGTAAATTAATAGGTCAACGAGAGTCAAATCAAGACTTTCAAGCCTTTGGCGAACCAAGAGTGCCGAGACTATCCAGAAAAAGTTAGGGTTTACTTGAAGGGGGGCCAGACCTAACTTATTAAAGACCAAATGGTAGAAGGGGTGAAGAGGAAATCAAAGGGCGTTAAGATGCCCAACTGAAAGAAGTAACTCATTCTCTCCGATGCCCTCGCCTGAATTGAAGTCAGCCGTCCACGGGTATTCAACAACTTCTACCCCCTCAGGGATTTCAAATTCCTCTATTACTGAATCAATAGTGAACTTGATATGTCGAACAGACAAAATTCTCTCTTTCTCTTCTTTAGTAAAGATGTTATTCGACCCATAAGTGGATGTCTCAGCCTAAAGTAAGAATCATCCAATTGATTGGGTGAGTCATTTGCAGGTTTAAATGGATTAGAAACCCTACAGGGAGGAACCCTAATAAGAATGGGGGAAGACGAAGGTGTGGATTCAAAATCTACAATTTCTACGTGGTCGTGAGTGGTTGAAGTGCTCATGATGCAAGATCAAAAAATAGATGAAGAACTAACCTGGAAACACGATGACGTAAAGAGCGCAATGAACGAAATGAGCGCAGTATAGACAAAAACAGATCTTGAGGAAGTTCTTTAGTCAGAATAACAATAGACACCCCTTGAACCACCTCATGCAAAAGTGGCAACCGTGCAACTTTAATTCCTTTTTAATTAGGAGCCGTAGTCCAATTAAAGAGGGAATTGGGGGCAAAGTGTGGAGGGAAAAATCCCCATCTAATAAAGATCGTCCACATCACCTCACTGCAAAGATATATTCTTTGTATTGCGAGGGCTAATCCGTATCAAGCCTAAATTACAACAGCCCAATTCGGGACGAGCCCAAGTTAATTATTCCTTTCTATTAAGATCGCTGGCACTGGTCTCCCGACCCATTATTCAAGCCCAGCTGGTTCAAGATGCATACAGCCTAAGCTATATGTGAATAAACGAATCCTGCCAATTGAAGGATTCATCATAGAAGGCAAATTCTATACAAGGAAGTTATGTGAAAAGGGAAGTCTGGCATGGAAAGAAGTATAAAAGGAAATAACATTATAGGAAGGAGGATTGTATATGGAATTTATTGGAGGACAAGCAATGCGAGTCCTACTATAATTCCACCACCTTTTTTGTATATAAATAGAGGTCTAGACCTCCAATAAAACCATCGAACAATATACGCTTTTCTCTGAGTATTATTATTGCTTGTTATTATTGTTTTGAGTGAGTTGTATTCTTTCTTTTTATTTCTTTTAATAGAGAAAAATTTTGCACCTATAACAGACTAACTAAAAGTTGAGTTTCCCCTTAAAATTGTCCATTTTGGTCACATGACTATTCTAATAGGTCTCTTTTCAAATAAAACTATTATATCTTATAAAACCTTTTCTTCTAATAGAAAAGGCCAGGCTCATCCCTTTTTAAACTTAGGCTTTCATAAGTCCTTAGGTTTAAGTTCACTAATACATTTTAAATTAATTAGGATTGTGAGATGAGAGCTCCCATATCCCGCCAGCACTTCCACCCCATCCACCTTAAACCGCCCTTTCTACCTGCAAAAATCCTTCCTCATGCTCCTCACCACCATCCCAAACCACCATCACTCTCCCTCCACAAAAATAGCAACCCAAAAGTATCTATTCCTACATTACCTACCCACAACAAACAGTTAACAAAAAACCATAAATAGAACTCCCATCCTAACTAGGAATAACCCATTCCCTCACCCCCGCAACCTCTTCCTCCTATCTCTATCCTTAAAAAGTCCACTCAGCACAATGGTGAACCTCCTCTCAAAATTTCACATCATCAACAGCTATCTCAAACTACAAAGAAAGTGTTCTTTACATCCCCTTCAAAGCAAGGACACAAATTTAAATTTATTGATAACCACAATCATATCATAGATAATATTGACCCACACAATAGACAATCAATGATTGATGAAATCTATAGGCTGCGTGTGGAGCTTATTCAGTTCAAGAGTAACTACAGGTATATGCATCTTCTTGAAGAGGTTGAATGGCTGAGGGGCATTATAGGTGATGGAGTGAAGAATCAAGCTATGTTACGCACAAGGGTAAATGTGCTCGGTGATCAAATCATCGCCTTAAACCATCCGCTACCATCACAAATGTGGGAGGACCCTATTGAAGCAAATGAAGATTCACCTATCCCTTCCCCAATCCATAGTGAACCTACCTCACGACCTTACTCCACCGCCACCACCACCCACCAGAGCCACCACAAAGACCACATTGATAACAGTGCATTTCAGTGTGAAAATTTAAATTCAAATGTGCGACTTAACATCACAGATACTAGCCCATGCATCACATCAGGCCCATACTACGCATTACCACTGACAAAAAAATGCCTTACCTGAACCAGCTGTCACTCTTCAAAACCCATTTATAACCATTAGTCTAAACCAAGCTGACATACTTACCCAAATACTAACACCAACACCAACACCATCCCTATGTGATCCTAACCATACTCCAAAACAACTGAACCCATAAACCAAATTCCCTAAAACCAAACCAAACCAGTTCACTTAATTACCTTAAACCCAACCTCAACAGACACTAAAGACAACAATGGTTCACCTACCTGGGCTAACATTGTGTCAAAACCCCCTCTTCCTCGCACCCCATTGCAACTCATAAATATCCCAAAATCAACAAACAACATCATTTCTCCACCCCTTGACATTGAACTTGCTGGACTTTCCCTGCTAAAGACTAGTCTCTTAGGCTACTTTATGCACAAAAGCCTCCATTTTGGAATGTTTAAGGATATAACCACTGAACTTTGGAAGGATAAAGGGCTCCTTAAAGTCACAAGTTCAGGTAAAGGACTGTTTGAATTCCACTTCTCCTCGCTCAATGCAACCAAATTATCTCTGAGGGTCCCTGGTTCATCTAAAACAAACCTTTAATTCTTAACCTTTGAGAGCCAGGTTTCAAGAAATGCTTGCTTTCTTTAATTCCAATGTGGATCAAGCTCTATGGCTTGCCCTTACACTACTGGACTGAACCTGGACTTAGCTACATCTCGAGCAACCTTGGGCATCCACTATTTGCAGACTCCATTACCATCTCCAAGCAGAAGACAAGATTTGCTAAGGTATGTGTGAATGTTCTTGCTTCCTTTGACTTTCCTTCCACTCTCAAACTTCATATGAGCTCTGGGAAGACCACTGATGTACATGTTGAGTATCTAAACTGCCCTTCAATCTGTTATTCTTGTCTTAACTATGGCCATACCAGTAAAACATGCCATGGATCCTCATCTAAAACTCCTAAATCAAAGCACCCAAGCCCAAATAAAAACTGGCAAATCATCCCTTTTAAGAATATAACATCACAAATGAATCCAGCCCAAAGCATATAGGCAAAAATCAAGAGTGCACTGGCTTAAGGAGGGGGATTCAAATACCTCTTTTTCCTTCAAGTTTATTGTTTTAAGACTTAATAGGAACAAAATTTCCTCAATTACTGCAGTAAATGTAGATCTGCTTGAAACTGAACTAGCCATCAAATAGGAATTTGTCACTCATTTTACCACAGTTTTAGGAATGAACCAAAAATTCAAATTATATGCTAAATGGTTATATTTAGTTGTTTTTGCACTTTAGATTTCAAGTTGATAACTTTGAGAATCTACATTTTGTTGCTTTGTATAGCATGCACTTATGTTGTTTGACTTGCATGAATGATGTGATTTATGCTAAAAATGATTAAAGGTAGCTTAGGATGCTCCCTGAGTCTCATTTTTGACATAAACGCTGGGAGGCATGGACCATATGTATTAATTCATATCAATTTAATGAACAGTAAAATGTTAGGTCTATACATGCTCATCTCTTACGAGTAGCTTTATGTTACTCACCCCAAAGTTACTGGGGCATTTTTTAGATACGAAGATTTAGTTTGTGATGTTCATCATTCCTTGGATGACTTGTAGATTTGAAGTTTCCATTTCATGCAAATGGTAGCATGAAATGTCATTTTGTAGCCTTGTATGTAAAAAATGTGTATATTTGATTTTAAACATGTAATGTGTACATAAGTACACTCTTTACAAGATATTTGACATGTATGAGATGAGGCCGGAGGCCAATGACACGTATTTTGTATCCTATGTAACTTTTGACTTCATGAAATATTATGAAAATATTGTAAAATGCCAAGTCATTGTTTCACCATGTTTGCATCGGGTGTGGGAATTTCATTTTTATTCTTTCATAGGGTCTCATTAATCATGCATAAAGTGTGGCCAAGGGCCAAACGGTAATTTGAAACCATTTTATGATTTTAAGTTTCAAAATTTCCTTTTCAAGTGCATTTTTGCCTTTTTGGCCGTCGGGGGGTCGGATTTTGCATCGGTGCTATTTTTAAGCCATGGATCATTGTAGCATGTCCTAATAGGTAAGTTACGTCTGTGTGCATGATCATTTTCAAGAAAAACTCTTTCGTTGGTGAAATGAGCCTCTTATGGATTCATTTCACATTTCTCTTGCATAATTTAGCTTAAGGGCATTTTGGGGATTTCCTTTGGGAAATAAATTCCGGTCTTGACTTCGTCATATAGAAATGTGATTTTGGGGGGATTTTCTTCACGGCATTTTTTCAAAAAATGTCATCTTGGTGTTGAAAACCGTGTTTCAATCTCATTTTTCTGCTTTTTCTACTGTTTTTGCTGTTTGGGTTCAATTCTGGTTGGGTTAAATCGGTTCAGATGGGCTGAACCGGTTCAAGGTGTGTCTTTGGTCTAGCATGGACGTTCTATCCATGTTGAACCAGTTCAAGAATGTTGAACCGGTTCAAGTCCTCCATAACCCCTTTTGCAGGTTCAGCTTTGGTCTTCCAATTTTGAACTGTCATAGCTTTTTCGTTTCAACTCCGAATTAGTCCATTCTTAAGTCTAAATGGACCATGTCGAAGTAAGCTTTCCAATGGTACTAATTTCAGTTTTAGATTCTTCTCTTAGCTTAAGATATACTTATTTTAGTGAGAGAGTGTTAGTTTTGGTTTGAACCAAGATAGTTTGGGATTTCTCTTCCTTTGGCCTTAGGACTTCATGTGAAGTTACTAAAGGATGTTTTAGGTTTTCTTTATTTTTATTTTTTTTATTATTATTTTTTTATTTTATTTTATCTCATTTGACTTGTTGGAAGTCAAATTCCTTCCTCTTAGGGTAAAATGACTATTTTACCCTTGGTCCTTCTTTTGGTAGGTTTTGATACCCTTGTCTTCGTTTTGCTTCTATTGAGTCTCAAAATTCCTCGAAGGGCCTTTCTTGTGTCTTAGGGATGACGTACATCTCTAAGGACTTATTTAAGCTTTGCTTCCACATTTTGGATCCGTTTTGGGTCATCGCAGGACACACGGGGTTTAAAAATCCAGGGTCGTCACACTAGGAGCATCATATCATAAGTGTACCAACCCAATAAAACATAATCCATTATCTCTTTATCAACAACTTTATAAGTAGGTGGACCGAATTTTTAAAAAATAACGCATTATTATTGGATGAGTACACGAATTATATAACGTCGGAAACGTCCAATATGTACTCCTACTTAGGAGACATTTCTAAACAACCGGCATGCACAGATATTTTGAACATTTATTTCAAAAACAATGTATAAAGAAGAATGCATCTTCTTCCATCCCATCAATAGTTGCCAGGCCCACATTAGTGAGAGTATATTTTTTGTGTTAGGTAAGCCAACAACACCTCATGTGTCTACTAGTCTTTATTTTCTAAGCATGAGGATCGTTGAGATGTTAATTTGAAGATCATTTTTAAACCACATGCTAGAATTGTAGGACCACATAGTAATTATACAATTCCAGCAATATTTAGTTTTATACTAGAGCTGTATGTTTAGTTCCCAACATCCCGTCTCATAATAGTCAAACAAAGGGTGATATATAATTATTATTATTAAAAGTGTAAGTAATTTTGATTATTTTTATACATTTTTATACTATTTTTTAATCAATTACAATTTTAATTTTATTAACAAATAAATAAATGTGTCATTATATTTAACATACCAAAAGATATCAGTTATAAATTATAGGGTAAAGTGCAAAAGAACCCCCTGAACTTTACTCTTTCTCCCAAGAAATCCCCCTGAACTTCTTTTTTAATAGAAAACCCCCTAAACTATCCCTATTTTTGCAAAAATGACCCAGGTGACACTATTCCATTGAATTTTGGCTGTGATTATATGTTGTAAATTAAAAATGAAAATACTACCCTTATATAAAAATATATCCGTTGTAGCGTATATATTGTCATCCTTACAGCTTTGACCCTGTGTCTGGTCATTTACTTCATTTTTAGATGCTTTCAGTAGAGTGGAGAGGAAAAAGGATCGGCCCCAACTTCACAACCCCCACTTGAAGAATCCAAAGTTACATCGCTGGAAACACGCTGACCACGGCCATCAGAAGCAACACACACCCAACCCGAGATGATGCCCCCTCCAATGACTCCCTCACTCTTGCCTTCACCGCCCTATTTTCGAGATTCCACTGCTGAACAAAAAATTCAACACCAAATCGCCATCTCTTTCTCCACCATCACAAACCCTAATTTTTGTTCTTTCCTAACCAGCCACCTCTACCATCCTTTCTACAATCCACTTGTATCTCTCTCTAATCCACCTCCAACGCCAACAAGAAATTGAAGAAGATGAGCCAAAAAAAAAATGTTGCAACAAGCAATAACACCCCTATTCTCTCTGTTTTGAACCCTTGGAAGTTGGAACCTAGCTGTCCTGCAAAACCAATGAGTCATACGCATGATTCCAAAGAAGAAAATATATTTGTTTTGCTGCTTGATGATAAACCAAAAACATTTTTATGTGGATCTCTGTTTTGCTGCTTGATCAACCAAAAACATCACTGTGGGTGACGGATCATGATCGTCAACAATTAATCACAAAAGCTACAAATTCAATCTCAAAAGCCCCAAAAATCATTATCGCCGATCACCAACCCAACCCAATCATAACTGCCCAAATATTTGTGTTAATTCTTTCAATCAATTCCCCCTCCAATTCTAGATCTGATAAGCATTAAAAAGTGTACATTTAAACCCCTTAAGCTTGAATGTTCTAGGACATTATTTTATCTTATTTTCCTGTTTTAGTTTAATTTCATGTTATTTCCCTTTTCAGGCACTTATCCCCAAAATAAGTCAATTCAGCTGAATTAGAGCATTAAAAGAAGCAATCTCAAGCTTAGTGGAAGAAGGGAGCAAAGTGGTGAAGAAAACCTTATATGATCGATCGAACCCAAGCTCCGATCGATCACACTGTGATCATTCCAACCATGCCATGATGGATCGAGCCTTTTGTCCTAATCCTCAGAAAAATATCTTATTCGATCGATCCAACCTTTCCTTCGATCAATCAAACCTTTTGATCTTATTCTCACCTACCACTTTTGTCCTTTTCCCCAAAATATCTCAGCCTTGTCATTATCCAAAAAGTATGCCGCAATAGTTCGATCGATCCAAGCAACCCTGTGATCGATTGAACAGCCTCAAATTGCGTGAAAAGCTGATTTCAAGCCAAATTAAATATGTGCTCGTGGTGCAGTCATTTGGAGGTCCAAGTGCACGAGGTCTGACCATTGGGTGTGACATTTAAGCTACCTATATAAGGATTTAAGCTATTTTGAGTAATGAGGTTGGTTAGTTAAAGAGACTTAGCTAGAGATTAGATAGAGAAAATATACAATTTAGGAAAATTCTTCCACTGATCTAGGGTTTTTACCAAGAACACAAGAGGAGGAAGATGAATTATACCATGGAGATAGCCCTTGAGGATTGGATGACAACATCAATGAGTGGCTAACTATTCTCTTGGGGCTAGAGATAGACCTAAGTATGCTTCCTAGACTTTAATGTTTTGTAATTAATGGGGATTTGTATTGTAGGATCCAGTTCCAGAGTAGGCTGAGCATCCTGAGCAGTTAGAGGAGTATGAGGAGCTAGCTCCGGCTCAGTCTGACTGCTCTACCTCTGCATCTTCATCCCATTCTGATGAGGCTAAGCATATATCTTCTCCTTTTCCACCACCAGCACAGCCTAGACAGGTCCGGGATAGACCTATCTAGAAGTTCTGACGCCTTTTAGTGGCACATGAGTTAGTCTTCGACATTACTTTCTTCTCTTGGTCGATTCTGACCCGTTAGCTTTTGATGATATTGAGCAGCGCGACACTTCAGCCATTCTAGCGCCAGTTACTTATCCTGTTTGCCCGCGACTTGTTTGGATGCTCTACTAGAACCTCTGGCCAGCCCCAAGTAATCTATCAGAGCTGCAGGCTACCATTGATGGCTATCTCATCCACATCATAGTCGATACATTGGCCACAGTTTCTCAGTGCCCACATGTCTACCCTTCCGATCTTGATTATCCTATTTTGAGGAGGCCTTCTGATGCAGATATGGTTGTTGCCCTAACTGGCCATTACGCAGATGGCGAGACTTTCGCCACCAGGGCTTATCTGCCCGATGATCTCTGGTTCTTTGATTCGGTCCTATACCAAAATGTATTTATAGCGGGCCATAAGATCCAGAGATGTTCAGACTTTCTGGTTGCTTTTTATGCATTCTATACTGGACAGTGGTTTTCTATTCCTGCATTCATTTGGAGTGTCATGATGAAGTTATATACAGATTATATCAGCAAGGCCAAGCCCAAACGGGCTAAGTATCTCCCCTTCGCTTATCTTATTACTTAGATCCTCCAAGACCAGCGCTACCCTTTCTATGTATAGGAGCGTACTGAGTTAGGGGCTTGCTACTACGGCAAGAAGGACTAGAACAAGAGCTACAATGCACTTATCAAGAGCTTGGAGTAGGACGCTATTTTAGCAGCAGAGGAGGTTACAGAGGCTGAGGAGGCAGAGATGGTAGCAGCAGCAGCAGATGATCCAGCAGACGCACCGACGGCTGCAGCACATATGGATATAGACCTGGAGCAGCAGCCTCCAAAGGAGTTATAGCATCACTTTCTAGTTGGGTCGCCAGTTCATTTCCAGGAACAGGGTCAGGATGTACCACAGTTTAATGATCCAGTAATCCTTGCTGCTCCACTTCTGACACCTGGCCTAGGATAGCGTGTCCAGGCATTGGAGGATGCAGTAGTCTCCCTCAGAGTAAATATTTCTACTCTCTATACGGATGTCTTAGCTGCGATGCGTGACATATCCAGAGATATCCGGGGATCACTCCCCGCTTGCCCTACCTCCTCTACCTGATCTTTTTATCTCTCTTTTATCTGTTATATATATTTGTGATATCTGACTATTCTTTTGATATTGATATGATATTTTTGCGGCCAGTCTATCGGCCCAAACACTGTGATGTACCATATACTGTTTATTATTTTTCTTTCTATACACGTTATCTTTTGGATGTCATATCTTTATATTGATATATCTATTTGTGATTGATTCCATTATTAGGTGCATCCCAGTGACTTTAGTGAGAGAGTGCTGACCAAAATTTTTCAGGACCATCCTTTTTCCTCTCTCCTTAGTTCATTTCTTATCCCATTTACACTTGCATGTCCACTGTGCACTGTTATTATCCCTTTTGTTATCTGATTAGCTTTTATCCCAGTGTCACCTTTTTAGGACCACAGTTAACTTAAAGTTTGGGGGGGTTATACCACCCACTTTGGATACTTGTGTCCCGGCCATTCTTTACTATAGTTGCACTGGTATACTCTTTCCTTTGTTCTCTTTGTACATTGAAGGCACTGTGCCATTTAAGTTTGGGGGTAATGGGTGTTAATTGTAGTGTTTGCTTTCAATTCAAAATTTTGAGCATGACTTGTGTATTTGAGGAATTTTCTATGATTGGTTCATAACTAGCTGTGATTTTGATCTTTTGAGGACTATATTGCTTAAAATTTAAAAATTGCTTGACTTGAGAGTCCAATACTCCTTGTATGCCTTGTGGATGCCACTTAGGAGTAAATTTTTTGAAAGATTGATATCTTGCTTGCACTGGTGGTCCACATTATCCTGATTTTGTGATTGTTTTGAGATTCATTCTAGGATTCTACACTAGCACAGGTGCACACTAACATTCATTTGTGGGGTACATGCTTTGTTGATTATTGAATTGGTTATATCCCAATTGAGCTAGTAGTGCATTGAAAGCTTTCACTCTTGATAAAGGTGGATAATAAACCCTTTTCATTGATAGTCGGGATTCTAGCCTCATCAAGCACTGAATTTCTCATGCCGAAAGGTGGAAGGCCCAAACTCAAGTTAAATAATTGAACTTAAAAAAAAAAAAATGTTGCAAAAACAATAAAAAGTGAGGACTTCTCCCAAAAGGTGAGAAGTGGGAAATGATTAGATGGAGGTTGTCTTGATTTGTAACCTAGTTGATTTGAGCTTAGAAGTCCTTAGGGGTGTTTGAACACCTAATGCCCTAAAGTCGTCCAGTTTGGGACTCATTGACCTAACGCTTGACCTCATGGATCGCTAAAAAGCTTAATAGATCAACACATTGCAGTATGCTTCCATCTTTGATCCTTAGGATTGATAAAAAAAAATAAAAATAAAAAATAAAAAAAAATCGAGTGAAAAGAATAAACGCACCTAGATCAATAAAGCTTTAATAAAAGGTCAATTCTTTGTCTTGATGATCGAAACTAGATTTATGTGCTAGTTTGAGGGTAAGGATGTGATCATTTCTTTAGTTGGCTTAGATAGCAACATATTTGATACTGGTCCACTCAAAAAGAATTCTAGAGTTGTTTTGATTTGCATGATCATTTTCTTGACGTGTGGAGGACCATACTTGTTTGGTTGATGTTGAAATTTTGGGAGATTGCTTGGAAATGGTTGAAAAATTGCATACTTGAGGTAGTTTTCTCCCAGTGCTTGTTTGCAATATTGGTGCCTCTTTTGTGAGAATGAGCTTAATGTTTGTGGGTATCATTTCTGGAAACCTCACGAGACTTCACTCATCCATTAGGGGTAACCTAGGGGTTTGAAAGGTTTGTTGCATATGCTAAATGCAATCGTATTCCCTACGAAAGTGGCGTTATCCATTTATTACTTTCTAGTTTATAGTTATATAGTTGTTCATTTCATTCATTTACTTTGTAGTTCATTGCTATCGGCTAGCAATATTTAAGTTTGGGGGTGTGATGAGCGCTGAAAAGTGCGCATTTAAACCCCTTAAGCTTAGGTATTCTAGAACCTTTATCTATCTTATTTTTTCATCTTAGACTAATTTTTTTGTTATTGCCCTTTTCAGGCATTTATCCCAAAAATAAGTTAATACAGCCAAATAAGAAATTAAAAGAAGCAATCTCAAGTTGAATGGAAGAAAGGAGCAAAGTGGAAGCAAAGTGTGGAAAAATAGCAAGTTCGATCGATCTCAACATTCCTTCGATCGATCAGAACAAGATCGATTTGGCCTCATCAAGATGGATCCAAGCAATTGTCCTTATCCAAAAGATCTCACCATCTTTGATTAATCCAACCTTTTTTAGATCGATAGAAATTATTCGATCTTATCCACACCTACCATCCCACCTACCACTTTTGTCTTTTTCCCAAAATATCTCAGAGATTTATCTTTGTTCAAAAAGGCGTCGCCAAGGATGCTCGATCTTTGTAGCATTCGATGGATCTCACTAATGTTCGATCAATCTCAGCACAGTTCGATTGATCGAATCTCCTCAAGTCCGAAATAAAACAAAGTCCAGCTCATTAAAAGATGGCTCGTGGTGCAATCATTGCAAGGGCCTTAGTGCACGAGTCCAGACCATTGGGTGTGACACTTGAGCCTCCTATAAAAGGATTTGTAGCCATTTTAAGAGCAACATTGAACATCTCAACATAACTTACACATCTCATATCTTGGAGAGGAGGCTAGAGACTAGAGAGTTTTTACACATCTTTGGGAGTTCTTCCATTCTTCTAGGGTTTCCATCAAGAAAGAGGTCATACCTACCATGGAGATAGCCCTTGAGGGTTGGATGACTACTTCAATGAGTGGCTAGACATCTACTTGGGGCTTGACTAGCCCCTAAGGTTGTTTCCTAGACCTAGTGTTTTGTATATTTTTGGGGATTTACTTGTAACAAATGTTTTGATCTTGGATTTATATATATATCTTGTGGTTTCTACTTGATGTGTATGGATTAATATTTTCAATTGATTATCTATTTCTAACCATATGTCTATGTATGCTAGAATGGATGATTCATGTGCTTTGCTCTAGATTTAGTGGAGTTTATGCATGTCTATGTGTATAGATGAAGTTAATCTAGAGATGATCAAAATATAGCGCTTAATTGAACACTCTAGTAATTTATTTGATGGTTCACACTTGTTTCTTGATGGATTGTGCCACACCTTTAGCTCACTCAATTTAATTTCCATGTCTTTAGTGTAGATGTAATGTAGTTACTTTAGA
This sequence comes from Cornus florida, assembly GCF_030987335.1. Taxonomy (NCBI): domain Eukaryota; kingdom Viridiplantae; phylum Streptophyta; class Magnoliopsida; order Cornales; family Cornaceae; genus Cornus; species Cornus florida. The sequence continues at coordinate 65,264,132 of NW_026775577.1, read as the reverse complement.
TTCAGGGATAGGTGGACAATTTATTCTTGTTCCTTGGTGTTCCATACTCATGAATGCAAAGGGTGTATGTTTCTAGATAGTTGTGTATGTATAAATTGTGGTTTCATTGAATGGATTTTGGTCTCATTTGCTAGGTTGTGCTTTCTATTTGATTAGCTAGACATTCTATACTTATTTGCCATCTATGCCTAGTTTCAATTAATGTCAAACACATACACAAGTTATAATTCAATTTCCCCATTGATGTACAATTGCTAGTGTCTAATGAAGTCAAGCTTAATGGTGAGCTCTAGTACCCCAAGTCCTCTCCTCTATATCTTTTTCCCTACTTTCTAAATTGTTACCTTTTACTTGCTTTAATTTCAATTGCATTGTAGTTTAATTTAATCAACCAAACAAATCATCTTTTGATCACTTGACCTATTAACCCTATATATTATTTCCATTGCAAACACGCCCACAATCCCTTGGGACGATCCCTGCTCACCCTAGCTATATTTTTAGTTAGAGGTAGTAGTGACTTTTATAAATTTAAAACTTGGCCACATTGCATACTCACATTTTTAGCACATTTTTAGACGTTGGTGCCGCGACAACACCATATAAGATTAAAAGGAAGTTTTTAAAGAGATTTAGGCATTATTTTGGGATAAAATTAGCACATATATAGAAAATATATACATATATATATATAAATATAAAATCGAGAGGGATGGAGAGATTCATACATTTGTGATATGGAATCGAAGCCTTAAATGATGAAGATGATCAATATGGAGAGATTAGAGAGATTTGGGAGAGTATGGAGGCAAAAATGAGCAAAGGCATGAGGGTTTCAAGTGCGGCTCGAGGGTTTCTTTTTATTTTAAAGTACAGAGGTTTGAGCCCTAGGTTTAAGGCTCGAGCATGGCTGTTGAAAAGCCTAAAGTTAACGATGATGGAAGGCTCAAGCTTGAGGTATTGATGCTCGAGCCCCAAAGTCCAGGCTTAAGTATTGAGACAAATTTGTGGATTTTTCTCAATTTTTCAATTTTTATTTTCTTTTTCTATTTTATCTAAACCTAAACTACCTTAAACCTAAAATTAACCTAAAATAAACCTAAAACCTAGAAAAGAAAATAATTAAATCAAAAACTAAAATAACAAAATAAAAATCAAAATAAACTATGGTACAACATACAAATGCTAAGTTTAACGTTTATAGCTCGACATCATGCTAAGTTTAACGTCGATAGCTTGACGAAAACCTGACCTCTCTAGTCCAAGTAAATAGGATCATGAAGTTCTACTGCCACCACTGTGCTTCTTTGCACACTACCCTCTATATAGGGCTTTAGTCTCTGTCCATTGACCTTAGACAGTTGTCCAGTCTTGCAATCTTATATCTCAATTGCACCATAAGGTGTAACAGAAATAACCACATATGGACCTTCCCAACATGACTTCAGTTTGCCAGGAAAAAGTTTTAGTTATGTGTTAAACTCCCAAACTTTCTTCCTAGGCTCAAAAGTCTTACGTAAAATATGCTTGTCATGAAATACCTTAGTCTTTGATTTGTAAACCTTAGCACTCTCATAAGCATCATTACATAATTCTTTGAGCTCTGTTAGTTGAAGCTTCCTATTAGATCCAGTAGAGTTCTTATCAAAATTGAGCTTTTTTATGGCCAGAAAGCTCTGTGTTCTAATTCTACAAGAAGATGACACCCTTTACCATAAACAAGACGGTAAGGTGGCATACCAATCAGAGTCTTATAAGCTATTCAGTAAGCCTACAAAGCATCATTCAATCTTAAAGACCAATCTTTACGTTTTGGCTTAACTGTTTTCTCAAGAATTCTCTTAACTTCACGATTGGTTAATTCAACTTGGCCACTAGTTTGGGGATGATAGAGAGAATCAACTTTATAAGTGACGGAGTATCTTTGTGCCAAAGTACGAAAATATCTATTACAAAAATGAACACACCCATCACTAATGATAGCTCGTGGCATACCAAACTGACTAAAAATGTTCGTTTGAATGAACTCAATCATGACTGCATGATCAGCAGTTTTAGTAGCCACTGCTTCAACCTATTTAGACACATAATCAACAGCCACAAGAATATATTCATTTTGATTTGACTGAACAAAAGGACCTATGAAATCAATAACCCAAACATCAAAAACCTCAATAACTAAGATTGGAGTTAAGGGCATCATATTTTTCTATAAATTGATCCTAACTGCTGACATCTAAGGCATGACCTACAGAACAAATATGCATCCTGAAAGAGTGATGGCCAAAAGAAACCACATTAAAGAATTTTAGCTGCAGTTTTCTTTGCATTGAAATAACCTCCACAAGCTAAGCTATGATAGAAGGTTAGAATACTATGAAACTCACTTTCAAGAACACATCAATGAATGATTTGATTAGCATAATATTTGAAGAGCTAAGGATCTTCCTAATAGTACATCTTTATTTGAAAGAAGAATCGATCATTTTCCTACTTTGACCAAGACAAAGGAATTCTGCCTATTACGAGATAATTCACAATATCAGTAAACCAAGGCAAATTCAAATGAGAATTCCCAAACAGTAAGTGAAGTTGAGGTATTAGCAATCAGAATTCTAGAAAGATGGTCAGCTTTCACATTTTCTGACCCTTTCTTATCCCGGATTTTGTAATCAAACTCTTGAAGCAAAATGATCCATTGAATCAAACGGGGTTTAGTTTCCTTTTTGGAAAGAAGATGTTTCAAAGCAGAATGATCAGAATAGACTATGACTTTAGAACCCAACAGATATGATCTAAATTTGTCCAAAGTAAAGACAATTGCAAGTAACTCTTTTTCAGTAGTGGTATAATTCAATTATGCTTCTGAAAGAGTTTTACTCGCATAGTAGATAACATGAGGAAGCTTATCTACTCATTGTACTAAGACAATAACCATAGCATAATCAAAAATGTCACACATAATCTCAAATGGAAGAGTCCAATTTAGAGGATTTATGATAGGAGTTGAAGAAAACAGAGAGCGAAGCTTGTGGAAAGCTTCTAGGCATGATTCATCAAAGACATAAAGGAACATCCTTTGAAAGTAGATTACACAAAGGGAGAGAAATTTTGTTGAAATCTTTAATGAAGCGTTGATAAAACCCGGCGTGCCCAAGAAATGATCGCACTCCCCTTACGGAGGTATGAGGAGGCAATTTAGAGATCAAATCTATTTTAGCTTTATCAACTTCAATACCACTCTCTGAAATGATGTGTCCTAAAATGATCCCTTTTTGAACTATAAAATGGTTCTTCTCCAAACTAAGAATAAGATTGGTTTCCTTACAACGTTGAAGCACTAGGGACAGATTTTGGAGACAGTTCTCGAATGTGGATCCAAAATAGAGAAGTCATCCATAAAGACTTTGAGAAACTTTTCAACCATGTCTGAAAAGATAGATATTATACACCTCTGGAATGTTGCTAGCGCATTACACAATCCGAAAGGCATCCGTCTATATGCAAATGTACCGAATGGACAAGTGAAAGTAGTTTTCTCTTGATCTTTAGGATCAATGGCTACCTGATTATAGCTGGAATATTAGTCTAAAAAGCAATAATAGCTCTAGCCAGCCAATCGCTCTAGAATCTGATCAATGAATGAAAGTGGAAAATGATCTTTTCTAGTAGCGGAGTTAAGTTTCCGGTAATCAATACACACACGCCATCCAGAGGTGGTGCGCTGTGGAACTAATTCTCCCTCAAAATTCTCAACGACTATAATACCTGTCTTTTTAGGTACTACCGAGTAAGACTCACCCACTTGCTATCTGAGATGGGGTAGATTATTTCAGCATCTAGCAACTTCACAACTTCCTTCAAAACCACCTCCTTCATATTAGGATTCAATCTTCATTGGAGCTCCCGAGATGTTTGGGAATCCTCCTCCAAATGAATCTGATACATGCAAATGGTGGGACTAATTCCTTTTAAATCAGCCACACTCCACCCAATGGCCTTTTTATTTTTCTCAAGAACATTTAAGAGACTACTTTCTTGGGAACTTGTAAGATTGGAAGCAATGATCACTGGGAGGGTATCATTTAAACCCAAGAAAACATATTTGAGCTTGTCTGGAAGTGGCTTAAGCTCAAGCTTACGTGGAGACTTTAAGGAAGGAATAGGCGGAATACTAGAAAGTGGTGGAAGAGGCTCTAATCTAGATTTCTATGGGGGAAAATCTATGATAAGAGTGGAGTTAAGCAAATAATTCACTTTAGCTATCAAAGATTCGATATCCGAATTTTCATAATTGAAGTGATTCGGACAAGCCTCTAAAGGATCCTTGGATAAAATAGTTAGGAGTGATTTCTTAACCAACTCATCAATAACATCAAAGAAGAAGCATTCACTATTATCGTGGGGATGGTGAATAGCATTGAAGATGTTTACCTTGACTTTTATTGTGGCGACCCAAGTTTTTCAACCCGGTGCGTTAGTGATGAATTGAAAGGATGATCCGATAACGGATCCGAATGCGGGAGCGAAAACAGAAAACAAGACTCTCAGAAGTCAAAGTGACCTTCCATGAGGTCGTGGAACTTAATGAGAACTGACGTAGAAGCAAAAGATCAAAAATATGACAAATAAGCCCCAGGGGTAAAATGGTAATTTTCTAAAAATATAAATTCGGGTGCCACCGGGCACACCAATAAAAAGACAGTAAAAAAAAAAAATCAAGATAGACTCAAGAATCGCATGATTCAGAATCCGGACGAAGAAGAAACGGCAAAACAAGAAAAATGAGTAATAAAGCAAAAAGGGTAAACTAGTAATTATCCAGAAATATCTGGGTACAACCGAGCACACCGTTGGATAGACAACAAAAAATTAGTCAAGTTCAAAAAAGAGTTCTCTCAACTTGGAGTTCGGATGAGGGAGAAAGGTCAAAAACAAAATCGACGTCGTGGCGGCCCGACGAAGGCCATGACAGCTACTGTTGCTATCAGCCTACTGCTGCTGCAACTGAGAGCAAAAAGGGGCATTGAAACGGACTTTTTTGCAAAAACATAAAAACGAAACCCCCCCTCCCCAAAATTAAGTTTTCTACCTGACCTCGCGGACGAAAACAAAAAAAAATGCACTGTAAAATGCCGAGAATGCCCCTAGATAAATTAGGTCAAGCGAATCAAAATCTTTTCGAGCTGCTGCCAAAGGAAAGGAAATGGGGCGTCGGGAGGTTTTTAAATTGCCTAAATTAAAAATGTAACCTTAAAAAACACCCACAAGACCCCCGGAAGTTTCAGATCGGTTGACACATTTTTCAAAAAAAAGTCGATGAATAGTATCAAGTACTAAAATCTCAAGTTTTAAAGAAAATGGCATAAACCAGAAAAATGAACTTTGCGTGGGATTTCCGAGACCAAGACGATATTTTTTGAAAAAGCACAAAGAAGAAACCCCCCTTAAAATCACATTTTCTAAGTGACCATGTCAAGGCCATAATTTATTTTTAAAAAGAAATCTCCAAAATGCCCTCAAATCAGATTGTGCCGAAAAGTGTCAAAACAAATCATTAGAGTACTCATTTAGGGGAATATGACTCTAAACTTGAAAACGATCATACACGCAAATGTAAAAAGACATTTAAGACACATCCCAAAGGTCCGCGGCCTCAAAATGTCCTAAATACAAAATTTGACCCTCAATGGCCAAAAATGCCTTAAAATGTAATAAATGAAACAAAGATGCAAAACCTAAAACAAAATGGTGTTTGGCCCTTGACCACACCTCATATATGATTAATAAGACCCTATGAAAGAAAAAGAATGGAATTTCCACACCCGATGCAAACATAGTGAAGTAAAGACTTAACATTTTCAATTATTTTCATAATAAACCTTGAAAACGAAAGTGCATAGAATACATATCTGATGCCATTGGCCTATGGCCTCTACTCGTACATGTCAAATACATTGAAAAGAGTGTACTTATGTATAGTTTATATATATAAAATCAAAGATACAAGTTTTGATATATAAGGTTACAAAATGACATTTCATGCTAACATTTGCATGAAATGGAAATTTAAAAGCTACAAGTCATCCAAGGAATGATGAGCATCACGAACCAAGTCTTCATACCTGAAAATATCCCCAGTAACTTTGGGGTGAGTAACATAAAGCTACTCATAGGAAATGAGTATGCATAAACCTAGCATTTTACAATAATATCGCCTTAAGGTGAAACATGTTAAAGGGGCTCATACCACCTAACGTCTATGTCAAAATGAGACTCAGGGAGCATCCTAAGCTACCTTAGAGCATTTCTAGCATAAACTACAATATTTATGCAATTAAACAATATAGGAGCATACTATATAACGCAACAAGACATAGGTTCTCAAAAGTATCAACTTGCAATCTAAGATTCGAAAACAACTGAAGTAGGTCATGCCACCTAGCGTCTATGGTCCAAATGAGTCTAAGGAATCATCCTAAGCTACATTAGAACAATAAAACATAAGTTATGATATCGATGCAATTTAACCAACATTGGAACTTCCAATACAACGCATAAAGCATGATTTCTCAAAGTTAACATCTTGAAACTCAAAATGGGAAATCAATTAAGGAACAACAAGTTACGATATCATCTAATTATTAACTTGAAATGAAATGCGAAATCAAACAAGGTGGATACTTGGACATCACGCTGGATCAAACCGACACCATAGTTACTTTAAGGTTACTAGCCCATGGGTAACCTCCCTATGTGCGTACTAGACTATAGAGGGACAATCCCCTGTACTAGAACCATGTCCTAGCCGTAGTTAAACAACGACATCCCCAAGTTTCCAAAATCAACAAGTTATGCAACAACGTATATATCAACATGTATATACAAGATAATCAACTATCTACCATGCACAATCAAATTTGGAAACACATACAATACATGCACTAAGTCCACAACTACTATGGCATGACAAATGTCGAATCTTTAGTGTACGATTCGTTACACGCTATGGCAATATATTTCGACATTGAAAATATAAACTCATGAATCTAATACAAATCCAAAATTATGATTTAAACATATAACCAATGTCAAACACATGATTAAATCATTAACGCTATAGAAACAGAAATTAATTAAATAAACTAATTAATTTTTTTAAGTTTCAAATCTCAATCAAATGACCCCTGTAGACACTAAAATTTTAGTGGACTTTGATTTGGACAAATGGACCCATTAAATATGGGCCTAATGTTTAATTAAGTTATTTAATTGGCCCAAGTTTGGTCCACTTAAATTATTTAATCAAGCCCAGTCCAGATGGTTAAATAAAAAGAATAATTATTTCTAATAAAATATATTTGAAATAATGATTTTTAAGGATAATTATCATAATATATCCGGCCCGGCCCAGTTATGATATTTTCCTTATCAGAGAGGACACATGTCATCATCCTATGGATCCAAGAAGCCTATAAATAGAGGCCTGGAGGAAGGGAGAAGGGGGACACAAAGTCAGAATTCAGAAATCTAGAATTCCAGAGAGAAATACAGAAACTCTCATCCCTAACATCCAAATCCAAAAGCGAAGAACACCAAGCACATCAAATCGTGCCATTCTTCATCAAATCCCATGGTGATCAACAACAAGCACATCCAACGACGTGCCGTTCTTCATCAAATTCCACGGTGATTAAAGAACAAGCTCGTGCAGCCCTTGGATCCAACCAACAACAAAAAAGGAGATAGAAATAGATGACCATTCTTTTTTGTAAAAGATATTACAAAGGATTGTACTCCAAATATTTCTGATTTAATAAATTATTATTTTGCCCATATTTTGTCTTTATTGCAGAGTACAAGATTTGTGTGTACAAATTTCTGGCACGCTCGGTGGGACATCCTTTGCCTCTCATCTCTTTCTCCTATCAGCAAGTTTCTTCTCTATCCGACTCTATGGCTCCCTAAGACTCAAACAGACAAGAAAGCCCAAAAGAACATCGCTACCACAAAGGTCGACGCCAAAGCCACCATGAAAAGTGGCACGAAGGCCAAATCAAGTGATGGAAGTACCTTGGTGGGCCCTGTGACACGTAGCAAGTCCTAAGTGATTGCTTTATCCAAACATCAGCAAGACTTGGTGAAAACCAATCCTGTAAAGTCGGCAAACGTGAAAACCCAACATGTCAAGAACCCTGACGTTGTTCTAGAGGAGATTCTGCCACCAGCAGATTCACCTCATTCCATCCATGATGCTCGCTCTAGTGTCGGTTCACCCCCAGAGTCACCATGTCAGACTTCAGAGTATTCAATCACTTCAAGAAACGTTGACTCTCAAGGCCTATCATACTCAGATGTGGTCGCTGCTATGATGACTGGAGCTGCCACGGTGGAGGAATAACTAGCAACTATGTCTCGTGCCATTGAGAACCTCACAAAGGCTGTTGAAGAGAAGGACTTACAAATCACTACGCTAATGAACAAATTGGAAGTTCAGACCTTTGGTGAATCACCAGTATAATCTGGGCATCCTACATCTTCCACAGCAGCACCAATTGGGAATCGTGCAACTTTCACACCACCACCGTCTAGGAATCCTACATCTTCCATAGCAATGCCGACGGAGAATCTTAATTCTACCGCACAAGGTACCCGCATGGAGGACCCCAAACAGACGCCGGTGATAGAACAGGTGGCTAGTCAAAACCAGATGCCGGTGACAGAACAGGCAGCTAGTCAAACCAATCATGCTTCTTCAGTCTCTTCATTATCTGTCGCACAATTGTAAGATATGATAACGAATACAATCTGAGCCCAATATGGAGGCATCTCACAGAGCACTCTCATGTACTCAAAGCCCTATATAAGGAGAATCGACAGTATGAAGATGCATGTAGGATACCAACCTCCGAAGATTTAGCAACTTGACTGAAAAGGTTACCCCAAGCAACACATTGCCCATTTTGTCGAGACTTGTAACTATGCTGGAACAGAGGGGGACTTACTAGTTAAACAGTTTGTCCGCTCCCTTAAAGGAAACGCGTTCGAGTGGTACACTTACCTAAAGTTAGAGTCAATTGATAGTTGGGACCAAATGGAACGAGAATTCTTGAAATGGTTCTATAGCACTCGTCGTACTGTTAGTATGATAGAGTTGACTAACACAAAGTAATGGAAGGATGAGCCTGAAATCGACTACATTAATTGGTGGAGAGCACTCAGTCTTGACTGTAAGGACCAATTGTCAGATATCTCTGCTGTGGAGATGTGTATGCAGGGAATGCATTGGGGCCTTTTTTACATTCTGCAAGGTATAAAACCTCGCACATTTGAAGAATTGGCAACACGTGCCCATAACATGGAGATCAGTATGAAATCCCATGAAGGAAAAAGTCCCGTGGCCATAGAACCACGCAAGGATAAGAAAGATTAGAAGAAGGGCGATAAGTTATCAAAGACCGCTACTAAAGATTCCATGGCTATCTCAACCACCCAGTCAAGATATCTGTTAAAGATGATAAGAAGGATGATAAAAAGCCTAGCCAGTTTTAAGAGAGGGAAAGATAGCGTCCTACGCTAAGGGAGTTAGAGAAGAAGGAATACCCCTTCCCCGATTCTGATGTCCCTGGCATCTTGGAATGTTTACTCGAAAGTAAAGTTATAGAACTCCCTAAATGCAAATGCCCTCAAGAGATGGGATGTGTCAACGATCCAAAATACTGCAAATATCATCGTATTGTTAGTCATCCAATTGAGAAGTTTTTTTTCTTCAAGGAGGTGGTGATGAATCTGGCAAAACAAGGAAAAATCTTGTTGGACACGGACGAAGTTGTAACTTCAAATCATACTACTACTACTGTGACAACCTCTGTCGTGGGGAGTGCTCGTTCTCAACCTTCAACTTCTGAGATGTATTGTACAACCATCCAGTTTGGCTCATTGGAACCAATCCCCATCTCTCTTGGCAAAAGGAGTGCACTTGACATTTTAACCTTTGGAAGGGTCTTTCCTTAGGATGATAAAGAAGGATGGACTTTGGTGACAAGAAAGAAACCACAGAAGCAGCAAGCTGACATTTTTCAGACTAGTTATTCTGACAGGGGGCAAAGGAAGAAGAAACTTTAATATCGCCATAAGCAGTTTGGCCATAACAAAAAATGGTTCAAGAAGACACAGTCAACCAAACACGCCTCTATAAGCCAAAGGATCCAGAAGCTTATTACTTTGCAAGAGTTTTTTACAAAAGGATATCTAGATGACGAAGTTGTGACAGCTTATATGGTTTCAATTAAAACGGGCCTTGATGGTGATAATAGCAAGGATCAAGATGAGGCCCAGACCGTGAAGAATCATGCAAAGGACTCTACCATCATTGAAAAGTCCGATGATGATGAAGTAGTCAGAGGTACGCTGGATTCATGTTATGCACCAATTATTTTCACTGACGAAGATCTTCAGTTGTGTTCGAAGCCACATAATTGTCCTCTTTTCATTTTCGGTTACATAAAGGAACAAAGAGTTACTCGAATTCTTGTTGATGGTGGATTAGCAGTGAATCTCATGCCAAAATTTACGATGAAAAATCTCGGCATCACAGTCGACGAGTTATCTCGTAGCCATCTTATTGTTCAAGGTTTTAACCAAGGAGGAAAGAGAGCTATTGGCATGATTCGAGCAAAACTAATTATTAGCGAGCTCCAAGCTGAAACCTTATTCCATGTTATTGATGCCAAGACATCCTATAATTTGTTCTTAGGAAGGCCTTGGATACATAGTAATGGTGTCATTCCATCGACTCTTCATCAGTGCTTCAAATTCTATAAGAATGGCGTACAAACAGTTGTGGCGGACCATAAACCATTTACAGAAGCAGAATCTCATTTTGCCGATGCCAAGTTCTATATCGATCCTGATACACCTTCGGAAGTGCCCATCCCAAGCCATCCATCTACATAAGAGGTTCAATCTACAAAAACAAAAGAAGCGTTAAGTGATCTATTAGATGTTTCAGTGACAGACATTGTAAAGGTAGCTAAAATAAGAGGGGTCTCGATAAAAGCACATCAGATGAAACCTATTTTAAAGTATGTTCCAAAATCTCAACGACAAGAAGGGTAGTTACCTGTCATTGAGATACTTGAAACCAAGGAATTTAAATTGAAGATGACACAAACCAAAGAGAAAGAAGACATGCAAAAGCTGAAAGGAGAGTTAACTCTTCCTCTCACCAAGATTCAAAAGTCTTCGCCTTCCAAGCCTCCGTTAAAAGGGTTCATGCGGCCTTCTCAATCTCTGGTCAATCATGGATCACTTCTAAAATAAAGGACTGATGAAGGATTTGATCTTAAAGCATACCAACTCATGGCTAAGTCGGGGTATGATTTTACAAATCCTGCAAACCTTGGAAAACTAAATTCAGAGGTCACTGGTGAGAAAATGCATGGCCTCAATGAGACACAGAAGAAGTTGAAAGATCAAAGGCATAAAATCATTCCACCCAAGTCTGGTATCGGTTTTGTACCTTCTGAGCCACTTGGAATTTACATCACAAAAAAAGATAAGAAGTTAAACACTTTTTACATTGGGTTTGAAGAAGTTGAGGGTGAACAAGATCAACAGACTATAAATTAAAAATCGGTCATCGACCGTATTGGAGCTCCATGTGATCGAATATCTGTATTTAACAGGTTGTCAAGCCAAGAATCAAAATGTTTCAATGTTATTGAATGTTATATTGATGACTTGGTGGTTAAGACGAAAGAATGAAGGGATCATTTACAGGATCTACGTACAGTTTTTGATCACCTCCGAAAATTTCAACTCAAGATGAATCCTCTTAAATGTGCATTTGGTGTGACTTCAGGGAAATTCCTGGGATACGTTGTACGTCATCGTGGTATTGAGATTGATCCTAATAAAGTGGAAGCCATTCAAAAGATGCCGCCACCAAAGAATTTACACGAGCTTCGAATTTTACAAGGTCAACTTGCGTTCATTCGTAGGTTCATCTCAAATTTGGCTGGTCGTTGTCAGCCTTTTAACCGACTCATGAAGAAAGATGCCCCATTCATCTGGGACCAATCTTGCCAAAATGCTTTTGATAGCATTAAAAAGTACCTTCTCAATTCTCCGGTATTGGGAGCATCTGTACTTGGAAAACCACTCATACTTTATATTGCTGCGCAAGAAGAGTCGCTTGGTGCCCTACTTGCTCAGAATAATGAAGAACATAAAGAGAAAGACTTGTATTACTTAAGTTATAGGCTCACCCCGACGAAATGAAATTATCCTTCGATTGAAAAAACATGTCTTGCACTTGTTTTTGCCTCTAAGAAATTGAGGCATTATTTCTTGGCTTATACGATACATCTTATTGTAAGAGTTGATTCTCTCAAATATGTCATGTCTAAACCGGTCCTTTCCGGATGCTTGGCGAGATGGTCAATTTTGTTCAATAAATTTGAAATTGTTTATGTGCCATGAAAAGCAGTGAAAGGACAAGTCCTGGCAGATTTCTTAGCTGACCATCCTATTCCAGCCGATTGGGAAATTTCTGAAGATTTTCCTGATGAAGAAGTCTTCTTTGTGGACATCCTCCCACCATGGATGATGTTTTTCGATAGGGCAGCACGGTCAGACGGGGCTGGAGCAGGTGTAGTTTTTGTGTTTCCAAAAAGACATATTATTCCATACTCTTTTGCACTCGCTGAAAACTGCTCAAATAATGTAGCTGAATATCAAGCCTTGATTATCGGCCTTCAAATGACAAATGAGATGAAGATCATGGATCTCGAAATATATGGAGACTCTACGTTGGTGATTAACCAACGTCTTAAAGAATATGAAGTTAAGAAAGATGATCTAGTGCCGTACCATCGTTATGCCTCTCATTTGTTGGAACGATTTGATAGCGTCATGCTAGAACACATTCTGAGGAAAGAAAATCGGATAGCTGATGCTTTGGCAAATTTAGCTACAACATTGGCGTTAACTGTTGAGGACTTGGTTGATGTTCCTGTATGTCAACGATGGGTCTTACCACAAGTCTTGGAAGATAAATTTGAAAAAAGTAATTTGGTTTCTTGTTGGATACAAGAGGAAGAAAACTGGAGACTCCCTATCATTGATTATCTGGAACATGGAAAGCTTCCCGAAGATCAACGCCACAAGACTGAAATACGAAGACGAGCACCTCGATTCATCTATTACAATGATACGTTATATAGGCATTCATATGAGGGCCTTTTCCATCGCTGCCTCGCAAATGATGAAGCCACCCATGCAATGAAGGAAACACATTCTGGGATTTGTGGAGTCCATCAGTCTGGACCAAAACTTCACTTTCGTGTCAAAAGAATAGGTTATTATTAGCCCACTATGGTCAAGGACTGCATGGAGTATGCGAAAAGGTGTCAAGCCTGTCAGTTCTATGCTAACTTCATACACCAACCACTGGAACCATTACACCCTACTGTGTCGTCATGGCCATTTGATGCATGGGGATTAGATGTAGTTAGTCCTCTAGACAACTTCAAAGGGCCACTTATATATCTTGGCTGCCACTGATTATTTTTCTAAATGGGCGAAAGCTGCACCCTTTAAACATGTGAAAAAAGAAACAGTGGTTGATTTCATCAAGTCTAACATTATCTATCGATATGGTGTCCCTCGATACATTATCATTGATAATGGGACGAATTTCAAAAAATAGTTGGGTAACTAACCTTTGTGAGAAGTTTGGTTTCAAACAACGTAAGTCCTCCATGTACAATGCCCCTGCCAATGGTCTCGCTGAAGCATTCAATAAAACTCTTTGTGAGTTATTGAAGAAAGCAGTCAACCAGACAAAGAGATATTGGCATGAGCGAATGGAAGAAGCATTGTGGGCATACTGCACTACGCATCGTACACCTACTCAAGCAACTCCGTATTCTCTGGTCTATGACGTAGAAACGGTTCTTCCATTGGAACAACAGATCCCTTCGTTAAGGATTGCCATACAAGAAGGTCTTATAAGTGAAGAAAATGCCATCTTACATCTTCAATAACTGGAAGCATTGGATGGAAAGAGATTAGAAGCTCAACAACAGATAGAGTGTTATCAAGCTCGACTTTCTAAAGCATTCAATAAGAAAGTTCGACCTCGGTCATTTCAAGTTCGAGACTTAGTATTAGCTGTACGTAGACCAATTGTTATGAATCGCAAGGGAAATAAATTTGTATCCAAATGGGATGGACCATATGTTGTTCGTGAAGTTTATATTAACGGCGCGTATCTCATTATTGATGAAGACGGAGTAAGAGTGGGGCCCATTAATGGCAAATTCCTAAAACGCTACTACCCATGAAGGATATGCTCCTGATCGTATGAGCTTAAACTACACTATGCTCCTAGCCCACATGAGCTAAAACTGTGTACGGCCAAAAAAAAAAAAAAAAAAAAAAAAAAATGACAACATACTCCTGGCCCGCAAGAGTATAAATCGTGAACGACGAAACCAATAAACAATTCACAAGAAAAATAAAATAAAAATAAAAATAAAATAAAATAAATTTGCTCGTCATGAGATATCAAAAGGACTAGTCATAATTAATCAACTTGGTTTACTGTCAAAATATTATTGTTGCTCGTCACAAATTTTTAACTTGGCTCACTATCAAGATGTTGTCACTCATCATGCGATATCAAAAGTGCTCTTCGCACCTTGTCAACTGGGCACACCACCAAAATGTAGATGCAAAGAAGAATTTTGGTCCGTCGTCATAGTTATAGCTACAAAAAGAATTTTGATCCGGTAAAATGTAACTGGGAAGAAATAAATTGGTTCGTCGCTAGACTGTAGTTACCTAGGAAAATTATGCTCATCGCTGAGGTATTGCTAAAAGAGAAATTTTGCTTGCCGCCAAGGCCTTGCTAAAAGAATCCGGTTCATCATCAAAGTGTTGTTGCAACAAAATTTTGAATCACCATTGAAGTGTCGTTGAACGGAAGAAAAAATTCTACTTGCCGCCAAGGTATTGCTGAAAAAGATCTTTGGCTTTCTGCTGAGGTGTTGAAGAAAATTTCACTTGCCGATAGAACCATGAAGAGTATTAGTGGCTGGGCCCTAACATTCAAGGAATGCTTCATCTTCATGGCGATCATATGAAAATAGGGAGGCAAATAGATCACCATATAGTTGTTGTTTTGATAGAAAATTTTCATTGATAAGGGAGACCGCTTAGCATATATAAATCTCGAATAAAAATTTCGCTCGCCGATAGAACCATGAAGAGTATTAGTGGCTGGGCCCTAACATTCAAGGAATGCTTCATCTTCATGGTAGTTATATGAAAATAGGGAGGTGAATAGATCACCATATAGTTGTTATTTTGATAGAAAATTTTCCTTGATAAGGAAGACCACCTAGCATATATAAAGCTCGAAGGAAAATGGATAGCTTGCCAATAGAACAATGAAGAGTATTAGTGGCTGGCCCAACATTTAAGGAATACTTCATCTTCATGACGATCATATGAAAATAGAGAGGCGAATAGAGCACCATATAGTTGTTGTTTGGATAGAAAGTCATGGAAACGCGCCAAGACATCTTCTAACCACTCCCAATATAGTTCGGTGTATGACAATTCAGCAGAAAGTTTATAGGGAATACTCCATGATATTTCCCTCACCTGAACAGTGACACCCAATAGTAAAAACTGGTTTTCTTCAACAACTCTCTCATAAAGTGAAGAATTTAGTATCAAGGCTTCAGAGACAATAAATTCTTCATTAATCTGATCAAGACTAAAGTTGGTTAGTTCGTATGTGGTCGTGCATGTCCAATGAGATGAATAATGTTCGTTGTCAGGATTAGGTATTTGAATATATCTTCAATTGACAAAATTCTCGTTGTCCGGATTAGGTATTTGAATATATCTTCAATTGACAAAATTCTCGTTGATGGAAATAGGAAAGGTCCTTTTGAATCCTGAAAAAAAAAAAAAAAAATTTGTCTCTTCCAGCAAGTGTGGGGAGAGAGAGAGGGGAAAAAAAAAATCCTCTAGGAAGTGTGGAGGAGAAAAAAAAAAAAAAAATTGTTTTCTCTTCCAGCAAGTGTGGAGAGGAAAAAAAAAATTAAATAAATAAATTTGTCTCTTCCAGCAAGTGTGGGAGAGGGAGAGAGGAAAAAAAAAAAAAAAATCTCTTCCAGGAAGCGTGGAGGGGGGGGGGGGGAATTTGTTTTCTCTTCTAGCAAGCGTGGAGAAAAAAAAAAAAAAAAAAATTTGTCTCTTCCAGCAAGTGTGGGAGAGAGGGAAAAAAAAAAAAAAAAAAAAATTCGTCCAGAAAGTGTGGAGGAGGAGGAAAAAAAAAAAAAATCTTCCAGGAAGCGTGAAAAAAAAAAAAAGAAAAAAGAAAAAAAAAGAAGAAAAGAAAGAACAGTCATATCTTTGTGTTCAAACAGATACCGCAATCCAACACAATCTTCATATGCTGCAATCTTACAAGTCCTTCAGAGCTGATTGAAATTGATGTCAAACCCAATGAGTTGGGTAATATATATAGGCAAGGGATTTGTATAAATTGGAAAGTAAAATTCCAATCCAAAGTGGGATTAGAAAGGCAAAAAAAAAAAAAAAAAAAAAAAAAAATAGAAGAAGGAAAGTTGGATACTTTAAGTCCCACTTGAAAGAGGAGACAAGTCTTGTTAAGCTTGGGACTCGAAGTGGGGGCAATTTGTAGACACTAAAATTTTAGTGGACTTTGATTTGGACAAATGAACCCATTAAATATGGCCCTAATGTTTAATTAAGTTATTTAATTAGCCCAAGTTTGGTCCACTTAAATTATTTAATTAAGCGCAGTCCAGATGGTTAAATAAAAAGAATAATTATTCCTACTAAAATATATTTGGAAAAATTATTTTTTAAGGATAATTATCATAATATATCCGGCCCGGCCCAGTTATGATATTTTCCTTATCAGAGAGGACACGTGTCATCATCCTATGGATCCAAGAAGCCTATAAATAGAGGCCTGGAGGAAGGGAGAAGGGGGACACAAAGTCAGAATTCAGAAATCTAGAATTCCAGAGAGAAATACAGAAACTCTCATACCCAACATCCAAATCCAAAAGCGAAGAACACCAAACACATCAAATTGTGCCGTTCTTCATCAAATCCCATGGTGATCAACAACAAGCAAATCCAACGACGTCCTGTTCTTCATCAAATTCCACGGTGATTCAAGAACAAGCTCGTGCAGCCCTTGGATCCAACCAACAACAAAAAGGAGATCGAATCAGAGGACCATTCTTTTTTGTAAAAGATATTACAAAGGATTGTACTCCAAATATTTCTGATTTAATAAATTATTATTTTGCCCATATTTTGTCTTTATTGCAGAGTACAAAATTTGTGTGTACAACCCCTAATTAACACATGTTAAACAACATTGCATGGTCATTACATACATCCATTCAAAATCTTAATTAGGCCAATGGAACAACAAAGTATAATTTAATTAAATCATGATAATTAAATCTTTAACATCTAAAACAACTTTAAATGGTCCCAAATTAATATATATGCTAGTAAACAAGTCCTAATCATTTCAAATATCAAGTTTAAAACTCAATTAAGCCAATGGAACCCTTAAATCGATTTTAATTAATTCTTTTAATTAAAAACTCTAGATTTTCATACTCATCCAATGCTCCAAAATTAAAGTATGTTAAAGAGCATGCCAGGACTTAATTTAATAGCCTATCACAAGTTAATTTCATGCAAGGTACAACCATAATAATTAAACTTTCACAAAAGAAAATTATTAAATAAAAGATGCAATCTTTATTCAAATAATCATAATTTAATATATGTTAACAAACATACCAAAGCCTAATTTACTAGCATGCCATAATTTAATTCTAAGTTGTATCATCATGAGAATTAAATCTTAAACATAGAAAATAATTAAATTAAATTTTAGATTTTGAACAAAAGCATACATACAAGTTGAAAAAGCATTAATAGCATGCAAGACAACAAAAGTAATAACCTATAACACCCCCTACCTCAATTTGAGATGAAAATCTTAAAAGCCACCAAAATGAAACCACTCCGAATCCGACGAAACTTCAGGGTTTTGTCAGGGACAACACGATGAATGATAAACTCCAAAAAGGACATGCCAAAATCCTAACTTAACCTCAAGTCCGAACTCAAAAAATGGCCAAAAACGGATTCTAATAAGGGGGAAAGATGCGCGTAGTCAAGACAAACATAAAACACAAAGGCACTACGACTTTTTAACAAAGGAAAGAAGCTTAAAAGAAGAGAGAGAAGGTGGCAGCCCCTTGGCTGCCATGGAATCCGACTAAGAGAGGGAGGAAGAAGGTGAAAAAGTGATTTTTCACTTTAAGGCATTCTATTTATAGTAAAACCCTAAAAGTGCCCCAAAAAGGCTCCGCTGGGTCCGAAAAAGTGGAATTTGAGCAGACGTGCTCAACTAGCAAAACTCTATGAATAAAAAAGAACTGAATTGAGAAAATATGAACAACAAAAGAAACGGCGTCAAAAATTGCATCCCGAGCCGAAAGATATACCCTGAACAAGTTCGGCGGCAACCGAGGCCAGAAATCCTAAAACTGGGGGAAAATGACCAAAGGATAATTCTAAGAGTACACGACTCAAAGAAAAGTGAAAATGAATCCCGTACGAGGATCCAAGCTTAAAACGAGGCATTTTTGCAATAACTTTCCTTAATTGTACAATGGCCCCTCCAAAAAGTAAAAACTGCATTAATGACTCAGAATGAAAATATCTTCCAAAAATATTTTCTTAAAAACCCCTGAAATAAAATAACTTTAAAAGAAATTTACGAAAAATACCCCAAGAAAAGAAAATGGTTCTGAAAACTATACATTCATGCCCCTATGGACACTAGGAGCAATCAGAGTACTTTTCTGCAAAAGTAAAGATACTTATATCATGGAAACCACTAAGAATGAGGATACGTGAAGTCAAAAACTAACTCCGAACACAAAAAGTGAGGTTGTACCAAAAAATGACAAACGGGGAAAAGACAAAATAGGGAAAAGGACGAAAAGTGAATAGTGTCAAAAAAAATGAAAAGGTGGAAATGACGCGGTCCTTAAAAGAAGTTGTCAATCCAAGGGAAAGAGTCTAGGAAACCATTCTCGAGCACTCGAGATAACACTAAGTGATGAGAAATTGAACTTAGAAAAGGAAAGATCAACAGAAAAAAAATATCTATGAAAATCTGAGACAATGGAAAGGAAGGAAAATGACCGGGTCATTACATTGATATTTCAAAAAGATAAATCCATGGCTCCAGTCCTACAGTTAATGCAAGTATTCACTGTTGCTAGAAAATGACACCCAAGAATAACTGGAATATACTTTTGGAATCGTGGACCGATTCTGTATCAAGCACTAAGAAATCGTCCAGAAAGAAGAACTTGTCCACTTTTATAAGTACATTTTCAACAATACCTCATGGTTGTCTGACAGAACCGTTAGCAAGTTGTAGAACAACCAACGTAGATTTTAACTTAACCAGACCTAACTTCTCATACACCGACTAAGCAATAAGATTAACACTTACTCCAAGATCAAGAAGTGCTCGCTCTATCACATTGTTTCCAATGATGTAAGAAATTATAGGAGCACCAGGATTTTAAACCTTAAGAGGAGTGTTATACTTAAGAATAACACTAACTTGCTCGGTGAGATAAATTTTCTTAGGAACTTGGCTTTTAGATTTCCTCTTAAGAGTGCACAAGTACATTGGAAATTTAGAGTAGGCGGGAATTTGTTTTATAGCATCAAGCAGAGGAAGATTGATTTTGACCTATTTAAAGACTTCCATCATATCTTGAATTTTCTCCCTTTGTTTACTAAAGTGGGAGGGTTCCTTGAGACGTTCAGGATAAGGCGCTCTTGGCTCGTAAACTGTCTCAAGATTAGGAGCAGATGAAGAAGTGATTCCACCTTTAACTCCTGTGGTGGATTGTGGAATAGAACTTGAGGAAACATCCTTGGGATGTGGATTATGAATGATAAGAACAATGGGAATCCTAAGCCTTTCTTTTTCTTCCTGTCCTTTTTTAACTTGATTATCAACCAGTTTCTCACTCTTCAATGTAGTGATAGCCTGAACTTGCTCATGATGAATACCTGAGGAATTGGTTTCATTAATCATGTAAGTTTGCCCTTTTGGGTTGACTATTGGCTGACTAGGCAGCTTTCTATCCTCTTTTCGAGATAAAGTACTCGCTATTTGCCCAACTTGTGCCTCTAGCTTTGCTATAGCTTGAGAATGAGAATTAAGAAGTTGGGTATTGGCTTTAAGATCAACAAGAGCATTGAGTACTTGATCCTCAAAAGCAGAATTTCCAGGAGGAGGTGGAAGATTAGGAGCTTGAGTAGGTTAATTCCTAAACTAAGGTGGACGGTAAATACCAGATTGGTTGAAAGAATTATTTTGTGGCATAGGATTAGATGAATTTTGATACTGTCCTTGAGATTGAGGAACAGTGGTTCCTTGACTTTGGTTATGCCATGATAAATTAGGATGATCTCTCCAGCTAGGATTATATGTAGAAAAATATGGATTGTACGCTGGTCTAGAGAATGCAGCATTCACTTACTCCTGTAAGATCTCAGATGATTGTCCTATCATAGGGCAAGTGTCAACAAAATGGGAAGGATTAGCACAAATTGAATAAACTTCCTTTGGCAAGGCAGTTTATGGATTGGCAAGGCAGTTTGTGGACTAGCAATAGAAGTAAAGCCAGATGATAGAATTTGATCGAATCTACGGTTCAAGGCTTCTATTTGAGCAGCTAATACACTAGATTTGTCTACCTCAAAGACTTTTTCAACTTTATGCATTCCAGGTGAAGACCTAAACCTAGAGGAAGACACATATTGCATTAAATTTTCACTTAGGGCCTTAAATAGTACCCAAGCGTCAGCTGGACTCTTACGCAGAAAAGCTCCATTACTAAAAACATCAACCATGTTTCTATAAGAATCAGAGAGACTATCATAGAAAATCTGTATTAAGTGTCATTGTGCAATATCATGATGTGGACACTTTCTTAGAAGATCATTATATCTCTCCCAAGCATCATGGAACTGTTCTCCCAGGATTTGGGAAAATGCCATGATTTCTCCTCTTATTTGACAGGTTTTACCTACTGTGTAGTACTTTTTTAAGAACTCTTGTTGCAACATCTCCCATGTAGATATGGAATTTGGACGAAGGGAATGCAACCAAGTTCTTGCTTTATCCTTAAGAGAGAATTGGAAAAGTTGTATCCTAAATGAATCATTGGTAAGAGTGGTTAACTTGGTAGTTGAACACAATTCCAAAAATACATCCAAGTGCATATAAGGATCCTCTGTTACATACCCATGGAAGGTAGGAAACATTTGGATCATAGCAGGCTTGATCTCAAAATGGGTTGCATTAGCGTCCGGAAATACAAAGCACGAAGGAGAAGCGTATGTGGTGGGAATAAAATGGTCCCTCAATTGTGGTTGTGGAGGAACAGGTGGAGCCTGTCCTCTATTACCATTGCTAATACCATTGCCATTATTATTACCACTACCCGGTGCATTACGATTATCAGCCATGTTGTCAGAGGAACTACCTATTGAATTCAAATGTCTTTTAAGTTTCCTAAACTGACTAAGAGTTCTCTCTATTTCTGGATCATGCACTAAGGTTTTTGATCGATTATTGCGAGTTAACATGCATTAATTCCACTAATCCTAAAAGTGAAAAAAATAAAATTTCCAAGTAAAAAGAAAATAGAAAAAACTCACAAAAGGTTTAATAAACCGAAGCTTCTTATCCCTTAAGTGTCTTTGTCCTCACTGCAACTTTCTTATACCTGAAAAGAAAAAGAATTAAGGTGAGATATCAGAAAGTCCGAAGACTGGTAAACTAAAAATAACTAATTAAAAACTAAACTAAAACAAATCTACCCGGCAACGGCGCCAAAAATTGATGTGTGTTTTAATTTATCAATAATAAAATACCACTCGCAATAGTACGATTCCGTGTAGGATAGTGCTATAAAGAGAGGTGTCAAACCCACAGGGAGATGAGATTTTATATTCAGTCTTCAATTTAGTTCTATTGGTTTACAGGTAACTGGTTAAAAAGTTTGCTTGGTTGTCACGATTAAAAACAAACTAAAATAAAAACAAAATATTAAACTAAGAAATTAGAGAGAGAAATCTTAGGGCTTTGACTTCACCACAATCATCATACTATGGTTAATTATATCAACTCTGGGAATTTAGCCAATTATGTTTTTAAATGAATTGAACTCAATAACATTCGTTCAATTCGGGTTTGAAAGAAAGTTGTTTTACAAAATTCAGTTAACTATAACCTATCTGCGGTTAGCATGGACTATCCACCTATCTACTCTAACTACTTTAACTACTTTGCAAACAATCCACCTTTCTTAAGCATAGATTATGAAAACATTCTTTTATAAAAAACATTAAAACACCATTATATGACCTCTATTCTCATGTCCGGCAGGGCTCCGCCAGATACCGTCCAATAAGATAGGTTGAGAATAGAAAATAAACAATTATATCTAAGACAAGGTAATAACAGTTTGTAATCTATTAAAGCATGAAAAACAATTGAGTTGTCTCAATTGCTTATAGTCATATAATCAAGAAAACATAATATATTAAAATAATTGCAGAGTTGAGAACAATCGAACCATAATACTAGATTGGGTTACATCAGTGCCCTAAGAGAGGAATTAGCTACTCATGACGATGTCAGATATCATCTATGTTGGAGTTGTCTCCATCGTCACGAACGATACTTCTCTTCTAAGGATCTTCACCTTCTAAGGTTGTGGAAACCCTAAAAGCCACCACAGTATCAGCCTTCTGAATCACACGGGAAAAAGGACTTGGAATTTTGGACCTCTTTTATCAAGGCTTAAGCCTTTTTTTATAGAAGAAAATGAGGATCTGGTGGGCTTTTAGGTCTTCTGGCCCATCTGTAATGAAATATGGCTTGAAAAGAGAACATTCCCGTAACTTAAATCTGACATATCATGGAAGGCTCGAGCTTTAGGAACAAAGGCTTGAGCTTTAAGGTTCAGGCTCGAGCTTCTCTGTATTGATGCTCGAGCTTCAAGAATTGGTGCTCGATCTTCATTTTGACAATTAGCCAAATTTCTTCGATTACTTTCCAAAGCGTCTTTTCCTTCAACACTTAGAATATTCTTGGGATTAAAATCTTTTAACATTACTTGATCCAAGCTTCATGGGCTCGAGCACTAGGTACCAGGCTCGAGCATTTGGTATTCAAGGCTCAAGCTTCAATGGATGGTGCTCGATCCTTGGGGTTAGGCATGAGGTCTGGGAGCTCAGAAATCAACTCTTTGAATTCTGACGCCTTGTGCTTGAGCTTAAGGGTCAAGGCTCGAGCACCATATGGTCAGGTTTGAGCACCCGTTGTTCAGGCTCGAGCCTGAAGGTACAAAGGCTTGAACTTTAATGCCTTGTTGATTTTTTTTCTTTGACTTGTAAGACTCGAGCCTCAAGACTTGGGCTCAAGCTTTGGATTCTGAATTCTTCCAAACTTCACCATTTAAGCTCTCAACTTGCTCTGGATGATCGGCAACGACTCTGTAAGCTTCGATATCATTATAAAGTCCCGATTTTAACCATTTCTCTGGGAAAGTACCTACAAACACACATTAAGTATAAATCAGTCCAATTATGGATAGAAATATTACATAAGGCATTAACATACATATATTTAGGGGCTCGAATATGTAATATTCAGTGCTCATCAAAGTCCTAGGAAATATATAACTCTCAAATAAGAGAGAGATAATACACTATTAGGGGAAATATATAGAGAGAATATTTTTTGGTTTTGGAAAGGTGAGAGAAGAAACCTTAAAAGTGGGTTAAATGTGCACATAATACCCCTATACTGTGAGATTATTAGCATGTATACCCGTTTGAGTGTTTTTTAAAGAGTACAAAAGGTAAAATGGGCATTACATAATTATTTTATGTCAGATTTATGTTTAAGGGGCATTTTTGCACAATGTTAAAAGAATAAGGGAGTTATTAGCACGCATTTTCAAATCGGAAGCGAAAATGCTATGCAGAGTATACATTAAGGGTGTTTTCTATTCCAGTATGTTTTAAATAGTGTTTGGGAATCATATGATTTAAAAGTTATAATTTAGGGTAAAGTGCACCCCCCCCCCCCCCCGAACTATCAACCAATTGCACAAAACCCCCCTTGAATTAAGAAATCCCCCCCTGAACTATCAAAAAAGTGTATTTAAGGATAAAATCATAAAAATTGCCCTCACTGGAAATGTTAGATTACAAAATTACCCTTTAGTGAAAGGATATTGTTTTGGTGTTTTAGTAGCTGTTATTGCTGACGTGCCAAATGCAATATAAATAGCCAATAGTATTGCAACAACACATTGTATTATCATATTAAGTACTTAACACTACTGCCAAACACGCCCTAATTACACTACTTATTTTAGCGCCAAACACGCCCTTACATGAATACTGATCTCTCTCTCTACGCTCTCATGTTCATTACTCCATCCCCAGCGGTGACCACCTCCATCATTCGTTCATGGCCACCATCGCCACCAGCACAAAGATTCTTCTTCCCCCAAAATGAAAATATGTTTTGATTGCAAGGATCTTGGTAGGGCTATCAAGTACCAACAATAAAAGTGTGTAGTGTGGCCAAGTTTGAATTTATAGAATGCCACTACCACGACTAACTATTAATGTAACTAGAGTGAGTAAGGATCGTCCCAAAGGAAATGAACGGTGTTTTGGAATTAATTTGTTGGATTAGTAGGTCGAATGATCAAAAGATGGTTTGTTGGTTGAATTATACAACAATTTAAACTAAATAAATGCAATGTAAAACAACTAAA
Source organism: Cornus florida (assembly GCF_030987335.1). Taxonomy (NCBI): domain Eukaryota; kingdom Viridiplantae; phylum Streptophyta; class Magnoliopsida; order Cornales; family Cornaceae; genus Cornus; species Cornus florida. The sequence continues at coordinate 65,239,158 of NW_026775577.1, read as the reverse complement.
ACAAATAAGGTGTAGAGAATATGAGAGAGGAGTCTTGGGTCATAGAGTTCACCACTAAGCATTACCTTCCCAGACATTCAATATTTGATGGATTAGGGGGATTATATGTTGTAAATGAAAGTGTGTGCCATTAATTGAAATAGTAGCATGGATGGCCTAGTAAGCATGCATTGTCTAGTCAATCTAGTGAATAGCACAACATATCAAATTAAGCTATTAATCCTTCCATAAGCCCACAATTAATGCACACTCAACAAATTAGAGAAATATACTACTTGCATTCATAAGCATAGAATATCAAACAACAAGAATGGATTGTACACCTATCTAAGAAACTAAGGCAATTAAACTACGACTAAATTAGTGACATAAAAACTAAACTAATTAAATTAAGGAGGTGGCACAATCCATCAAGAAATAAGTATGAACCATCAAACAAACCACAAGAGTGACCTATTTAAGCACCATGCCTTGACCATCACTAAATTCATAATATCAACACACATAGACATGCATCAATGTCACAAAACCTAGAAATAAATACATGAACATCTATTTTAGCATACATAGACATATGGATAGAAACAAATGATCAATTGGAAGTATTAAACTACACAAATCATTGTAGAAACAAGATTTATATATATAAGACATCAAGACAAGAAATATAACACAAATCCCCATTAATTACAAAACATCAAAGTCTAGGAGACATACTTAGGGCTATCTCTAGCCCTAAGAGAATAGTTAGCCACTCATTGATGTTGTCATCCAACCCTCAAGGGCTATCTCTACGGTAGAATTCATCTTCCTCCTCTTGTGCTCTTGGTAGAAACCATAGATGAGTGGAAAAACTTTCCCAAATTATATATTTTCTCTCTCTAATCTCTAGCCAAGTCTCTCTAACTAACCAACTTCCTTACTTAAAATAGCTAAAATCCTTATATAGGTAGCTCAAATATCACACCCAATGGTCAAACCTCGTGCACTAGGACCTCCAAATGATTGTACCATGAGCACACATTTAATTTAGTTTAAAATCAGCTTTTCACGTAATTTGAGGTAGTCCAATTGATCACAGGGTTGCTCAGATCGATCGAACTATGGCAGAGCACTTTTTGGATAATGAAAAGGCTGAGATATTTTTGAGAAAAAGATAAAAGTGGTAGGTGAGGATAAGATCAAAAGGTTGGATCGATCAAAGGAAAGGTTGGATCGATCGAACAAAATATTTTTCTGAGGATAAGGACAAAAGGCTCAATCCATCATGGTATGGTTGGAACGATCACAGTGTGATCGATTGGAGCTTGGGTTCGATCGATTATAGAAGGCTTTCTTCACCACTTTCCTCCCACTTTGCTCCCTTCTTCCACTAAGCTTGAGATTGCTTATTTTAATGCTCTAATTCAGCTGAATTGACTTATTTTGGAGATAAGTGCCTGAAAAAAGAAATAACACGAAATTAGACTAAAATGAAAAAATAAGACAGAATAAGGTCCTAGAACATTCAAGCTTAAGGGGTTTAAATGCACACTATTCAGTGCTTATCACACCCCCAAACATAAATATTGCTAGTCCCTATCAATGAACTACGAAGAAAATAAAGAAATGAACAACTATATAACTATGAACTAGAAAACAATAAATGGATAACATCACTTTTGTAGGGAATATGATTGTATTTAGCATATGCAACAAGCTTTTTAAACCCCTAGGTTTCCCCTAGTGGACGAGTAAAGTCTGGTGAGGGTTTCCAGAAATGATACCCATAAACATTAAGCTCTTTCTTACTGAAGAGGCACCAATATTCCAAACAAGCATTAGGAGAAAACTACCTCAAATATGCAATTTATCAACCATTTCCAAGCAATCTCCCAAAATTTCAATATCAAGTAAACAAATATGGTCCTCCACACATCAAGAAAATGATCATGCAAATCAAAACAACTCTAGAATCCTTTTTAAGTGAACCGGCATCAAATATGTTGCTATCTAAGCCAACTAAAGAAATGATCACATCTGGCCTCAAACTAGCACACAAATCTAGTACTGATCATCAAGACAAAGAATGGACCTTTTATTAAAGCTATATTGAACTAGGTATGCTTATTCTTTTCACTCGATTTTTTTTTTTTTATTAACCTAGAGGATCAAAGATGGAAGTATGGTGCAATGTAGTGATCTATTAAGCTTTCTAGCAATCCATGAGGTTGAGCATTAGGTTAATGACTCCCAAACTGGACGGCTTGAGGGCACTAGGTGTTTAAACACCCTTAAGGGCTTACAAGCTCAAATCAACTAGGCTACAAATCAAAACAACGTCCATCTAATCATTTCCCACTTCTCACCTTTTGGGAGAAGTCCTCACTTTTTTATTTGCTTTTGCAACAACACATTTTTATTATTATTATTTTTATTTTTACTTTTTATTTTTTTTATATCAAGTTATTAACCTAGAGTTTGAGCCCTCCACCTTTTGGCGCGAGAAATTCAGTACTTAATGAGGCTAGAATCCTGGTTACTTAGTGAAAAGGGTTTGTTATCCACCTTTATCAAGAATGAAAGCTTTCAATGCACTACTAGCTCAATTGGGATATAACCAAATCAATAATCAACAAAGCATGTACCCACAAATGAATGCTAGTGTGTGCCTGTGCTAGTGTAGAATCCTAGAGTGAATCTCAAAATAATCACAAAATCAAGATGATGTGAACCAGAAGCGCAAACATTATATCAATCTTTTGAAAAAATTAATCCTAAATGGAATCCACAAAGCATACAAGGAGTATTGGACTCTCAAGTTAAGCAATTTTTAAATTCGAAGCAATATAGTCCTCAAAAGATCAAAATCATAGCTAGTCATGGACTTATCATAGAAAATCCCTCAATACACAAGTCATGCTAAAAATCTTGAATTGAATGCAAAGAACACACATTACTCCCCCAAACTTAAACTGCATAATGTCCTCAATGTGCAATGAGAACAAAAGAAAGAGGAAAGAGTATACCAATGCAACTATGGTGATGAATGGTAAGGACACATGTATCCGAAGTGGGTGGTATATCCCCCCCCAAATTTGGGATTAACTATGGTCCTGAAAATATGGCACTAGAAGAAAACCTCATCAAATAACAAATGGGATAATAATGGTACATAGTGGGCATACAAGTGCAAATGGGATAGGAAATGAAATAAAAAGAGAGGAATAAGGGCAGTCCTGAAAAATATGGGCTGCACTCTCTCATTGAAGTCACTGAGATTTACCTGATAATGGAGTCAATCAGCAACAGATGTATCAATATAAGATCAAGATATCCAAAATATCATGAATAATAAAATAAAATAAAAATAGTATAAGGTATATTACAGTAATCGAGCCAACAGACTGGCCGCAAAAATGGAATAATAGTATCAAAGTATCAGTCTAAAAACACGGGCATAAATATTATAGAGATAGAGAGAGGTCAGGCATATGAAGACGGTCTAGCAGGGCGGGAACCTTGAATATATTGAGAAATGTCTTGCAGCGCTGTCATGACATCCGTGCAGAGAGTGGTCACATCTGCTCTGAGGGAGACGACTGCATCCTCTAATGTCTGGATACACTCCCCTAAGCTGGGTGTCTGAGCCTGAGTGTCAAGAATAACTAGTTCATCCTAATGTGGCAATGTGGAGTCATCAGGAGACTAATGCTCGTCCTGGCTCTGAACATGATGGCTCTGCTCTGGAGAGTAATGTGGTGACCCCACTGTCTGCTCCTGCTCCAAGTCAATATCATATGAGCTCTCTCTACTGCCGGTGCCTTTGCTGCTGCTGCTGCTACCTCAAGATCCTCTGCCGTCTGGGCTGCCTCTACTTTCAGACTCTTAATAAGAGCGTTATAGCTCTTATTCCAATCCTTCTTCCTGTAATGGCAGGCCCCAGTCTCAATGTCCTCCTCTGGGTCAAATGGATAATGCTTGTCCCGAAGGATCTGTGTAATCAAATGGGCATAAGGAAGGACCTTGGGCCACTTCGGGTTACTCTTGCTGATGTAATCGATATACAGCTTCATCATGACACTCCAGTAGAGTGTAGGAATTGAAAACCAATGCCCTTTATAGATGGCATATAAAGCTGTTAGAAAATCTGCCCGTCTCTGGATTTTGTGCCCAGCCATAAAAACCACATGCAGTCAGGCAAGTAGGTCTGAGTGGCATAAGTGTCGGCAGTAGTAATGGTGCCGTGAAGAGCTGTGGCCATATCGGCATATGATGGCCACTGCAAAGTAGGATAATCAATGCCTGGATGGCAGGCATGTGGGCACTAAGAAGCTGTCACTAATGTCTCGACAGTAATGCAGATGAGATGTCCATCTATGGTAGTTCGCAGCTCGGCCAAGTTACTCGGGGCTGGCCGGAGGTTCTGGTAGAACAGCCGAACAAGCCTCGGGTAAACTGGATTGGCAACTGGGGCCAATATGGGAGAAAGATGGCAGCGGTAGATCTTATTATAGGACCACTTAGTCATGATTGACTGAGCAAAGAAGTCGTCATCGAAAATAGACTCATGCGCCACTGAAAGGCGCAAAAACCTCCGAGTGACCCTGTCTTAGTTAAGGCTAGGTTGTGCCAGTGGTGGCACTGGAGCTGGTGAAGGAGGTGGTATGGGCTTACCCTCCCGAGATGAAGAAGAAGCAGAAGAGGCAGAAGATGAGGAATGCTCGGACTATGCAGAAGCTGGCTCCTCAGGCTCCTCTCTCCTCTGCCTCACCCGGTGGTCATATATTCGATTAGTTGTGGTCTTGTACCTAGTCATGGCCTACAAAAATAAAAATAAAAAAATACACTTGTAATTGTAGTTAGTAACAAGAAATAGTATGTGATATACAGAAATGAAAGCATAACAGATAGAGACATGTTTGTCAAATTCAAAAAGACAACACAATGCTTTAGATGAAACCAATATCACAGTATATAGACACATGAATCTATCTATGCAAGTGGTAAAATAGCCAAGTATAGACAATAAATTATAAAATAAAGTGAAACATGGTAAACATGATGGTTAAAGGATGCAACCAATGTGGAAAACACAGGCATTGGGCAACAATATGATAGCATGAAACACAGGAAAGAGTAAAACAGTGCAGTTCGATCAATCATGAAAAAGAATGTGATTGATCCAAGTAGGATTAATCATGACATGAATTGGATCGATCGTGCCTTGATCGATCAGGGCACTGGTGTGATCGATCAAACTTGTTGAGAAATGAAAAGTCACCCGTTCGTGACGTGGAAGACACGGGGCACATCCTAATGGTCACCTCAAGGCCCATGACCTGCTATACACCTCAACAATGCACAAATGGTCACTTAAAATTGTGACGGCCCAAGGTTTTTCAACCCTGTGCGTCAGTGATGAACCGAAAGATGACCCGATAACGGATCCGAATTGCGGAAGCAAAAGATAAACGACATCCCTAGGGACACAACATGTCTCTAGGACACTAAAGAGACCCTCAATGAGATCATAGAACCCAAAGAAAATAAATGTGGAAACAAGACTTCAAGAATGGACAAAAAGGAACCCAAGGGTAAAATGGTCATTTCTATCCTAAAAGTGAGTACTACCAAGCACACCATTGGAAAGAAAATGAAAAATTAATGAATTCAGACTCAAGAATCACTTGATTCGGAGTCCGGACGACAAGGATATCAAATCTTGAAGTCGAAGGAAGAAAAGCCCTATCCCAGTTCGAGCCAAAAATTGACACCCCTCCACTAAAACTGGAATAACTTGAGCTACCAGATGAATCTGAAACTCTAATTGGTATCATTGGAAAGCTTATTTCAATGTGGTCAATTTAGACTCAAGAACGGACCAATTTGGAGTTAAAACGAGGAAGATATGACAATTTGAAGTTGGAGGTGCATTGCTAAACCAAGATACAAAAATGCTCTATGAACAGTACTTCGAGTGCTTGAACTTAGGACTTCGAGCACTCGAACAGTACCTGCCTGAGGCCCAAACTTTCTGCCCAAACTTCGAGCGCTCGAACTCCCACTTAGAGCACTCGAGCTCCTGTAGCTGCACCTGAAATGCGACCTTGAAATGCCATTTTGAGGACTTTCTGGGACTTTTTTGGAAAAAAGTTGTGAAGTAACCCCCCTTAAAATCATGTTTTCTGGTCAACCATGTCAAGACCAACATTTATTTTTCAAGTGAAATACCAAAAATGCCCTTGAGGTCTCATTTAGCAAAAATATGTAAATGAATGCTACTCTAAGTGTTCATTTCTTCAAGAATGGTGTTGTGTGTCAAAGTGGACATGCACACATATGTAAAATGAGAAAATGCATGTGTTCCAATAGCTCATGGTCACATAACATGTCATATACAAAATGCAACCTGTCAAACCTCGAATTCTCATCATTTCATAAGACAACTATGGGATTAAACTAGCATACATGTGATATAAATGTACATGGCACTTGGCCTCATGTTATGCTTACAAAATAGACATCTTCAAGTGTTCTTAGATATACATTACACATCAAGGAAGCCATTTTAGCTTCTACAATATCATACATCCATGGTATACAAAATTAACATCCAAAAAGGGAGGCATGCTAAACAAGTGCATGTCAATATACAAAAAGGCTTCAAATAACTCAAAATCTTCTAAGGATAATGAGCATCCAAGAACATGGTCTCTTTACCTGAAAAATAACCCAAACCACTAGGGTGAGTAATCAAGTTACTCGTAGGAGAAGCATATGCGTATACCCTAAGGTTTCAATATCATTGCAAGATTATATAGACGAATACAAGGGAGCATTCCACTTAACGTCTATGTTTAAGGTGTTCTAAGGGATCATCTTAAGCTAACTTAAATATTTATTAGCAACACAATATCAAAATGGATATACTTAGCAACATCAAACCGCATATAACAAAATTTACAAGTTACAAATAGCATAGATTGTCAACTTGGAAATGAATGCGAAATAAAAAAAAAAGTAGAATCCTTGGACACCTAAGCTCGGAATTCTGCCGAGACCTCAACGGTTATTCCGGGTATTAACCCGCAGGGAAGACCACCCTAAGTGCGCACTATCTCGATTGGGGAGAATTCATACCTCCCGCACTAGAGCCAAACTCTAGCCATGTTACTAGTAACCATGTCCCAAGAGAATCCAAAGTATATATCAAGTTCAAAACTTATATATAGATAACAAGGCATATAAACCACCTTCCATGCAGAAGTACTTTGAAACCATACAAACCATGTCTTAGGGTTCCAAGTCTAGAATGACATGATAGATGACAAGTTCTTAACATGATATTATGCACAAAACAATATCATTAACTTATCAATTTAAGCATGCCTCAACAATAAGCCATATATACTAAATGTTTGCATTTGAGCAAATAGCTTCTAAAACAACCATGATTATCAATAGTAGTACACTAGAATGTAGGATTTCCATCACAATAGCATAGTAATTCAAATCATTAAGAATTCTATACAACTTTAACAATCCTACTCAAGATATATACACAACATACATGCTTGATCAATGAAATCCTAAGTCAATCATAAGGATTTCCTATAGTATGCAATACTACAATTCTAAAAGCATGTATACAATATATATTAAACCCCAAAGGATTTCAAAACACTTAGAAAATAAACATACTACCACCCCTACCTCAATAGAGAATTGTATCTCTATAATCCAAGCAACCAAGCACTAAATGGAAAACAAGCTTAGGGTTAATGAAGAGGAGAATGAGAGGAAACTTTTACTAGTTAAGGTTCTTAGTCTAACATGAATGGAAGGGCACCAAAATTGAAGAAGAAAGCTATTAACCAAGCTTTTCTCCAATGGTGGCTAGGTTAGAACTTTGAAGAACTAAGGGAAATGAAGAGGATAAGTGAAAAATGGTGAGTGGAAGGGCTAGAGATCCTCCACTCACTATGTGCTCTTACACTACCTCTCACACACACACAATACAAGACTAGATCATGGCCTTACACTTGTCACTAATCCAATGCCTCTTCTAAGACTTAATCCTAAGCTTATACTTGTCAACAATTCAATGCCTTTTCCAAGACTTAATCCTAAGCTTACACTTGTCAACAATCCAATGGTTACATGTGCACCAATCTAAGGCCAACACATGGATGAATCTCCACCCACCAAATGTCAAGAGATCATGGTGCCAAGTCTCTTCACCTAAATGCCAACAAATGGCTCCATGAGAGTGTGACACTTGTCACACTTTCCAAAAATTGCAAAATGGTCCTTTTTCAAAATATCTTCTAAAATAAATTGCAAAAAGGTCCCCCAAATGAAAAATAATAATTTTGCATAATTACACTAAAATTCCAAAAGTTATGTATAATTACACTAAAGTAAGTATTCATGCCCTTTATGAAAAATAAAAGCAACTAGCATGCTTTCAACAAAAGTGAAAATACCAATGTCATAAAAATCAAGTATCATGAATGCATGCAAAAACCGGAATCAAATCCAAACACCCGAAGTGAGGCTAAGCGAGGAAAAACGATAAACGAGTAAAAGACGAAAAAAAAGAAAATCACCAAAAATGAAAAAGGAGGAAAAAGTCCGGGTCATTACAAAAATGGCACGTGACCCCCAGATCTAAATTTAGAAATAAAAACTATATACAAATATATACATATATATATACATGCTTGCAAACCCAAAAACGGCAACAAAATCAACATGGAAAGCTTAAATCTAAGCATGGCAACATGTTTAACATGAAAAGAAAACAAAAAATGGAAAAGAAATTTAAACTTACCAAAAACGAAGGTGAGAAATGGACCGAGAAAGAGAAGAGAGAGAATGAAGTCAGAAATAAAGTTTGGGACTCACCGAGCACTTGCCGGAGGTGGAGAAGATAGAGCAGAGCACCGGGAGAGAGAGCAAAGGCTTTGGATCGATGCAATGAACAATCCAAATGACCCGTGGCTCATTTTTTTGAAAAATTGGTCCCGACATGTGTGATTGATCACAAGGTTCATCAGGGATCAATCGAACCTAGATCGATCATGAAGATTCTAAGATCGATCAAAACTATAAAATGACAAAATATTTTTGAAAAATTTTGAATTTTGAAAACCTAAAATCTCTTTGAATTTTTGAAAAATTTATTTATTTATTTATTTTTTTAAATTGAATTTAAAAAAAAAAAAAAAAAGTTAAAGTCAAAAAAGAACACAAATCGATCGAAGAATGATCAATTGGGTTTCGATTGATCCAAAGACTAACAACCTACAGACAACTTCAAACGATACACAGAGAGATGATATTTTCAGAGATTAAAAAATTTTCTAAGTATAGAATTGAGATCGATCGAAGGGATTACTAGATCGATCAAGGAAACTTTGGAACGATCAAAGATTAAATTCGAACGATAGACAGAGACCTGAAATATGCAGAGAATCTCGCACGATGGGACAGAGAGATAAAAATATACGGAGATGATGTTCGATCAATCGAATAGTTCTTGTGATCGATCGAACAGGCACTAAATGCCTAATTTGGAGATGAAAGAACATGCATTCCCCCATCAAAGTCTCAAACAACATATATAATCCCAGATTGTATCTAGACGGCACAAGCAAATAAAATAAAATAGAAATGAGGGAAGAATAGGGTTGGAAACCCTACGAAGCACTAGTGTTTAACGTCTCTAGCAAGACGTTGAGCTTTTTTAGCCTGGATAAAAAATCTTAGTGTACTTCCCCTCCTTAATGAGGGGAAAAGAACTTTGAACCCCACCCAACAAACTATTCCCTAAGGGACTTGTTGAATTTGATTCAAGTGACATTGATGATCCTTGATCAACAAAATCTTTGGGCTTCCATGCCATTTTAACACTTGGTTTAAAAACAACATCTTTTGAAACCTTTTTGAAAAGCAAGACATTTGATTGTTCAATACCAAGCAAAGACTCATTTTTGTCAAATTTATTTCCAAGACATTTTTCAACAACACATACATCTTCATGTTTATCAATTGAATTGGGGCTTGGATTGAAAATGTTCAACTTCACCTTCATGTGGCCAAATGAAATTTTTATTATCCCCGTCCTACAATTAATGTTGGCATTAGCGGTTACCAAGAAAAGATGGCCAAGGATAACGGGAATTTGGCTCTTGGGATTTGAGACCGGTTCCGTGTCAATGACAACGAAATCAACTGGGAAGAAGAACTTATCAATTTGATCAATACATCCTCAATGATACCCCGAGGCTTTTTGATTGATCGGTTGACTAGTTGTAAAACTACCGATGTCAGTTTTAAGTCACCTAAGCCCAATTAAACATAAACTGAAAATGGAAAAAGGTTCACACTTGCTCCTAAATCAAGAAGAGCCCGGTTAATGACATGATTACCAATAATGTAAGAAGTAGTAGGTGAACTAGGGTCTTTGAACTTTGGAAGGGTGTGCTGCAAAATTGAGTTTACTTACTCGGTTAAAACAACTTTTTTTGGTGCTTGGCTTTTATTCTTCCTCTTAAGGGTGCCAAGATCTTTCAAAAATTTGGCATAAGTCAGAATTTGTTTAATTGCATCCAAGAGAGGAATATTGATTTTTACTCGCCTGAACACATCAATTATCTTATTTGTTTTGCTTTGTTGTTTTTCAAGATAATTGGATCCTTTTAAGGCATCCAATTATCTTGAAAAACAACAAAGTAAAGCAAATAAGGTAATTGATGTGTTGAGGTGAGTAAAAATCAATATTCCTCTCTTGGATGCAATTAAACAAATTCCGACTTATGCCAAATTTTTGAAAGATCTTGGCACCCTTAAGAGGAAGAATAAAAGCCAAGCACCAAAAAAAGTTGTTTTGACCGAGCACCCAAAAATGGAGCCTTGGGCTCAAAAACTTTTTCACAATCATTTTTCAAATCTTTCTCAACAAATGGTTCTTTCACATGCAATGAAGGAGGAATAGGATGTGAGACGGGACGGGTGTCAACTTTTGGTTGCACCGGTTCACTCTCTTCATTTTGAACACCAATTTGATTATCAATAACTCTTCCACTTCTCAAAGTGGTCATCGCATTTACATGTTCAATTGTGTGACCTTCCAAAGAAGAATTGGTCTCCACAACAAATTGTTGCTTGGGTGGTAGATTCAAAATCATTTTCCCTTTTTCCCTAGCATTCAAGGTACTAGCTATTTGCTCGACTTGGGTTTCTAACTTCACAATTGATTGGGAATGAGAATGAAGTATTGGGTATTTGTCTCTAAAGTACCCAAAGCGGTTAAGACTTTCTCCTCAAATGCGGGACTTCTTGAATTCCCTTGAGAATATGAAGATTGGTTTGGAAAATGAGAGTTTGAAAATTGGTTTCCATTTTGTGCTTGGTAGGATGAACGATAACCTTGGGAACCTTGGCCTTGCATCGGAGGCGGAACATACTTGCCTTGAAAACCACTTTAGGGAGGGTTTGAGCCTTCTTCTTGGCTTTTCCAAGAGAAGTTTGGATGGTTCCTCCACCCGACATTATAGTGAGTGCCATAGGGATTATTCCCTTGGTTAACAAAAGTAGCATTCACTTGTTCATGGTGTTCACTTTGCACATGTCTATGGGGATAATTGGAAGTAGAATGTAAAACACTAGAACAAGTCATGCATGATTCATTGGAAGGATGATGAGTATGCTTAGGGGAGGAAGACACTTGGTTCACCGAATTTTGGTTGATAAAAAATTAATCAAACCTTTGGGATAAAGACTTCACTTCAACGAATATATCATTGGAATGGTCAACTTGATATAAGCCGACATTTTTCTGTCCACCTAAAAATCTACCATTTTTAGATGATAAAGATCGATGCATTGAATTTTCACTCATGCTCTCATATAAGCGCCATACATTATCTTCATGCCTATCAAGATAAGACCCACCCATAGAAGCATCAACCAATTGCCATTTAGGAATGTCGTGATGTGAACACTTCCTAAGCAAGTTATTCAACCTCTCCTATGCCTTATGAAACATTTCTCCACCCCCTTAAGAAAATTCTCAAATTGAAGTTCTCATTGCATTGGTATGTGATACCGGATAGTACTTTTTCAAGAACTCTTGTTGCATCTCTGCCCAAGAAGTTATCGAAAAGGGCCTCAAATTATTAAACCAGTATTTTGCTTTATCTTTAACGGTGAAAGGGAAGAGTTTTAACCTCAAAACCTCTTTTCGGCATGTCCATGTATTTCACGATGGAACATACTTCAAGAAATTCATCCAAAAGCTTGTAAGGTTCTTCACTTGGTAGCCCATGGTAATTGGGAAGCATTTGAATTGTTTGTGGTTTAATCTCATAATGGTGTGCTCTAAATGGAGGTAATTGAATGCATGTTGGTGCATTATACTCATTTGGCGCATAATGATCTCTTAAAGCAAAAGAAGGATTCATAATTGGTGGCTCTACACGAGCACCATGATTTGCTTGAACAATGGGCAATGGGGGTGGAACAAAAATTGGCTGAGGCATTCCCAATGGAACTTGGCCTTCTTATTATGGAATGAAAGGTCTTGACATGCTTAATGGTACTTGAATGTTGTCATGATGCACATTAGGGTGAAGAATATCTTGTTGGTCGATATGGCCAAGGTACTCCACATGGTCCTCATTTTGTTCCTCCATCGATGAAATGGAGTTACTAGAATTACCCCTTCCCCTAGGATTACGAACAATCGATTCAAGATTCAAATTAAGTGGGACAAGGGTATGATTTAATGACCTACGGCCATGCATGCACAATCGAAACAACAACTAGCAACAAGAATGTAGCAATCACTTCTCCTTCGCAACAAATTAATCAACAAACCGACACATACATTGTTCCAAGGGAAAAGTGTGTAGTGTGGTTAAGTTTGAATTTATAGAATGCCACTATCACTACTAATTATTAATGTAGTTAAAGTGAATAGGAATTGTTCCAAGGGAAATGATCGGTGTTTTGGAATCAATTTGTTGGATTAATAGGTCGAATGATCAAAAGATGGTTTGTTGGTTGAATTATACTATAATTTAAACTAAAAAAATGCAATGTAAAACAACTAAAACAAATAGGGTGTAGAGAATATGAGAGAGGAGTCTTGGGTCATAGAGTTCACCACTAAGCATTACTTTCCTAGACATTCAATATTTGATGGATTAGGGGGATTATGTGTTGTAAATGAAAGTATGTGCCATTAATTGAAATATTAGCATGGATGGCCAAGTAAGCAAACATTGCCTAGTCAATCTAGTGAATAGCACAACATATCAAATTAAGTCATTAATCCTTCCATAAGCCCACAATTAATGCACACTCAACAAATTAGAGAAATATACTACTTGCATTCATAAGCATGGAACATCAAACAACAAGAATGGATTGTCCACCTATCTAAGAAACTAAGGCAATTAATCTATAACTAAACTAGTGACATAAAAACTAAACTAATTAAACTAAGGAGGTGGCACAATCCATCAAGAAATAAGTATGAACCATCAAACAAACCACAAGAGTGACCCATTTAAGCACCATGCCTTGACCATTACTAGATTCATAATATCAACACACATAGACATGCATCAATGTCACAAAACCTAGAGATAAACACATGAATGTCTATTTTAGCATACATAGGCATATGGATAGAAACAAATGATTAATTAGAAGTATTAAACTACACAATTCATTGTAAAAACAAGATTTATATTTATAAGATGTTAAGATAAGAAATACAACACAAATCCCCATTAATTATAAAACATCAAAGTCTAGGAGGCATGCTTAGGGCTATCTCTAGCCCTAAGAGAATAGTTAGCCACTCATTGATGTTGTCATCCAACCCTCAAGGGCTATTTCCATGGTATAATTCATCTTCCTCCTCTTGTGCTCTTGGTAGAAACCCTAGATGAGTGGAAGAACTTTCCCAAATTGTATATTTTCTCTATCTAATCTCTAGCCAAGTCTCTCTAACTAACCTGTAATGACCCGGTCATTTTCTTTCTTTTCCCTTTTCCTTAAATTTTACGGATAAATTTTTTTCGTTGTCTTTTCTATTATGTGTTTGGTTTCTCGTCACTTAGTGTTATCTCGAGTGCTCAGAAATAGTTTTTGAGACTCTTTCCTTTGGATTGACAATTTCCTTTAAGGACCGAGTTATTTTCGCATTTTTTGTTTTTCGACACTATTCACTTTTTGTCCTTTTCCCTATTTTGTTGTTTCCCCATTTATCACTTTGTTGGCATAACCTCACTTTCTGTGTTCAGAGTTGGTTTTTGACTTCACGTATCTTCATTTTAAGTGGTTTCCATGAAATATGTATCTTTGCTTTTGGAGTAAAGTACTCTGATTGCTCCCGGTGTCCATAGGGGCATGGATGTATAGTTTTTCAGAATCTTTTTCTTTTCTTGTGGTGTTTTTCATAAATATCTTTTGAAGATATTTTATTTTAGGGTTTTTAAGAAAATATTTTTGGAAGATATTTTCATTCTAGGTGGGTCATTAGTGCAGTTTTCACTTTTTGGAGGGGCCATTATACAATTAATGAAAGTTATTGTAAAAATGCTTCGTTTTAAGCCTGGATCCTCGTACGGGATTCATTTTTACTTTTTGTTGAGTCGTGTACTCTTAGAATTGCCTTCTAGTCGTTTTCCCCCAGCTTCAGGGTTTCTAGCCCTGGTTGCCGCTGAACTTGTTCGGGGCATATCTCTCTGTTCGGGACTTGATTTTCGACATCGTTTCTTCCGTTATTCATATTTTCTCATTTTGCTTCTTTTTCATTCACGGAGTTTTGCCGTTTGAGCGTGTCTACGTGAATTCTACTTTTTCGGACCTGACGGGGCACTTTTAAGGTTTTACTATAAATAGAATCCCTTAAAGTGAAAAATCACTTTTTCACCTTCTTCCTCCTTCTCTTGGCCAGATTCCATGGCAGCCAAGGGGCTGCCACCTTCTCTCTCTTCTTTTGAGCTTCTTCCCTTTGTTAAAAAGTCGTAGTGCCTTCGTGTTTCATGCTTGTCTTGACTACGCGCATCTTTCCCCCTTCTTAGAATCTATTTTTGGCCATTTTTTGAGTTCGAGTTTGAGGTCAAGTTAGGATTTTGGTATGTCCTCTTTGGAGTTTATCGTTCACCGTGTTGTCCCCAACATAACCTAGGAGTATCGTCGGATTTAGAGCATTTTTCTTTTGGTGGGGATTTGAGATTTCAAATGGAGGTAGGGGATGTTATAGGTTATTATTTTTGTTGTCTTGCATGCTATTAATGCTTATACAACTTGTATGCATGTTTTTGTTCATAATTTAGAATTTAATTTAATTATTTTTTATGTTTAAGATTTATTTCTCATGATGATATTCAACTTAGAATTAAATTGTGACATGCTTGTAAATTAGGCTTTGGTATGTTTGTTAACATATATTAAATTAGGATTATTTAAATAAAGATTGCAACTTTTTTTTAATAATTTTCTTTTGTGAAAGTTTAATTATTATGGCCGTACCTTGCATGGAATTAACTTGTGATATGCCATTAAATTAAGTATTGGCATGCTCTTTAACATACTTTAATTTTGGAGCATTTGGATGGGTATGAAAATCTAGAGATTTTTGTTAAAAGGATTAATTATAATCTATTTAAAGGTTCCATTGGTTTAATTAAGTTTTAACTTGATATTGGTGATGACTAGGACATGTATATTAGCATATATTAATTTGGGACCGTTTGAAGTTGCTTTAGAAGTTAGAGATTTAATTATCATGATTTAATTAAATTCTACTTTGTTATTCCAATGACCTAATTAAGATTTTGAATGTATGTATGTAATGACCATGTAATGTTGTTTAACATGTGTTAATTAGGGGTCATTTGATTGAGATTTGAAACTTAGAGAAATTAATTAGTTTATTTAATTAATTTCCGTTTCTATTGCGTTAATGATTTAATCATGTGGTTGACATTGGTTATAAGTTTAAATCATGATTTTGGACTTGTATTAGATTCATGAGTTTTTGTTTTCAATATTGAATGCTATTGTCATAGAGTGTAACGAATCGCACACTGAAGATTTGACATTTGTCATGCCTTAGTAGTGTGGACTTAGAGCATGTATTGTATGTGTTTCCAAATTTGGTTGTGCATGATAGATAGTTGATTATCTTATATATACATGTTAATATATACGTTGTTGCATAACTTGTTAATTTTGGAAACTTGGGAATGTCGTTGTTTGACTACGGTTAGGATATAGTTCTAGTACGGGGGATTGTCCTCCTACAGTCTAGTGCGCACATAGGGAGGTTACCCGTGGGCTAATAACCCTAAAGTAATTATGGTGTCGGTCTAATCCAGCATGATGTCCAAGTATCCACCTTATTTGATTTCACTTTTCATTTAAAGTTGATAACTAGATGATTTCGTAACTTGTTGTTCCTTAATTGATTTCCCATTTTGAGTTTCAAGATGTTAACTTTGAGAAATCATGCTTTATGCATTGTATTGGAAGTTCTAATGTTGGTTAAATTGCATCGATATTATGATTTGTGTTTTAATGTTCAAATGTAGCTTAAGAACAATCCTATAGACTCATTTAGAACATAGACGTTAGGTGGCATGATCCACTTTAGTTATTTTCGTGTTTTAGATTTCAAGTTGAGGACTTTGAGAATCTATATCTTGTTGCTTTGTATAACATGCTTCCATGTTATTAAATTGCATGAATGATGTGATTTATACTAGAAATGATCTAAGGTAGCTTAGGATGCTCCTCGAGTCTCATCTTAACATAGACGTTAGGTGGCATGAGCCCCTTTAACTTGTTTCACCGTAAGGTGATAATTTTGTAAAATGCTAGGTCAATGCATGCTCATTTCCTAAGAGTAGCTTTATGTTACTCACCCGAAATTACTGGGGATTTGTTTCAGGTATGAATAAGAGCTTAAAAGAAGCAATCTCAAGCTGAATGGAAGAAAGGAGCAAAGTGTGGAAAAACAGCAAGTTCGATCGATCTCAACATTCCTTCGATCAATCAGAACAAGATCGATCTGACCTCATCAAGATAGATCCAAGCAATTATCCTTATCCAAAAGATCTCATCATCTTCGATCGATCCAACCTTTCTCAGATCGATCGAAATTATTCGATTTTATCCACACCTACCACCCCACCTACCACTTTTGTCTTTTTCCCAAAATATCTCAAAATATCTCAGAGATTTGTCTTTATTCAAAAAGGCGTCACCAAGGATGATCGATTTTTGTAGCATTTGATGGATCTCACCAATGTTTGATCGATCTCAACACAGTTCGATCGATTGAACTTCCTCAAGTCCGAAATAAAACAAAGTGCTCATTAAAAGATGGCTCGTGGTGCAATCATTGCAAGGGCCCTAGTGCACGAGTCCAGACCATTGGGTGTGACACTTGAGCCTCCTATATAAGGATTTGGAGCCATTTTAAGAGCAACATTGAACATCTCAACATAACTTACACATCTCATATCTTGGAGAGGAGGCTAGAGACTAGAGAGTTTTTACACGTCTTTGGGAGTTCTTCCATTCTTCTAGGGTTTCCATCAAGAAGGAGGCCATACCTACCATGGAGATAGCCCTTGAGGGTTCGATGACTACTTCAATGAGTGGCTAGACATCTACTTGGGGCTAGAGTAGCCCCTAAGTTTGCTTCCTAGACTTAGTGTTTTGTATATTTTTGGGGATTTACTTGTAACAAATGTTTTGATCTTGGATTTATATATATATCTTGTGGTTTCTACTTGATGTGTATAGATTAATACTTTCAATTGATTATCTATTTCTAACCATATGTCTATGTATGCTAGAATGGATGATTCATGTGCTTTTCTCTAGATTTAGTGGAGTTTATGCATGTCTATGTGTATGGATGAAGTTAATCTAGAAATAATCAAAACATAGTGCTTAACTGAACACTCTTGTAATTTATTTGATGGTTCACACTTGTTTCTTAATGGATTGTGCCACACCTTTAGCTCACTTAGTTTAATTTCCATGTCTTTAGTGTAGATGTAGTGTAGTTGCTTTAGATTCATAAATAGGTGGATAATCTATTCTTGTTCCTTAGTGTTCCATACTTATGAATTCAAATGGTGTATGTTTCTAGATAGTTGTGTGTGCATAAATTGTGGTTTCATTGAATGGATTTTGGTCTCATTTGATAGGTTGTGTTTTCCATTTGATTGGCTAGACAATCTATACTTATTTTCTATCCATGCCTAGTTTCAATTAATGTCACACACATACACAAGTTACAATTCAATTTCCCCATTAATGTACAATTGCTAGTGTCTAGTGAAGTCAAGCTTAGTGGTGAGCTCTAGTACCCCAAGTCCTCTCCTGTATCTTTCTCCTTACTTTCTAAATTGTCACCTTTTACTTGTTTTAACTTCAATTGCTTTGTAGTTTAATTTAATCAACCAAACAAATCATTTTTTGATCACTTGACCTACTAACCCTATATATTGTTTCCATTGCGAACACGCCCATAATCCTTTGGGACGATCCCTACTCACCCTAGCTATATTTTTAGTTAGAGGTAGTAGTGGCTTTTATAAATTTAAAACTTGGCCACATTGCACACTCACATTTTTAACACAATTTTAGACGTTGGTGTCGCGACAACACCAAGTTTTTGGAGTCGTTGCCGGGGATTGAATTGGCAACGCCGTGTTTTGGACACAATTAGGAATTAGTACTCTTTTGATCGTGTTTTTACTTTGCTTTATTTTTGTTACTTATTGTGTTTGTTCTTATTTGGCTAGGTGAATTGAGCAAGGAAGTTAAGCAAAGGAGAATTGAAAGCAAGGAGCTAAGCTAAGCATAAAAAGGAGTTAAAATCTAAAAATTTGCAAAGCATAGCAAGGCTTGGAAATTCAAAGTTAAAATTGAAATTGCTTCAGGACCCTTTATGAGATCTTTCTAACTCAGTCTCTAGTTAAATCATCGGCCCGCATGGTGGCAAGTTTTTAAATTCTTAGATAAATTGTGAGCCCGCATGGAGGTAATTTAATTTTCTTTGCATATTGTTCAAGCATGGGAGTATGGAAGTCCATGATAGTTGGGAAGCATTCAATTGCCCCCATTTAGAGCACGTCATTATGAGATCAAACCGCAAACCATTCAAATGCTTCCTAACTATCATGGACTTCCAAGTGAAGAACCTTACAAGCATTTAGATGAGTTTCTTGAAGTGTGTTCCATCATGAAATACACGGACATGCCAGAAGAAGTTTTAAGACTCAAACTTTTTCCTTTTACCCTTAAGGATAAGGCAAAATATTGGTTCAACAATCTTAGACCTTTTTCGATAACTTATTGGGCAGAAATGCAACAAGAGTTTTTGAAAAAGTACTACCCGGTATCAAAGACCAACGCTATGAGAACTTTTATTCGTGAATTTTCTCAAGGGGATGGGGAAATGTTTCATGAGGCATGGGAAAGGTTTAATGACTTGCTTAGGAAGTGCACACATCATGACATACCTAAGTGGCAACTAGTTTAATATTTCTTTGAAAATTTACTGGATAATCACAAGGGTATGGTTAATGCATCTATGGATAATTCTTATCTTGACAAGCATGAAAATGATGTGTGGCAATTGTATGAAAGCATGAGTGAGAATTCAATGCATAGATCTTTATCCTCTAAAAATGGTAGAAATCTAGGTGGAAGGAAGAATGTTGGCTTATATCAAGTTAACAATTCCAATGACATAACCGCCAAGATGAAATCTTTATCTCAAAGGTTTGATCAATTCTTGATCAACCAAAATTCGGTGAATCAAGTATCTTCCTCCCCTAATTATGTTCATCATCATGCATCTAATGAATTATGTATGACTTGTTCAAGTGTCTTGTATTCTACTTCCAATTATCCTCACGGACATGCGCAAAGCGAGAACCATGAACAAGCAAATGTTGTCTTTGCTAACCAAGGGAATAATCCCTATGGCTCACACTATAATCTAAGGTGGAGGAACCATCCAAACTTCTCTTGGAAAAGCCAAGGGAAGGTTCAAACCCTCCCCAATGTGGTTTTTAAGGAAAGTATGTTCCACCTCCAATGCAAAGCCAAGGTTCCCAAGGTTTTAGATCATCTTTTCAATCACATGGAAATCAATTCTCAAATTCTCATTTCCCAAATCAATCATCTTATTCTCAAGGAAATTCTAGGAGTCCTGCTTTTGAGGAAAAAGTGTTGACCGTTCTAGGCACTCTAGAGGCGAACACTCAATTGCTTCATTCTTATTCTCAATCTATTGTTAAGCTAGAAACCCAAGTCGGGCAAATAGCTAGTACTTTGAATGCTAAAGAGAAAGGGAAGATGTCTTTAAATGCCCCACCAAAGCAACAATGTGTTGTGGAGACTCATTCCTCATCGGAAGGTCACACAATTGAACATGTCAATGTGGTGACAACCTTGAGAAGTGGGAAAATTGTTGGTAACTAAGTAGGTATTCCCAAGGAAGAGAGTGAACCGGTGCAACCTAAAGTTGACACCCGTCCCGTTTCATATTTTATTCCTCCTTCATTGCATGTGCATGATCATCTTGTTGAGAAAGTTGTCAAAAATGATTTGAAAAATGAATTGAGCAATGATTTGAAAAAGGATTTGAAAAATTCTTGCTTTGAAAGTGATTTAGAGAAAAATTTTGAAATTTTTTTGAGCCAAGAGCTCCATTTCCCGATGCCTTGAAAGGATCCATTTCGCTTGAAAAGCAAAAGACAAAGACCAATGAAATTATTGATGTGTTTGGGCAAGTGAAGATCAATCTTCTACTTTTGGATGCAATTAAACAAATTCCAGCTTATGCCAAATTTTTGAAAGATCTTTGCACCCAAAAGAGGAAGAACAAGAGCCAAGCACCAAGAAAAGTGGTCTTAACTGAGCAAGTGAGCTCCATTTTACAACATAACACTCTCCCAAAGTTTAAGGACCCTGGTTCACCTACTACTTCTTGCATCATCAGTGACCATGTCATCAATCGGGCTCTCTTAGATTTAGGAGCAAGTGTTAACCTTCTTCCATATTCAGTATATGTTAAATTGGGATTAGGAAACTTGAAACCGACGTCGGTGGTTTTACAACTTGCCGACTGATCCATCAAAAAGCCCCGAGGTATCATTGAGGATATTTTGATTTTGATTTTGATTTTGATTTTTATCTTCAAAAATCCAAAAAATATTTTTTAAATTCAAAAATTCAAAAATTTTCAAAAATATTGTGTCGTTTTGAAGCTTAGATCGATTTACGTTCCTTCAAGATCGATCTATGTTCAATCGATCTGAAATTTTTCCAGATCGATCGAACATGTCGGAAACAGTTTTTAAAAATAGAAGTCAATGGTCATTTTGATCGATTTACACATCGATCTTAAACCCTAGCTCCCTTTCACCGCTGCCCACCTTCTTCCCAACCTCCGGCGAGCTTTCAGAGCTTCGAATCTCTCTTCTTCACTTTAGATCTCATCATCTCTCCCTCGTCTTCACTTCTCTTCTCGGATTACGTAAGTTTTGAGTTTTATTTTTGATTTCAAGCTTCAATCTTGTGTTTTTCATGCTTTCCATGTAACGACCCGGTCATTTGCCTTCCTTTCATTTTTCCTGAAATTTTACGAATGAATTTTTTTCGTTTAATTTTCTTTTCTGAACTCTGTTTCATGTCGCTTAGTGTCATCTCGAGTGGTCAGAATTGGTTTCTGAGACTCTTTCATGTGAATTGACAACTTCCTTTGAGGACCGAGTCATTTTCGCATTTTTCGTTTTTGGACACTATGCGTCTTTCGTCCTTTTCCCTGTTTCGACTTTTTCCCTATTCTGTCTTTTCCCCATTTATCACATTGTTGGCACAACCTCACTTCTCATGCTCGGAGTTGGTTTTTGACTTCACGTGCCTTCATCTTGAGTGGTTTCCTCAAAATACGTATATTTACTTTTGCAAGAAAGTACTCTGGTTGCTCCCGGTGTCCATAGGGGCATGGATGCAAAGTTCTTTGAAATTATTTTCTTTTCTTGGGGTATTTTTCATAAATATATTTTGAAGATATTTTATTTCAGTGGTTTTTAAGAAAATATTTTTGGAAGATATTTTCATTGTGGGCCATAAGTGCAGTTTTCACTTTTTGGAGGGGCCATTGTGCAATTAATGAAAGTTATTGCAAAATGTCTTATTTTGAGCCTGGATCCTCGTACAGGATTCATTTTCATATTTCGTCGAGTTGTGTACTCTTGGAATTTCCTCCTGGTCGATGTTTTCCAGTTTCAGGGTTTTTGGCCCCGGTTTGCACCAAACTTGTTTTGGGCATAACTTTCTGCTTGGGACTTGGTTTTCAATGCTGTTTCTTCTGTTGTTCGTATTTTATCATTTTGAATCTTTTTCGTTCACAAAGTTTTGCCATTTGAGTGCGTCTGCTCAAATTTTACTTTTTCGAACCTGGCGGGGCCCGTTCGGGGCACTTTTTGAGATTTCTATAAAAGGGGAGTGAGATATTTCATTTTTCATCTTCTCCCCTCTTCATGCACGACCTGGAGCTCCCTTGGCAGCCCAAGGGGTGCTTCCATCTTCTCTCTCCTCTTTTAGTTCACTTTTCCTTGATGGAAAGTCTTCGGCCTTAACGTTTGTTGTTCCCCTCGCCGTGCTCTACTTTTCCCCCTCATTAGAATTCAGTTTTGACCATTTCTTGAGTTTGGTTTTAAGGTCAAGTTATGATTTTGATGGGGCTTTGATGGGGGTTATGTTCACGGCGTTGTCCCCAACAAAACCTAATAGTTTCGTCGGATTCGGAGCCGTTCCATTTTGATGGCTTTTGAGATTTTCATCTCAAATTGAGGTAGGAGATGTTCTAGGTTTAAATTCTTGTTATATAGTATGTTTGTGATGCTTATATTACTTGTTTGCATGATTAAATATAAAATATAGAGATTTTAATATTTATTTTTCTTGTATGGGATCTAATTTTCCCGGTTGCTTATGACTTGGTTTAAACATGTAGCATGATTTTATATTGCCCCTTGATATGTCATTGTCGTGTATTAAAATTGGTACATTTGAATAAGTATTAAAGATTTTATTTAATATTTATCTTAGGTGAAAGATTAATTCACATGGCCTTAACTAGCTTGAAATTAATATGTGTTAGCATATTATATTAGGCCTTAGCATATTCTTCAACATAGTTGAATTTGAAAGTAATTGGAGATGTTTTGAAAATTAGTAATTATTAATTAATTTGCCCTGAGTGCACTATTCACTCTATTTAAATTCCGACTTGATATTCTTGATTTACATGCCATATAGTTTCACATATATTTGATTTAGAATATTCGGTTAGGTTTTGAAACCTTTTATTTAATTAAATTCCATGTTTAAGATTTAATCCTCATGGTGATATACAACTTGGAATTGTATTGTGGCATACTAGAAAATTAAGCTTTGGTGTGGTTGTTCACATATATTAAATTGGGATTGATTGCATGAGAATTGCAACCTTTATTTTATATTTAACTTTAGTGAAATTTTAATTTACATAGGTGTAACTTGCATGAAATAAACTTGTAATGTGATATTACATTAGTCCTTGGCATATTCTCTAAGATATGTTAAATTGAGAGCATTTGGTTAAGTTTAAAAATCTAGAGATTTTAATTAAAAGAATTAATTAAAATCTATTTTGTGGTCCCATTAGCTTAATTAAGGTTTTAACTTGATGTTTGTATTGGCCATGACTTGTTTACTAGTATATATTAATTTGGGACTATTTGAAATTGTTTTAGAACCTTGGGATTTAAATTAGCATGATTTAATTAAAGTTCTACTTTGTTGTTCTAACAACCTAATTGAGTTTTAGAATGGATATAGGTGATGACCTTGCCATGTCCTTTAACATGTGTTAAATTGAGGTTAATTGGAATTGAATTGGAATCTATAGAATTTAATTGTGTTTATCTATTTAAATTATATCAAATTGCTCCATGATCTAGTTGTGTTTTAGAATTGGTTTCTATATTCAAATCATGGACTTAGACTTGTTGTATATTCATTTGGTTATGTTTTGAGCATTGGATAACATAGTTGCTATGTTTATACTCATGAGAATATGTTTTCCTTATTGAATATATTGTTGCCTTGTGTAATGATTTGCACATTTCGTATTTAACATCATTCATGCATAGCGTGTAACGAATCGCACACTGAAGATTCGATATGTGATGTTATTATAGTGCGCAACGAATCGCGCTCTGAAGATTCAACATTGTCATGCTATAGTAGTTGTGGATTTAGAGCATGTGTTGTGTGGTTACAACCTACTTGTGCATGAAGGTAGTTTCGTGTACTGTTTAATACGTATATAAGTTGTTAACTTAATTATTTTAGAGTCTTGGGACATTGTTACTGTGATATGGCTAAAGTTCGGCTTTAGTGCGGGAGGTATGAGTTCTCCCTAATTGAGATAGTGCGCACTAGGGTGTTCTTCCCAGCAGGTTAATGCCCAGAATAACCAATTTGTTCTTGGTTTAGTCCGAGACATGATCTCCAAGTCTTCCACTATTTGTTTTTCGCATTCAATTCCAGGTTTGTAAACATATTATATTGTGACTTGTGGTTTTGGCTATCGGCGATTTGATGTTGTTAAGTACATCTATACTAAATTGTTATATTTAGTTGATTTCACACTTTTAGATTTCTAGTTGATAACTTAGAGAATCTATGTCTTGATGTGTGGTATTAGATATCCTAATCATGCTAAATTGATATATTTAGTTGATGTTGCATTTTAGACTTCAAGTTGATAACCTTGAGAACCACTACTGTTATTTTGTGCTTTAGATTCTAAGTTGATGGCTTTGAGAACTTAAACCTTGTTGCATTGTATAACATGCTCTTTTGTTGTTGAATTGTATGGATAATGTGATTCTTGTTAACTTGTATTCAAATATGCTTTTGTCATGTTGTATGGATTACTCTAGACCTAGTTCAATTGTATTGAAAATGCAATTCATGTTAATCTATGCTCAAGCATTCTTCTTGTCGCGTTCTTTGGATTATCCCAACCATGATTCGTTTCATACACGTATGTATATCATGATTCTTGTTGCTTAGACTATAAGGTAGCTTAGGATGCTCCCCGAGTCTCACTTGGACATAGACGTTAGGTGGCATGAGCCCCTTTGACATGTTTCACCTTAAGGTGATAAATTTGTAAAATGCTAGGTCGATGCATGCTCATCTCCTACGAGTAGCTTCATGTTACTCAACCCTACGATACTGGGGCATATTTCAGGTACGAAGACTTGGTTCGTGACGCCTAGCATTCCCTAGATGTCGTGTAGCTTTCAAGTTTCCATTTCATGCAAATGTTAGCATGAAATGTCATTTTGTAGACTTATATGTCAAAATATGTATATTTGATTCCATGTATGTAATGTGCACTTAAGTTATTTGATATGTATGAGATGAGGCCGGAGGCCAATAACCATTATATTGTATTCTATGTACTTTTTAACTTCATGAAATATTGTGAAAATCTTGAAAAATCGCAAGTCATTGCTTCACTATGGTTGTATCGGGTGTGGGAATTCCATTTTCATTCTTTCATAGGGTCTTATAAATCATGTTTGAAGTGTGGCCAAGGGCCAAACGGTCATTTGATCCCGTTTTGTATTTTTGGATTCCGAGTTTTCATTCCAAGTTCCATTTTTGCCTTTTTGCCCATTGGGGGATCGGATTTTGTATCGGTGGTATATTTAAGTCGTGGACCATTGTAGCACATCCAAATAGGTAAGTTACGTTTACATGCATGGTCAATTCCGGGCAAAACCTTATCGTTTGTGTTTTGAGCCTCTTGTGAATTCATTTCGCATTTTTTTTTGCATATTCTGATTTAGGGGCATTATGGACCTTTCACGGTGGTTTTATTTTCTTCTTTCAATATGGTTGAATAGAAAACATGATTTTAGTGGGGGTTTCTTTTCCGTGTTTTTCTAAAAAATGTCGTCTTGATATCGGAAATCACTTACGAAGTTCAGTTCTCAGTTTTCAAAATAGTAGCTTTTTAGACCTCCATGACCAGATTTCATGGAGGGGCATTTCGGGCATTCTACATTGCGTTTTTTTTTAATTCCCTTATAGGTCATGTAGAAAACTCAATTTTGAGGGGGATTTCTTCTCTGTGTTTTTACAAAAAAATTCATTTAGGCCACTAAATTCAGCCTCTATTCCGGATTTTTCTGAAAAACAAACCCACAGCAGCTTTATGGGCTGCTGCTGCCAACCATGTGTGCCCCGGCGTGCGCACGGCATGCATGGGCATGTGCATGGGGCTGTCATGGACCCTCGTCGGGCCGCCTCGACGTCAATTCTTCTTTTGGGCTTTTCTCCTTCGTCGGACTCTGATTCAAGTGAATTTTTTTTTGAACTTGACTAATTTTTCTCTGTCTTTCCAACGGTGTGCTCGGTTGTACCCTGTTCTTCTTGGATAATTACCAGTTTACCCTTTTTGCCTTAAGTGCTCGTTTTTCTTCGTCATGCCGTTTCTCCTTCGTCCGGACTCCGAATCATGCGATTCTTGAGTCCATCTTGATTAGTTTTTTATTGTCCTTCCAACGGTGTGCTCGATGGCACCCGAATCTATAGTTTTCATAAATGACCATTTTGCCCTTGGGGGCCTGTTCGGTCTTTTTCTGATCATTCGTTCCCGCATTAGTTCTTATTGAGTTCCACAACCTCATGGAAGGTCACTTTGACTTCTTAGAGTCTTGTTTTTTATTTTCGCTTCCACATTCGGATCTGTTATCGGGTCAACCTTCGGTTCATCACAGGACACGCTGGCCTAAAAACCAGGGTCGTCTCATTCCATGCTAGATCTGAGCTTCTATGATAGATTTGTTGCCATTTTTTATCTTTGAAGTATGTGTATACATATGTATGTATATGTGTATATATATATTTTTTTTATATATTTTGATTTTGATATAGATTTTGGGGGTCACGTGCCTATTCAAGTGACCATTCTTGTGTTGTTGAGGTGCAGAAGGACCCACAAGCTTGCTCGAGTACTCCCCGTGTCATCCACGTCACAGATCTGTGACTTTTCAAATTCTTCATAACAGTTTGATCAATCGAATTTTTCTCTGATCGATCTGTGAGAGATCAATCTCACTCAAGTCATGATCGATCGAACTTCACAGATTTGCATGCACACTCCACATACCATCCATAGTGTTTATGCTAGTTTCTTGATGACCAATGCCTGTGTTTTCCATATTGGATGCATTCCATACTTACACTATTTAGCATGCTTCACTTAGTCATTGTTTATTTGGCTACATGATCACTTGCATAGATTCATGTCGATTACTCTGAGTTATCTATCTTACTTGGCATACATGTTTCTATAAACTATGCTTCAATTCTCTATTATCTATTACTGACTTCTATTGCAAGCGTTTCTTTTCTTTTTTGCTGGCCATGGCACGGGTTAAGATAGTTGCCCATCAACAGTATGAGAGGAGAGTTTGGTAGAGAGTAGAGGAGCCTGCAGAGCCTCCTCATTTTTGTCTTCACATCTTATATATATAAAT
Source organism: Cornus florida (assembly GCF_030987335.1). NCBI lineage: Eukaryota > Viridiplantae > Streptophyta > Magnoliopsida > Cornales > Cornaceae > Cornus > Cornus florida. Next base: position 65,211,517 of record NW_026775577.1, on the reverse strand, counting down.
CTTGTTTCTACAATGATTTGTGTAGTTTAATACTTCCAATTGATCATTTGTTTCTATCCATAGGCCTATATATACTAAAATAGATGTTCATGTGTTTATCTCTAGGTTTTGTGACATTGATGCATGTCTATGTGTGTTGATATTATAAATCTAGTGATAGTCAAAGCATGGTGCTTAAATGGGTCACTCTTGTGGTTTGTTTGATGGTTCATACTTTTTCAAGCTAGTGCATCCTGTGATGAACCAAAGATTGACCCGATAACGGATCCGAATGCGGAAGCAAAAATAGAAAACAAGACTCTAAGAAGTCAAAGTGACCTTCCATCAGGTCATGGAACTCAATGAGAACTGATGCGGAAGCAAAAGATCAAAAATATGACAAATAAGCCCCTAGGGGCAAAATGGTAATTTATAAAAAATATGAATTCGGGTGCCACCAAGCACACAGATGGAAATATAATGAAAAATTAATCAAGATGGAATCAAGAATCACATGATTCGGAGTTCGGACGAAAGAGAAACGACATGACGAAGAAAAACAAGCACTTAAGGCTAAAAAGGTAAACTGATAATTTTTTAGGAAGATCCGGGTGCAACTGAACACACCGTTGGAAAGACAGCAAAAAATTAGTCAAGTTCAAAAAAAGTTCACTCCATTTGGAGTCCGGACGAAGGAGAACGTGCGAAAACAAGAATCGACATCACGACGTCGAGACGAGCACCCCACGAGCATCCTGACATGCTAGGGGAAGAAAAAGGCTTAGCCATAACTGAGAGCCGAAACGAGGTTCAAAACAACTTTTTCTGGAAAAACAAGAAGAATAAACCCCTCCTAAAATCGAGTTTTCTACTTGGCCACACAAAACGAAACAAAAAAAACACAATACAAAATCCCCAAAATGCCCCTAGATCAGAACTGGTCAAGAGGGCCCAAAAAGATGCTACAGCAACTGTCCATATCTAAGATAAAAAACGGCCATCAAACGAATTTTTCTGGAAAAACACGAAGAAGAAACCTCCGCCCCCCCCCCCCCCCCAAAATCGAGTTTTCTACCCACCTGCACAGAAGAAAATGAAAAAAACACAATGTAAATTACCCGAAATGCCCCTAGATCGGAAGAGGTCAAAAGGGCCCAAAAAGATGCTACGGTGACTGTCCACATCTGAGATAAAAAACGGGCTATCAAATGAATTTTTTTAGAAAAACATGAAGAAGAAACCCCTCCCAAAATCAAATTTTCTACCCCGCTATGGAAGAAAAAATGAAAAAAAAAATACATTATGAAATGACCAAAATGCCCCTAGATCAGTAAGGGCTTAAAACTCAAAATATGTAACTTTGCACCAAGTATGCATTTGACCCTAAATGCATTTCTAGGTTAACAAGAATGTGCACACAAGTGTAATAAATGATTCTAAGTGAGCGAGAATGGTCCGCGGCTCCTGAGAAGCCCCGACTCAAAATCTGACCCCCCGACGGCCAAAAATGATAAAAATGAACAAGAAATGAGAAATTTGAAAACCAAAATTAACAAATGATTTCAAATTACCATTTGACCCTCGGCCACACTTCAAACATGATTACTGAGACCCTATGAAAGAATAAAAATAGAATTCCCACAATCGATACAAACATGGTAAAGCAATGACTTAGCATTTTTCAATATTTTCATAACATTTCATGAAATCAAGAATTGCATAAGATGCAATATAAATGTCATTGGCCTCTGGCCTCATCTCACACAAGTCAAATACATCGTAAAAGGTGTACTTATGTACACATTACATATACGGAATCAAAGATACAAGTTCAGACATATAAGGCTACAAAATGACATTTCATACTAACATTTGCATGAAATGGAAAATTAAAAGCTACAAGTCATCCAAAGTATGATAAGTATCACGATAATCATGAATCTATTCTCCAACCTTACAGAAATTCTAAATCTCATTTGGATTTGACGAACACGGGTTGGGTAACTTTGAAGGATTGAGGTGTAAATTTAGAAAGTTTGAGGGTGTTAGGTAATTAGGGAGGAGTATTGGGGTGGATTTGATGGGATTTAGGTTGTTTTTGGCAAATTAGAAAGGAGATTTGCTTCGGTTGAAAACCAGGAAGCTCGAGCCCTCATACCAAGGCTCGAGCCTTTGCTTGCGAGAAGCTCGAGCACCAGGATCCCAAGCTCGAGCCTTTGGACTTTAGGCTCGAGCCTCAGAGCATAGAGTTGGGAATTTGTTTGGACAGTGCTAAGAGGTTGTGTCAAAGTTTTTGATAGTAAAGATGCCTAGACGTCCGCGGCAGAGATCAGTCCGTACTTCGGCGATGGCATTAAATGACTCGTGGCGGTATAGTACTATCCACCATGAGACAGATTTTGTATTAAAGGATTTTTAGCGCCATATAGATACATTTTGGGCAGTTGAGGCCCTACAGGCTTGGTAGCTGAAGGGATTCTTGTGACATCCAGCCCAAATTGCTTACCCCCGGCTGGTACGAGCGTTCTACCGTTCTTTGCAGCTCCATACAGAAGATGAGGAGGAGGACTATTTCACAGCTACTATCGAGGGTGTATAGTTGACAGTGAGCTGTGAGACTATTGCACAGGCGATGGGTTTCCATCATAGGTGCCCTGCTGCACTATAGGACCAGTTTCTAGCATTTCCCCCTGGCCTTTCAAAGGAGGCGATGGTTTAAACACTCGGCCAGGGGAGGTATGCCACCACTTGGGAGATGATCCGGAAGTCCCAACTTTCGCGACATTTCTGGTTTCTTGATACGGTCCTAGTGGCCAATGCTCGCCCTATCAGACATAAGATAGGGTGATGCACTGAGATGGTGGATGTGCATTACGCATTCCATGATGGCTACTAGGTGTCTATTCCCCAATTAGTATTCATGCAGTTGATCATGCTCTACGATGAGATGGGAAAGGCCCAACGCCCTCCTACCCACTATATTTACTTTCCCAGGCTTGTCAAATGCCTGATAGAGATAGCGGGGGTTCCGATACCCCTGAATAAGGCTACTGTTACCGTCTACCATTTCACGTAGTGGAATAACGTCTTCGGGCATATGCCCAAGGTAAGGAAGCTAGAGTGGGGTGTTGACGATGACATCTGAGAGGATCAACGGTGCATGGATGCTGAGGCACGGGGTATGCCATATGTACTGCACGTTCTACCTTATCCACCTCTGCCGACTATTCTTTCTACAGACCATGTTGATGCGGAGATGGTGAAGGATGATGATGATGAGGAGTATGATGATGAGGCTATAGAGGACGAGATAGATCTCTCCGATAGCCAGGCCCCGCCGAGGAGGAGGACAATTCCTCCAGCCCAGCCTGAGAGTTCTTCTTAGGCTGAGATTAGAGCTTTACAGGCCAAGGTGGCCGAGCTGCATGACGGCCAGACGGTGCTGAGACAGATGTTGACTGCGCAGCAGAGCATTCTGGAGGAGCTTCTATGTCGCACCCTATCTGCCCCTTCGACCTCTACTGATCCGCCTCCACCTTAGATAGATTAGCTAACTATGGCTTTTATATAGTTTCTTTTGTTGACTAGGGCAGTCTTTTGATGAATTTCTTTTATTATGATGTATATTTGCCTTAAGTCTACTATTTAAAAAAGTATTGTACTCATCTTGCTGATATATATACATACTTTCTGCCTATTATTTCCTTGTGTTGATATTTGAGTTACATGTGATTTTTCTTTCTTATTACTCCCTATGCTTGATACTCTGATATCCTTTGAGTTGGTTGATTGTGCCAGATGTTACAGATTAAGTTTGGGGGTGATGTTCCAATTTACCTTTCTGAGTTTTTGTTTCATCTATCTTTGCTAGTTTATGTTTCCAGTAATATCTTTATAATCTCTTTTGTTCTCACACTTTGAGGAAAATGTGCAAAATAAGTTTGGAGGTAAGGTAATTTGAGACTAAATTTTGAATTTTGTTTTGAAAATTGCATACCAAGGATATGACATTTGATGTTAATAGTATGAGTTTGAGTCTGTAGATTATTATATACTCCATTTGCATTCTGATATTGGTTAGTTATGGTTTGTATGCTAAAATATTATGAAAAGGGATTCTTAAAAATTTTGAAATCGGTTGGTGGCCTGTGGTCCACTCCATTAGGATGATCCTTGTTTAATGAAATTAATCTTTGGAATACTACACTTTACACATATTTACACTTGCATGAATTATGTGGGGTAAATACTAGAAGTCTTGTTTTGTTTTGAGTTAAACTGAGATGAGCAGATAGATTTGATAATTTTTTAAAATTAGTAAAAAAAAAAAAAAAAAAGTTGAAAAAAATTAGAAAAGATTGGTATGTATGCAATATACGAAAAGAAAAAAAAAATATTTCTTCACCAATGTGAATGAAAGGAAAAAAAATAAAGAAAAGAAGTAGAAGAGGATTAAGTTCAGGTCTGTATTTAGATTGCTTGAGTGATTAAGTCCTTTGGGGTGTGTTCTGACACCTAATGCCCTAAGACCATCTGGTCTGGGAGTCATTGGCTGAAAGCTTGTTACATAAGGGGTTTAAGTTGCCTAGATTACTTGAACAATTAAGTCATGAGGGGTGTTTTATCACTTAATGCCCTAAAACCATCCGGTCTGGGAGTCATTGGCTAAAAGTCTTACAAGGGTAATTTAGAAAGCTTAATAAACCTCAACATTGCATAGTATCCTTTTTGAAAAATGCATACCTTGAAAGAAAAAAAAAACAATAAATGCCTTGGGAGTTGGAATTTGAAAAGTTTGCCTGTGAATTGAGGAATAGCTAGGAATGAATGCAAGTATGGATAGTAAGCCACACGTTGAATTGTAGGATCACTTTTAAAAAGTGTTTTGGAGATTAAGATTATTGAATGAATGATTAAACTGATATATGATATATGGGGACCATGGCTGTTAAATTGAAATTAGAAGTTAAAAGTTTTCCTGATTACATGATTGGCTATACTTGCTATATTTGATTGATTAATGGATTGTTGGGATAATATGATTTGAAAACAGGCTTGAATGAGCTGATTGTGCACTTAAGACACTAATTTGAGAAGTTTATGGGTATTTTCACTGGAAACCTTTACGAGACTATAACTCGTCCACTAGAGGTAACCTAGGGGTTTAAAGGCTTGTTACATAGGCTAAATGCAACCGTAATTCCCACGAAAGTAGCTTCTTAGTTTTGTATTGCTAAGGGACTAGCAATATGTAAGTTTAGGGGTGTGATAAGTGCTAAATATTGCATATTCAAGCCTCTAAATATACGTATGTTAAGGCCTTAAGTAATACTTTTATCTATAGTTAGACTGATTTATGCTTAATGTGTGTTTGTAGGTACTTTCTCAGAGAAATGGTTAAAACTGGGACTTTATGATGATATCAAACCTTATAGAGCCATTGCCGATCATCCAGAGCAAGCTGAGAGCTTAAATGGTGAAGTTTGGAAGAATTCAGAATCCAAAACTCGAGCCCAAGTCTTGAGGCTCGAGCCTTACAAGTCAAAGAAGAAAAATCAACAAGGCATTAAAGCTTGAGCCTTGTAACTTCAGGCTCGAGCCTGAACAAAGGGTGCTCGAGCCTGACCATAGGGTGCTCGAGCCTTGACCGTTAAGCTCAAGCACAAGGCGTCGAAATTCAAAGAGTTGATTTCCAAGCTCCTAGACCTTGTGCCTAACCCCAAGGATCGAGCACCATCCATTGAAGCTTGAGCCTTGAGTACCAAATGCTCGAGCCGGTGTAATGACCCGGTCTTTTTCCTTCCTTTCTTTTTCTCTGATTTTCACAGATATTTTTTTTCTGCTGATCTTTTTCCTTCCTGGGTTCAGTTCCTCGTCACTTAGTGTCGTCTCGAGTGCTCTGGAATGAGTTCTGAGACTCTTTTCTTTGGATTGACAACTTCCTTTGAGGACCGAGTCAATTCCACATATTTTTGTTTTTCGACACTATTCACTTTTCGTCTTTTTCCCTATTTCGTCATTTTCCCTATTTTGTCTTTTTCCCGTTTGTCACTTTATTGGCATAACCTCACTTCTTGTGTTTGGAGTTGGTTTTTGACTTCACATATCTTCATTCTAAGTGGTTACCACAAAATACGTATCTTTACTTTTGTAAAAAAGTACTCTAGTTGCTCCCGGTGTCTATAGGGGCATGGATGCATAGTTTTTCAGAATCTGTTTCTTTTCTTGGGGTGTTTTTCGTAAATTTCTTTTGAAGATATTTTATTTTAGGGGTTTTTAAGAAAATATTTTTGGAAGATATTTTTATTCTAGGCCATTAGTGCAGTTTTCACTTTTTGGAGGGGCCATTTTGCAATTAATGAAAGTTATTGCTAAATGCCTTGTTTTGAGCCTGGATCCTTGTACGGGATTTATTTTCACTTTTCGCCGAGTCGCGTACTCTTTGAATTTCCTTCTGGTTGTTTTTCTCCAGTTTCAGGGTTTCAGGTATCGGTTGCCGCCGAACTTGTTTGGGGCATAACTTTTTGCTCGGGACTCGGTTTTCGACGCTGTTTCTTTCGTTGTTCATATTTTCTTATTTTGAATCTTTTTCATTCATTGATTTTTGGTGTTTGAGCATGTTTGCTTGAATTCCACTTTTTCGGACCCAACGGGGCCCATTCAGGGCACTTTTTGAGATTTCTATAAATAGAGTGACTTAAGAGAAAATATCAGATTTCTCTCTCTCCCTCTCCCCTCTCTTGGCCAGCCATCCATGGCTGCCGGTCTTCTTTCTTCTTTTCCGGCCACTTCCCTTTTATAAAAAGGTGTAGTGCCTTAATGTTTATTGCTCGTCTTGAGGATGTGCATCTTTCACCCTTATTAGAACCCGTTTTTGGCCAATTTTTGAGTTTGGGTTTGAGGCCGCGTTAGGATTTTGGTAGGTCCTCTTTGGAGTTTATTGTTCATGGCGTTGTCCCCGACAAAACCCCGAAGTATCGTCAGATTCGGAGCCGTTTCGTTTTGGTGGCTTTTGAGATTTTCATCTCAAATTGAGGTAGGGGATGTTTTAGGATTTTGTTTGTGTTGTATTGAGTGTTCTCCATGATTATACAACTTATTTGCATGCTTTGTATCAAATCTAGAAAAATTAGTATTATTTATTTCTTTGTATAAGATTTAATTTTCAAGGATGTATATAGTCTAGAATTGAGTTGTGGCATGATGATTAATTATGTTTTAATATGTTTGTTAACATATATTAAATTGGAATTATTTGAATAAGAATTGCACTTTTTATTTAATATTTATCTTTTGTGAAAGATTAAATTCCATGGCCGTACCTTGCATGAAATAAACTTGTGATGTTCTTTTAAATTAAGTCTTGGCATGTCCTTTAACATACTTTAATTTGAGAGCAATTGGATAAGTATGAAAATCTAGAGATTTTAATTAAAATGATTAATTAAAATCCATTTAATGGTTCCATTGGCCTAATTAAGTTTTTAACTTGATATTTGTGATGACTAGGGCTTGTATACTAGCATATGTTAATTTGGGACCATTTGGTGTTATTTTAGAATTTAGGGATTTGATTATCATGATTTGATTAAATTCATTTTTGTTGTTCAAATGGCCTAATCAAGTTTTTGAATTGATATATGTAGTGATCAAGTTATGTTATATAACATGTGTTAATTAGGGACCATTTGATTGGGATTTGAAACCTAGGGAAATTAATTAGTTATTTGATTAATTTCCGTTTCTATTGCATTATTGATTAAATCATGTATTTGACATTGATAATATGTTTGAAGCATGATTTTAGACTTGTAATGGATGCATGAGTTTATGTTTCAATGTTGAAATATATTGTGATAGCGTGTAACAAATCGCACACTGAAGATTCAACATGTGATGGTATTATAGTGCGTAACGAATCGCGTTCTGAAGATTCGACATTGTCATCTTATAGTAGTTGTGGATTTAGAGCATGTATTGGGTGGTTTCAACCTACTTGTGCATGGAATGTAGTTTCGTGCTGTATATATATTTATTTCGTATATAAGTTGTTAACTTATTTATTTTGGAGTCTTGGGACATTGTTACAGTGATATGGCTAGAGTATTGCTCTAGTGCGGGAGGTATGAGTTCTCCCCATTGAGATAGTGCGCACTAGGGTGGTCTTCCCAGTGGGTTAATGCCTGGAATAACCATTTTGTTCTTGGTTTAGTCCGAGACGCGATGTCCAAGTCTTCCACTAGTTGGTTTCGCATTCAATTCCAAGTTGACAACCAATGCTTAACTGTGACTTGTGGCTTTGGTTATTAGCAATTTAAAGTTGTTAAGTATATTTATGCATTATGATTTTGAATGAATCATAGCATGCTTTAATGTTGTTAAGTACATTCATGTTTTATAATTTTTAATGAATCATTATAAATTTTGATGTTGCTAAGTACATCTATGCTATATTGTTCAAATGTGACTTAGGAATGATCCTACAGATTCATTTGGAACATAGACGTTAGGTGGCATGACCCACTTTAGTCGTTTACACATTTTAGATTTCAAGTTGATGACTTTGAGAATCTATATTTTGTTGCTTTGTATAGCATGCTCCTATGTTGTTTGAATTGCATGAATGATGTATTTTATGCTAGAAATGATCTTAGGTAGCTTAGGATGCTCCCTGAGTCTCATCTTTGACATAGACGCTAGGTGGAATGAACCACGATGTTTAAATCATGCAAACATGTAAAACGTTAGGTCGATGCATGCTCATTTCCTATGAGTAGCTTTATGTTGCTCACCCCAAAGTTACTGGGGCATATTTCAGGTATAGGATACAAGATTGGAGATTTGCACTTGTGTTTGGTGAATTGCAGAATGGAAGTTTCTTTAGAAGCATTCTTGTTCACATGCAAGTGTTAGCATGTTTAAGTTTTGCCTATGAAATGTAATTTTTCTAACTTGGAGGTTTGACATGTCAAATGTTGTAAATGAATTGTAATAAGGCCATAGGCCGTTTCAGCATGTTTAAAATGTTATTTTACACTTGCGTGTATGTTCACATCATCACACACTTGCATACAATTCAATTTGATCATGCAATGAGGGATCTAATTGAGCCTTAGGGACTTCTTTTCATTTTTGGTGCATAACAGGTTCATTTTTGCATTTTCAACCTATTTTGGTCGACCGGTAGCTTGTTTCGGTCGACCGATGGCCTTTGAATTTCAATTGAACAGTAAAAGTCCAATTCCAGTAGCCCTTTTCAGTTTCGAGCCACAAACCGGTCGACCGGTTTGTCATTTCGGTCGATCGAAATGAAGGCTCTTTTCCTTCTTTTTCCTGGCTCATTTCGGCAGACCGAAGTTCCATTTCGGTTGACCGAAATGGAGCTACCTTGTAGGTTTTGTTTGGTTGATTGTTTCTTTAGGCCTTTATCACTTCATTCCTTCATACTAGATTTTGTTAATCTTATGTAAGCCATTTAGTGGTGTTCTTGGTTTAGTTTGAACTAGATTTTGTCCCTTTGGTTATCATTAGTGACATAAGGTACCATTTAACCCTTTTCATGTTAGTTTTCGCTTTCGCTTATTTCCTTGAGCTCCGTGACTTCATGGAAGGTCACATTGGTTTCTTGGGGATGGTTTGCGTCTCTATAGACTTTGGGTTTATCTTTTGCTTCCGCATTTCGGATCCATTATCGAGTTAACTTTCGATTCATCACAGTACACACTGGGTTAAAAAATCTAGGGTCGTTACAACCCGGTACCTAGTGCTCGAGCCCATGAAGCTTGGATCGAGCAATGTTAAAAGATTTCAATCCCAAGAATATTCTAAGTGTTGAAGAAAAAGACGTTTCAGAAAGTAATTGGGAAATTTAGTTAAGTGTCAAAGTGAAGATCGAGAACCAATTCTTGAATGTCGAGCATCAATCCAGAAAAGCTCGAGCCTTGTCCTTAAGCTTGAGCCTGAACCTTAAAGCTCGAGCCTTTGTTCCTAAAGCTCAAGCCTTCCATGACATGTCAGATTTAAGTTACAGGAATATTCTCTTTTCAAGCCGTATCTCATTCCAGATGGGCCAAAAGACCTAAAAGCCCACCAAATCTTTATTTTCTTCTATAAAAGAAGGCTTAAGCCTTGATAGAAGAGGTCCAACATTCTGAGTCCTTTTCCCATGTGATTCAAAAGGTTGATACTGTGGTGGCTTTTAGGGTTTCCACAACCTTAGAAGGTGAAGATCTTGAAAAGAGAAGTGTCGTCCGTAACGATAGAGACAACTCCAACATAGATGATATCCGACATCGTCATGAGTAGCTAATTCCTCTCTTAGGGCACTGATGTAACCCAATTGTAATGACCCGGTCATTTTCCTTCCTTTCTTTTATCGAAATTTTTTTTTTTCGTCTTTTTTCTATTTCGTCCTTTAGTCGTTTTTCATTTTTCCTTGCTTAACCTCACTTTTTATGCTCAGATTTGATTCCAACTTTGCATACATCCATGATATTTCATTTCCATGATATCTACATTTTTACTTTTGTAGAAAAGTATGCTAAATGTTTACTTTTCTTGTAAAGGGCATGAAAGCATGACTTTTTGGTAATTACTCTAAACTTGAGGGGTTTTAGTGTAATTAAGTGAAGTAATTATTTTTCGTCTTAGGGACCATTTTGCAATTTAATTTGGAAGATATTTTCAAAAAGGACCTATTTGCAATTTTCAAAAAAATGTGACAAGTGTCACATTCCTAAGGTGCCACTTGTTGGTTTTGTGGTGGAACCACTTGGAGACTTAATCTCTTAACGCATGGAGGGTGGAGATTCACCCATTTGTTGGCCTAGGATAGGGGCACTTGTTGGCATGGATGGTTGACAAGTGTAGGTTCAATATTAAGTCTTGGAAGTTTACATAGGATGGTTGACAAGTGTAGGTTCAATATTAAGTCTTGCATTAGTGTGTGTGTGAGGTAGTGCAAGAGCACCTAGTGAGTGGAGAATCCCACCACTTGAACTTAGGATTTTCACATTTAGTTCATGCATCTCTTTCCTCTCAAGAACCCTAATCTAGCCACCATTGAAGAAAAGCTTGACTATTAGCTTTGACTTCATTTTTTGTGTCCTTCCACTCACCTTAGACCCATAAGCTTGGAACACTTTATCTTCCTCTCACTCTCCTCTATAAAACCCTTGTTTGGCTTTTCATTTTTAAGCTTGGTTGCCTTGGATTATAGAGATTCTATTCTCTATTGAGGTAGGGGGTGTTATAATTTATTTTTCCAAGTGATTTAATTGATCTTGAAATGATATACAAATTGTATGCATGTCCTATGTTAATTTTGGAAATAAATGACTAATGGTAGTTTGCATATAATTCATTTTAGACTTGATAAATGGTATGGCCATGACTTGATCTTTGTTGTATATTAATTTGGCATGATTTAAATGAGCTTTTAAATCTAGAGAATTAATTAATTTAAATTGATTTAAATTCTACTTAATTGTACCATACTTAAATTCCATTTGTAGACTTGATATATGGTATGTCCATGAGTTACTCCTTATCATATATTTAATTAGAATCATTTGGACAACTCTTGAAATCTAGAGAAATTACTTAATTAGTTTAATAAATTTCTATCTTATTATTCTAATGATTTAGTCATTCAATTCATGGAACTTGTTGTGTTTTATCACATATCATGACTTGTTGCTCTACTTATTGATTTTGGAAACTTGGGATATTATCAAGAACTTGACTAGGCTAGGACTTGGTTTTAGTACGGGAGATAGAGAGCTCCCTACATTATAGTGCGCACTAGGGGAAGGTGCCCATGGGTTAATAGCCCTAAAGTGATCCCAAGAGTACGATTTTAATCCGGGCAATATCCAAGTATCCACTTTGGTTTGATTTCGCATTTAAATTCCAAGTTGTTAACTTTGTGAATTTGTATCTCATTATGCTATGTTGAAAGTTTTAATGTCACTTTAATAGCATAGATCGAATTATATTAAATTGAAAACCTTGTAATAAGTTGAACTTATGCATGCTCATTCCCTACGAGTAAACTTGTTTACTCACCCTGAAGTTACTGGGTGTTTTTCAGGTAAAGAAGCAATATTGTGGGATGCACAACAATCTTAGACTTGCTAGACTACTTGGAGCATTTTTGCTATGTTAGAATATGCACTTGTTAGCATATCACACTTTGTTTTAGTTATTATGTTAGAAACTTGTATTTATTGTTTAAGACATGTAATGTGCACTTAAGTGCACCTTTTGATACTCTTTGGATGTGTGTGTAATGAGGCCAAGGGCCAAACATGTTTAACTTAACACTTGTACTCATTTGGTACCATCATTTGCTTTAAAAATGTTTTTAAACCAACCTTGAAGGTTTGGTGAAATTATTGTAATGGACATGTATAAGGCTATAAGTGGTTGTAATACATTCATTTAGTCATTTCAAGGTTGTTGGCATGTTCACATACTCAAAATCTCATTAAAAATCAGTTTTGAACTTTCATTTTTGAACTAAATCATCATAGGATTCAAAGCATGGATTGAACCTTAAAACCTTTGGCATATAGCAGACCTTATAGCAGCTTTTTAAGGTGTTTCAGTCGACCGAAACTCCATTTCGGTTGACCGATAGCCAGTGGAATCATTAATGCACAGTAATTCATCATTCCAGTAGCCAATTCTACTGTTCAGGGCCCATTTCGGTCAACCAAAACTTTATTTCGGTCTATCAAAATAACCAGCACTTAAATACATGTTTTCAGCAAATTTTTTGGTCATTTTGGTCGACCGAAACTCCATTTCAGTCGACCTAAATAGCTTTCATATGCACAGCTTCTAGATTTTGTTTCAGTATTGATCTTCCAACTTCAAAGGGTCATAACTTCTTCGTTTCTAATCCAAATACAGTGATTCTTGAGCCTAAACTCAAGTATTTTGAGTCATCTTTCCAATGGTACTAATTCCATTCTCATATTCCAAACACAGTGAGAGATATATATGTTTTAGTGAAGTAGTATTAGTTTTCACTTAAACCGGGAAAAGGGCGTTTTGTGGGAATTCTTATCCAAAGTTCTTAGAACCTCTTCGAATGTTAGGAAATGATTAGATTAGGTTGTATTCACCTTATTTGACTTGTTTGGAGTCAATTTTCTCCTTTTAATTATGAATTGACCATTTTACCCTTGTTTGACGGATTTAGCCCGTTTTAACTCTAGTTTCCCCTTTTGCTCTCTTTAGCTTCCATGACCACATGGGAATGTCACATTTATATCTTAGAGATGATTTATATCTCAAAGGACTATGGTTTCATCTTTTGCTTCCACATCTAGATCCGTTAACGGGTTAATCCACTGGTCATCACTAACGTACCGGGTTGCATAAAACTCGGGTCACGACACCAATCTAGTATTATGGTTTGATTGTTCTTAACTCTGGAATTATTTTAATATATTATGTTTTCTTGATTATATGACTATGAGTAATTGAGACAACTCAATTGGTTTTCATGGTTTAATAGATTACAAACTGTTATTACCTTGTCTTAGATATAATTGTTTGTTTTCTATTCTCAACCAATGTTATTGGACGGTATCTGGCGGAGCCCTGCCGGAAATGAGAATAGAGGTCATATAATGGTGTTCTAATGTTTTTTTATAAAAGAATGTTTTCATAATCTATGCTTAGGAAAGGTGGATTGTTTACAAAGTAGTTAAGTAGTTAGAGTAGGTAGGTGGATAGTCCATGCTAACCGCAGATAGGTTATAGTTAACTGAATTTTGTAAAACATCTTTCTTTAAAACCCGAATTGAACGAATGTTATTGAGTTCAATTCAATTAAAAACATAATTGATTAAATCCCCAGAGTTGATACAATTAACCATAGTATGATGATTGTGGTGAAGTCAAAGTCCTAAGATTTCTCTCTCTGATTACTTAGTTTAATATTTTGTTTTAATTTTAGTTTGTTTTTAATCGTGATAACCAAGCAAACTTTTCAACTAGTTACCTGTAAACCAATAGAACTAAATTGAAGACTGAATATAAAATCTCATCTCCTTGTGGGTTCGACACCTCTCTTTATAGCACTATCCTACACTGAATCGTACTATTGCGAGTGGTATTTTATTATTGATAATAAAAACACACATCAGACTTTATGCCACTTATAAGTTATACAATTTTAATATATGTATTTCTTTTATTGGTTAAATAGAAATAAACAAAATAATATTTATTCTCACAGTTGTAAGACTAATGAAAAGTATAACACATGGAATGAAAACCTCAACTCTTTTTATAATTATAAAAAATATTCCCAATTAAAATTTAATATAGTTATCATTTTTTCATTAAATATATAATTTAAAAATTAAATTAAAGATACTTATTCATTATATATATAAAATATACATTTAATTTTTAAAATTTGTAATAAATATATATATATATATATATATATATATATATATATATATATACATATTTAATTCTTTACATAACAAAAATTAGGTGTTCGAATTCAAAACAATAATAATTTTTAGGATAAAGTGCAGAAAATATACACCCATAGTATGCTTAGAGTGCGTATCACACCCCTTGTGTGCTAAACAATGTTGTAGGTGTAAATAATTTGTTTAACTAAAAAGCTAAAAGAATAAATACAACTCACTCAAAATAAAAGAACAATTAACAGGAATAATTTAGAGAAAAGCTTGTAATGCTCGATGATCTTTATTGGAGGTATATGCCTCTATTTATGTACAAAAAAATGATGGAATTATGGTAGGACTTGCCCTGCTTGTCTTCCAATTCATTCCATATACAATTCTTTACCTACAAAGTTCTTTCCTTTTGTAGTTCCTTCCATGCAAGACTTTTTCTATACAGAACTTCCTTATATGAAGAATCCTTAAGTAAAAGGACTTTAATTAATTTGAATTGGACTAGGATTAGGATGTGAATGGGTTGGCCCACGAATTTATTGCAAGTCAAAAGGTTAATGTGAATAACCCTACGTTGATGGCAACTTCATTTGGGCTTTACCAAGATCGGGCTTTGATGGGCTGATTTGGAGATCAATTGGGATTCTGACTTACTTTAATGACGTGGATGATTCTTATTGGAGGGGAGATATTTCCCTCCACACTTTGCCCCCAATTCCCTCCTAAATTGAACTACAGCTCCTAGTTAGAAGGGAATTAATTTTGCACGGTTGCCAATTTTTACAAGAGACGGTTTAAGTTGTGAACATTGATATTCTGACCAAAGGACTTCTTCAAAGCTTCCTCTTGCCTTCACTGCGTTCACTACTCCATCATGATATCAGGTTAGTTCTTCATCTATCTTTCTGATTTCGTATCATGAGCACTTCATCCACCCATGACCACATAGAAATTATGGACTCCAAATCCACACCTTCGTCATCTCCTATTCTTCTTAGAGTTCCTCCTCCTAGGGTTCCCAACCCTCTCGAGTTTGCGAATGACTCTGCCGTACGAATGGACGATTACACGCCACAAGCAGAAGTATCCACTTCTGGATCAGATAGTATTTTCACAAAAAAGGAAAGAAAAATGATTTTGTCTGTCCGGCATATTAAGTTCACCATTGATTCCTTAATAGAGGAATTTGAGATCCCTGAGGGGATGGAAATTGTTGAATACCAAAAAATGCTGATTTTAGTTTAGGTGAGGGTGTCGGAGAGAATGAATTACTTTTGTCTGTCGGGCACTTTCATGCTCTTCATTTTTTCCTTCGCCCCTTTTATCACCTAGTCCTCAATAAGTTAGGTAATGCCCCTCTTCAAGTAAACCCTAACTTTTTCAGAATATTTTCGACTCTTCTTATTCGTCGAAGGCTAGAAAGTCTTGACTTGACTCTCGCTGACTTATTGATTACCTATACTATTTCTAGACATCAGACCGAGCTTGGCCGTAATTACTTTACTTCTTCTTTTCAATAGAGGATATGTACAGACCTCTCCACTTTCGAGAAGAGATGGGAAGAGAGAATGATTATTGTTAAGGGGAATTGGTCTGTGACTCGATCGAATAAACTCCCTATTCCCCGCAAATTTGGGAAATTAGGTATAAAAGATTTACCTTCTCTTCATAAAAAATGCTTTGGTTGCTTCCTATGTCAAGTTTTACTTTTTCGTCATACTTCCAAATTTCTTGGTGTTTTTTCAGCAATATTCCCCTCTTTTGTAACTAAGAAAAGGCTTGTTTTCCTCAAGGAACAAGTTTAGAACAGCCCCCCTTCTGTAGAGGACCTTTTTTCTTCATCCAATCTTAAGGAACTCGCTTCTAGTGCTTCATGATGAACATTGAATATTGCATATTCGAGCCCCTAAGTATACGTATGTTAATGCTTAAAGTGATACTTATATCCATAGTTAGACTGATTTATACTTAATAAGTGTTATTAGGTACTTTCCTAGAGAAGAAGTTAAAACCAAGACTTTATGATGAAAAGACTGATATCAAAGCTTACAGAGTCATTGCTGGTCATCCAGAGCAAGTCGAGAGCTTAAATGGTGCAGTTTGGAGGAATTCAGGAACCAAAGCTCAGCCCAAGTCCTGAGGCTCGAGCCCTGCAAGAAAAAGAAGAAAAGTCAACAAGGCATTGAAGCTCGAGCCTTGTACCTTCAGAGTTTGAGCCCTAACAAATGGTGCTCGAGCCTTACCTCAGGGTGCTCGAGCCTTGGCCCTCAAGCTCGAGCACAAGGCATCGGAATTTGAAGAGTTGATTTAATGGAAAAACCAAGCTCCCAGGGCCTCGTGCCAGACCTCAAGGATCGAGCACCATCATTCAAAGCTCGAGCTTAGTACCTAGTGGTCGAGCCATGAAGCTTGGATCGAGCAATGTTAAAAGAGATAACTCCAAAAAATATTCTTAGTGTTGAAGGAAAAGACGCTTCGGAAAATAGTTGAAGAAATTTGGCTAAGTGTCAAAGTGAAGATCGAGCACCATTCCTTGAAGCTCGAGCAATAATCTAGAAAAGCTCGATCCTTGTTCCCAAAGCTTAAGCCCGAACCTTAAAGCTCGAGCTCTACTTCCTAAAGCTCGAACTTTCCATGACAGATTAGATTTCAAGTTACAGGATTATTCCTTTTCAAGTCGTATTTCACTCCAGATGGGCCAAAAGACTTAAAAACCCACCAGATCTTTATTTTCTTCTATAAAATAAGGCATAGGCCTTGATAGAAAAGGTCTAAAATTGTAAGTTCTTTTTCTCGTGTTATTCAGAAGACTGATACTATGGTGGTGGCATTTAGAGTTTCCATAACCTTAGAAAGTGAAGATCCTGAGAAGAGAAGTGCCATCTACGACGATGGAGATGACTACAACACAGATGATATTCGGCATCGTCATGAGTAGCTAGTTCCTCTCTTAGAGCACTGATGTAACCCAATCTAGTACTATGGTTTGATTGTTTTAACTCTGGGATATTTTTAATGTACATTATGTTTTTGATTACATGACTATCTGCAATTGAGACGACTTAATTGGATTTAATGATTTAAATAGTTTTCGAATTGTTATTACCTTATCTTAGATATAACTGTTTGTTTTCTATTCTCAACCCATTCTTATTGGACGGTATCTAGTGGAGCCCTACCGGACATAAGAATGGAGGTCATGTAGTGGTGTTCTAACGTTTTTATAAAAAAAATGTTTTCATAGTCTATGCTTAAGAAAGATGGATTGTTTACAAAGTAGTTAAAGTAGTTAGAGTAGGTAGGTGGATAGTCCATGCTAACCGCAAATAGGTTATGCATTTTATAAAACATCTTTCTTTAAAACTCGAATTGAACGAATGTTATTGAGTTAAATTCATTTGAAATATAATTTGATTAAATCTTTTTTCCTGAATGGGGGTTTCTTTTTAACCATAGTTAGGAAGGTTATGGTGAATCAAAGCCCTAAGACCTCTCTCTTTCTCTCTCTGATCACTCTAGTTTAATTTTAGTTTAATTTCAGTTTATAATCGTGACAACCAATCAAGCAATTCAACCAGTCACCTGTAAACCAATAAAAATTAGTTAAAAGCAGAACATAATAACTCATCTCCCTATGGGTTCGACACCCTCTCTATAGTGCTATCCTATAAAGATTTGTGCTATTGTGAGTGGTTAATTTATAATTAGTAAACATAAATACACACAACAATTTTTTGGCACCGTTGCCGGGGAGATTTTTTATTAGTTTAGTTTTTAATTAGTTCTATATTTGGTTTACCAGTCTTCAAACTTTCTGATATATCACCTTAATTCTTTTTCTTTTCAGGTGCTAGAAATTGGCAGTGAGGATAAAGACGCTTAAGGGATAAAAAGCTTCGGTTTATTAAACCTTCTGTGAGTTTTTACTGTTTTCTTTTACTTGGAAAATTTTATTTTTGTTACTATTAGGATTAGTGGAATTAGTGCATGTTAATTAGCCATACCCAGTCAAAACCTTTAGTGCATAATCCTGAAATAGAGAGAACTCTTAGTCAATTAAGAAAACTTAAAAAATATTTGAATACAATAGGAAGTTCCTCTGATAACATGGCTGATCAGCATGATGCACCGGGTAATGGCAATGGTAATGGTAATGGTAATGGAGAATGGGTGCCACCTATTCCTCCACAACCACAATTGAGGGATCATTTTATTCTAACCACATATACTTCCCTTTCGTGCTTTGTATTTCCTGATGCTGATGCAACCCATTTTGAGATCAAGCTTGCTATGATCTAAATGCTTCCTACTTTTTATGGGTTTGCAACAGAGGATCCTTATACGCACTTGGATGTATTTTTGGAATTGTGTTCAACTACCAAGTTGACCACTTTTACCAACGATTCATTCAAGATGCGACTTTTCCAATTTTCTCTCAAGGACAAAGCAAGAACTTGGTTGCAGTCCCTTCCAATAAATTCCATATCTACATGGGACATGTTGCAACAAGAGTTCTTTAAAAAGTACTACACAGTGGGTAAAACCTGTCAAATGAGAAGAGAAATCATGGCATTTTCCTAAATCCCGGGAGAACAACTCCATGATTCATGGGAAAGATATAATGATCTTCTCAGAAAGTGTCCACACCATGATATTGCTAAATGGCACTTAATATAAATTTTCTATGATAGTTTTTCAGATTCTTATAGAAATATGGTTGATGCATCCAATAATGGAGCATTCCTTCGAAAGAGTCCAGCTGACGCTTGGGAACTGTTTGAGGTCCTAAGTGAAAATTCAATGCAACATGCTTCTTCTTCTAGGTCTAGGTCTTCACCTGGAATGCATAAGGTTGAAAAACTTTATGAGGTAGACAAATCTAATGAGTTAGCCGCTCAAATAGAAGCTTTGAACCGTAGGTTTGATCAAATCCTATCATTTAGCTTTGCTCTTGTTGCTAATCCACAAACTGCTTTGCCAAAGGAAGTTTGCTCAGCTTGTGTTAATCCATCCTATTTTGCTGACACTTACCCTATGATGGGACAATCATCTGAGATCCCACAAGAGCAAGTGAATGCTGCATTTTCTAGACCAGCTTATAATCCATATTCTTCTATATATAATCCTGGCTGGAGAGATCATCCTAATCTATCATGGCGTAATCAAAGTCAAGGAACCACTGTTCCTCAATCGCAGGGACAGTACCAAAATTCATCTAATTCTATGCCACAAAATATTTCTTTTAATTAATCTAATATTTATCGTCCACCTCAGTTCAGGAATCAACCAACTCAAACTCCTAATCTTCCACCTCCTCCTAGAAATTCTGCTTTTGAGGATCAAGTCCTTAATGCTCTTGTTGATCTTAAACCCAATACCCAATTTCTTAATTCTCATTCTCAAGCCATAGCAAAGCTAGAGGCACAACTTGGGCAAATAACAAGTACTCTATCTTGAAGAGAGGATGGAAAGCTGCCTAGTCAGCTAGTAGTCAACCCGAAAGGGCAAACTTACATGATTGATGAAACCAATTCCTCAGGAATAAGTTCACGCTATCACTACATTAAGGAATGGTAAAGTGGTTGATCACCAAGTTGAAAAAGGATAGGAAGAAAAAGAAAGGCTTAGGGTTCCCATTGCTCCTATCATTCATAATTTACATCCCAAGGATGTTTCCTTGAGTTCTATTCCACAATCCATAATAGGAGTTGAAGGTGAAGTCACTTTTTTATCTGCTCCTAACCTTGAGACAGCTTATAAGCCAAGAGTGCCTTATCCTGAATGTCTCAAAGAACCCTCCCACTTTGGTAAATAAGGGGAGAAAATTCAAGATATGATGGAGGTCTTTAAACAGGTTAAAATCAATCTTCCTCTGTTTGATGCTATAAAGAAAATTCCATCCTACTCCAAATTTCTTGTGCACTCTTAAGAGAAATCCACAAGCCAAGTTCCTAAGAAAATTTGTCACACCGAGCAAGTCAGTGTTATTCTTAAGTACAACACTCCTCTAAAGGTTAAAGATCCTAGTGCTCCTACAATTTCTTGCATCATTGGAAACAATATGATAGAGCGAGCACTTCTTGATCTTGGAGCAAGTGTGAATTTTATTCCTTACTCGGTGTATTAGAAGCTAGGTTTGGGAGAGTTAAAGCCTACGTCGGTTGTTCTACAGCTTGCTAACCGTTTTATCAGACAACCCCGAGGTATTGTTGAAGATGTGCTCATAAAAGTGGACAAGTTCTATTTTTTAGTCGATTTCTTAGTTCGTGATACAGAACCGGTCCATGATACCAAAAAGTATATTCCAGTCATTAGCGGGCGTCCTTTTCTAGCTACAACAAATGCTTACATTAAATGTAGGACTGGAGCCATGGATTTATCTTTTTGAAATATGAAAGTCAAGCTGAACATCTTCAATGCTATTCATCATCCCCATGATGATAGTGAATGCTTCTTCCTTGATGTTATTGATGAGTTGGTTGTGGAATCACTTCCAACTATTTTATCCATGGATCCTTTAGAAGCTTGTCTGAATCACTTCAATTATGAAGATTTCGATATTGAATCTTCAATTGCTAAAGTGAATTCTTTGCTCAATTCCACTCCTATCACAGATTTTCCTTCATGGAAATCTAGACTTGAGCCTCCTCCTCCACTTTCTAGTACTCCCGCCTATTCCTGCTTTAGAGTCTCCACCTAAGCTTAAGCTTAAGCCACTTCCGGACAAGCTCAAGTATGCTTTCTTGGGTTTAAATGACACCCTCCTGGTGATCATTGCTTCCAATCTTACAAGTTCCCAAGAAAGTAGTCTCTTGAAAGTTCTTGAGCAAAATAAAGAGACTATTGGGTGGAATGTAGCTGATTTAAAAGGAATTAGTCCCATAATTTGTATGCATCAGATTCATTTGGAGGAGGATTCCCGAACATCTCGGGAACTCCAACGAAGATTAAATCCTAATATGAAGGAGGTGGTTTTAAAGGAAGTTATGAAATTGCTAGATACAGGAATAATCTACCCCATCTCAGATAGCAAGTGGGTGAGTCCTACTCAGGTAGTACCTAAAAAGACAGGTATTACAATGGTTAAGAATTCTGAGGGAGAATCAGTTCCACAATACACCACCACTGGATGGCGTGTGTGTATTGATTACCGAAAACTTAACTCAACTCCGCTACTAGAAAAGATTATTTTCCACTTTCATTCATTGATCAGATTCTAGAGCGATTGGCTGGCTAGAGCTATTATTGCTTTTTAGACTAATATTTCGGCTATAATCAGGTAGCCATTGATCCTTAGGATCAAGAGAAAACTACTTTAACTTATCCATTCGGTACATTTGCATATAGACGGATGCCTTTCGAATTGTGTAACGCACCAGCAACATTCTAGAGGTATATGATGTCTATCTTTTCGGACATGGTTGAAAAGTTTCTCGAAGTCGTTATGGATGACTTCTTTATTTTTGGATCCACATTCGAGAACTGTCTCCGAAATCTGTCCCTAGTGCTTCAGCGTTGTAGGGAAACCAATCTTATTCTTAGTTTGGAGAAGAACCATTTTATAGTTCAAAAAGGGATCATTTTAGGACATATCATTTTAGAGAGAGGTATTGAAGTTGATAGAGCTAAAGTAGATTTGATCTCTAAATTGCCTCCTCATACCTCCGTAAGGGGAGTGCGATCATTTCTTGGAGACACCGGGTTTTATCGACGCTTTATTAAAGATTTCAGCAAAATTTCTCGCCCTTTGTATAATCTACTTACAAAGGACGCTCCTTTTGTCTTTGATGAATCATGCCTAGAAGCTTTCCATAAGCTTCGCTCTCTTCTTTCTTCAA
This sequence comes from Cornus florida, assembly GCF_030987335.1. Taxonomy (NCBI): domain Eukaryota; kingdom Viridiplantae; phylum Streptophyta; class Magnoliopsida; order Cornales; family Cornaceae; genus Cornus; species Cornus florida. The sequence goes on along the minus strand of NW_026775577.1, from coordinate 65,189,250 downwards.
CTCCTATCATGAATCCTCCAGACTGGGCTCTTCTATTTGAGATCATGTGTGACGCATCTGATTATGCTATGGGTGCTGTCTTAGGACAACGAGTAGATAAACTCCCTCATGTTATCTACTATGCGAGCAAAACTCATTCAGATGCACAATTGAATTATACCACTATTAAAAAAGAGTTGTTTGCAGTTGTCTTTGCTTTGGATAAATTCAGATCATATCTGTTGGGTTCCAAAGTAGTGATCTATTCTGATCATTCTGATTTGAAACATCTTCTTTCCAAAAAGGAAACCAAATCCCATTTGATTCGATGGATCCTCTTACTTCAAGAGTTTAATTACAAAATTTGGGATAAGAAAAGGTCATAGAATGTGGTAACTGACAATCTTTCTAGAATTCTGATTGAGGATACCTCAACTTCACTTCCATTTTGTGATTCCTTTCCAGATGAACAGCTATTTCTCATATAGATTTGCCTTGGTTTGTTGATATTGTGAATTACCTTGCAATAGGCAAAATTCCTTTGTCTTGGTCAAAGTAGGAAAAAGATCAATTTTTGTCTCAGATTAAGATGTGTTAGTGGGAAAATCCCCAGCTCTTCAAGTATTATGTTGATCAAATCATTCATAGATGTGTTCCTGAGAGTAAGTTTCATAGTATTTTGACCTTCTGTCACAGTTTAGCTTATGGAGGTCATTTCAGTGCAAAGAAAACTGCAGCTAAAATTCTTCAATGGGGTTTCTTTTGGCCTTCACTCTTTCGAGATGCATACTTGTTCTGTAAATCATGCCTTCAATGTCAGTAGTTAGGATCAATTTCCAGAATAATATGATGCCCTTAACTCCAATCTTAGTCATTGAGGTTTTTGATGTATGGGGTATTGATTTCATGGGTCCTTTTGTCCAGTTAAATCATAATGAATATATTCTTGTGGCTATTGATTATGTGTCTAAATAGGTTAAAGCAGTGGCTACTAAAACCGCCGATCACGCAGTTGTGGTTGAGTTCATTCAAACAAACATTTTTAGTCGGTTTGGTATGCCATGAGCTATTATTAGTGATGGGGGTGCTTACTTCTGTAATAAGTATTTCCGTACTTTAGTACAAAGATACTACATCACTCATAAAGTTGTTATTCCCTATCATCCCCAAACAAGTGGCTAAGTTGAAATATCCAATCGTGAGATTAAGAGAATTCTTAAAAAAATAGTTAAGCTAGATCATAAGGATTGGTCTTTTAGACTAAATGATGCTTTGTGGACTTATCGTACAGCTTTTAAGACTCTGATTGGTATGTCACGTTACCGTCTAGTTTATGGTAAAGGGTGCCATCTTCCTGTAGAGTTAGAACACAGAGCTTTCTGGGCAAAAAAAAGCTCAACTTTGGTATGAACTCTGCTGGTTCTAATAGGAAGCTTCAACTAACAAAGCTCGAAGAATTATGTAATGAAGCTTATGAGAGTGTTAAGGTTTACAAATCCAAGACTAAGGCATTTCATGAAAAGCATATCTTGCGTAAGACTTTTGAGCTTGGGAAAAAGGTTTGGTTGTTTAATACACGACTGAAACTTTTTCCTGGAAAGCTGAAGTCATGTTGGGCCATACATGGTTATTTTTGTTACACCTTATGGTGCAATAGAGATACATAATTGCAAGACTGGACAATTATCCAAAGTCAATGGACAAAGACTTAAACCCTACATAAAGGGTAGTGTGCAGAGAAGCACAATGGAGGCAGTAGAACTTTATGATCTTATTTATTTGGACTAGAGAGGTCAGTTTTCGTCAAGTTATCGACGTTAAACTTAGCATGCTGTCGAGCTATCAATGTTAAACTTAGCATTTGTATATTGTACTGTTGTTTATTTTTATTTTTAATCATATTTTTATTTTTATTTTTTTCATTTTTATTTTTATTTTTTATTTTTGCTTTAATTTTTAGGTTTTTAATTAGTTTTTATTAGTATTTTATTTTTAGGTTAGGTTTGGTTTAAATAAGAAAAAGAAAATAAAAATTGAAAAAATACAAAAATTTGTCTCAAAGCTCGAGCTTTAACTTTGAAGCTTGAGCCTCAGCTACCAAAAGCTCGAGTTTGCATACGTTAAGCTCGAGCTCTCCTTCATCGTTAACTTTAGAGTTTTCAGCGGTTAAGCTCGAGCCTTAAACCTTGGGCTCGAGCTCTTGTACTTTAAAATATAAGGAAACCCTCGTGCCGAGCTTGGAAACCTCGTTGCCCTTCATTGTTCTTGCCTCCATTCTCTCCCAAATCTCTTCAAACTCCTTCGATTCATCCTTCTCATCATCTCAAGAGTCGATCCTACATAAAAAAAGGTAAGAATCTCTCAATATTTCTTTATTTTATATATATATATATATATATATATATATATATATATATTTCTATATATAAACCATGGTTTTGCCCCAAAACCATGTCCAAATTTCGTAAAAAATTAGATTTAATCTTTTATAACCCTATCTAATCATGAATCCATTCACAACCTTGTAGAAATTTCAAATCTCATTTTGGATTTGAAGAACACGGGTTGGGTATTTTTGGCGGGTTGAGGTGCTAATATTGGAAGTTTGGGGTTGTTGGGTAATTAAGGAGAAGCTTGGGGTTAATCCGGAATTGTTTTCAACAATTTTGGAGGATTTAAGGAGGAATTTTGCTTTGGTTGAAAACCAAGAAGCTCAAACTCTCATATTTGGGCTTGAGCCTTTTCTTGCAGCAAGCTCGAGCTTTGGTACTTCAAACTTGAGCCTCAGCCGGAGTAAAGCTCGAGCTATTGGATCTTAAGCTCAAGCCTTAGAGCACATATTTGGGATTTTATTGGACAGTGTTGAGGGGGTGTGCTGGGGGTTTGGATATTAGCGATGCCTCGACGTCCGCGACAGAGGATTGTTCAGACTCCAGCTATGGTACAGGATGATGCATGGCAGTACAACACTATTTGCCAAGAGATAGATTTTATGCTGGAGCATTTTCAGCGCTACAAAGACAAATTCTAGGTAGTAGAGGCCCTACAGGCTCGACAGCTGTCGGGATTCTTGAGGCATCCAGCACAAGTTGCCTATCCTCGATTGGTGCGTGCGTTTACCGTATTTTGCTGCTACATGCGGGCGATGATGCCCATGATAGAGAGGATTACTTCACAGCCACTGTCGAGGGCATAGAGCTGACAGTGGACTGTGAGGTTATAACGAGGGCTATGGGCTGCCACTATAGATGCCCTGCCGCTCTTTAGTGGCAGTTTCCTTAGATTCCCCCTGGTATGTCTAGGAGGCGATAGTTAAAGCCCTGGGCCAGGGGAGGCACTCCACCACTTGGGAGACGATCTGGAAGTCACAGCTTCCACGACGTTTCTGGTTTTTAGATACGGTCCTTGTGGCCAATGCTCACCCTATCGGACATAAGATAGGGAGGTGCACAGAGATAGTGGATGTGCACTACGCATTCCACGCCGGCTACAGGGTGTCCATACCTTAATTAGTATTCATACAGATGCGCCAGCTCTATAACAAGATGGGAGAGGCTCGACGCCCACCTACTCACCATTTATATTTTCTTAGGCTTATTACACGCCTGATGGAGATCTCGGGGATTCCTTTATCCTCGAATGAGGCTTCCGTTACCGTCTTCATCTAGTACAATTTCACTCAGTGGAACAATGTCTTTGGCCATATGCCTAAGACACGGAAGGGTGAGCGGGGGGTTGACGATGAGATCCGAGAGGATCAATGGCGTTTGGATGCCGAGGCACAGGGTGTGCCATATATGCTTCATGTACCACCTTACCCACCTCTACCTACTATTCTCTCAGCTGATCAGGTGGATGCAGTGGTGGCTGAGGAGGTTGAGGATGAGGAGGATGATGACGAGGCCACAGAACATGAGATGGATACATCTAATGGCCAGGCCCCACCTAGGAGGAGGCCAGTTCCTGTAGCCTAGCCTAAGAGTTTTTCTCAGGCTGAGATTAGAGCTTTACAGGCCAGGATAGACAGACAGTGCTGAGATAAATGATGATTGCGCAGCAGAGCATTCTGGAGGAGCTACTACACCGCACTCTGTCTGCCACTTCTACTACTATCGCTCCTCCTCTACCCCATATAGCTTAGCTATCTAGGGCTTTTTTTATTTTCTTTTACTAGTCAAGCACTTTTATTGACTAGGGCAGTATTTTTGCTGTATTTATTTCTTTATGTTGTATTTCTGCCTTAAGTTTTTATTTTAAAAACATTGTACTGATATTGATCATTTATATACATGTTTTTTGCCTATATTATCCCTGTGTTGATATTTGAGTTACCTGTGATATTTCTCTGTTATTACTCCATATACTTGATACTCTGATATATGTTGGAGTTTATTGATTTTGCCAGGTACTATAGATTAAGTTTGGGGGTGATTTCTCCATTTTTACCCTTCTGTGCTTCATTTTAATATATCTTTGCTGGTCTGCTTGTATGGTAAAATCTTTCTTACTCTCTTTTGTTCTCATCCATTAAGGACAATGTGCACATTAAGTTTGGGGGTAAGGTAATTGGGAAATTTAAAATTTTGATGACACAAGGTCATGAGTTTTGATGTTATAAGCATGAGTTTGAGTCTATTGATTGTCATATACTCTGTTTGCAATCTGATATTGGTTAAAAATGGTTTGTATGCCAAAATATTATGAAAAGGGATTCTTGAAAAAAATTTAAATCAGTTGGTGGCCTGTGGTCCACTCTGTTAGGATAATTATTGTTTAATAATGTTCATCTCTAAGAGGCTACACTTTGTACATATTCACACTTACATGAATTATGTGGGGTAAAAACTAGAAGTCTTGTTTTGCTTTGAGTTGGACTGAGATGAGCAGGTAGATTTGATAATCTTGATAACCAAGGCATAAAATAAAAAAAAAAAGAAAAAAGAAAAAAGAAAAGAAAAAATCGGTATGTATGCAATGCAATAAAAGGAAAAAAATTTATTCACCAATGTGAAAAAAAAAAAAAAAAAAAAAAAAAAAAAGAGAAAGAAGAAAAAGTAGAAAAGGGTCAAGTTCAGGTCTATACCTAGATTGCTTGACTAATTAAGTCCTTAGGGGTGTGTTTTGACACCTAATGCCCTAAGGCCATCTTGTCAGTGAGTCATTTGGTGAAAGCTTGTTACATAAGGGGTTTAGGTTGCCTAGATTACTTGAACAATTAAGTCTTGAGGGGTGCTTTATCACTTAAAGCCCTAAGACCATCTGATCTGGGAGTCATTGGCAGAAAGTTCATTACATGGGTGATTTAGAAAGCTTAATAGACTTGAACAATGCATAGTATCCTTTTTTAAATGATAAGCGCCGAATATTACATATTCAAGTGCCCTTTCTTACATTAGTTAAGTCCATTATTAGAGGATAATGTACAGTTTTAATTCAGTTGTGTATTTCTTTCTGATTTCAAGTATTTTTTCCCGAGAATGATCAAAGAAGCGGTTTTGACATCATTTATGTTGAAACACGTGCGTCGTGCCGAGGAGTCATTTTTTGGACCGAACCTCTTATGTTGCAGTTTTTGTCAAGCCATGGCTTAGTATTCATTATGCTTCTGAGATGGAAGCATGTCCATGATCCGGTTTGATGAAGCTTGCAAGAAGCATGGTCAAAGCTGTAGTGGTAAGCTCCCGCGGGTGCCTGCCAAACCCCTCTACTCTCTGCCAGGTTTCGCGAGCCCTTGCTAAGCTCCCGCAGAAGCCCCCGCGAGCCACCGTGGGCACCCGCTGTGCCATCGCGGGCGCCCGCCAAACACACCAACATAGCCCTCTCGAAGACAAGTCCCCGCCGGCGCCCACCGGCGCCTCGCGGGCGCCCGCGGAACTGCAGAAGGCAGTTCAACTGTCCCTGATTTTCAGCTTTTTGGTCCCCTTATCCTTCTTTTGTGTGGTCTAGCTTCATGCAGCGGGGGGAGCTCGGGATGGTGAGTATGAGGAGTAGGTTTTAGATGGATAAAAGGGGGGAAGGTGATCTCATATGGGATATCTAACATTTTTGAGATTTAGAGAGGGAAAAGAAGTGTTCTTGGAGCAAGGGTGCAGAAATGGAGGGATATTCTTCTTCTTCTTCATTCCTTGTAGCATTAATGGGTAACTAAACCTCCATTTAGGGAGGTGATGAAACCCTTCCTTGTAAGCATGTTTAATTTTTGATTTATTTTGAGGAATGAAATGTATGTATGGCCAAGTTCCATAATCTAGAGCATATTACAATTTGTAATGAATGTTTTTAATTATAAATGATCATGTTGAATCAAATGTTCTTGTCTTAGATTATTTATTCTCATGGTTGTATGGCCAGTATTTTCATAGTGGCAATGGAAACAAGATTATGGAATGGTTCTAATGGCATGGTTTTTGAGAAACTTGTTAATTCATAACTTAAGACTTTCTTTTGATGGGTTAATCTTGCATCTTGATTCCATGTGCTTTCACCATTTAATTAAGGGTTTGATAATCTCTAGCTTAGCAAGCATGTCTAAGGTTACACCATAGTCTAGGTAGCTCAAGCATGCGAAGTTTTGATAGGTTATTCTTACCTTGTGCTTAATTGAATTTCTTGAAGATATTGTAGTAACTATGTGTTGCTATGTATCATGGTCATGTATATACATTAATTCCCCAAATCAATCATTTATTTAGCGTGTGTAAAGGGTAGGAGTGGATTCACTTCCCTAGACCTCTCTATCTAGATTTCTTCTTTCTAAACTCCTTGCAATTTACTGTTTTATGCATTTCTTAATTCATAGTTTAAGTGACAAACCAACAAATCCTCATTACCCCTTCATCATTCTAAAAATGATTCTAGACACCTAAGTTGCCATAAACTAGCAATCCCAGTGGTTCGACTTACCCGACCAATAGCCCTATTTTACAATGATTTGTGCTATTGCAAAAGGGGACTACACACGGTTTAGCAACCGAAGTTCTAGGGTTAATTTTGGTTTGAATGTCAATATTATGATTTGTGAATATTTCTTGTGCAGTTTTGACCATCTTGGTGTTGAAAGTTGTTTATGAAACTCTAGGGACTTGATGCTCGCCGAGGGAACGCTAGCAAATTTGTAAGTCTAGAGGACTCCAGGTAAGTCTCTTGGCCTTCTAGTTTCGAAATTGTTAATACTGTGCATGTGTTAAATTTGGTGATAGTGAAGTTGTGAGTCCCTTGTCGAGGCTATTGTCTTGTTTATTTTCAATTGCAAAGCATTGGTCCTTGTTATGGCCATTTAATTTCTGCCTTGATAATTGAGGAGAAAGGGAACATCGTAGGTGAAGTAGATGGTGATGAATTATTATATTGATTGTGGGGTGTGTTGTTGATGTTTGGCCGCAGATCACTCTCCCTACCAACTCTAGAATCGCCAGTTAATATAAATTCTCTTGAAAGAACTCTTAGACGAACCCTTAGGGAATCTTCTCATATAAGAGAGCTTGAAACAGAATTTAACACAATGAATGAAAATGTAGGAAATGTCGGAAATGAGGGGATTAATAATAATAGGGTCGAAATTCCAAATGTGATTCCCATGACTCTTAGGGACCACTTCATCCCTACCACTTATGCTTCTCCCTCTTGCATAGTGATTCCAAATATTGAGGCCGCTCAATATGAAATCAAATCTAGCACCATCCAAATGTTTCCATCTTTTCATGGCTTTGAAAATGAGGACCCTTATAAGCACCTTGATGAATTCCTTGAAATATGCTCTACCATCAAGCTGAGGCACTTTCCTGATAATGCTCTCCAATTGCATCTCTTCCCATTCTCATTAAAAGAACGGGCAAAATATTGGTTGAACTCCCTTACTGCAAATTCCATCACCACATGGGCTCAACTGCAGCAAGAATTCTTAAAGAAATATTATCCAGTGAGTAAAACCAATTTAATGAGGCGTTCCATTCTTAGCTTTTCACAAAGCGAGGGGGAACAACTCCATGAGACTTGGGAGAGATTTCAAGACTTCTTAAAGATATGTTCGCACCACTTAATTCCAAAATGGCAATTGGTGCAAGCCTTCTATGCTGGGTTAATCGACCCACATAGATTCATGGTTGACTCATCTTGTGGAGGGATGTTCATGTCTAAAAGTAAGGATGAGGCATGGACCTTACTTGAGAATTTGAGTGAAAACTCGTTGCAGCATAATTCTCGTAGTGGTCCAACCTCAACCAATACAAAGAACAATAACCCTTGTCAACCAAAAACACTGAGGGAGGAATCCTCCCAGGTGGATGCCATAGCTCATAAATTCAGCAAGTGAGGTTTGTACATCATGTACTAGTCCATTCCATCTCTCGGAAGATTGTCCCACACCAGAACAATTTCCTAATTCCAATCAAGAGCAAGCAAATGCAATGTTCTCAAGGCCCGGAAATAATCCATATTCCAATACTTACAATCCGGGATGGGGAGAACATCCGAATTTTTCGTGGAGGCAACAAGCCCCACAAAATTTGAGTTTTCAAAATCAAGGGCAACAAAATCAGCCCTCTTCTCAATTTCAAAATAGGCTATTTCAGGCCTCACCAAGCTACCGTCCTCCATACAATCCAAATGTCTTAAATCAATCCCATGTGTTCCCAATTGATGAAATCGTGGCTGTATATAAGAAAATGATGGAATCATTGAATAAGCAAATGATGGATTCCAACAAGCAACTCTTGACATCTTTACAACCCACTCTCCAAATGGTTCATTCTCATACTCAGTCCATAGCTAAGCTTGAGTATCAAGTGGGTCAAATAGCTAACTCCATGAACCAATTGCTCCAAAAGGACAAGGGTAAGCTTCTCGCTCAACCATTTGAAAATCCTAGAGGGATGCATGTGATTAACAAAACCCCTCTTCCGAGTGGGCCAATTCATAAACAAGTCCAAGCAATCACCACCCTTAGGAGTGATCGTGTTGTTAACAACAAGGTTGATGGAAACAAGGATGAGAAAAATTCTCCTTCGAAAAATCCAAATCCAAGTACCAGCTCTTCTAATCCAAATCCTACTCATGAAAATCCCAAGCTTGTCACCCCAAATGTGGAAACTTCTTATGAGCCTAAAGCTCCGTTTCCTTAACGTCTCCAAGAGTCGACACATATTGGGAACAAAAATTGCAAAATTCAAGACATGTGGGAAGTTTTCAAGCAAGTAAAGATCAACTTGCCTCTCTTGGATGCTATAAAGCAAATCCCTCCCTATACAAAATTTCTCAAGGATTTGTGCACTCAAAAGCGTACTTCCAAAAATCATTTGCCAAAGAAGATAAGATTAACTGAAAATGTGAGTGCAATCATTCAACACAGTGCTCCTCCAAAGTATAAGGATCCGGGCGCCCCAACTATCTCGTGTGTCATTGGCGAAAACAAGATAGAAAGGGCCCTCCTTAACTTATGAGCTAATGTAAATTTGATTCCATATTCAGTTTACTTACAGTTTGGGTTGGGAGATCTAAAGCCAACCTCCGTGGTCTTGCAGCTTGCCGATAGATCAGTCAAGCACCCACAAGGCATTCTTGAGGATGTCATTATCAAAGTGGACAAATTCCACTTCCCGGTAGACTTTGTGGTTCTTGACACGGAACCAGTCCATGACCCAAAGAAGCATATTCCCGTGATCCTCGGTAGGCCATTTTTAGCTACAGCTAATGCTTCAATTAATTGCCGAACTGGGGTGATAGATATCGCCTTTGGAAATATGCAAGTTAAACTCCATATCTTCCATGCAACTCAACATCCTTCCAATGAGGATGATTGTTTCCTTATCAATGTGGTAAATGAAGTGGTCGAAGAATCTCTCTCCTTCATTCTAAGCAAAGATTCTTTAGAAACTTGCATGTCTCATTTTAACTTCTCAAACTTTGATATTGACTAATCAATCTAAGCAGTAAACTCCTTGCTTGACATTAATGCTATCATGGATACTCCTCCTTGGAAAATTCTAAAAAAACCGCTTCCTCAACTTTCTTCTACTCCTCTGGTCCCTTCCTTGAAGTCTCCTCCATAACTTGAGCTAAAGCCGCTCTCGGCTCACCTCAAGTATGTGTTTCTTGGTGCAAATCAAACTCTTCCTGTCATCATTGCTTCTGACCTTTTAAAGGATTAAGAAACTAGCCTTTTAGCGGTGCTACAAGAGCACAAAGAAGCTATTGGCTGGGCAGTGGCTGATTTGAAAGGAATTGACCCTTCTATTTGCATGCATCACATCCATATGGAAGAGGACGCTAAACCTTCAAGAGAGGTGCAATGCCGGTTGAATCCCAACATGAAGGAAGTGGTCATGAAAGAAGTGATCAAGCTATTGGATGCAGGAATCATCTACCCCATCTCCGATAGCAAGTGGGTGAGTCCCACTCAAGTTGTTCCTAAGAAATCCGGCCTCACCGTCGTTAAAAATTCCGCGGGAGAGCTCGTGCCACAACGCACCACCACCGGGTGGCGTGTGTGCATTGACTACCGGAAACTTAACTCTACCACTAGGAAAGATCATTTTCCACTCCTATTCATTGATCAAATCCTAGAGAGGTTAGCCGGCCAAAGCTTTTATTGCTTCCTTGATGGTTATTCCGGCTATAACCAAGTGGCAATTGATCCACAAGATCAAGAGAAGACCACATTCACATGCCCCTTCGGAACCTTTGCTTATAGACGCATACCTTTTGGGCTATGCAATGCACCGGCCACGTTCCAAAGATGCATGATGTCTATATTTCCGGATATGGTTGAAAAATTCTTAGAGGTATTCATGGACAATTTTTCCATCTTTGGATCCTCCTTTGACTCGTGTCTCCAAAATCTATCTCTTGTACTTCAAAGGTGCAAGGAAACAAATCTTATTCTAAGTTGGGAGAAAAGTCACTTTATGGTCCAAGAAGGCATTGTTTTAGGACCTGTCATTTCAAAAGGGCGAATTGAGGTTGACAAAGCCAAAGTGGAGTTAATCTCTAATCTCCCTCCTCCAAATTCGGTCCGTCAAATCCGTTCCTTCCTTGGACATGCCGGTTTCTATCGTCGCTTCATCAAAGATTTTAGCAAAATCTCTCGGCCCTTGTGTAATCTTCTTGCCAAGGACGCTCCATTCAATTTTGATGAAGCTTGTATGGAAGCTTTCATGAAACTACGCACTCTTCTCTCATCCGCCACAATCATGAAACTGCCTAATTGGTCTCTTCCATTTGAGATTATGTGTAATGCATCCAATTATGCATTAGGTGCGGTTTTGGGCCAACGAGTGGAAAAACTTCCATATGTCATCTATTATGCTAGCAAGACTCTCTCCGATGCTCAGTTAAATTACACCACCACTGAAAAAGAATTGATAGCTGTGGTGTATGCCTTGCATAAATTCCGTTCCTATCTTCTTGGATCCAAGGTCATTGTCTTCTCGGATCATGCCGCTCTTAGGCATTTGCTCGCTAATTCGATGGATACTCTTACTTCAAGAATTTGACATTGAAATCCGGGACAAAAAAGGGACCGACAATGTTGTTGCAAACCATCTCTCTCGTTTACTCATTGAAAAATCTTCGAAATTTGTTACAGTCCGTGATTTCTTTCTGGATGAGCAACTTTTTCAGATTTCCTATTCTAGTCTCCCTTGGTATGCGGATATTGTCAATTACCTAGCGATAGGCAAAATTCCATCCAATTGGTCCAAACAAGAGAAAGACCGGTTCTTCTCCCAAGTTAAGCATTTCTTTTGGGAAGATCCGGAGTTGTTCAAATATTGCCCAGATCAAATCATTCAGAGATGCATTCCCGACAATGAAACCACAAGTGTCCTAAATTTCTGCCACACTCTTGCTTGTGGGGGACACTTTAGTGCCAAAAAGACCACCGACAAAGTCCTTCAAAGCGGATTTTATTGGCCATCCTTGTTTCGGGATGCATACAATTTCTGTAAATCTTGTGAGCGATGTCAATAGCTCGGATCCATGTCCCGGAGGGACATGATGCCCCTCACTCCTATCTTAATCATAGAAATTTTTAATGTGTGGGGGATCAACTTCATGGGACCATTTCCATCTTCTTATGGCTATGAGTACATCCTTGTAGCGGTGGATTATGTTTCCAAGTGGGTTGAAGCCGAAGCTACCAAAACCAGTGATCATAAAGTAGTTATTAACTTCATTTAGTCCAACATTTTTAGTCATTTTGGTACGCCCCAAGCAATCATTAGTGACGGTGGATCTCATTTCCGAAATCGTTACCTTAAATCCTTCCTCTCCAAGTACTCCGTCCTTCACAAGGTTTCTACACCTTACCATCCTTAAACGAGTGGTCAAGTAGAAGTATTTAATCAGGAGATTAAACACATCTTGGAAAAAATGATTCAACCGGACCGCAAAGATTGGTCATTAAGACTAAACAATGCGCTTTGGAATTACCGAACAGCTTAAAAGACACCCATTGGCATGTCGCTATATCGACTTGTCCTTGGCAAGGCATGTCATCTCCCTATTGAACTAGAGCACCATGCTTATTGGGCCATAAAAAGGCTCAACTTTGATCTCAAACAAGCCGGCTCTACTCGTAAATTGCAACTCAATGAACTTGAGGAACTTCGAAATGATGCGTATGAAAGCGCCAAAATCTATAAGGCAAAAACTAAAGCTTTTTATGACAAGCACATTGTCAAAAAGTCTTTTGCCCCTAGACAAAAAGTTTGGTTTTTCAATTCTAGATTGAGACTCTTTCCCGGTAAACTCCGTTCGCAATGGGATGGTCCATATGTCATCACCGCCGTCTTTCCTCATGGTGCAGTCGAACTCCAAGATCCTACCAATGGATCTCTCTTCAAGGTTAATGGCCAACGGCTTAAGCCTTACATCGATGGCATAGTCCCTATTCGAAAAGTTGAGAAAGTCCTATTGACAGACCCAATTTACGAGGATTGATGCGGCATGCAACGCGCGGTTCGTCTAACTATTGACATTAAATTTAGCATTCATGGGAAGCAATTCTTCCATCTTCCGAGCTTCCTTCTTCCAAAAGCCTGGTTCCATGAATTTTCTGAAAGATCATTAAGTTTGACAAAAAATGTGCATTATTCCGAACTTGTCTCGTTGAGTATTCCGCAGTTACATTTAGTTTCATTCCTCATTTTCAGGTCTTGTACCATTTCTGGAACAATTTAAGGTCAACTAAACATTTGTTCCGTCTAATCCAAAGTTAATTTGACAAGCGGATTTCTTGCTTTTCTCTAGGGCCATTAAGTGCCAAAGCCTGATTTGTTGTCACAACCCCGGGCATTACAAGCTGAGTCTGGCTGCCAAGGCAGCTTTGCAAGAGGTCCTGCGAGCACCCGCCAATCTGTCAAGTAGCCCTCGTCGCGATGCGGGCGCCCGCGGATGCCCTCCGCTGGTTGTTTAATGGGCTTCCAGGCCCATTTCCCCCATTTTGTTTCACTTAAAACCCTTTCTCTCCCTCTAATCTCTCAAGCCCCTCCCCATCACCCTCCAACCTCTCTCTAACCTCCTCCTTCATTCCTCCTCACCTATCATCTTCCATCCTCACCTATCATCTTCCATCCTCACTCATCATCTTCCACCATCATCAAGCATAAAGCAACTTTGATTCTCCAACTTTGGGTAAGTCATTCTCCTTTCTGTTTTCTTTTAATTTGTGCATCAAGGAGGATGGGATTGTTGTTGTTGAAGTTTGGTGATAGTTGGATGGTGATTTTCTATTGATTGTAGGTTAGAATTTTGGGGCTTTCGCATTTGTAACCTTATTTTTGCTCTCTTCCCAATTCTGCTGCATACCAGGTGTTCGATAGAAGTCCTGAACCAATTTTCTTCCTTCCAATGGCTCCTAGGGTTGTTTCCAAGCATGCTCATTCATCTGAGGGCCCTTCTAATGTGCCTCCAACCCCAAACTGGGCTGAATGGCCAATTGAAACCGAAGCCAGATTCGACATTGCAAATACTTTCAAGAACAATTCAGAGACCGCATGGTCCGTCCGCGAATTGAGGGCCCGTGGCCTCGCCTCTCTCTTCAAACCACGCGCTCATTCTTACTACCCACGTGTGGTCCATCTGTTCTACGCCAACATGTTCCACTCATGTGCGGAACAGGACAAACTCAAAACCACCATTGATGGCTATGATTATGAATTCGACCTGGATGACCTTGCTATGGCTATGGATTGCCCCTTGCTTTCACTGGTGGATGAGGTGGGCCTCCTCCTTTATGTTGAAGTTCCCGATTAGCTTACCTTGGCGGATATTGTAGGACAAATTTGTCATGGTCTATTCACCGGCAACAGAACCACAAGCACCAATAAATCTTTCTTACCATGCCGGCTATGGTTTCTCGATTCGGTCTTGGCCAAGAACGTCCTACCCGTGCTAGGCCATTCCGAGCGTTAGGGGGATTTTCTAAAAACCCTCTACTGTGCTGAAAATGAGTGTTGGTTTTGTGTCCCACAGCTTGTCTGGGACCAATTGCTAAAAATCTACAATGAATTAATCTTAGTTCGGTCGTGCACCACCACCACCTGGGCATTCCCATTTCCATACCTTATTACAAGGTTGCTCAAAAATGTGGGGTTCCGAGCTCCCCGTGGTGAGCTGATAAGCGCCGAATATTGCATATTCAAGCGCCCTTAATTGCATTAGTTAAGTCCATTGTTCGTTTAATTATGTAGATTACTTTCATTTGTATGTTTTTGTGCTTTTTCAGGTTCAATTGCAATAAAGGAGCAAGAAGGGTGTTTTGTAGAGTTTTTGAATATCAAGGTGCCAATTCTGAAATTCTGGCAGCAGTGAAGCCCAAACTTTGTTCACCATTTTGACCTACCAAACTCAAGAACTGGACTTCCCTCTTAGCATAAAAGATTTAGAGCTCTGAATCAGCTTTCCAAATCTTCAAGCGGTTCATCATTCGGAGTTCGGAGCAGAGAGTTATGATCTTCTTATTAGAGGTGCTCAGAACTGCCTGGCAGCAATGAGTTTCTGCCTTGCTCTTCAATTTGGACCAACCAGACTTGAGAATTAGATCTTTACCAAAACATAAAGTTTTTAGAGCTCTGAATTAACTTTCCAAATCTTTAAACAGTTCATCATTCGGAGTTTGGAGCCCAAAGTTATGGCTGTTTTACCAAAATAGGTCCGGGCGAAGCAAGGCAAGCATGGAGCAATCTGCTCCATTTTCGAGTGCTCGAGGCCCTATTTCGAGCACTCGAATTTTGGGCAGAATGCCCTTCAGAATTCAGCCACTTGCACCTTATTTTCCTCATTTTTTATCTCCCTCTTTATGGAATGGTTGGGGATGTTTTTGGAGGAGAGAGAGAGCCTTGTTTGGAGGTAGATAAGGGGAGGAAAGCCACACAATTCAAGGGAAGCTTCATTTTGAGAAGATAGAGGAGAGAGAAGAGAGCAAGAAAGAGGAGTTCTTCAAGCCAACACAAGAGAGCACGAAAATGGAGTTGGAGGCCTTGCTTCCTCCTTCATCTAGAGCTACCATGGGTAACTAAACCTCTTCTTAGGGAGTTGATGTAACCCTTGTCAAGTAAATATGTATTAATTGTGTTTATATTTGGGGAACTTTGCATTTATGTAACAAGTTGTCTAATCTAGAGATACACTTTGATGTATTTGTGTTTCATTCCATATTTAATCTTGTAGAGACTCTTATCTTGTCTTAGAAATTATTTTTTCATGATTATTCTACTTACATCTTTATAGTGAGAATGAAGATGAGATTATACAATGGTTTTAATGGCATGTTGTTTAAGAAATTTGATATTCCATGGCTTAGGGAAACCTTTGATGGATTATGGCTTAGTTCTTGACTTCATGTGCACTTACCACACAAATTGAGGACTTTGATAGTTCATAGCTTAGGAAGGATACTTCATTCTATACCCTAGTTTAGATAGATGACTTATGCCAACCTTGGATGGATTATACTTAATTCTTGAATGTGTGAACTTCTTGAAGATATTGTAGTTGTCTTGCATTTCTACATATCATGGTTGCATGTATACTTTGTTCCCCAAGTTAATTGCAATTAGGCATGTTTATATGGCTTGTGGTGAAGTCAATTCCCTAGTCTCTTCTCTATTGTTCTATCTCATCTAATTCTTGCAAGTCACTATTGTTTTATGCACATTTGAATTCCTAGTTTAGTGACCATCAAACAAACCCTTATTACCCCTTATCATTCTAAGAACAATTCTAGACACTTAGGTTGCCATAGACTAGCGCAGTCCCAGTGGTTCGACTTACCCGACCAATAGCCCTATTTTACAATGATTCGTGCTATTACGAAGAGGGTTGATTTATAATTGATTTCGACCGCCGATCAATTTTTGGGGCCGTTGCCGGGGACTTGTATACGGTTTAGCAACCAAAGTTTTAGGGTTAAACTTAGTGTGATTGTTAATATTGTGTTTTGTGCATATTTCTCGTGTGGTTTAACCATTTTTATGTTGTAAGATTCTAGGGACTCGACTCTCGCTATGGGAACGCTAGCAAAGTGTAAGTCTAGAGGACCCTATGTAAGCTTCTTGACCTTTTAGTTTCGCATTGTTATATTTTGTGCATGTGTTAAGCTTAGAAGTAGTTAATTTATTTGCAAGCCCTTGTTGAGGCTATATTATTGTTTTAATTTCATGTTCAAGCATCGGTCCTTGTCGTGGCCATTTATTTTCTGTCTTGATAATTGAGGAGAAAGGGAACATCGTATGTGGAGTTGTGGTTGATGAATTGCTTTGTTGAGTATATGCTTTGTTGTTGATGTTCGGTCGTAGGTCACTTTTCTTAGCCACAATCGATTCTCCCATTGATATTAACTCTCTTGAAAGAACTCTTAGACGGAACCCTAGGGAACCTACTCTTACACGGGATCTTGAAACTGAATTTAATACAATGGGGGATAATATAGGAAATCCAGGGAATGAAAGGGCTGAAATTCTTAATATCGAGCCAATGACTCTTAGAGATCATTTCATCCCTACCACCTATGCTTCTCCATCTTGCATAGTGATGCCAAACATTGATGCAGCTCAATATGAGATCAAATCTAGTACCATCCAAATGTTTCCATCTTTTCATGGTTTTGATAATGAAGATCCATATAAGCATCTCGATGAGTTCCTTGAAATCTGTTCGACCATCCGGTTGAGAGGATTTCCTGAAAATGCACTCCACTTACATCTTTTCCCATTCTCCCTAAAGGATAGGGCAAAATATTGGTTGAACTCCCTCGCTCCCAACTCTATTACTTCTTGGGCTCAATTGTAACAAGAATTTCTTAAAAAGTATTATCCGGTGAGTAAAACCAACCAAATGATGCGTTCCATTCTAAGCTTTTCTCAAGTTGATGGAGAACAACTCCACGAGACTTGGGAAAGGTTACAAGATCTTCTTCGGAAGTGTCCTCATCATTTGATCCCAAAATGGCAATTAGTGCAAGCTTTCTATGTCGGCTTGACTGACACCCATAGATTCATGGTTGACTCTTCTTGTGGTGGGATGTTCATGTCCAAGAATGCGGATGAGGCTTGGACCTTACTTGAGAATTTGAGTGAAAATTCACTTCAACACAATTCTCGTAGGGCTCCGACCTCAACCACTCCAAAGAACACCAATCCTTGTCAACAAAAATCAATAAGGGAGGAATCATCTCAAGTGGATGCCATTGCTCATAAATTCTACCAATTGATGGCACCACATCTTCCCCCTTCATTGTCTCAAAATTCGGCAAGTTCGGTTTGTGCTTCATGTACTAGTCCATTCCATCTCTCGGAAGATTGCCCCACACCGGAGCAATTTCCCAATCCCAACCAAGAGCAAGCTAATGCCATATTCTTAAGGCCCGGGCATAACCCGTATTCCAATACATATAATCCAGGTTGGAGGGACCATCCGAATTTTTCGTGGAGGCAATAAGCCCCACAAAATTCCCAACTTCAAAATCAAGGGCCTCAAAATCAGCCCTCTTCTCAATATCAAGGTAGGCCTTTCCAAGCCTCTTCAAGCTACCAACCTCCATACAATCCAAATGTCTCCACTCAACCTCCTGTGAATCCAATTGATGAGATAGTGGCTGCAAACAAGCAAATGATGGAATCATTAAATGTGCAAATGATGGAATCATTAAACAAGCAAATCATGGATTCCAACAAGCATCTCTTAACATCTTTGCAACCTACTCTCCAAATGGTTCACTCCCACACTCAATCCATAGCTAGGCTCGAAAATCAAATGGGACAAATAGCTAACCAAGTGAACCAACTTCTTCAAAAAGACAAGGGTAAGCTTCCCGCTCAACCATTTGAAAATCCTAGAGGGATACATGCAATTGATGAAACCCCTCTTCCGAGTGGGTCGAGTCTTGAGCATGTTCAAGCTATCACCACCCTTCGGAGTGGTAAAGTGGTTGACAACAAGGTCGATGGAGACAAAAGTGAACAAAATCCTCCTTTGAAAAATCCAAATTCAAGCTCTTCCAATCCAAATCCAAGTTCTTCTTGTCCAAATACCATTCACGGAAATCCCACGCATGTCACCCCAAATGTGGAAACTACTTATGAGCCAAAAGCTCCATTCCCTCAACGTCTTCAAGAGTCAACACATTTTGGGAATAAGAATTGCAAAATTCAAGACATGTGGAAGGTCTTTAGGCAAGTAAAGATCAATCTTCCTCTCTTGGATGCTATCAAGCAAATTCCTCCCTATGCAAAATTCCTTAAGGATTTGTGCACTCAAAAGCACACTTCCAAAAGTCATTTACCAAAGAAAGTAAGGTTAACTGAAAATGTTAGTGCGATCATTCAGCACAGCACTCCTCCGAAGTATAAGGATCCGAGTGCCCCCATAATCTCTTGTGTCATTGGTGACAACAAAATCGAGAGGGCCCTCCTTGACTTAGGAGCTAGTGTGAATTTGATTCCATATTCGGTTTACCTACAACTTGGTTTGGGAGATCTTAAACCAACTCCGATAGTATTGCAACTTGCTGATAGATCTATTAAGCAACCACGGGGAATCATTGAAGATGTTATCATAAAGGTGGATAGGTTCTACTTCCCGGTAGACTTCGTGGTTCTTGATACGGAACCAGTCCACAACCCAAGAAAACACATTCCCATAATTCTCGGACGTCCTTTTCTAGCTACAGCTAATGCTTCTATTAACTGTAGAACCGGATTGATGGATATCTCTTTTAAGAATATGAATATTAAGCTCAATATTTTCAATGTTGTGCATCTTTCTCTGGATGAGAGTGAGTGTTTTGCAATCACTATTGCTGATGAACTCATTGAAAATCTAATTCCACCTCCTTCAACGGAGGATCCCCTACAAGCTTGCTTGGTCCACTCTGATTTTGAGGATTTTGATGAGGAAAAATCCATTCAGAAAGTCAACTCCTTACTTGATATTCCATCACCATTTTCCTTTCCTTTATGGGTAGCACCAAACCCATCTCTATCTTGGGAATGTCCATCTCCTTCCATTTCTTCACCGGAGTTACCTCAACATTTTGAGGGTGAACCATCGGACAAAGGTAAGGAGAATGTTGACAAGTTGCTAGGAATTCTTCCAATCATTCTGGCCCAATCTAGAATCATTGTCCATGATACTCAACTTGTAAACAAACCATTTGAGTACAATGAGGTATATGACTTGGAGATTGCAAATATGAAAGGTCATGATCCTCCCATTGTTAGTCAAGACAATGATATTCAACGAGCCTCCATAATCTCGAACAAGCAACACCTTTGCTTAAATCTGAAAATAAAAGAAGTGAGATTAAAAGCAATGCTCAAATCCTCTAAGGCCAAACTTGTTTCTCTTTGGAAGGATCAATATCCCTCACCATTCATTGATACAAGTTTTAGACTATATGAAGGAGGCAAGTTGCATACGGAGCGTTAAGGATCCATCTCTCCAACAGATCCCGATCCTGGTTCGTCTAGCTATCGACATTAAATTTAGCAAAGCAAGGGAAGAAATTCTTTCGATGTTCCAAGCTTCCCTACCTTCTTAAATTGCTCGTGCCTTGAAATTTTCTGGGAAATGGTTTAGAAAAGCCAAAAAATTTGAGTTTTCTGAAATGGTCTTCAGTTGTGTTCCGCAATTTTAAACCGGCCTCTTAGACCTTCTCAGCTCTAATTTTCATTCCCGGAAATTTCCATCGCTTTCTAACAATTTCATAGGATCTTTGGCATGCAACTCATGTGCACAACCTCTCATTTTCAATGCATTGTTGGATCACGGTTCCCCAAAATTTTCCATGCATTGGAGATGAAGTGCAAGGTTAAAAAAAAATTTCCTACATTCATCCATGCATTTGAAGAGACCAAATCCCATCCATGCATTGAAGAGATGTTCCAAGGCTTGAAAATTTTCTCAAAATCATCCATTCATTGGAAAGGTGTTACATTTTGAAAAATTTTCCAATTTGATCCATGCATTAGAAAGAAGTTGAAAAGTTTCCCAAATTTTTCTAAAAATCCATCCATTCATTGGATTGGAATAATGTGTCAAGTTTCAAATTTTCCATGCATGGCTTGAATTTAGGACTGACATGCGAATTTTCAAAAATTCTCTATGCTTAAAATTTTCATTTTTGAGAATTCTATCCATTTTGCATCATGTTGAAATGTTTTAAGCTTGAAATTTTCATTTTTTAGAATTCTATCCATTTTGCATCATGTTGCAAAAAGCTTGAAAATTTTCTTAAACTCATCCATGCATTGTGTGCAGTGCAAAATTTGAAAAAAATTTCATCCATGCACTGGAATGGGATGAATTTGCAAAGTTTAAAAATCTTCTTCAGAAATTTCATTCATGCTTTGTGTGATGTTGTAAAAGTTGCAAATTTTTCCATGCAATTTAAATTCATGCATGCATCATTAAAGAAAAAAAAAAAAAAATTTCCATGAAAAATTTTCATTTCCTATGAAAAATTTCAATTTTTTCCATCCATGCAAAATTTCAATCCATTTCATCCATGCACTCAAAGTCCAGCCATGCAAATCCATCCATGCAAGATCTTCCATGCATTCAAGTTGGCTGAAACATTCAATCTCCAAGTGCCAATTCATTTCCAAGCTACTGAGCCAATTTCGTGCCCTCCAAATTCTAGTTTGAGTGCTCCAAATATCTTCACCATCAATCCCAAGCTCACTGCCTAATTTTGGAGCACTCTAAATCCCATTCAGATTGCTCCAAATTACCACACCAATTTTGCATGCATCACTGCTTTCATTTAGAGCACTCTAGCTTCCATTTAAAGTGCTCTAAATTTTCAGCCCAACATCCCGCAACCACTGTCTCCAATTCGAGCACTCGAAGGCCAAGCTTCGAGTGCTCGCAGCTGCTATCCCACTGCAACCCAACATACCAATCTCTCTGTCTTCAAATCGAGCACTCGAAATCCCATTTCGAGTGCTCGAAATCCCTTCCACCAAGCCAACCTCACAGCCCACACAACACCACCCCAACCCTCATCCTCTCAAGCATGCAGCATCAACCACAAACACGCCATACACAACCTTGCAACCCATAAACCATACACCACCAAACAACCCACCAACTCAATCAACCAACCTGCTGCAAGCAACCCAAGCAAACCACACCACCTCTTGCAACCAACTTCAAACCCACTTCCCACATGAACAACCTACTCCACCTCAACCTAATACATGCCCAAAACCATCTCTCTCTCTCAGTAATTTCCACAACCCACCTGCAGCAGCCAGCCATGCAACCCAACTTATCCAACCGAGCCTCAACCACCAACCTCAAAACAAACCAACCTCACCTCCTTCTTGGCAATCCAACCCAATGACCATCTTGCTCGACACCCACTTCAACCTACATTCCATTATCACTCTAAACCCGAGCCATCCATGCAACCCCACTCACCTTCCCATCCCTCCACCCTCTCTGCATCTCTGCAGCCCATCTTCTCAACACCAAACCAACTTCTTTCCCTGCATCAACCTCCATTCCCCAAACCAACCACTCTCGGCATATCTCTCTGCAACCCAAACCACCAACCCTATCAACCACAAACCAACCTCTCGCAGCCAACCATGCAAACCAACTTCTTTCTCTTCCACCATCCTTCCTCTCAACCCCAGCATCAACCAACCAAACCCACAACCCAACACCACCATGCTCGGGCACCCCTCCTGCATGCACACATCTCTCGGCATCTTCCACCATTCACAGCACAAACCAACCCATCCATGCAAACTCCTCACTCACTACCACCCTCACCCCTCAACTTACCATCATCCAAACCAACTCTTTCTCTCTCTCAGCACCCCATGCGTGCCCACCCTCATGCATGCTCTTCATAAAAATAAAAAAATAAAAAAATAAAAAAAAAATATATATATATATATATATATATACTAAATAAATAAATAAATACATAAATTTTTGGGTTTTGTTTAGATTTTTATCTTGCCATCTAATTCATGTGACTGTTTTTATTTCTGTTTTGATTTTTCTTAAAAGCCTATGCTTTTACTTGTGTACAGTAGTTATGTTTTGATAGGTCTTCCTGTCCAAGTTTGGGGGATGCGTTTGCGCATTCACATCGATGGATATTTTTGCATTCGTCACTCCACTTGGTAATATTGTTCTTTTACCTTCTTTGCTCTTATTTTGTTTCACTTGTCTTCACACATTGAGGACAATGTGACATTCAAGTTTGGGGGTGCATTTATGCATTTTTGGTTTTGCATTTTTGCTAAGCAATGATAGTATAACTTGACACTTGTCGGGGATGAAGCATATGTTTAATACCTTGTGTATAGAAGTTATTGACATTTTTGAAAATAAAGAAAAATTTGAGTTGAAATGATCATGTGGATTCAAATTAGTCTGTATA